>NC_080092.1:94328750-94928750 GCF_950005125.1 Chionomys nivalis | reverse complement strand
GGAATCTCTGACCATTTTCTGAGCCAGCGGGGCCGCAGAAGGACTTTTGGTAGGGTGGCCCATGGCCAGATGTGGGTCTTCGGTGCCTCTGATACCCCAGAGATATCAGAGATGGGTAATCAAGGCAGAGGCAGAGATTGGGGAGCCAGGATAAGAGAACGGTGATGGTACCGAAGGGACTTGGCTTAGAGAGACAGTGGCGGTCATGGCTTGGTGGAACCTGGCTTGGCCTCTGAGGATCAGTGATGGAGCCATCACTAGGGAAGATATTGTGAGATGCTATACTCTGAGCGTACCAGCCATTGCCATCATTAACACTATATCAGCATTACCCTTTCACTCAGAGCTGCTGTGGACAGCCACAAGAGACCCTCAAGGCCGGGCCTGTTGATGATCTCTCAAAGAAGGGGGCGAGGTTGGGAGGGTTATTAGACCCCCATCTGAGATCCAAGCAGCCCTCAATCTCCACCCCTGTCTGTGGTGACCAGCTGCCTTCATCCACCCATGCTCCTGTAAATAGCACTTTACCCATGCTCCCGCCTGTAAATCTAGGTTGCTCGTTAGTTCACCACCTTAGACTTCATTTGAATCGTGACTTTGCTCTGCCCTTGGCATCTAATGTGGGAGGAGAAGACATTTGTTTATGTGCCTCCGGAAAAGTACAAACACAGCAGAGGGGAATGCAGAGGGGAAGCCAGATTGATGAGCAAGATTTGAGGTCTCTGAGTTTGAGATCCCTGGGAAAAGATAGAAGGTCCAGACCAAGAGTGTTCTCCTGAGCACAGAATGCTGCATGAAAGTGCTCTTGTACACTGTAAAGATTTCTCACTAGCCAGATGGTGGTGGCGCACACCTTTAATCCCAGTACTCGGGAGGCAGAGGCAGGCAGATCTCTGTGAGTTAGAGGCCAGACTAGTCTACAAGAGCTAGTTCCGGGAGGAGGAAAGGCAGAGATGCAGTCACCAGAAAGATACAGAGGAAGCAAGATGAGAGTGTCTTACTGAGAAAGGGTACCAAGCTAAAGATAGGTAAGAATTATGGGTTAACCTGATTGCTCTTTGGGCTGACGAGGGAGGGGGACTTGATGGGGGAGGGTGAGGGAAAAGGGAGGCGGTGGCAGGGAGGAAGCAGAAATCTTTAATAAATAAATAAATTAATTAATTAAAAAAAGAGTTATGGGTTAATTTAAGTTGTAAGGGCTAGTTAGCAATAAGCCTGAGCAATAGGCCAAACAGTTTATAATTAACATTAAGCCTCTGTATGTTTATTTGGGATTAAACAGCTGGGGGACCTGGTGGGTCAGAAAACCTCGGACAACAACAACATCTACTGGCTGCTTAGATGACTAGCACGTGGTAGAAAGGTTCGGCAAGATGAACATTCAGACCCTGGAGATTTTGATGATATGTTTATTGACTCACATACTAAAAATGGTGAATTTCGTGATTGCTTACACTATGCCTCAATGAAGAGGTGGCTGGGAAGGGGTAGAGAAGAGAATGTTGGGACAGCCATAGCATCTGTTCCTCCCAAAGGCAGATCCACAGGTGAGAGGGGTGAACAAGGACTGTCCCTCTCCAACAAGGCAGCTAACTATTCAACCTTTGTCCAAATGGGTCCAGGGAGGAGCTGGGAGCAGGAATACTGACCCAGTGGGTGGGATGAAGCAGTCTTTGAGGTTATTAAAGCATCTGTACCTACATCTGTGCAGCCTCCTCTCTCCTATAGAGCTTAAAAAAATAGATGCTAAATAACTGTTGATGTTCAATGTCACTGAAGCGTTCCCATCCACCCTCAGCTTGTTGGAGTTTGGTAGTCTTCAAGAATACAGTAAGAGGAATGGTCTACAGTGGACTGGTTGTTAAATATCCCCCGAGACCTGCCTATCAATGGCTTGCTAGCCAGGCTTTTACTACAGGGAGGTGGTAGAGCCATTAAAAGGTAAAGGATAATGGAAGGTCTCTAGGTCAGTGGATGTGTGCCCTTGAAGGAGATTGTGGGACCCCATTCCCCTCTGCTCCCTGGCTTATACTGTAAATGGTCCTGCTCTATGACATACTTGTGCCAGAAGATGTTTCCTCCATGGACCCAAAACAAAATAATCCACATGCTCATAGGCTAGAACTTCCAAAATTATAAGCCAAAATAAACATTTTATGAGCTCTAGTATTTTGTTATCATGATGTAAAGCCAAGGAACACAGTGCCAGAGTACTATCTAAAGTTTTTTTAAATAAAAATATCTTTTTGTATATATATATATATATATATATATATATATATATATATATATATATATATATACATACATATACATGTGTGTGAATGTGGACACACACTTACCGCAGAATACATATGGAGCTCAGAGAACAACTGAGAATATTGGCACCTGCCTTCCGCCTCGTTTCGAGACAAGAGTCCCTTGTTTTTCCTTTGAGTATACCACACTAGTTGATCCACAAGCTCCTGCCTCCAATTTCCGCACAGGAGTGCTGGGGTTGCAGATATTTGCGTTGCTTTGTCTGACTCTTCTGTAGAGTCTGGGATTCAAACCCATGTTCTCCTGCTTGTATGACAAGTGCTTCTACCCACCAAGCCATCTTTCTAGACCCATGGCACTGTGCCATGTAGCTCAGGCTAACTTCAAACTCAATATGTATCTGAGAAAGACTCTGGCTTCTCATCTTTATGCTGCCACTTCCCACTGCTGGGATGATGGCCATGTGTCACCGTAGGAAATGGCAGGCATTGAAGCCAGGGTTTCACGAATGCTGAGTGAGTCTTCTACCAACTGTGCTACATCCCAGTAATTTGTAGCCTAAGGATTATCATCATGGAGAAGGGTGACTAGTTGGTGGGCAGAATCACATCTGGCCTCCATGCTCCTCCTTCCAAACATTGCCTTGTACAGAACCAGCCTTCAGGCAGAGCAGCCTCAATCTTCATAATACCAGCTGGGTTGGCTTGCCAAAGAGCACCACAGCTGGCCTTATTGTCAGTTAGTATTTCTCAGAGAGGGGTGGGCTAGAAGGGTCATGGGACCTTAGTGTTCAGTCACTCCTCCTAACCAATTGTTTGTAATTCTGCCCTAATTGCATGCGACCTGGCATCTCAGACAGGGCCGAGAGTATTACCGACCTGGGAAGACTAAAGTTACTGGGATCCATCTTTGCAGTCATGGTGAAACCTTCTGGTACAGCCACTCCTGTCGATGACGCCTCACCCATGCTCTGTAAGTAAACCTGATAAACTCACTGGTTCCCCAGAGAATCATTGGTGGAACTGAACTTTGACTTGTCCTTGGGTCCTTTGAAGGAGGAACTGGATAGACATGTCAAGTGTTTCCCTGCCTTAAACAAGAAAAAAATACTCCCAGCACTCCTTGGCAGCACTGTGGGTCTGATAGGAAGAACTGGCCTGGCTGGTGTCTCCTCAGGTCTGCTGCTGAGGAGGAGAGGGTTTGCCTACAGATCGCATGGCCGCTGGGGAGAGTATTAGCAGGTTCCTGCCTCAGGCCCCCTTTCCTTCGCTTGTCCTTTTCATGAAGCTTCAACTCTGGAAGTTTCACTACTAATCCTGATATTGGGTAACTGAGAAGGTGGCTGGGATGGGAAAGCAGCTGTAAGGACCCATCTTGGGCTACAGTGGTAAGGACCTAGCAGGAGCCACAGTACTGTAAGGGATGGTGGTGGTGATACAGGCCATGACTTCTAGAATAATGATGGCAAGGGTCAGCTAGCTCTGCCTGTCTTGGCATCCCTTGTAGCCAGCCTCAAGTAAAGGAGAACCTAGGGCTCAGGTGGATTCTCTGAAGGTCATGTCTTTGAAATCCAATTCACCTCTTATCCAGGACTTCAAATGGTCCATTTGCTGAATTTACTTGCTGTTCTCACCCCTCAGCTTTGTTGACTGGCTCCCATTCTGTCTTCATAACAGCATTTTAAGGGATTGACCTGCTGCTGCTAAGAGGTTCCTTAGGCTGTTGGGCCCAGAGGCTCACTTGGGCTATTCCATGTAATTGGGTTTTATGAGCAGACAAGGCAATATGAAGGTACATGCATCGTGGGAATCCAGGAGCCTACCAGTCTACTGGTACTCACTTCCTAGAACAGGAAGAGAAATACAGTCATCACCATGGATACAGAATGAGGGTGTCCAGGTCATGGCAGTTCTGGGAGCCAGTGACATCCATATTCAGGATGCTTTCTGGTCCCCAAGTGATATACATCCCTAAGGTAGCTCTATAGGGCAGCAGTTGTGTATGAGCCACAGAGACAGGAGTTCTGTCTCCTATGACCTGTACATGGTAGGTGCTTAAGGAAGCTGGCAAACAACCACGAGGCAATGATGGTAGGCAGAGATAGGACTGGAAACCCTGACTCCTGGTTGTGGCTTGGTCCTTTCTCATGTGGGGTACCCTTCCTCCCCAGTGATGGGCATTCACACAGGCTGTTGAAGGCGCTTGTGTTTAGGACCTGGGAGAGTTTTGGTCGCCTTACTTGTATAGGGAGGAATTGAGCAGCAGTGGCCTATGACTCGTGGCTGCTGTGGTTTCTGGGCCAGTCTTTCCTAGGGCCTTCTCATCTCTTGCCATTCCATATCCTTCTTCCATCTCCCTTCTCCCACCCTGATGACCCAGAAAGGACAGAGGAGTTGCCCTTCTGTGGGAAGCATGGACCCTTTAGTGCCAAGAGGGAACAGCCTTGGAATATGGCAAGCTAGCACACACGTGGTTTGATGTCTGTGCCTTTTCTGTGCTAGGCATGCCCTAGACACTCTCCGAACCCTGTGTGGATGGCACTGTTACGTGTTCCTTTTGCCAAGAAGATGGTATGGCACAGAGAGGATGTGTGACTTGCCAAAGCCACCTAGGCAAACAGAGGTGTCAGACTGGGTCCAAAGTGCTTGCTCTCAATCTGTTACTTTTGCTGTTATTCCTATGACCTTTTGCATGGTATGACCCAAGGGGCAGCAGTGTGTGTGGGTGTATGTGTGTGTGTGGTGTAGCAACCACTGGCATACCCTTTAAGATTCTTTAAAATTTTTCTTACAAATTTTTTATACTATGTGCGTGGGTGTTCTACCTGCATGTCTGTGCACCATGTGTGTGCCTGGTACCCATGGAGGTCAGAAGAAGGGCTGGATCCACTGGGGTTGGAATTACAGATGTTTGTGAGCTGCCACGTGGGTGCTGGAATCGAACCCAGGTCCTCGGAAAGTATGTCTAGTTCTCTCAACTGTTGAGCCATCTTACTCAGCTCCCCCCAATGGTCTTTAGGGAATCATTTTCTTCTCCTCCATCTCTGCCTGACTGGATTGCTCCCGCTGATGGCTGCTATCTGTTCATCAGGGTAGGAGCAGCCCCTGCTGGCTCTGCCCACCTCTCTTGTCTGGTACCTTCACTTCCCTTTCCTTCTTCAACTTACCTTGCTCTGGCTCAGCTTCTGTACAGAAAACTGCCCCTCTCCTTTCCTGGGTTTGCCCAGCCTTCCAGGGTTGGTTTATATTCAGAACTCTCTGGCCACATCGGTTCCAGGGCAATTTACCTGCCAGGAAGGGGACAGGCACAATCACCCTGAATGTACCCTTCCTTTTCCTGCCAACTCCAAACCCTTCTCCTGTCCACCAGGAGTCTTTGAGAGCCCCCAAAGCCAGCATGCTTCTCTCCCGCCTGTGGCTACCTCTCGCTTGGAACATCCATCTGCAGCGTTACTACTGGGCTCCCATTCTTCCCTGGAGAGATGGAAGCTGGCACCTCTGAGAGCCCTGATGCCCTCCCCACCAGTCTCCAGATAATGGAAAGTCATTTCCGGTGGGAGGAAGCGGTGCGGGGCCTTGTGTGCACTCTAGCTGTCGCCTTGTAACTGCAACAAAAGGAAATGTAGGCCAACAGCCCTCGGAGCTCGCTGCTCCTGCTACCGAGAACCGCACCGGCCAGAAAACACTAATGGTCTCTTCCTCGTCTCCTTCTAGCTAATGATAAATAATGTGTATTTTTAGTTTGGAATTGAATTTCACCTCTCTGTTGCTGGTGTGTTTCAGGTGTATTTTTTTTCTCTCTCTCTCCCTTGGGGTTTAGAAACCAGACATTTGTGCACTTACTGTGTGCATTTATTCTCTGCTAAAAACTGACATATGGACTCATTATATCCTATGTATTTATTTTCACCCCTCCCCTCGCTAAAAACACTCACCCAGCTGGGTCAGGTGGAGAACTGCGTCTGAGAGGCCTCTTCTGAAGGCATCTTGCAGATGGGGGACAAAAAACTGACTGGCCTCTGTCACCGATTGCTTCTCCCAACTTGAATATGCCTTGAGTCTACCCGGTATATACGGTGTACTGGGTCTGGGATGCACCTGTGAGAACCCCTGGCCTAAATCCTTCCTACGCAAAATGTGGTCCTGGGACCACAGTTTCAGGGGAGCCTGGCAGGGATGGAGGCTTGGACCTCACTCCAGGTCTAAGCAAAATCCGGAGGCTTTGGGAGACAGTTTTGGGAGGCTAAGGAGGTAGATGACTTGGTCAGTAGAGCCTGGTGTGTGAGCAGGAGGACCTGGGATTGCGTTTCCAGCACCCACATAGGAAGCCAGGCATGAGGGTGCACATCTGTAATCCCAGTGCTGGGATGGAGGTGCAGAAACCAGACGGACGATCCTGGGAGCTCATTGTTTATACAGTCTAGCTGAATCAGTGCGCTCCAGGTTCAGTGAGAGACTCTGTCTTAAACAAATAATGTGGAGGGGTTGGGGAAGGTAGCTCAGTGGGTAAGAGCAGTAGTGGGCAAGTAAGAAGCCCTGAGTTCAAATCCCTAGTACCTCCATAAAAGCCAAATATGGGTCCAGGACCTGAAACCCCAGCTTTGGGGACAGGCACTTCCTCAGCCTAGCTGAAATGTAAGTGTCAGATTCTGTGAGAGACCCTGCCTCCAAAAATAAGATGGAGGATTGTTGAGGAAGACGCCTCTGTATATCCCTCTGACTTCACCTCTGCCTGTGCTCTCACAGATACAATACATATGTACATATACTCTTTCCCCAGCACAAGTAAGAGAGGCTGGAGAAGACCCATAATGCTCACTTCCAGCGTGCAACACACGCATGCACACACACACACACACACACAAACACATGTGTTTATAACAAGTTTTATAGGGAGCTTTTCTAGTGATCTGAATGCGTCTTACGGTTTGAGATGCACTGGCTGGAATCACATCCCAGGGCTTCCTTCCCCTTCCGCTACTGCCCCTGTCCCTACTTCCCCCACCTCTTCTTCTGCTCTCTACTCCCCTTACCCCTACTCCCCCACCCCTACGCCTACTCCCCCACTCCTAAACCCCCACTCCTGCTCTCCCACCCCACTCCCCCACCCCTACTCTCCCCCACTCTTACTCCTCTTCACCCTTACTCCCCCACCCCTACTCCCCCACCCCTACTCTCCTCCACCCCTACTCCCCCCTCCCCATGCCCTCAACCTTGTCTTCACATTAGAATCACGTGGGGAGCTTTAAGAGCATCCCTAAGATCACTCCACACCCAGACTAATTAAGCTAGAGTCTCTGAAGTGGGACCGGGCATCTGTGCATTTTAAAAGCTCCCTAAGTGATGCTGTGGGCAGCCTCCTCTGAGAGCCACTCTTCCAGCTAGAGGGATTGTGTCGGAAATGTGCCTTACCCAGTCCTGACCTTGACCCCAGAAGGGATCATTCTTCTTCCTCCAGGGCTACTCATTCACACCAACTCATTGGTCCAGAAAGCTCTGTTTTGCCTCATCCGGGCTTCTAGGGTCATTTGTTCACAAGCTCAGAAACTGACTGACTCCAGTGGTGTCTACACTCTGACTTCAGCTTGGCTGACTGTGGCCCGTGGAGGGTCAATTCAGGAAAATTAGCTGAGCCAAGCGCTGCTTTACCTCATTGGCCCAATTAGAGCATTGGCCCATAAGGACCTACTTCCCACAGTTGTGAAATTCCACTATTTAAGTCCTTTTGAATTAAATCCATTGTCAAGAGCCCAGGAAACCAGCCCACCTTCCCTTCCAAGTCCATTGCAGACATCATTAATCAATCAGAGCTCTCTTTCTCAGGAACCGAGGTCCTGGCAGATAGGACAAACCAGTTGGGGCATAGGAGATGGAGGTATTCTACTTTCTCAGCATCAGCCTATCTCCCAGGAAGGTGCTCCTGGGGTAAAAATTGTCAAAAATTCTTGGAGAACACATGCTCCTGGGCTGTGCCGAGGATGAGTCGATCCTCTGTGGGGAAAAAAGGTGGGTGTGGTCCACTCTGGTAGCACAGAGTTTAGAGACCAGGGAGGCCAGCTCGTATGTAAGGGATGCCTGCAGTCTGGGGTGGGGCTTGGACTCAGGCTATCAGTTTACCCAATCGCATCATCTTTAGAAAAACCATGGAGACCCAGATCCTGGCTCCCACTTGTCCTGGCCCAGATGGAAGGCAGCCAATGGGATGTGTGTCCAATAGCAGATGCTGGAGGTCAACGAATGCTAAATGAATATGACTTGGAGCATCGTTCAAAGAGTGTGCCAAGTCAGCGTGATGCAGACAGAGGGCGATGAGGCATCTTGGCCTTAACTGCATTTCACTACCCGACACTCCTGGTGCAGAGGCCACCAGCTTGCCTGACTGTCTGTTTTCCTTCTTTATGTTTGTTTGTTTGATTGTTTTAAAGACAGGGTCTCATATAGTCCCAGTTAGCCTCCAACTTACTGTGTAGCCCAGGTGGCCTTGCATTTCCTATTCTCCTGCCTCCACCTCCTAAGAGCTAGGATCACAGGCCTGTGCTAACCTACCCAGGAACCTGTACATGTCTATCGTACCTAATCTCTTATTTCCTCCAATACTAGACAAGTTCCAGGAGGTGTTCGGTGGCCCCTTTGAACCTGGGAAGATCAGAGGGAGAAAACCTGGACTGTGAGTGCTTCGGACATGGTCCAGGGAGCTTAGGCAGCGGAGGAAGAACCCTTACCTGCCTCCTGGATTTGTCCTCAGTGGCTGAAGAATGCTCCCAGTCTTTGCAAAGGTAGAAAGGAAATGTGGGACTGGTGGCATTCACGCTGTGAGTGGCTCTGCCAGTGGGACGTGGGATGCAGTAAGCCATTGAAATTTGTGTGTGTGTGTGTGTTGCATATACACACACAGGGTATACATGCATCTGTGCTTATGTATGTGTGTGTACATTTTGGAATCTCTGTACCCCTGCTCTGCCTGAGAACCCCTGTTGGGGCATGGCTCTCTGTGTGGACAGGGGCCTGTGGTCTACAGCAGAGGAGGGTTACCTCTGGAAGTAGAAGCAAGCTGCAGTCCTGTGTGGAGAAGGCAGGTGTGGATTGTCTGTCTGTCATCTATCTATCTATCTATCTATCTATCTATCTATCTATCTATCTATCATCTATCTATCTATCTATCTATCTATCTATCTATCTATCTATCTATCTATCATCTATCTATCTATCTATCTATCTATCTATCTATCTATCTATCTCTTCCCCCTATATATTTATCTAATCTATTCCTCTCTCTCTCTCTCTCTCTCTCTCTCTCTCTCTCTCTCTCTCTCTCTCTCTGTCATCTGTCTGTCTGTCTGTCTGTATTTATGTGTAGGTACATGTGCATGGCACACGTAGCGGTCAGAGGACAGTTGTGGGAGTTGGTTCTCTCCTTTTATACCATGTGGGCTGGGGGACTGAACTCAGGTCATCAGATGCCATGTCACTGGCTCCAGGGCTATATATTTCTTTGGTATGGATCTTAGCAGGGTCCCTCTCCTTCTCACCCAAATGGTCACTTACCCTATCGTAAACTGACTCCAGACAGACTGACATACCCCAGAATAACTTTAGTGAGGTTCTTGTCTCTCTCTAGTGACCTCCAATGTGACCCTCTCTCACGTGGACACCCATAGGGGCCTTGGTCCTCTCTGTGCTGCTGGCACAGGCTCTTCTTCCTAAGAGAATAGCGTTTGCCTCCACTGACCTGACTTCACCTTCCCCACACCAACAGGGAGGCTGCCGCTTGCTGTACTGTCCATGTCCGCCAGTCTAGAGTCAGCTTTCAAAGCCAGCAATGTCTCACTGCGGTAGGCACTAGAGAGGCTGCGATACAGAGTCCCATTTCCACGGCTTATGATGGTGTGGAATGGGCGCCACCCCCACTCCCATTTCTCACCATCCCTAGAGCCTCTCTGGAAACTGTGCCCTCCAGCCTCCAGCAGAGCCTACCGTGCCTCGATGGGTTGACTGGTCAGGACAGTAGTTATTTTAAAAGGCATTTCACTTGGGGTTGGGATATGCTTGGCTTATTACCCAGAAATATCAACTAACGGAAAAGAGCGGCCTCTGGGAGGAGAAATGGATGCTTGGGAGGGAGAATACAAGCTGATTTTATCCTGAGGGAGACAGGGAATGGGCTACTTTTGTGCCTGGCTTTTCCAGTGCAGTCCACAGGGCCGCTCCGTGCCGTGGCACTGAGCCATCTGGTCTCCTCCAAGTCTCTGGGGATCTGGGTCTCGTTGAGCCAACAGTTACTTAGATCCCATCCAGGATCCGATAGGACAGATGGGGCCTGCAGGAAGGAAGGAGGTGACTAAGGACCTGGGTAAGGAGGGTCTGTTTTCTGGGACTTCCTGGAGGAAGTGGCTTGTGGAAAGGTCCTGTTGCAGAAATAAAAGAGAGGAGGGACATTCTGGGAGAGAACAGCAGATATGAGGTGTGGGGGTCTACCTGAGAGGCCAAGGACCCTGTAGGGGACCCCAAGGCTGATGGAAATATGTGTTGATGGGGTTATATGAGACCTATCTAAAGAAATAAGCAGTGCACTCCCAAGTTATATAAAGAGGAACCTCCCTGACTTGAGGGGGTGGACCTGGGAAGCTACAGAGTCTTTCAAGATTTATCACAAACTGTGAGGCACTTCTAAATTCCTCCCAGCAAACGATGGTCATCACTCCTCTGCTGGTCATTTGGCTCCGCTGACATGTGTGGCCTGTTTGGTCCCCAGTCCACGTTCTGAAATTATAGAATCTTGTCAGGGAAAGGGCAGCTCGTCCAACCTTCTGTCCAGGGTGACAGTCCCAGCCAGAGCAACTGACAGATGGCAAGTTGCTGATGCACGCATGCTGTCGGGCCAGGCAGCTCACTGCCTTCTGGGGCAGCCCTTTCTCTATGGGGCAACTCTAATTGTTGAGACATTATTTTCTTTTGTTTAGCCAAAACCTGGCACTGCGATGCCCTTGGTTGAAGGCCTGGCCTCTGGGACACCATAAAGTCAATCTGCCTCACTTCCGCATGACAGATTCCGCCCGGCTGAAGACAGCACGTCCCCCTGGACTTGCCATTTCCCTGGCTAACCGATCCAGTTTCTGAAGAGTGTATCAGAAGAAGGGCAGCTTGGGTGGCCCTTGTGACTTGTTTTCGGTGCGATACCCAGATAGCATGATGTCTCTAGAGGTCTTAGAACCAGAAACCAGGCCACTGGACCAGCAAGCTCAGTACTGGGTGGACCTCAGCATCCCTGGTAGCACCATTCAGATGCCAGGGAGCAGACATTTTTTCCCCTTTTGTTTCTACAGGAACTAAGAGTCTGTGGATTCATGCTGGGTTAAGAAAAATAAGATTTGATTGAGGAAGAATCCCTGAAAAATCTCTAATGGGAATGGATGGCCCAGACGATTCAACATTTCAGAGAACCTCTGTTGCAGTTTCCTCTGAGACCTACATCCAGAACAACTTTATTCGTCAACCAATAAAAGCAACACAATATGCAGAAGGACTTCCAATATCACCAGGGTCCTGACCTCAGAGCATCTGGACCCTCACCGTTGGGTTAAGTCTAGGAATCTGTATGTAAGTATGTATGTGTTCATATGTGTGTGCAGGTATATATATTCATCTGTGTGCACACGGAGGCCATAGGTCAAGGGCAGGTGTCTTGTCTTATTGCTGTCCACATTATTATTATTTTAAATTAAAGTTTATTTATTTATTTATTTATTTATTTATTTATTTATTTATTTATTTATTTATTTAGTGTGTGTGTGCGCACATGTGTCACAGTGCCTGTGTAGAGGACAGAGGACAACTTGTGGGAGGGAGTTGGTTCTCTCCTACTGTGTGGGTCCTAGGGATTGAACTCAAGTTATCAGACTTTACAGCAAGCACCTTTACCTGCTGAGCCATCTTGCTGGCCCAAGTCTAGCCATTATGAAATTTGATCTGTGCCTCAAGGATTGGTTTTGGGTTCCTCCCTGTCTGTTGACTTCAAGTCGACAGCCAGAAGGTGCACAGCTGTTATGTTTTTCCCTATGCTCAGTGTCCACTGCACTGAAAGCATATTATATATTTTATCACTATAACAGATAAAGCTTCATTTCTGCCTGTGCCCTATGTGGTGCCCCACAGGCAGGGTGAGGTTGGACACATTCCTGCTGTTGAAGCATTGACTCAAGGTTATGTATCATAGTGAGAGGAGCAGCTAGCTGACCAACAAAAAAACACACTGCTCTTCCATGGTTTAGGACTATGACAAGGGAATTGCTGCTCAGTCATGGGCACATTGGGTATATTCCATCTCCTCTTGCATCTAGGGAGGACTCCACAACTGATCCTCAGCAGATGGAGATGACGGTGGAATTTCTAAGTCCAAGTGGTTAAGCATCACGTAGGAGATCCTGCATCCTGCCTGAGCTCTGATAACCCAACAGGCGACTTGATGGATGTTCTAGGGACATTAGAGCTCAAGATGGAAGGAATGTGGGTCCCCAAGTTACCACTTGGGGCAGAGTCTCCCAGAAGAGCTGATTGAACATAATATCTACGTTCCCCTTCAGTTGGATAAGGAATAAATCTCATGGGCCGGGTGATGGTGGCGCATGATTTAATCTCAGCACTCCGGAGGCAGAGGCAGGCGGATCTCTGTGAGTTCGAGGCCAGCCTGGTCTACAAGAGCTAGTTCCAGGACAGCCAGGACTACTACACAGAGAAACCCTGTCTCGAAAAACCAAAAAAAAAAAAAGGAATAAACCTCATTTGTGTTAAGCCACAATTTAGAGATCAATTGCTAGCATCAATTACCCCAATTAGCACATACCACAGGCTCATTGTCCTGTTCCAAATATTGCTCCCATCCCCCCTTCAGGTTCAAATTATATCACATATCAATTAGGCTTCTAATTGTAACCATTACTGAACTAGATTCGCTGGGTAACTTAAGTCTGGCTGAGCCGTGCTGGGCTTTGTAAGAGGAGAGAGATGCTGGGCCTGAAAGATGGCTCAGTGGTCAAGGATGACTCCTGCCAAACCTGGTGATCTGAATTTGATTGCCAGTACCCACAAAGTGAAAGGAAAAAACAGACTCTCAGAAGCTGCCCTTTGACCTCCTCCAGATGTATGTGCCCTGCCGCCAATAAATAAGTGTAATAAAAATATTAAAAACTAAAGGAGGGAGATGCTATGGCTAGGTCTAGCATGGATGGTCCCATGCCTGATTTGGGGATAGCAGCTTATAAGTCTGGATGCAAGTGAGTGGTGTAAAGAATGTCAAGCAAGATTGGATTCATTCATTCGTTCATTCATCCATCCATCCATTCGTCTTTTATCCTTCCAGCCAGAGTGTGCTGGGTCTGTAGGTGGGATTGGCACCCTTCTCTTTTGTCCCCTTGCTGGACTCAGAGGGTCAGTGGGTGCCCTACTTACTTCTTTTGTTGTAGTAAACTATCTAACAGAGTTACTTTTCTCATTGTTGTGACAGATTGCCTAGAAGGGTTATTCTGGCTCACGGTTTAAGAGGATATGTGCTATCATGGTGGGGCAGCCATGGCGACAGCTGGGGGCAGCTGGTCACATTGCATCCACAGTCAAAGAGATGGAAAAGCCGGGCAGTGGCGGCGCACGCCTTTAATCCCAGCACTCGGGAGGCAGAGGTAGGAGGATCTCTGTGAGTTCGAGGCCAGCCTGGTCTACAAGAGCTAGTTCCAGGACAGGCACCAAAAAAAAAAAAAAAACTACGGAGAAACCCTGTCTCGAAAAAAAAAAAAACCAAAAAAAAAAAAAAAAAAAAGGGAGAGGGAAAGGGAGCGGAAACTGTACTCAGCCCTCTTTCCTCTTTTCTCTTCAGCCTAGGACCCCCAACTGTGACATGAGGCTGCCCATATTTGGGGTGGATCTTTCCATCTCTGTTAGCTGAATCTAGAAAATCCCTCAGGGGGCATGCCCAGAGATTTGTTTCCATAGTGATTCTAAATTCTATCAGGTTGGCACTCAAAATTAACCACCACAGTGGGAAACCCTGCCTCCATTGTAGGTGTGGCTACTGCTTCTCTCAATAAACCTTTACTAGTTTAGAACGGAGCACCATGCTTTTACCCTGCAGTGTTAAAGTTTGAAATGATATACTGGAGGCCATTTCCTCTCTACTGAAGCAGTTCATACTAGAGAGAAGCTCATTAAAACTCAGGAATTTCTAAAGAAAGGCTCAAGAAGTAAACAACAACTCACAAGTCTCAGGAAGTCCATGAAACTGACCAGATGCACAAGGCCCCTCCCTTCTCAAGTTTATATAAGTAGTAAGGACAGCTGAGGTGACTCAGATCTGATGAGCTACCTGCAAGTTACATAGTGAGCTCAAGGGTTTCTGATTTCATGAACCTGTCATTCATGTTGGGGTAGACTTTTAGTGATATAGTTGTCTTTGGTTGTCCATGCTCCTATAAGTAACCCCATTGGCTCATCAATTTGAACTTTGGAGGTATTGTTACTTTGTCTATGGTCAGACAGACGTCTATCAATATCTCCCCAAGCATAATGCCATCTAACACCATATCAGATACTTTGACAGAAAGAATTTAATAGAAGGACTTGGTTAAATGACTATAGGGGACCATAAGGGTTCTGCAATATGATAAAGTTCTGCGAGTAGGTAATATGGGAAAGGAAGGTTGTCAACTGTGGCCAGTGACTGAGAATGGAGTCAGCTCCACTGTGACAGTGACGATCCATCATCATGGTGGCACTTGCCTTTCAGTGGTATCTGGTGCTTCTACTGGCAGGACCTCAAGTAGAAATGTGGCTTACAGAGCCGCAGGGGCCCCACATCCCCAAGCAGAATATGACTTGGTAGGTTTGGGACTGAATCAACTACATAAAAACCAGTTCAGGGGTGATTGCTGTACAAACTTGAGGACCTGAGTTCAAGCCTCAGCACCCACATGAAAAAGATGGGAATAGCCTGGACTAATGGCTCAGTGGGTAAAGAGCTTGCTGTGAAAATGAAGACCCAAGTTTGTAGCCCACCACCCATGTGAAAAAGCTGGGTGCAATGGTGCCTGTCTGTAATCCCAGCACTGGGAGGGTGGAAGCAGGCGGGTTCCAGGGGCTTGGCTTGTTGGACAGTCAGCCTAGCCAAAACGATGAATTCCAGGTTCAATGAGAAACCCTGTTTCTGACACACACACACAGTCGAATATACCTGTACAAACAGGCCCACACAAAGCTATGCAAGTTTGTAATCTCACACTGGGAGAGTGGAGACAGGCAGATCCCAGGGGCTTGCTGGACAGCCAGCTTAGCCCAAATGGTGACTTTAAGGTTTAGAGAGACCCTTCCTCAAAAATTAAGTTGAAGAGTGATAGAAGAAAGCATCTAAATATCAACTCTGACCTACATACACACACACACATGCACACGTGCACCTGCATACCTATGCACACACACACAAAGCTTGGTTCAGTGAGAAACCTTGTCTCTGACATGCATGCGTGCGCGAAAACACACACACACACACACACATACACACACACACAGAACATACTTGTAATATCAATAGCAATAGGGAAGTAGATACAGGGGGATCAATGGCCAGCCAGTCTAACCTAGTTAGTGAGTGCCAGGTCCCAGTAAGGGACACTATCTCACCACCACCACCACCATCACCACCACCACCACCACCACCACCACCACCACCACCACCACCACCAAGCAAACAATCAAAACTGGGGCGATGGAAACTAAGGATGAATCAAGTTGTCCTCTGGCTTCCACCTTCATATGCACATGTATGTGCATATGCACGCTCACACACACACATACACATACATACACATGCATACACATGCACGCACACACACACACACCCATACACACACCCCTAACAAGCATGGGTTTGCCGTGGGACCCCTCAAGTCAGTTGTTGTCCCTAGTCCCCAGCTGGTGTAAGCACTGACATTTTGGCAACACATTGATACTTGGATGCAGGTGTCCAGCTCTCAGGCACAAACCAGACGTCACATGTGAGGTCTGTACTACAGACTCCTCCTAGAAAGAGCCTTACATCCTAAGTCAATCAAGGTCAGGTACACACTGATCCTGGGGTCCAGGGCTGAGATAAGCTATGTGAGTCTCTCATACAGAGGGGCTTCAGAAGAAGGGCCGCCTCCTGGACTCTTCCAGAAGGGAAATGTTGCTTCCCACGGTTGTAGCTAAAAAGCTGATAATATTCTGTTTACTGCTATGTGACCTTGAGCGAATTACCTCCTCCAAGTCTTGATTTCTTCCCCGTGAAATTCCTTGGAGGGTTATTGTGCAGATTAGGGCTAATGTGTGGAAAACACAGGGTCCTGCACACTTAGACTCTGGATAAGCACTGGGGATTGTGATGGGAATTTGATATTGATCAAAATTGTGTGTGTGTGTGTGTGTGTGTGTGTGTGTGTAGGCATAGCATGTGGAGGCCTGGGACAACAATGAGTGCTCTTCCTCAGAAGCAGCCACCCTATGTTTTTGGCACCTGGGACTTGCTGATTAGGCTCAGCTGATTGGCCAATGAGCCCCACAGATCTACCCCAGGGCTCTGCCATCTCTGCCTCCCCAGGGCTGGGATTATTAGCATATACCACACATTTAGATTTTTATGAGCACTGGAAATTGAACACAAGTCTATAGGTGGGCATGACAAGCACTGGACTGTCTCCCCAGCCCCTGCCCTCCGTTTTTTATGGAGATGGCAGGGTCTCCAGAGGCAGGAGCTCAGGCAGAGGATGCAGCAATGCTTAGCCATTCAGAGGTGGTTTAGGAGATCCTGCCAACCCACTGGGGGTGGGGCGATGGCGATGGAGAACACTGCCCCATCCTGATGGAGTCCTTGGAAACCCAGATCAAAGAAAACTGCCCTGTCTAATGGAGACCAACTGTTTAGTTCACAGGAGCCAACAGAATGGCTGTGTAGTGGCCCAGAGGAGGCAGGTGGAGATGCCCAAGCCCCATGCCTGATTTGGGGATGGCTGCTTGCAAGTCTGGATGCAAGCGAGTGGGTGTAAAGAATGTCAAGCAAGATTCGATTACAATTTTTATTTTGGAAAAACCTTCATCAAAATATGTATATCTAATTAGGACAATTACAGCACAGGAACAAAAAACTGATTAAAAATCAGACACTCCATAAATTATAAGTGTTTTCCTCCAGCTGGGGCACTTCTCTGGCTGCTGAGCTGCAAGGCCAATCAATGGAGCCAGGGCTCTGGGAGCAGGAGGGGGAGGAGGCAATACCCCAGGACAGGAAGGAGGGATGCTGAGTGCACACTGGGGGGCTCCACACTGCCCAAATGTAGTTCTCAGGCGTGGAGGCTGGTTGATCTGCTTAGAGCAGAAGGAGCAGCTGGGGCCTCCTGGATAAGGGCTCTCTGTCTGGTGCGTGCGGTCTGGCGAGATGCGGATGTGCCTCTACTCAGCGAGTGAGTGCGCGTGTAGACAGGATGGGGCCGATGTGTCAGCTCTTGTACGTGCATACAGGTCCATCAGCATGTGAACATCTGTGCCAACATCTGTGGCACCGGAGAGGATGCCAATAGCTGGACATAAGTGAAATGCATGGCCACATCTGGAATCGGAGCCACAAGCTGTGTGCAGAGCTTGAGCAGGCAGTGGACCTGGATAGTATGCCCGAGGCTCTGCTGCCATGTCTGCGATGCATACACAAAAGAGGAAGACTGGCACCTCACCAGGCAAACTGAGCTGTTTTTAAGATAGCCTTAGATGGTGCTGGGGACATGGCGCAGGAAGTAAATGGCTTACCGTGCCCGCATGAGGACTTGGGTTTGGGTTCCTAGCATCCACGGGAAAAGTAAAAAGCTGGGTGCTGCGGCATGCATCGGTGACCCAAGTGCTGGGCAGAGCAGAGCCGGGCAGGTTCCTGGAGCTCCCTGGCCAGACGTCTAGCCAAACTGGAGGGCCTTAGGTCCATTGAGGGACAATTTCTCCAAAACTGAAGTGGAGAGCGATTGAGGAAGACAGTTGTTTTTTAGTTCTGGGCTGCACATATGTGTGCACACACCACATCCCAAGGAAAGGAGGTGGAGGGGTTGGAGAGATGGCTCAGCGGTTAAGAGCCCTGACTGCTCTTGCAGAGAACTGGAGGTCAGTCCCTAGCATCCATGTGAAGCTTCTCACAGCCCACCCATTACTCCAGTTCCAGGGGATCTGATGCCTCTGGCCTCTGCAATCACCCACACTCAGGTGCCTGTATTATCCCGCTCCACCCATACCCACATATATTTAAGAGCTAAAACTCAGCGCATAGGTGAAGCCATTTGGCCATTTTGCAGGTGGTGAAATTGGACCGGAAAGATGTAAAGCCATGTCTTAAGCTTGCCTAGCCAGTAGGGGACCCAGGTACAGAGACGATGTGGCCCCTGAACTTGAGCTAGGTGTCTGGCCCCTCTGATAAGCTTAGACTCCTTCAGAGCACAGTGAAAGGCCAGACTTCTAATTAGAAGGCCAAGTTGCTCCTGCTTAGCAACTTGTCAGAAGAGTGGCATAGGGGAGGGGTGGTGGCTCAGGAGGGCAGCAGTGAAACACCTGGACACAAGCCCTGGAAGCTCTCCGCTGAAACAGCTGTCTGTTCTGCCTCTAAGGACGGGGTTTTATGTCTGAGTTGGATCCGGCTTTGACACTCGAAGCCCTTTTCATCCCCAACCAATCCCCTAGGAACCCAAAGCTGGGCCTCAGTCCCTTCACACTTTCTCCCAGCTCAAACCAAATCCCCGAAAGGCTGCACTCTTGCAGACAGGGCTTCTGCAGTGCACCCGGTATTTGGAAGCTTGAGGGATTACAGTGGTCTCAGATCCTTGAGGCCCTGTTGAGAAGGGCGGGAGGGATGGGTAGAGGAGCCTTCAATATGTCCATATCATCTCATTCTGCAATTCCCAGTTGACTGTGCTGTATCAAGAGGGGCCCCATGGCCAAGGTAATGCAGGGAGGACCAGGCTGCAGACATGGGACTGCTAGGTGAGGTATAAACTGAGGTTAGCTTCAGCCACTATACCACTCATTTCCCTGGGAGGCTTGTTTGATGTGATCTCCCTGCTGACCTGTTTCCTTGTCTGTACATCAAGATTCCAAGAGAAACTTCCAGAAGTTCCTTCAAACTCAGACTGCCTGACTCCAGAGCTTCCCAATCTGCCCATGTTTGCATTTTTCTAGAGAAGGGTGAGTTTGGTGTTCGGGTGGGTGTGGGCATTCAGGTGTTTGTGGGCATTCGAGTGGGTGTGGACATTCGGGTGGGTGGGTGTAACGGTGTAAACGAATGCAGACAGATTGTAAAAACATATATAGCTTTAATGGGGAAATAGACTTACAGAACCACCGCGGAGACCAGAAGCAAGCGCTGCGAGAACGCTCGCCAGATTTATAGGTGAACATTAGCCTGAGGAGAACACACCCCCTAAGGGGCGGGACTTATCCCTACAGGTGTGGGCATTTGGTGGGTGTGGGTGTTCGGGTGGGTTGGGTGTGGGTGTTCAGGTGGTTGTGGGTGTTCAGGTGGGTGTGGGTGTTCAGGTGGTTGTGGGTGTTCTGGTGGGTGTGGGTGTCGGGTGGGTCTGGGTTTTGAGTGGGTGTGGGTGTTCAGGTGGGTGTGGGTGTTCTTATGGGTGTCTGGATTGTGCCCCAGCAGGCCCCAGGGGTGGATTGGGGGATAAGAGCTGCTTTGCAGGTGGTCAGGAGGCACCCCGGGATGTAGCAGCCTACTTGTACTTCATTTTATCTCCCCAGCAGGCCTCTTCCCCACTGTGCTCGACTGGAAGACTTCCTCTAGTGCCATCACATGGAGGGTGTGCTGTGGTGGGGTCACTCATCTGACCTTAGGATGACTGTGTCACATGGCTGGTGTGCTCTGGTGGGGTCACTCATCTGACTGTAGGATGACTGTGTCACATGGCTGGTGTGCTGTGGTGGGGGGGTCACTCATCTGACCGTAGGATGACTGTGTCACATGGCGGGTGTGCTGTGGTGGGGTCACTCATCTGACCGTAGGATGACTGTGTCACATGGCTGGTGTGCTGTGGTGGGGGGGTCACTCATCTGACCGTAGGATGACTGTGTCACATGGCGGGTGTGCTGTGGTGGGGTCATTCATCCGATGGTAGAAAAGTTACAGGGTGCTTGGCTGTGGAGCTGTGGGTTCCTGGGAGGAGATCACCCTCCTCAGGCTCTCTCCAGCACATTTCATCCCAATGTTATAGAATAGTAAAACTGGGGGGTCGAGAGGGTATCAGTAAAGGAACAAGAGTGAGTGTGACTCACGGAAGGATATGCAGTTAGTAGCCCCAGGAGGGAGTCAGACCTCTATATGCATTGTAAAATTAGTTATTTGTATTTTAATTATGTATCTCTGTGTGGGTTTGTGCACATGAATGTGTTATCTCTGGAGGCCAGAAGAGGGTGTTGTTAGATTCCTTGGAACTGGAGTTACAGGTGGTTATGAGCTGTCCAGGGTGGGTGCTGGAAACTGAACTCAGGTCATTTGAAAGAGCAGTGCCTTAGTTGATTTTCTGTGCTGTGACCAAGGCAAATTTTAGAGAAAAGGGTTTATTAGAACTTACAGTTTCAGGGGGTTAGAGTCCATGACCATCATGGTGGGGAGCATAGAAGCAGGCAGGCACGGATGGTGCTGGAGCAGTTCCTGGGAGAACCGGGAATGGTGTGGACTTTTAAAACCCTAAAGCCCACCCCTAGTGACATACCTCTAACAACAAGGTCACGCCTCCTAAATTTTTCCCAAAGAGTTCCACCAACTGGGGATAAAGAATTCAAATTCATGAGATAATGGGGGCCATTTTCATTCAAACTTCCATAGCAGCAAGTGCTTTTAGCCATTGAGCCATCTCTACAGCTTCCCAGACCTCTTGATTCTTAAATTCTTCCTGAATCCTTCCTGGAAAACACCTGTGTTGTTTGATTTGGGATGCAGAGTACAGCTCCGTCTTCACCCTCCAGTTTTGTTTTAAACCAGAATCCTTAAAATGCTCAGAATCTCCCTCTTACACCTCCTTCACCCTGATTCATCTGTGAATGTCAGTGCCCACACAGTCTCTGTGATCTGAGACTTGGTTAGCTGGCTATCTAGCCTTCTTTTACTGCAATTATGTCCCACTACCACATGGTGTCACTGTCGGTGATTGTTGTGCCGCAATTTAATGGAGGAGACCAATGGTAGAGCATGCATGGTCTAAGTCACAGTCTAGATGAAAACACACTGGCATATGGTTTCCCCTGAGCTTGAAAGTTTCAATTAAAAGAAGCTAGGACCCTCCAGTACCCTTGGAGGGTGCTGCTCTGGGCTAGTGAAATCTAAATGATGACCTTGCAGGCTGCCACCCCCCCCCCCAGCAACTCCAATGCAAAGAATTTTTTAAATGAATGTATGCATTTTGCTCCAACTCAATAAAGATGACCTTTAAAAAGATAGTTACAAATGACTTCTTACACTGTCTCCTACCCCACGTACAAAAGATGCTCAATAGAAGCCAGAGCCATTAAAGTATACTCTACTTTAAATGCCTACTTGCCCTCACCACCTCTAAACTCTGAGACATAATTTCATAGACATAGCTCTGAACTGTAAGCTCTGAGCCTCTCGACTTCACACCCAGAAATATTTAATATTAAATATAAGGTACCCATTTCTTCTTTTAAAATATCGATGTCAGTCTTTCTTTGGGATTTCCCCCAATTTTTATTTATTTATTTATTGTATATGAGGGAAGGAGTGCCTGCCAGGCATGCCAGTGGAAGTCAGAGGACAACTTGGGAGAGCTGATTCTCTCTTTCCCCACTGTGGGTCCCGGGGATGACACTCCGGTTATCAGACTTGGCAGCAGGTGCCTTTACCCACTGAGTCATCTCACTGACCCCCCTCCTCAGTTCTTAAAACACTCTTCCCTTTTTAAAGAGCCAGACTCTAGCTTTTAAAAGAGAATTTTAGGTTAATAGCTAAATTACATATAAAATACGGTATTCTTGTAATCTCTCCTCCCCCCCCCCACAACCTTTAGCCTTAACCCACGTTTATTACTGTTGATGAACTCTCTAAAGCATGATTTTTTTTTTCTGACAGAGTAGCAGAATTAACCCTAAGAAGACTCTGCATGGCTGCCTTGCACCACAGACTATCCCTGAGCCAAGTATGCTGCCCAAAGAACACAGCACGGCCACTGTTCAGTCACTTGATCGCACAGAAGGTCATGGTCTCACCTGGGATGTTGTATTAGGCAGGGTTCTCTAGAGGAACAGAGCTTAGATAATGGGTATCTTTTTATATAGAGGAAGAGGAATTATTAGCCTGGCTTACAGGCTGTGGTCCAGCTAATCCGACAATGACTGCCTATGAACGGAAAGTCCAAGAATCCAATAATTGTTCAGTCCATGAGGCTGGATGTCTCAGCTGGTCTTCAGAATACACCAGAATCCTGAACAAGTAGGCTGCAATGCCAGTGAAGGGATGGGCTTGCCAGTGAGAGCAAGAACAAGCAGACAGAAAGAGAGAACTTCCTCCTTTCACGTCCTTTATATAGGGTGCCAACAGAAGGTGTGGCCCAGATTACAGGTGGAACTTTATCCTTTTTTTTTTTTTTTTTGGTTTTTCCAGACAGGGTTTCTCTGTGGTTTTGGAGCCTGTCCTGGAACTAGCTCTGTAGACCAGGCTGGTCTCGAACTCACAGAGATCCGCCTGCCTCTGCCTCCCAAGTGCTGGGATTAAAGGCGTGTGCCACCACCGCCCGGCACAGGTGGAACTTTAAATCCAGATCTCAAAAGATCTGGATTGAAGGTTTATCTTCCCTCCTCAAAGATTCAGATTAGTAGTGGGTCTTCCCACGTCAGGTGATTTAATTAAGAAAAAAATGCCTTACAGGTGTGCAACACCATTTTAGTTAATTCCATGCGCAGGCAAGTTGACAACCAGGAATAGCCATCGCAAATATCATGGGGCCATGTTTGTAAACAAGGATTGACGGCTCAGGTCACTGTGTCTGAACCACACTGGGCCAGAGGAGCCCCTGAAAAAGCCTGAAGAAGAGGCGGGATGTTAGGTAGACAGAAACACAGTCACCACGTGCCAAGGATCATGCCAGCATGCCGCACCAGGCCAGTTCTCCCTGGTGACCTCTTCCCATTTATCACCAGGTGATCTCTGCATCCCAGAGTTCTGAATGTGTTCTTGTTTCTCTTCTGTTGTGACAAAAACCCTAACAAAAAACGTGACAGTGGGAGTCTCTCTCTCTCTCTCTCTCTCTCTCTCTCTCTCTCTCTGTGTGTGTGTGTGTGTGTGTGTGTGATTTAGCTTCCAATTCCATGGTTTATTATTTGACAGAAGTCAAGGAAGAAACTTAAGCTATCCCATTCATGGTTGAGTAGGAAGAGAAGAAAAGCATGAATCTTTGCTTGGTTGCTCGCTGCTCAGCCTGCCCTCTCTACTCCTAGATGGCTCAGGGCCTCAAACCAGGGAATGGCTCCACCTTCATTGGGCTGGCTCAACAAACAATTAAGATTGTAGACATGTCTACAGACAATCCTGATCTCCATAATTCTTCAGAGGAGACTCCATTCCCAGGTGACTCTATGTTGTGAGAAGTTAATCGTTAGCATCAAGCATCCAGGGAGTGGGGTGGGGGTGGGACGGGATGTCACAACTGCAGTCCAATGTACCATGGTCGCCACAACCTTACCGTTCAATGTTCCCTTGAGGAAGCTTCTGGTTGCTGCATGGCCTCCTCTACTGGATAGCCTGACCCGGGACCATTTCTCAATGCTACCGTCACAGTCACGACACTTATTCTGCTTTCTTGATTTTTTTTTTGTGGCTCAGAGCCTTCCCAGGGGACTTCAATTCCAGGGCACCTCAGTGTGTGAGTGTGCTGTGTGTGACTTGTGTGCGGCTAAAAGGTTAGGGGTCTGGGTACCTAATCTTCGCCAACATAGGGGTGGCAAGGGAAGGGTGGCCATCTGGCTGTGTGTTTTTTCTCCGTGTCTGTGGCATCCTGATTATTATTCTGATCCCAGGCAGAAGCAGCTGCCTGGTAGAGGAGGAAACTGACAGGCAGTGGCAGGTCACGCTGGCTGCTAGGGTTAGAAGGTGACCAGATCCTGGCAGGGAGTTTGGACAAAAAGGTCGGGGGTACAGAGAGCCAACTGTGAAGGTGTTTGTGCACACCTCCCCTCCCCTCCAGCCCCCATCTTTCTGTCAGTCCAGCTCTCTGGTTTGTGCTGCTGCTGGTATATGGGCCAGGCCCTTCAGGCCCTCCTGTGGGGCAAAGCCCAGCAAGACTGGAGGTGGGAGGAGGGAAGGGACAAAGCCTGGGTTGAAAACCTCTGTTCTGGTCAGTTGTCTGTCCTTACACATACTTTTCAAGCTGCCCAAACTCTGCTCAGCATCCAGGACTGACCCTAGCAGGGAGCTCACATGGGTTCTTGGGGAGAAGGCCTGGTGGGAGATTGCAAACCCTGTCCTTCTTTGACACTGGAGACCCAACTTTGAATCTATAAATGCTATCTAGTCCTTATTCTTCCAATCCCAGTGGGTACAGCCTCCTGTTCCCATGGCTTCTGAGTTCTCACTCATTCCCTTTGGCTACTCCAGCCTTTCTCCACCCCTACCTTCTGTCCTGGGTATAAATGCTTTTCTGTGCACTTAGAGAATCGTCTTCTGGCTTTCGAGGCTGCAACCCTCCATTCCACTCAGGCTCTCTGCTAGCTGTGTGAACGTGAGTGCTGGCTCTCTCTCTCTCTCTCTCTCTCTCTCTCTCTCTCTCTCTCTCTCTCTCATTTTCTCGTTAAGGGGAATGGGGGCATTTCTGGTAATCTCTTGATTTCCCCCAGATCTCCAGAACCACCTGAGGAGGGAGGGACAGATCTGCTTCCTGGGTGTGACCTCGTGTCCTAAAGGAATCCCCCACCCCATCCATTTCCCATATAGGTAGGGTCCTACCCAGGACTGGGAGGAGCAATCTGGCCCTCTTGAGCAGTCAGTATCATGGGTAATTTCCAGACAGGTCTCTCTCCAAGGAGTAAGGCAAAGAGAGGGGCTGTAAGTATCAAGGAGAGCTGGGCAAAGCCCCCTTAGCCTTCTCCCCCAACACATTTGCCTTCTCCGCAACAAACTCAGACAACTGTCAGATAGGAGAGGGGAAGCTTCAGGGGGCGGAGCTGTGGGAGGAAGCTTGGGAGAGCTGAGAACAGAGCTGGGGCCTTGTTGGGGTTTGAAATGCCCAAGCTGTTAATCTGAGACTAATCAATGCTAATTTGCACATATCTGGTTGCTAGAGCCGTTATCTATTTCTTGTCAAGATGTCCCAGGGGCTCTCAGCTCTTCCTCATGGCTGCCCACCGGGCACCTCCTCCCCCATTCAAAGGCTTTGTGGGGCCAGCTCGGTAGGGGGAGACAGCAGACAGGCACTCGGGAAGCCTTTGTGCCCACCCCAGCTGGCACAATTGGGCTGGAAGAAATTCAGGACTCAGAAGGGGAGGAGAGAAGGGGCTGGGGGACCGGCCAATACAGCCTGGGAGGAGGAGAATTAAGCAAAAGTGCAAATTACCCAAACCCGTGATTAACATTTCTTCCAAATCTGCATGAATATTAAAGCGTAACCCACCCTGGTCCCCACACAATGAATTCTGCATGAATCTTAAGATAAATCGTTTGGATAACTTAGCGGCAGCTGTAGTCCCCTGCCACCAGCTGCTTCCCCAAATCATTTCAAGGCAGGGAAGGGATGAGAAAAAGGGAATGTTGGTAAGGGCCAGGAGGGGGCCAAGACAGAGCCTGGAGGTGCCAATTGTTTAGACTTTGTACCCAGGCACCATGGCTAGGCAGGGTATCGTGTTGAGGGTAAGGGATGGGTTTCACAAAGTCAATGCCTGTTGTCACGAGTTCTATGAACAAGGTGAGGGGTGGGTTTTACCAAGTCTGTGCCTGTTCTTCACATGCCATAAGGACTCCTCTCCTGTGTCCCTGCTCTGTTGTGTGCTCTCTCTCTCTTTGAGAAGCAAACCTTCTTGATTGACCCCATGCTGAAGGGTAGGACTTAGTTAGGGAAAGCTTTGTCCCCCCAGCTCTCCCAAGAGACATTTGACAGTACCAGGAGATTCTCATGGCTAGGGTGTGGTACTCCTGATGTGTGGAGCATTCCACAATGCTACCCCCACCCCAGCAATAACCCAGCCCCTGCCATCAGTAGCATGAAGCCTGATAAAGCCAACCCTGGAAGGCAGGGACACAGCTGCTTTGCTGTCCCTGTTTCCCCCTGAAGATCTTGTCACCTTCTCCGATGGATAGAATTGAGTCAGTCAAGGTCCTGGATGGGAGCCAGAGACAAGGTTTTTAGTCTGAGCGTGGCAACATCATTATTGTGGTTGTCATCAAGCCAGACAAGGTCCTGAGGGCAGCAGATGGTTCCCACCAGGGGTTCCAGCCCGTGGAGTTTGTTTGTTTACTCTGTGTGTGAGTGTGTGTGTGTGTGGTATGTATGCACATGTATGTCCAGGTGCATTTGCTTGCACCCGCATGCGCAGAGGCCAGAGGATGACATTGAGTGTCCGGTCCTATCACTCTCCACCTTATGGCTTTGAGATGCTCACTCACTGACTCTAGAGCTGGGTTGGCGGCCAGGAAACCCCAGCACTGAGTCTGTCTCCCTCTTACACAGCACTGAGTTACATCACTGACTTTTTACCTAGGTGCTGGGCCTCAAAACGCAGGCTTTCGTACCTGCACAGTCAGTGCCCTTATGCACTGAGCTGTCTCTCATCCCAGCCAAGGCAGCTGAATGCAGAGGACATGTATAGATTTGCAGCAGAGTTAAGTTAGAGGATCCAAGGAGCAGTAAAGGTCTAAAGGGACAAGGGGAAGGAATGGAAGTACGTGAGCCTGGAGAAAGTCAACAGGAATCACAGACCCAGAAGAAATAGCCTCTACTAGAAACAAAGAAAGCTCTAGCTGGAGCCCTGGCCTGTCCATGCCTGATTTAGAAGGCAGAAAACAAAAGGCCCACTCAACACTGCTTGTAGGAGAGGGAAGAAAGAAGGGTAAGAGGAAATTAAGGGACAAGTGGAGAGTGACCGGTACGGTCATCGTGGCCAGCGTCATTATGGCTGCTCAAGTAGTGTCCTCAGGAACTACCTAGGACATCAGTAAATACATGGACCAGCGATTAAAGAAAACCAGCAGGAAAAAAAATAGTGATCATAACCATGAGAGGATTAGTACAAAATGCCTTTTAGAAAATTCTAGACTCTTTTTTTTTTGAGAGAAGGTTACAATGTTAGGATTCGCTTGGGAGCCAATCTCAGAGAGAGCTTTGGGAAGCCAACGGCATGCTGGGATTCAATTTACAAAAACACAGTTGAAGCGCCAATTTACAGACATGCCCCCCGTGTCAAGAGAGAATTGCATGTAGGCTGGAATGTTCAAAGAGGCAGATACCAGCCCGGCATGTTGCAAGGCTGGATGTGGACTGGGCGTGAGGTCCCTGGGAAGTTGGGGGAGGGTGACCTACCAGCTTGATGGCTGGATGTGGTGAGCATGAGAGGAAGAGGGATTAAGCATGCATCCAAGTTTCTGTCTCAAACAGCTGGGCAGATGTTAGGGCTGCTTCTTGACATAGGAGAAATGGGGTGGGATCTGGGAAGCGGGTTCAGCTGGGTGCCATTGCCCACATCCATGTCGATAGTCATTTCTTGGGGTTGCTGGCACCTGGGCAGTATCCTGAAGCCGTGTGGTGTGCCTTATCTTTTTCTTCTGTGGTCACAGAAGACCCTGCTGGGGTAACTGAGGGAGGGGAGTGTGAATGGTTCTCCCAGAGGCCACTGGACCCGAGGGCTTGCCTCCTGTTTCTGGCTTTAAGCAGCATCTTAACAAGAAATAGACAAACAGGAGTGCTTTTCAGCTCAGCAGGGCGAAGGGGGAGTGAATTAAAATCCCATTATGAAAACACTGCAGAGGCTGCTGGCAGCCTCACGGATGATGATCATTCAGAACAACCCTCGCGCGCTGCCAAAATGCTCCTTGTTGTGACTTGGGCCTCAGTGGTAGTTTTGGAAAGACTTCTGGTGTCAGTTCAACCTGGGTCTACCATCCAGGAGCCTGTGACCTTCACCTCCCTCAGGCTCCTGAACTCTCTTGAACTCCTCCTTCTCCATGATTGGAGGAGCCAGCCTCTGAGGGATACAGCTGAGACTTCTGACCCTGGCTCTGCCTAGCGAGGCTGTGACAGGAATGAGAGCTCAGAGGGAGGGATCAGAGCAGTGAGGATGTTAGATCCTGGCTCTCTCCCTGCCAGGAGGAGGCAGGTGGTGGTAGCCAGTGAGCCTTTCTGGTGTCAGCCGTGTCTCTAAGCATTCCCTGTGTCCCCTTCAGCCCCAGGGGCTCCTGGCTTCTCTTTCTTGAGAGGCCTTCCTTGCCAGTGTTCCTCATGTCTCGGGTCCCCCAGTCTTGTTTCAACATTGTCAATGGTTCCTTCAGTACGATTCCCTTCCATCATGCTTTGCAGCGTCTAAGACCTTCTACCATGGTCCTGATGCTCCACTCTCGACAGGGGCTGAAGCCATTGCTGAAAATGACAGCTAACGGGAAGGTGCTGAATTCAGAGCCAGGTCCCTAGGAAGCTTGGGTTGTGTGCAGCAGTGGACATGTGCCCTCAGAGCTACGTGTTTTCCCAGCTCTGCTACTTAATAGCTAGTTCTGCAGCTATGGGGGACTTACTTCAGCATCTTTAGTTCTTCTCCTCTTAAAATGATGATGATGGTAATGATGGTGATGATGATGATGATGGTGATGATGATGGTGATGGTGATGAAGATAATGATGGTGATGATGATGGTGATGATGATGGTGATGATGATGGTGATGGTGATGATGATGGTGATGGTGATGATGATGGTGATGATGATGGTGATGGTGATGATGATGGTGATGGTGATGATGACTATGGTAATGATGGTAATGATGGTGATATTGGTGAGATCATGGTGATGAAGATGATGATGGTGATGGTGGCGAT
Source organism: Chionomys nivalis (assembly GCF_950005125.1). Lineage (NCBI taxonomy): Eukaryota > Metazoa > Chordata > Mammalia > Rodentia > Cricetidae > Chionomys > Chionomys nivalis. The sequence continues at coordinate 94,899,418 of NC_080092.1, read as the reverse complement.
AGTGATGATAGTGGTAATGAAGATGGTGATGATGGTGGTGGCCACATTCCTACACTCTCCTACTGCTATTACCACCACTGCCATCACCACTGCCATTACCGCCACCACCACCACTACCGCCACCACCGCCACACCACCTTTTCTATTACCATCCACATCACTTTAGTTTCCTACAGCTACCACCACCATCCTTATCACTGTAATGCCTGACACCGCCACCACAACCGTCACTACCATTATCATCATCATTTCAGCCTCCACCACAGGCGTAAGCACTGCCGCCACCATCGTTTCTGTCACTACCACTTCCAAAGCTGCTACCAACACCGCCATCACAACCTCTGCCACCACTCTCATCACCAGCACCAAAACTGTCACCACTATCACCACCACCATCATCACCATCGTCACAAATGTCCACCACAAACACTGCTACTATCCCCATCACTACAACCTCCACTGTGGCAAGCGCTCCCACCAACACTACCATCATCCCCACTACCATCCACATCGCTACCACCTCCATTGGCACCATCATGTCAGCCTCCACAACTGCTATGGCTGCTGCCGCCACAGCACCATCACCATTTTCCACATCCACTACTGTGGCTTTGTCACCACTGTCACTATGACAGCAACCTCCACTACTGCTATCCCAGCACCACTGCCATGCTACTGCTGCTGTTATCTCTGCAACACTGTCAATCACCACCATCACCACTACCACCACAGCCACTGTTACCATCACACCACACCCATCACCATCACAACCACCCCATCACCATCACCTTCTCAGTCCCAGCGAAACAGCTCCTCTTATTTGACCATCACCCTTCCAGTCAGATGATGGCACATCAGAGCCCTCAATAGTCTTCGTTCATAGCTTCTTTATTATGAGACAAAAAAAAAAAAAAAAGATTCTTTCCTACTCCTCAGGATGGGAGCAAAGGGCACGATGAGCTGCAGAAGTGGGATGCCAGGAAGAGATGCCTGAATCAAGAAGGCCTTGGATGCTCACCCCTCCTCTCTACCGCCACGCACACCTCACCCTGCAGGATGCGAGCATGGGCACTGAGGGGAGGGGAACCTCACTGCAGAGGCTCTGTTCCTGCTCTGTGTCTCCCAGCAGGGATAAGAAGATTGACCTCAGAAGATGGTTCTGGTCAGACTGAAAAGGAAGTAATGTCAATAAACCCTTGATCCAGGGTGCAGCACACTGGAAGTGCTCATTCAGCGGTGCTTGCTTGTGCTTCATTTTCCCTCCTCCCTCTCTCCCTGGTAACCTTGCACTTTTCCTCCACCCCAGTGAAGGAAACCAGACCTTTAATGGGATTTGAGTTTGTGATGTCCAAAGCTCAAACCCCAAACCCCAGTGCATGTAAGACAAGGACCACTTCCCAATAATGTGCCTGACCCCACATCCTGGTAGCGTGGGACTTCCAGGGACATCTCTTCTGTTCTCTCTGTGTCGCTTATTCACAGTTGCATAGCAAGCTGCTCTAAAACTTAAAGGCTTAAAGCAGTGCACACTGTCATCTCAGAGTGTCCAGGTTAGGAATCCCAGGAGCTGAGTGACCTCCTTTGGCTCAGGAGCCTCGGGGGGCTGCATGCTGGGGCCATAGCCAGTGTGCAGCTATAGCTGGGGAAGATTTGCCTCTATGCTCATGTGGTTTCTAGAAGGCGTCAGCACTGAGAGCGCTGTTGGCTATGGTCTACCATCAGTTCTTTGGGACCAGGGCTTTTCTGTAGGGCAGTGCACAGCAGGGCAGCTTGCTTCAGTGAGTGATCAGAGTAAGAGTGGGTCAGAGGTCAAGTGCTTTGTGGCTGGATCTTGAGAGTGGTGTTCCATCATTTTCACCATATCTATTAATTGGAAGGAAGTCATTGCCACTCAAAGGAAGGGATCACACAGCAGCATGAGCAGCAGGCTGGAGGTGGGGGAGCCCTGGGAGCCATTTGGGAGCTCACTGCTGTGTACACTTTGACCTTGGGACTGAGGATAGCAAATGTGTACTTCTTGATCTCTCTCTAACGGTAGAAGTTGTTAGTGATTGTGTAGGGATTTTTTAAGGGTGGCATTATTGAGAATAGCTTAAGACTAGAAACAGCCCATCAGTCCACCAACTGACACATGACCAGGAAATGCAGGGTATCCATATTGAGTAATAGTCAAAATAAACGAGGTGTTGATAGGCTTCAATATATCTTGATGTAGTCTAAGGTTTCTATCCTGCCCGGTTCCCACAATCGTTAAGTCCCAAAGAAATCACACAGAGGTCTACATTAGTTACAAACTGATTGGCCCATTAGATCAGGCTTCTTATTAACTCTTATAACTTATATTAGCCCATTATTCCTGTCTGAGTTAGCTACGTGGCTTGGTACCTTATTTGGCGGGCAGTCACATCTTGCTTCTTCTGTGGCTGGGCATTGACGGCAGAAGAAAGGGCTTCCTTCTTTCCAGAATTCTCCTGTTCTCATTGACCCACCTCTATTTCCTGTCTGGTTGTCCCGCCTATACTTCCTGCCTGGCTACTGGCCAATTAGCATTTATTTAAAATATAATTGACAGAATACAGACAATTGTCCCACACCATCTTGACTAAGTAAAAGAAGCCAATCACAATGGACCACAGTTCACAGGGTTCCATTCATACAAATGCCCATAACAGGCAATCTATAGAGATTAGTAGATTAATGACTTCCAGCATCTGGGGGAAGAGGGACAGTAGGGGGAGGAAGTGGAGTGAATGGTACCCCCGATATGCAAACATGTCTACTCTCTGGCTCCTATGAATAGAGACTTAAACACAAAATTTATTTTTTACATTTCTTTTTGGAGACAATCTTACGCTGTAACTCAGGCTGGCCTGAAGTCAAGGTGGCCCAGGTTGGCCTCAGACTTGTGGCAACCCTCTTGTCTCAGCGTCCCAAATCTTTGCAGATATAACTAAGTTAAAGATTACTAGTTAAGGTCATTCTAGATTTAGTGTAAACCTCAAACTTCACGTGTGTATTTGACTCTCTGAGGTGCTGGGATCAATACTTAGGACCTTGGATATGAATCTCCCCTCTTCTCTCTCTTGTTCTCTCTCTTGTTCTCTCTCTCTCTCTCTCTCTTGTTCTCTCTCTCTCTCTCTCTCTTGTTCTCTCTCTCTCTCTCTCTCTCTCTCTCTCTCTCTCTCCTGCTTTTCTCTTCAGAACTGTCGGAGAATCAATGTTTATTATTTTAGGTCCAAACTGGTAGAAATCTATAGCAGCCTCCAGAACAGGCCAAAGTGTGACACCTTAGGATGCAGGATGTCTTTGTAAGACAGTGACAAATTTCAGGCAGGCTGAGGTGACATCCCAACAACCTCTGCATCATGCACTTGAAATGGCAAATTGTAGGAGAATCTAATGTTATCTCAGTAAAAGTGCTTCTGAAGAGAAATACAGGGATTTGCCCACGTTCCCCAAAGGCAGGACCCAAGACAGAGCGAGATGGGATGTTTGACCAAACTCTAGGTAATGCTGCACAGATAAACTGCTTCCCGTGAATAGTGGGGTCCATGATGGGGCATGGGTGATGGGAGCCCCTGGTCATCCTGCTTTCCTGTCTCCCCTTCCCCATGCATCTTCTTGTTTCCTTTCTGGTGTTTAACATTCTCTCCTCCCACCCCTCAGTTGTCTCTGATCAGCTCTCCCTACCGCATTCATCATTCCTTGTATTCTCTTCCATCACCCCCTCCAAACAGTAGACCTCCAGGGGTGGGTTCCATTTCCACACTTCCTCAGATGTCAGGGGAATTGAATGCATGGCAAAATATTTCCGAGGTCTAAATTACACCGACCCCGGAAGGCTGAACTTGCGGTATAATCCAGGTTATGAATTGTAAATCAGACGCCATGCAAAATACTCACAAAAAAATTCAATAAACTGCTTTTGCTCCCAGCACAGGAAGGCAGGGCCTGGGGAGGCAGAAGGAGGCAGGCTGGGCTTGGAGGAAAGGGGGAGGGGGTGTGGAAGGGGAGCAGAGGGCAGCCAGGCTGTCTTTGGTTCTGCTTGGCTAAGTCTTCTTAGCGCCAGGAGCCATTCACTTACCCAAGGGAGGAGCCAAGAGGTCTCCCTGGCCTTTGCGTGGCATGCCCTTTAAGATGTAACCCATCCTTGCAAATAAATATGATGTAGCTACCAGCCTGCCTGCTCTAAAGAGGCTGTGCCAGTCCCGGAGACAGGGTGGCTTCCCCTCTTGAACTGAGGGATCTTTTGTTTGGTCCCATCTCTACAGTACCAAGAAAGTATGGCATGCACACATTCAGATCTTTGATTTTTTTAAAATCATGATTGAAACACGATTAATAAAAACTCAGAGACAGAAATTGGGGTCCAACCTGGTCAGAAAATCAAAGCAACCAGTCTCTGGCTCTTACCTCTATTTCAGTCCGAAATGGTGATCCTGCCTCCAGGAATCTCAGAATGAGACTGAGAGCTATTTCCTCCCGTTTTATAATCCTCTCTAGGGCTGAGATTAAAGGTGTGCATCACTGGAATTAAAGGCATGTACCACCCAGCTTCTATGGCAAACTAGTGTGGCTCCTGGGATTAAAGGTGTGTGTTACTGATCTGTAAAGCTGATCAGCGGGGCTGTTTTACTCTCTGATCTTCAGGCAAGCTTTATTTATTAAAGTACAAATGAAATGTCACTATATTTAGTCACTTCATTTTATGCATGAGTATTATGCCTACGTGTATGCCTGTTTAACACGTGTGCACTTAGGACCCGCAGAGGTCAGAAGAAGGTATTAGATCTCCTGGGAATATCATGTAGGGTGCTGGTACCAGGTCCTCTGCAAGAGCAGGACGTGCTCTTAACCATTGAGCCATCTCCCCAGCCCTGCAGCAGGACCTTATGATCCTTTAGAACTCATGTAGAAAAACCAGGCACATCAGTGTGTGCCTGTAATCCCAACACCGGAAGCGGCGGAGACAGGAGGGTCCTCGGGGCTCACCTGCCAGTCAATCTACCTGGACTGATGAGCTCCAGGTTCAGTGAGAGACTCTGTCCCCAAACATAAGGAGCAATAGAGAGCAACAACCAACGATGATGTCTGGATTCCATGAAAATGAAACACACACGCACACACACACACACACACACACACACACTTAAATTCACAAGCTCTAATTTATTCCAGGTATTCTCACTAGCCCTTTGGTCTTATGGCCAATGAAGAGTCCTTGGAAGCCTCTCCCCTCAATCAAAGACAGATGGGAAATAAGAAGTTGGTGGGGATCAACATTCTCCTGCTTGTTCTTGGCCACGAATGTCCACCACATCTGTATAAAGGCCTCTGATTCATTCCCCATCCACCGAGGCGTACCTACTGGGCAGCGTAATCTCCATTACACTATGGGGCTAAGAGATGAGGCCCTTCCTCTGAGTAGGTCTGGTGGTGGCATGTTGGATTCTCCATTCTGGCTTTCCAGGTGCTCAGAAAGTCCTCTGTTAGCCTTGGGGGGACTAGCCCAGGGCAGCCCTTTGTGGTGGCAGAACTGTGTGGCTGGCATGAAGAAGGGCAAGGCGGGCTGGAGGTGCCTCTGTTGGTAGTTGCTGTAGGCGGGGCCCAGGGAAGCTTGAATGTTCCTGGTCTATTATTAATAGTCATGAGGAGGAGGATGTGAAGCCTCCTCTTGAGGTGCTCAGAGTCCTTCCAATTAAAAGGCAGATTTTAAATGCTTCTAATGAGGACACCATGACCATCAGAGCAGTGGGAAATCGGGCTGTGCCTGCAGGACCAGCCTCATCCAAGTGGCTTGGTTGGGAAGAGCTTGAGACACACTCTTTCTATGTCTCTGTCTATCTCCCTCTCTTCCTTGGATCCCTCCTCGATGATTCATCTACCCTGGAAACACTTGCGTAAGTGAAGAACAAGGAAGTGGCCTTGGGCCCTTTTTAAAGACCCCAGGGCACAGGCAGCTGGGCCCTGTACTAGCCAGGGCTCCTTAGCAAGTGTAGAAGGCAGACTCTGAGCTGGCTCCTCTTTGGCCACCAATTTCTGCGGGTCACACCCTGGTGTAACCCTTCCTTTAAAAATATTCTAGCTTAGTGACTTGCTTCTTAACCCAGAGGGCACACAAGGTGATACCATGTCACTTCTATGACTAGGCTGTATCTGATCGCATCCCCTACCTTGTTGGTAGCTTCTAGGACCTTCCCAACTTGCTTGTAGATTTAAATTTTATTAATTTTTAATTTTTTCTCGTGTGTTTGTGTGTGTATGTGTGTTTGTGTGCAAAGGCGTGTATGTCTCTCCACATGTGCCCATGCACATTTCTGCACGTGTGTGGAGGTCCAATGCCAATGTCAGGAGTCTGGACTCTTCAGCAGTCTCTCCCCACATCATTCTCATAAGTAGGGTCTATCACTCGAACCCAGAACTCATCGTACAGTGAGTTCAGTTCATCAGCCTGCCACGGGGATGCCCTTGTTTCTAGCTTCAAGCATTGGAATTATAGGTGGGCTGTCATGCCCTTCTGGTATTTACTTGGGTTCCGGGGATGCGAACTTCAGTCCTCTGGCATGCTGATTACATGGTGTGTGCAGGAGCCGCTGACCCATCCTTCCTGTCCCCGCTGGTGGGCTTTGATGAATTAAGCTACCACAATGAGTGAACCCAGGTGGCCAGGTTCATCCATCCAACAGCCCACAAGGACTGAATCCTGCCAACAACCATGTATACTGGATGTGGCCCAGTCCTCGGCTGAGCCTTCAGAAGAGACCCTAGCTCCAGATCGGAAACCTACGAGAGATTCAAAACAGAGGACCCAGTGGAACCATGCCCGGACTCCTGAGACAGATCCTATCTGAGAAGAACAGTGCTTCCTGCTGCCAGGTTTGGGGGTGACTTGTTCCCCCGTGCTGGGTATTGAACACAGCAAATCATGGAGGGTTCTGATTTTCCATCGCACATCTGCAGGAAGGTTCCAATCAAGCTCGTGGAGAGGATTAATGGAGCGGGTGCCTGCAGGTGTGTGCGGCGGTGTCAGGCACCCAGGAAGCCAGGGAGAGCAGCCTCGTTATTAATTTACATCGTCCTGGTGATAATGACTGCTCTGGGCCAGAGTGCTTAGGACCCCTGCGTGGGCTCGTCCTTAATGCACGCACATTTATGCAGCTCGCTCACTCCGCGTCCAGCACCGCCCCAGCTGCGGTCAGAATACCAACAAGGTCACATATGGCAGCTCGGTAATAATGTCCCTTATCTCGGTAGAGAGCGTCCCGATGTACGGAACTCACTTCGGTGGTTTTCACTCAACTGACAAAGCAGGGACAGGCCCTGTCGTTTCCTCAGTTACCTGTGGTGTGTCTCCGGGGAGAAGAGAATCCAGTTTTCCTCACCCTGGGCACCCCAGCCTTGTTCCTGCCCTGCGTGGACCTTGAGCAGACATTGAAACTTAGAGATGGAAGGAATAAAGAAAAAAGTGAGAGAAAGTCTTTTGAAAATCTATAATCCAGTAGCACTCAGCATCTCCAATGGCGCTCCAAAGCTGGCTCATTGACTATCACTCAATCACCCGCTTCCTCTTCTCCTAGCCGCTCTCCTGAGTCCTGTCTCCTTGGATCTGCTGCTCTGGACAGTGCACACACACACACACACACACACACACATGTATGTGTTGTGCGTTCCCATGTTTGTATGTATATGTGTGTGGATAGTATATGCAATGGATACATGTGTGCACATTTGTGGGTCAGAGGTCAGCTTAAAGCAAGACAGGCTCTCTCACTAAACTTAGAGCACACTATTATAGCTAGACTGACTGGCCAGCAAGCCCCTGGAGCCCCTGTCTCACCGTTTCCATCCTCCACCACTGGGGCTACAGAGTTAAAAACATTCAAAGCCACTCTGCCCCCCACCCCGCCCCCCATGGATGGTAGCCATTCAAACTCAGGTCCTCTTGTTACTGATCTGTTTTCCTAACCTTCCACCCTATTGGCTGAGTCAGGGTCAAGCCTCCAGGATCCGTTTGTCTCTACGTCCTCAGCACTGGGATTACATGTGTGCACCATTATGACCTACTTCATACATGTGTGCTGGGGGTTGTCCTCATGCCCTCGCTCCAAGCACCTATGCACTGAGCCATCTTCCTGGCTAAAGAGATGCTTGGTTGCTATGGTTGACTCGTTCCCAGCATTTAGTGAAGAGAGGCCAGGGTTAAACATTCCGAAGGGCCTGCACTACCAACGACTGTCGCAGTGTGAATGTTGCTAGTGTCATGTCGAGGATCCTAGCTTCTCTTCCTGGCTCTCCCCCATCTCTGGAGTTCCTTCCCATCATCCACCTCATCCTAGCAACTTGCCCTCCCTTCCTAGAGCTGCTCTTTGCTGCCCCCACCTGGCACAGCCTTCCTAGCCTTCGTGGGAGCCGAGCAACCCGGGTCAGGTCCTAAAGCTTTCTGACCTTCTAGAGTCTCCTCCAGGCTTCTCCTCCTGCCCACCGCCTCCTCCTCTAAGGGTTTCTCCAGTTCCCGCTTCCTCTGGTTTCTATGGGGCCCCAAAGGGACAGTGTTGGCCAAGTTGTGTCCCATCTACTCTTGGCGGGAACCTGCCCAAGAAACATGTCCGTCGGACTCCCGTTGTGCCACGCTAACCACAGCTGATCCAATTTTTCTTAATTAGTACATTTAATTATTAGTAACATTTCACTTAAGTAGAATTAATTACCCCATCAGCAGCCCGGGCCAACTCTTCCCACGTGAGCTCTTATTGCTATCCCCATATCAAGGCCAGATTTCCCCCCCTCCCTACCCCATCTCTCAGACAGAACTGGCTCCCAGCAAGAGCTCCTGGGAATGAAATCCCCCCTTCTTGCACCTGTGGAGGACTCCAGCCAGAGCATTCAATCAAGCTAGGAATTATGGGTGGATAGGGTGAGCACAGGACAAGGGGAGGGGCTGCCGCCCAAAGTGATTAGCATCCTATTCCCCTAGGCTGAATGAACCCCGATTCCGATTCCTGGACAGCTTCTGCTTCTGGGCTGCACATTCCAGAACAGGTGTTCACTCAGGCATAACAGTGAGGGGGGCGGTAGCGGGATCCAGCCTGACTTCCTCAGTTATCCGCTCTAAGGTGGCCCGGGGGAGGAAGACTAAGTCAGTGTGTTTTGGTTTCCCAGGGCTCCTGCCATTGGATTTGGGCAAGCCACACCCAGGAGCCAGTACACTCCCCGGAGGGCAGGAAATAGTAGGGACTTCAATATCAGGTCAACTTGATTGGGCCTCAGTGTGCAGGAGAAGGAGCTTCTGCAGCCAGCCAGTCAGTGTACTGTTTAAACCATTTCCCAAAGTCCCACAGAGTCTGAGCTCCAGGAGAGGCTGAGAACTGCAGATGCCATAGCAGGGAGGATGCATTTCACACCTGCCTCCCGGCCAACAAGGGCCAGTCCTTCTGGCTGCGAGTGTTTTTGTCTCATCCTAGCTCTCGACCATTCTTTTTTTTTTTTTTTTTTTTTTTTTTTTTTGGTTTTCTGAGACAGGGTTTCTCTGTGGCTTTGGAGCCTGTCCTGGAACTAGCTCCATAGACCAGGCTGGTCTCGAACTCACAGAGATCCGCCTGCCTCTGCCTCCCGAGTGCTGGGATTAAAGGCGTGCGCCACCATCACCCGGCTTCTCGACCATTCTTGACTTTGGGCAGGTCACTCAGTCTCTCTCTCAGCCTTGGCTTACTCGGCTGTAAAATGGATAACGGCCACTTCAGCGGGCCGCAGTCAGCCGGGACCATGATTTTTATTGGCAGGTTGATAAAGGTTCTGAGCAGCCCAGGATCAGAGCAGTCTGTTTAATTTTAATTAGCCCCTAACTTGCCTTACTTATTGATGGATTGGTACTCAGGTCTGAAGGAGTTTCACGCTCTCCCACCGGCTTGCATCTTTGCTTTTTCTAAATCATTATTATTATTATTTTTAATTTGAGCAACAGGACCTCACTCGGTTGCTCGGGTTGGTCAGTGCTCAACCTTCCAGCTTCCACTCTGCTTATCATAGACTCCTCCTGGCTTCTGTTGTGCTCAGTTGGTACAGTGGATGATGGCGGCGTCTTCATGGCTCCTCCTTTGCCAAAGCAGTCCCATGGATGATGATGGGGTCCTCACGGCTTCTGCCTTGCGTGGTCAGTACAATGGCCTTACACCTGTGGCCCTCCTGCATCAGCTTCCTGAGTCCCCGAGATTACAAGGATGCACTAGCCAGGCTCCAATCATATTATAGCAAGAGCCATAGCAGGGCAGAGATGGTTCCGACTGACTTCAGCACGGAAACACCGAAGTTCACACTCTCAGATCTCAGAGGGATTTTTTTGTGTGGTTCACTTTCCCCGGAAAATGTCTGCAACTGTCTCCTCTCTGCTACCCTCATGTGGTCGTGTGTAAAGTCTGTCCCTCTGGGTGCTGCGTGGGAAGGTGCTTGGCTTGGGGAAATGCTAAGTTATGACTTCCTGTTGATGATTTCCCCCCTCCCTGCATCCCTGCCACTACTTCAGCTGGGATAGGTATTGTGATCAGGACCAAAGCCCGCATATCACAGCCATGACGAGAACGGGCGTTATTATGCACTGTGACAATATTTGATGAATTCATATGTGCCTCGGGGAGCAGCCTAAGTAGGTGAATAAAGTGAGAATATTTTCTGTGACAATCAATATCGCTTCAATTGAGGCATCTCTGTAGATCTGACATTTTGAGTTTTCTTTTTGCTTGCCCGGACTGGATTCACACTTTGTGTAGAGTGCACACGCGGCAAGAGGGGCTGGCAGTGTCAGGAGCCAGGCTCATTGGCCCTGCAGCTGGGAGCAGGTCCGTCTGCATGAGACCCCAGCTAGGTGGGGGCTGGTGCCCCTGCACAGTGTTCACCTGGCCCCCGCTGCTAAATGCTTGAGGCTCCACATGACTGTGTTTCTTCAAGCTAAGCACAAGTGGACCAGGGCTTGGTGCCAGTCCTGGAAACCCTGGCCTGGTTCCCAGGATTGCCAGTCACTCAGCACCGGTCAAAAGTAGAGGTCAGGTACATGTGTGTATCTATGGTGTGTGTGTGTGTGTGTGTACACAAAGAGGCCAGAGAATGACTCTGACATTCTTGCCTTTACTTTCTTGAGATAGGGTCTCTTGCTGAGCGTAGAGTTCACTAACTTATAACAGTGGGGTTGCAGATGCGCACAGCTGTACCTGGATTTTCATGTGGATGCTGGGGATCTGCACTCAGGTTCTCATGAAAGCGCTTCATCCATAGAGCCAACTCTGCAGCCCTCAGGTGACCTAAAGACATCTCTCCCAGCCTCCTAAGGCCGCACCAGGGTTGAGGTGAAGCCATTTGGCTTGGTTGTCTGTCGGTCCTGTCATTTGCTAAGAGGTGGCGGCAGGTCAGCAACCTTGGAAGAGTTCCGTAAACATTCAAAAAGCATCTTTTGTTACGGTTTACCCATCAGTGGTAATGGAGCTGATAATAATATCAGCCTGTATTGGGTGCCTTGGGTACCAGTGGGTGCCAGACAGGCTTTCCTGGGCTTTGCATGGATCAAGGTCCTTAGGCCTCCCATTGACCCTGCACTGCCTGTTCTGTAACAGCCCCACATACAGATTAGAAACTGAGACAGACGCTATACATTTTAGGTACCATGAGGGTTTGTAAGTCCTAGTGTGGGGGGGAGGTGGCTGTGGGGGTATTGGCCTTGCTAGCTGGAGGGGCTGCTAAAGTTACTTCAGGTATCTAAGGGAGAAAGAACCTCCTAGAATCCTTTAAAGGCTTCTGACCTGCCATTTCACTCTTGCTCTTAGACAGTGAGCCATCTCAGCTTTTTCTTGCAGGCTGTTTGTGTGCTCAGCGCAGAGTTTCACCTCCTGACTCTGGAATCTGCGTCTGGTTTTGTTTCCTACTATCAGTGTGGCGTAGCAGCAGTCACGCCATCTTCACAGGTGAAGCAATGCCTTTAAAGGAGGACCTGAGGGATTAAATGCTAAACCAAAGAGGGTTTATGGCTTCCTCTTCCCTTCACTGGACTGGAATGTTGCCTTGGTCTGACTATACCTCCTGAGCTAACTTCTTCCTCAGCTCATGAATCATCCCCAGTCAGAACTTTGATGGCTGTGTCCCCGAATCCACCACCCTCACGGGGCAGTGTGAGGCAGTGGGGTCATTCAGACACAGAAAGCCCTCACCCCTTTTCTAGACTACCACAGACTGGGCCATCTACGAACAACATTATCTCAGCGCTAGGGTACCTGCGCCTGGCAAGGCGCTCTCTCCCTGTGATAGCAGGGTGGAGGACATCACATGATCCAGAAAGCCCAGGCGAAGGCAAAGCAAACCAGGGACCCTTTCAGGTCACACTAATTCAGTCTTGTGATGACTAAGCCATACTTTTTGGTTTTTTGAGACAGGGTTCCTCTGTAGCTTTGGAGCCTGTCCTGGAACTCCCTTTGTAGACCAGGCTGGCCTCGAACTCACAGAGATCCGCCTGCCTCTGCCTCCCGAGTGCTGGGATTAAAGGCGTGCGCCACCACCGCCCGACTAAGCCATACCTTTGATGATAAAACATTAACCAATTTATGAGGCCTCTTCTCAGAGCTCTGCCCCTTAACACCCTTGACATTCTAATCTGGGGGCTACATTTTCAACCCACCAACTTCAAGGGTGGTGTTCAAACTGTAGCATGCCTGTATAGAAACCTGGACTGAGCAGAAGCATTTCTAGGTGTCACAGAAGGAGAACGGGCTGTGGAGAGGGCAGGCTGGCTGGCTGTGGCCTTCTAACGCCTTTGAGCTATTTTGTGACCGTGTAAGTCAGACACATGCAATAACAATGCAGAACATTCTAGTCCATCACCACGCAAACAAATTCTGTCCTGAGACAGTGATGACTCTGGGCTTCCTGATGAAAAGGCCAGTTCAGTCTGTTTGTAGTCTCAATTCTTCTTTTCTTTACTCCTTGTGAGTGGACCATTTCCAGGTTTGTTGGATGGGTCATCGTCACATCAGCCTGGTTCTCTCTTGACTATGAAGTCAAATTAAATCTTTAGTATGATTTAATAATTTAATTTAATAATTTAATTCTTTAATATTTTCAACAATCAGAAAGTTTTCTAAACATACCAAAACACAGTGTCACAGTCCTGTCTCCCAGAGGCAGGAGCTCTGTGAGTTTGTCAGTTTTCTTATCTATAAGATGGGAAGACCAGTAGGTACCAGGCAGATGCAGTGAGATTTCTCAGTGGTCTCTGTCAAACCTCCTGTCCTGGCCACAGGATGCTTCTTAGAAGTTGCTGCTGCTGCTGCAGTTGACAAAACACCTAAGGAATTCAGCCTACAGGATGAAGGAAAGATTTGTGGATGATGATTAATAAAAACCCAGAGACAGATATTGGGATATCAACCTGAAGATCAGAAAAGCAAAATAGCCAGTCATTGGCTCTTACTTCTACCTCAGTCCAAAATGATGATCCCGTGTAGTGGTATTTCATTTGTATTTTAATAAATAAAGCTTGCCTGAAGTTCAGAGAGTAAAATAGCTGCACTGATTAGCCTTACAGACCAGGCAGTGGTGACATATGCCTTTAATCCCAGTAGCCACACTAGTTTGCCATAGAAACTGGGCGGTGGCGGTGCATGTCTTTAATTCCAATCCTAGAGGGGAATATAAGATGGGAGGAGACAGCTCTTACACACAGTCTCATCTGAGATTCCTGGAGACAGGATCACCATTTCAGTAAAATAAGAGCCAGTGGCTGGCTGTTTCGCATTTCTGACCTTCAGGTTGAACCCCAATTTCTGTCTCTGGGTTTCTATTAATCATGCTACAATCCTGCCTCCAGGAATCCTCAGAATGAGACTGTGTCTAAGAGCTGTCTGTAAGACTGATCAGTGCAGCTGTTTAGTCTCTGATCTTCAGGCAAGCTTTCTTTCTTAAAATACAAATGAAATATCACTACAGTTTGACCCATAGTGTCTAAGGATCCAGCCGTGGTTGGATGGTTCCATCACTGCGGATCTGTGGTAAGGCAGACCATCATGGAAACCAGGAAAAGATGTGGTTGAGTAAGGCCACCCCACTCATGGTGGGCAAGAAGTAGGGAGACAGAGAGGGAGGTACTGGAGCCAGACAGACTCTTCAAAGGCACTTTCGTCACCTGCCCCACTAATGACCCATTTCTTCTCTCTGAGACCCATTCCTACTGGTCCAAGGATTCATCTACAGATGAAGCCAGAGCCCTCAGGCATCCATCACCTCTGAATAGTATTGCCAGCTAGAGTCCAAGTTTTCAACACACGAGCCTTTGGTATTTAGGCCACAGTATTGCTGGTGGTTTGAGTGAAATTGACCTCCGTAGGCCCATAGGGAATGGCACTATTAGGAGGTGTGGCCTTGTTGGAGGAAGTGCGTCCCTCGGGGACTGGGCTTTGATGCTTCAGAAGCTCAATCCAGACCCAGCGACTCCCTGTCTCTTCCTGGATCCAGATGTAGAACTCTTAGTTTCCTCTCCCGCGCCATGTCTTCCTGCATGCCGCCATGCTTCCTGCTGTGACAATAATGGACTAAACCTCTGAACTCTAAGCTGGCTCCAATTAAATGTTTTCCTTTATAACATGGTGTCTCTTCATAGCAACAGAAATTCTAACTAAGACAGTCTTACAATCATTATATTTAATTTTGGCTGTTGATAATGAGGGCTGTGGAGGACTCACAGGGGCCAGAATGCAGGGAAAAGGATAACGAGCAGGCCGTGCTAAGGTGAGTGTCATTGGCTTTTAATTGTTCATTTGACACAACTAGAGTCACCCGAGAAGAGAGTTTCAATTGAGGGATTGCCCAGGTCAGATTGGTCTGTGGACATATCCGTGGGAAACTTTGGCTTGCTCATTGATGGAGCCTACTTAGGGCACCACCATCCTCTTGGCCGGTGGTCCTAGGCTGTATAACACAGCTTGCTGAGCCTGAGCCTGTGGGGAAGCCAGCAAGCGTCCTTCCTCCATGAAGCTACTTATTTGCCTGCTGAGGGAGTTCTTTGGTCAGAGGCAACACTGAATGAAATAGCAAGGTCTGCCTTGAGATTTCCCAGCTTGAGTCCCCTCAAGTCCTGCCTTGACTTCCCTCAGTGATGAACTATGACCTGGAAGTGTAAGTCCAATAAGCTCTTTCCTCCCAAAGTTACTTTCAATTGGAGTGTTTTTATCATGCCATTGGAAAGGAAACGGAGACAGTGAATGTGGATAGGACCAGAGCTGAGAGGAGAGGCGCTGTCCTTACCTGCTTGTGCATGAATGGCCTCTGACAACGGCACAGGGCACCTCTGATCCAGAGTAAGTACCATGAGGGAAAAGCTGACCACTGGGCCTTGTCAGCATGACAGGATGTGGCGATAGCCTGGATGTCCTGTTCAGGATGAGTGTAGTCAGGGAGCCTCCAGGAAAAGCAGGAAGGTAGATTGATCTTTCCCCGAGGGTAGAGGTGAACATGGGAGTCTCTGTTCAGCATCCAGAGTGGTGCAGCTCTGCATTGATTCCTGGGTCACCTGGGGACCACACAGCCACCTGTTTAGCTTGACTTCATCCCCTTGGTCCAGAGGACATGCTCATGAAACAGGGTGGGTTCTGCTCGGAGGGAGTCTTCACTGAGTACCAGATACCTCTAATGGATGGGACAGCAGCATCCTGCAGAAACTGCCTTCAACATTAGATCCCTTCTCCAGCAAACACTACACCCACCTCTGCTCTCTCAGGCGTAGACTCAGGAAGGGTAGCAACCTTTAGAGAAATTAATGAGACTTTTTCCTTGTGTTTGAGCAGCCTAAATGGGCATTGGGTTTCCTTAGGGGCGATACTAGCCTTAGGGAATACAGAGACCAAAGAAGGCTGCTGAGAAGTTTTCCGTGTCTGGAATACTATTTACTGGCTCAGTAATGGAGACAGAAAATCTTTCCAAGTTTCTTTAGCCCCCATATCACAGATGAAGACCATTGGATTTCCCTCACTGGCTCAGACTGGGCTCTTGGTATCAGAGAGGGAGCAGAGATTTCTGTCTATCCTGGTTTCGGGTTGTGGGGCAGGTAGGGGCTGTTCTTTTCTCCTTCCCTGGGAGGTGGGAGGGCCTTTGATACTTGCTCCTAGGTGAGGCAGCTCAAGGGTTGGGGAGCTCTTGTCTTGTTGTGTGTTGAGAGATGGCCACATGTCACAGGCTTAGTGTGTTGAACTGAAGGAGGCCTGAGTCATCCCTGGGTCATCTGTAGTTACCTGTGGTGGCAATAACTGGTGGAACTTGCTATAAGGGATGCAAGTGATCCTGGACCTTTGGAGAGTAGGAGTGCAAAGCCTTCTGGGCCAGGGATCCATAGGGAAGCTGTAGATCCTTGTGTGTGTACTGGGTCAGGGCTTTGGCACTTGACCAATCCAGAAAAATCCAGTTGTGACAGCTACAGATACAAATGAGTTTGAGGGCTTTGGACGGCAGACATCCCGGGTATCTCAGTGTTTGCCAGCTTGACTCCAGCCTTCTAAACCAAGTAGAAGTCTGCTTGGCATTAGCTATCGCTGGAAGAGAGATTGGACTGTTTCTGCGAATCCCTGGGTTTTGTTGAGAGGGTGGGTGTTGGTTTGACTAAAAAAAGGCTCAACAGCAGAAACAAAGACTGAATTGAGGTGTGAAGTTTTAGACTGACTTCCTCTTTACTACAAGTGAGTGTCCCTGCCTGTGACTCAGGAGACCAGGATTTGCTTCCTCAATGAAAAAGGCAAGCTTTGTTGGGAAACTCAGGAGGGAGAGGCAAGCAGATCTCTGCGGGTTTGAGGCCAACTCGGTCTATTTAGTGAGTTTCAGATCATCCTGTGCCCCATAGTGAGACCCTGCCTCAAAACTCAAACAAAACAAACTAATAAACAAAAATGTCTGAGCCTGCCAATGCCCTATCTTGGAAGGGGAAACCCACTCCTCCTTGGGGATTCATCTGCAGATGTTGAAGGGGGGAAATATTTTCTTGAGTGGTGTAGGCATTGGCAAGGTATACATGCCCCTGTAAACAAACTTCCACCTGTTCTACTATAAAAAATACTAACAAAGCCCATTGGGTCTCACACACACACACATACATAAATAGAAGGGGGAATGGTTGAGTTGGGAGAGATGGCTCAGAGTTTAAGAACACTTGCCACACAATCATGAAGACTGGAGTTTGGATTCCAACACTTGTATAACAAGCCAACCTATGTGTTCAACACACACCTGCAACCCGGACTCCAAGGGAGGCAGAGTCAGAATTGCTAGCTTCCAGCCTAGCTGAGAAAAATCAAGGCCCAGGCCCAGGGAGAGATCCTGCCTTAAAGACAGAGGCAGAGGACACTGACACACTCTTCTGGTCTCCACATGCACGGATAGGCGTGTGCACCTGCACACACATGTGCACACACACCATATACTCACACAAATGGGCACATGCACGTATAAATACGTATTTATAACAGGAAGATAAATTGGGAAAAAGAAGGAGATTGACAGGAGTAGTACAAGGGAGGGTAAGGGGGAGGGATGCGAGTCTTCAGACTACACTCTGCACGTACATAAAAATGTCATGATGAAACCCATTGTTATGTGTAATTAAGATATGCTAATAAGGGACCCAGAGATTAGTGAAATGGCCTTGAAATAAATTTGACAGTTCACTGTGTTCAGCGAGCATCAACAACAAGAGAATGTAGTTCCAAGCTATTACACAGGTGGGGGTGGGCTAGGTGGGGGTACTGAGTGCCTTACTATGTCTATCTTTTTTTTTTTTGAGTGTCAAGAAGAGGGAGATAAAGGGCAGCCGGATGAGCAAGCAGAGGTCTTACAAATGGCCGTTTTAAATCTTTTATAGCAGCTGGCCTTGAACTCCGGCCGGCCAACCACACAAGCATTCATGCCCTGTTGCAGCTGAGATACCCACAGAGCCATCATCAAACATCATTTTGCTCCGTGTCTTAGTGAGAAAGGGAGAAAAGAAACCCACAAGTGGCAGAAAGTTATTTTATGGTTTTCGAATAGGATGAAGGAAGGAGAGAGGGAGAAACAGTTTGAGGCCGTCCCAGGATCTGAGCTCAGAGCAACAGGAGGAGAAAAGCCAAGTTCTGTAGAGATGAAGAACAGCCCGTCTGCGCTTTTGCAAAGTGGGGTGGACATGCCCAGTGAGTCTTGAAGGGAGGAGGCAGGCGTGGCCTCTGGAGATCTCCCACTGTTCTGAGCTGGTGACCCCTGATTCTGGAAGTAGGAAAAGGCTGCAGCATGTACTGGCCTCCGAGGCACAGAGCAGATGACGTTCTGACAGGTGTCAACCATAGTGACAGCCTCCAGGTTCAGCTGCCAAAGCTTTGCTGCCTCTCTACAGCCCCAACTGTATTTGACCTTGGAGTGGCTGGTAGGAGGTGGTGGAGGGGAAGAAGGTGGTGGAGGAGGAGGGAGGAGGATGGTGATGAGGAGGGGGAGGAAGGGAGAAGAAAAGGGAAGGGAGGAGGAGAGGGGAAAGAAGGGAGGGGAAGAGGAAGAAGAAAAGAGAGGGAAAGGAAAGGGAGAAGGCAAGAGAGAGAGAGGAGGAGGAAGAAGAGGAGAGGGAAGGGAAGATGGAAGGGAAGAGAGAGAGAGAGAGAGAGAGAGAGAGAGAGGTACAAAGGGGAAGGAGGGAGGAGGAGGAGGAAGAAAGAAGATGAAGGGAGGAAGAAGAGGAAGAGGAGGAGAAGGAAGGGAGGAGGGAGAGAGGAGAGAGGAAAGATGAGGTGAGGAGGAGGAGGGGAGGAGCAGGGAGAGGAGGGAGGGAAATCTTTAGAAGCTTTTAGTTCCTGGCTGGCCCCAGTAGCTGCTCAACCCTGGGTTTTTGCCTCCCCTCTGTGAGCACCACCCAGTTCACTCATTGTGGTAGTGGAGCTGTGGGCAGGACCCGGGGTTCTGAACCTTAGCGGGACTGGGGCTCGTGTGATGGTTACTTCCGACTGTCAACTTGGTTGCTCCAGGAAGGACCATGGAGATTTAGTCTTGCACACCTCTGGTTGTGTGTCTGAGCGCATTTCCAGAGAGGATTAGCTGAGCGGAGATGGGGAGTGCGGGGGAGGGGATGACCACCCTGGATGGCATGGCCTCACAGTCTGGAGGCCTTGATGGCATAAGAGAATGCCCTCTAGCGTGGGCATTCTCTCTGCTCCCTACACTATAATGTGAGCTGCTCTGCTCCAGCATGATTCCCCACTGTGAGGCTCAGAACCCTCTGAAGCCGGGAGGCTAAACAGAATCTCCTGGAAATTCTGCTGTAGTGACCGGAGGCTCCCCATCACAGCTCAGCAACGCTAGTTTTTAACAGTTCCTCGGGATATTCTCATGTGCTGGTGGAGACCTCTGGTTTTCAGACTCTGCAGCTGGATCTGGTCTTCAAACATCACCTGTGCAGCTGGATCTGGCCCTCAAACACCGTGCATGCAGTTGGATAGGGCCTCTGAACCCATCTGAAGCCTGTGTCTCAAACCGGACCACAAAGCTGCTCCCAATACCGGGTCTGCCTCTCCCCAGTGATCCCAGGCTGTCTATCCCAGGATACTGTATAACTTGGGTCTGTAACTTGGGTCACTGGGAAGCCTGTGCAGGGTCACAGAGGGTTTGATCACTAGAGTATGCAAGGTTGTTCCTGCGTTTGGAAAGGCAGCCCCTCTCCTGTGTCAATCTGTGTGTGTGTGTGTGTGGTGTTTCTTCTGGTCCCCTTTGGGGGAGGAGTCCCTTTCTGGGGAATCCCTGCCTGGGTCTCTCCATCTTGGGGTATGTGTTGTGGGTGTGGAGTCTCTGTTATCTTTCTAGACTTTTCCCCCTACACCTATGAAACACAGCTAATGGTTGCACCTGCCTCTCGGGTGAGGCTGAAAGATCTCGGAGCATGGCCGAATGCAAAGGTCACGGGCCTTGCTTCAGCTCCAGGATTAGACTGCTTTAGGATACATGAAGAATAGGGCTGTCCAGGCTGCACGGAGCTTGACATCCCTGGTGACCATCCAAGGCCACGCTGGGCAGGCTAGCCACCACTGTGTTAATCATTTAGGTGTCACTGTGAAAGATTAACTTAAGGAGAGAGGGATTAATTTGGGTTTCCAGTCTGAGAGTATACAGTTCATCACGGTGACACGGCAGTGGATGCATATGACATGGTGTGGGAAGCGTATGACAGCTACTCATTTCATACATGATGCTGAGCAGGAAAGCAGAGAGGCTGTGGCAGGGGCTGGTTATAACCAGTAAGCCCTCCCCTTATATCCCCAGATCTGCCAGCTAGGGACCAAGAGTTCAAACACATGAGCCTGTGGGGGGACATTTTACATTCAGGTCACAGTTGTCATTCTGCTGGATGCCAGTGTGGAAGGGGAGACAGAAGAAAGGAGGGAAGAAAAGAGGAGGCGGGGACTCCAGAGGGCGTGTTGAGTCAGCTTGGCTCATAGCCCCCTTTGAAGTGTCCCTCCAGGGCCGGATGCCCCATAGTCTGGCCTGTGCACACCTGGAGGAGAAGGGATCACAGGCTCACTTGCTTCTCAAATCTCCTGAAATGTCAAGGCTTGACTGCCACGAGCAAAATCCACTACAGAGCGGACCTTTGAGGCTGGGGCTGGAATTCAGATACCAGGGGAAAAGTTGGAAACGATGGTGGCTTTGACTCATTTCCTTTTTCTGCTGTCATACCAAAGCTAGTTTGTTGGTATATACTCAAAAACTGTTTTGTAATCTCCCCAATGATAGCTTCTCTACACGTTCCTGTTGTTGTGAATTACTTTGTGATTCCCGAGCCATTTTTTTTCTTCCTTTTTTTTTTTGACTCAATTAAAAAAAAATCCCTCCAGGGACCTCTGCTATGGCATTCCATTCCCACACCCGCATCTCTACGGTTAAGCCTAGCTGTTTCTCTTTTTCTTCTCCAAATGTCCTTTACGGAAGGGCCGTCTGCCTCATTCCCTTTACTGAATGTTGGAGATGACCAGGACCCACCGCCATTAGCAGACAGGGCCCTGATCCCTCCAGCCCTGCCCCACGGGAGCACCCTGAGTCCTACAGATCCCCTGTGCCACCTGCGTCCAGGTCTCCGGCCCCTGGGTGCAGATCTGGGCTCAGCAGTCCTCAACCCCCTCCAACAGGCTGCTCTGATCGCCTTGTGACTCTCGCCTCCACCAGGCTCCCCTGCTAATGAGTCATCCTTGCACGGCCATTTGTTTGTGCTGGTTTCAGACAGACTAATGCTCTTAATGGCATATAATCATTTTTCAGAAGTCATTTGATGCCACTAATCATCTCGGTAATATGCCGCGATGGAACGCATAATGACATTTGGAAGAGGACAAATGGCACGGCGGCTCGTGCCTTGCCCCCACCTCTGATCTATATTTTACCATGCTCTCTCACCTGCTAATGCCATCAAGAGCTTCTAATAAACAGCCGTCTTAAGAATTTCCCTCCCTTTGTGGTTTTCAAGGGTAATGGGGAGTTCCAGCTAAGGACATTTTGCCGGTTCCGCCCCTGGGCAGGCAAGAGGAGGAAGGTAGCTGCCTCCTGCCCAGCAAACGCCTGGCTAGGACTCCTCTCATGCAGGGATGATGCTAGTGTCTGAAAAGATGAGGAGGGAGGAGATGTGGGAAGGAAGCCAGAAATGAGTCCGAGAATTCCCAGCTGGGAAGGTTTGCAACAGATCTCCTGTTGCTGCAAGCTCCAGGGAGAAGGGGGGTTTGGCTGAGAGCTGGGAGTGGACTTGGGGGACGGAAGATGACAGGGGCAACTTGTCAGGGAGCAGGTCAGCGTCCCACCCATGGTGCCTGTAACACAAGTGTGGCTGTGGACTCAGGGGAGACGGCATGGGAGAGGTGACCTAGGCCCTCTGAGCTTCCACAGGCCAGGGGGAGGTGACTCAGCTGTCTCCCCTCGCTAACCTGGGAACCGTAAACCCTCAGAATTTCTCAGAGTTGCTGCTTGGAGTTTCTATCCCCAGCTGGTTTGGGTCTATTCAACTTCTAAGCAAATAAAACCAAGACTGCTGGCTGGCTTCAGTCTGAGGAAGCTACCTGTTGCCGTGGTCCCACCCCCCTCACTGAGTTTCCGGTTCCTTATTCCAAACCTTTAGTCACTCATGGGTTTAACTGAAGTGACATTTTGCCCTTAATGTCCCTTGGAGACTGAATGCTAATAAAATGCAACAATTGCAATAAATAGTAATTTATGTCAGGGGACAGCTGGACATTGCTTTGGGAGGCCAGGGGACAGGCCGACCCATAATAACTGCCTCTCCATGAAATGCAGATCCCGTGAAGGGCCTGTTTTCACTCCCAAGTCCCCAGATTTTAGGGGCAGGCATTCCGGCCTGGAGGGCTGAGTTCTTCCGGCTCTCTCCTCCCCTGCCTTTTCTCTTGGGTCTCCTCGGGTGACGTCAGCATCCTCAGCCCTTATGATTGAGCCTCCCACCCACTGGGTTAACCCATCTACAGTGTAGGGTACACGGTCCAGGACAACAAAAACTGCTAAGGACCCAGAGTGAGTAGATAGAGATCAGGGAGACAGGACAGAGGAATGGCTGCAGACATCCAGGGGTCATGGGTCTGAGCCCTGGCTCTCTCACTTAGTAAGCATATAGTTTGGGCCAATGAACCACTTTGGAGATCTGTGTTCACTTGTAAAAGGCTATTAGAGACACCTTCTTTGTGGGATCGCTGTGAAGATTAAATAAAATAATTCACATGAAGTGCTGAACACAAAGTAGGCCCTCATGCAACATTGATTATTGACATTGCTGCCCCGGGCAGCATGGGTTCCTGCTGGATTTAAGAGAGTCCCTTGGCAGGGAACATGCCAAGTGGAGGAGTGGGGAGGAATTTGGAGGGTAAGGCAGGAGTGTCCGGTTGGGGGTCCTAGTTGACTTCTTCCCCCACTGGGACCTGCACCCCAGGCTACATCTACCCCCTGTTTCTGTTTCATCAGCACCACACACAGAGATGTGGCCAAAACCCATCTGTTAGCGAATGGCAAAGCCCCCAGCGTCCTTGCCGCTGTTCAATAATTTAGCGTAAGCTGCTGGGTGAGGGCTGACCGGAGTGCTGACATCCATTTTAATAAAGTCCTTTCCACTCCTCCTCAAGCTCAGGGTGAGGGACCAAGGGCTGCAGACCCTGAGAGCCCGATCCCTCTCCTCCCCTGTTCATGTCGGGAATGGGATATGGGGGTGCAGGAAGCCATGAATACAGATGTGAGCCTAGGTAGGCAGAGCTGCCCAGACACGCAGCCAGATCAGTACCGAGGTCCAGGCAGGAGCAGCTCTAGTCTAGTCTCTAAGACAGGAGAATTCTCCAGGTCAACAAGGGCAAGATGTACCCTTCCTTGGCTTCCAGACCAGCCTGTAGCATAGCGTGCCTGGACCTGCAGAGGGCTCCTTTCTGAACCAGAACAGCAGTGGGGATGGTGGCTTCTCATTAGTGATTCATTAGTGATTGTGATGTGTTCGGCATCAGGCAAAGCTCTACTATAGTGACTCTAGAGGAACAACATGCACCCTTGGGGGCAGGGTGTTGTGATTTGCATGAGAATTCTCCCCACAATAGGGTCACGTATTTGAACATTGATCCCCAGTTTGCGGCACTCTTTGGCGGAAGTTATAAAATCTTTAGGGGGAGGAGCTTTGCTGGAGGAAGTACCTCGCTGTGGGGTGGGCTTTGAGAGTTTATGGCCCCACCATATTTCCCAATTATTTTTTTCTTCTTGATCTGCTTCCCATGTGTGGATGAAAATGTGATCGTTTCAGGATGCAGTGAGCCAGCTTCGTGCCCCTGTCATGCAGTGCCTGCTCCTCCAAGATGGATGCTACACCCCAGGAACTACAAGCCAAAATACACCCCGTTTCCCTTGACTTTCTTTTGGTCATGGTGTTTTATCATCGTAATGGAAAAACAGCAAATGCACAGGGTAGTGTTGTTTTACGGGAAAAGAAGCTGAGTCATCTGTTGGGTTCCCAAGAAGAATATAGGGTTTATTTCCCCAGTTCCCGTTGCAGGCTCACACCACAGGGTGAGACTACCTTTTCCCTCCTAATAGACAAAGAAGAAGCAAACCCAAACCCAACAGATACCTACTGTCTTGACTAGTTTTATGTCAACTTGGCACAATCTAGAGCGATCTGAAAGGAGAGAACCACAGTTGAGAAAATGCCTCCATAAGATCTGGCTGTAATGCATTTTCTTAATTAGTGATTAACGAGGGAGGCCCAGCTCCCTGGGCTGGTGGTTCTGGGTCCTATAGGAAAACAGGTTGAGTAAGCCACAAGGAGCAAGCCGGTAAGTAGCTCACCTCCATGGCCTCTGTATTAGCTCCTTTCTTCTGGTTCCCACCCTTCATGAGTTCCTGTCCTCACTGTCTTTGATTGTGAACTGTTTATGGGACTGAGAGTAAGATAATCCCTTCTTCCCTAAATTGCATTTGGTTATGGTGTTTCATCACAGCAATAGCAACCTAACTAAGATTAAGGACTTTTCTTCCCTTCCCCTCCTCCTTTCCCTTTCTCCTTTCTTTCTGTATACATTGCTCAAATGTTTTTTATTCACTCAGGTATTTTGCCATAAGTATAGAGAAACAAATGTCATTACAGTTCTTACCAGAGAAGCTTCTAGAAGCTGGGTAGATGGCTTTATTTGGGACGCCAATGAGAGAAAGATCTAAGTTGTCCTCATCCACATAGAGATGCCCTTCTTGTGGTCCAGGCTAAGAAAGCTAAGCCTACTGTTAGGCAGAGCCTCAGGACTTCAGACAGCTATGGCTACCTCTTTGGAGTCTCCACATCCTCCAGACCGTTGATATATCTCTTGTGGTTTGAGGATTTACCTAGGTGTAGTCACACTAGATAAGGAGAGTCTGTGAATGGCTGATGTCCTATCTGGGGATGGCCAGCTTCAGGGATGAAACAGGCCAGGCAATGATGCTGGGACTGTGGCCTCTCCATCACTTAATCACTCTGTTCCTCACTCTGCTTTGGTGGTCCAAGAACAAATGATGGAGACATTGAAGGCAAGGGGAACTACTTTCTCTCTAGGGCTATGACTCCAGGTCTGTGTAGTGGAACCTGAATATTTGGTGTTTTTATAGCACACAGGTACTGGAAAACACATCTCTGGTACTGGGCTACACTCCCAGAGGTATTTTTTATAAAACTATTTTTATTAATTTTTTTTCATGAATTTTTACATGTATTATGAACATATTCATTCCCCAGCTCTCCCCACATCCACCCCTCCACTTCATGTCCTGTTTTTTTAAACAACACATCAACTACAATTTGTGCTGTCCATATATTCTTGGGTGTGGGGGGTCACTGGCTAGAATGTGGTTGACCTACCAGGAGCCAAACCCCTTAAAGACAACTGACTCTCTCCCATAAGTTGTCAACTGTCCATAGCTCCTCAGTTAAGGGTTAGAGCTCACAAACCCTTTCCCACTCCTTGCTAGAATGCAGACTGGCTTGCTCCTGTCCAGGTCTTATGCAGGGAACCACAACTCCTGTGGGTTCATGAGTACAGCCTTCTCATCAGGATCAGACGCCGAGGTTTTGTTCTGGTCCTCCTCAACTTCCGGATCTTACGGTCATCTTTCCATGCCATCTTCTGTAGGAACTGTATCTTAGTGAGAAGACATAAGAGGGAAGGTTCAGGACTCTGAAAGGATGAAACATCCCGAGTCTCCCTGGCTTGTGGAAGATTACTCACGGGCTAATGTGCCCTAATTCGAGCCATCACCTCGGCTCAGAAGGCCATAGCAGCAGTGGCATCACCTGAGGAGAGTGAGGAGTTCAGGACATCTCCAGTCTAGGATGAATGCCTCCCAGGGGACAGATCTCTAAAAGTGTAACATCCGCATCTTTGTGCCTGAGTGCTGACTAATGGGGCTGTGTGATTCATGCCCAGGAAATAATTCACGGTCATGAGACCATCAGGTAAAAAAGCGAGGGATGTGGGGGTGATGGCAGAGGACTCTGGGATCATGGAGAGTTGTGAGGCTGGGTGGTGGGAGCCTGGCCTGATGAATGGCTTCAGTCAAATGGCAAAATCAAGGGCATAAATTTGCCTCCTGTGATAGGTCAGCTTCGGTTCCAGCAGGCGGCAAAGGTCCAGTTAGTGCCTCGGCCATTAAGCAATATAGACACAGGTAATTTGCTTCACTCTCAGATGCAAAGTTAAACGACTCATCATTATCTTATTAATGAAATCAAGGCTTGAAAACGAAGCTTGCCTGGCATTCTGCCACTGCAGCACTTTCTAGAAGGGTCAGATGGCCATGGCTCCTGCGGCTTAATTTCCCCTCCCATCCCTGGAGCTTCCATGCTTGCTGTAGGTCTCCCTGGTCCACTGGTGTTCCGAGCCTGGGGACAGAAACTCAGTGTCCCCTCAGCTAACAATATTTCTTCTAAGTTGGAGTCCCTGGTGGGTTCCCAGGGTCCATGGAGTTAACCTCTACAGACTGAATAGATGAGGTTGAGCCTGGGAGGCAGGCTTTGAGATTGGTTTGTAAGAAGATGAGCCACACTTAGTGGCCATCCCTTGTGGGGTGCATCTCTCTGGGTACTCTTCCCATTCTGGTCCAATTGTTCTCTTGATCTGTGGGGTGCCTGTGGGGCTTGGGAAAGAGCTGTGCCCAACTGCAAGTAGGATTGGGGAATCCAGGGAATAGTGGCTTAACTTCTTTGTCCTGGAATGAGTGTTCTGTGATGTAGGGCTTTGGGAAGCCTCTCCATGGCTTTGAGTATTCCATTTTCCTTCAATGGTGGTGGTGGTCTGCTGGGGAATTTTCCTTCCCAGCTATGTTCATAGACATCAAGGGCAATCCCCTGCCCCATCTCTTTCATTTGATTTTATTTTGGTGTTGGGAATTATCCCAGACCCTCGAGTATGTGGAATACACACTCCACCACTGAGCTTCCTCCCCAGTAGCCCCTCTCTGTTTTAAATAGAGGAACACAATCTTTTTCCATGTACTTCCAACAGGTGCTCTTGGGTCCCTGTGGTGGTCACTGTTAACCTGTTGACCTGATGGAATCCAGGGCATGTGTGTGTGTCGGGGCAAGGAATGACATCTCGATTGTCTTAATTGAGACAGACAGACCCTTCCTGTGGATGGCACTGTTCCCTAAGTAGGGAACCCCAGATTTTATTTATCCTTTGCTGTTTCCTGATTGTGGATGGGATGTGACCAGCATCATCAAGTTTTTATCACCTTCCTTCCTAGGGGGATATTCAGCACTTCACCTGAGGTGGACAGTAGGGCAGTGGCTGGACCTGTGTTCCAAGACTCCCCTCAGAGATAACTGCAGAGTCTTCCCCTAGGCAAAGGAAGGGAGAGGGTGCAGAGGAGTCAACTTCACCCCTCTGGAGTTCAAAAGTCAGTGAGGAAAGAAGTTCACATTTAGACAAGCTGAGTCTCCCTCATCTAAAAATGCCTAGGGTGTGTGTGGAGTGTTTTGTACTTTAAAATAATTCAGAATATTTGTATTTACATAATGAGATATCTTGGGGATGAGACCCTAAAACTAACCATGAAATTTATTTATGCTTCCTATCAATCTTCTGCATATAGCCCAAAGGTAATTTTATACAATATGCTTAGTGATTTTGTGCATGAGGTGAAGTTTCATGGTGTGGAATTTTCCTCTTGTGCATTCATGCAGGTGCTTAAGAAGTTCTTGGTTTGGGAGCACTTGGGACACTGATTTTTATGTTCAGGATGCTAGACCCAAAACAGCTTCTTTATTAACCAATAGCATTCACAGAATACAGAGGGGAATCCCACATCACCTCTCTTTTATGTCTAAATAAAAAGGAAGGTTTTAACTTTAACATAGCAAGATTATATACAACAAAGTAGTTATCAAGCAAGAATTATAGTTACAATATTTATATCTACTTTCTCTTTTATCATAACTAGGGAAACTATAACTATCTATTCTTCAACTTCATCAAAGATTCTAGAAGGATATAATATTACCTAAATAAAAAGGAAGTGCATTGTAAGCAACTTTCAAAACTCTAGAATTGACAGAGACATCTCTCTGCCTGGATAGTCACCCAAGTTTTTCTGTAACACAGGAGCATCCATCTTCAGCCTATAGACCCATAGTATCTAGTAGACTTTTCCATGAAGCAGGAAATTTCAAAGACAGTTCCACCTATATTGGTAATTTGTCTGTCACTTTGTTCTGTGTCCTTCAGAATGTATGGCAGACTCTTTCATGAAGCAGGAACCCTGAAGGACTGTCTCACTTTCTTTAGGCAGCTTCAACAGTCATTTTTTCTGTGGGTCCTGCATGTCCAGTTCATACAGCATACCATCAAGCAGTCCAGGAAAGAGCAATTTCTTGTTCAAATTGCTAACCAACTCCATAAGGAACCTCTTCAATGCCCATCATCCTTTTGAAGTAGATTGGTGGTGCCAGGAGCAGATGTGTCTCAGAGTCATAAAAAGTTCTTTGTTCTTAAAACATTTTAAATGCTATATTCTGTAGGTCTTTGAAAGTTTTTAAGATTATCTGTCTAACTGAAATACATATCTATATATCTAGAAAACATAACTAACATGACTACAAGCTCAACTATTATAGATGACTATCTATTAACCTGTATTTCTTAGTTATACATTGTATTTTTAAATGAGCTGCACAAACGTAATACCTTAATCAAGAGCAGAAATATACATATAACAAAATTCACCTTAAATTTGTATTAATAGACCAAGATCCATACCAATGCAAAGCATATCCCCCTTTAAATATAAACAAGAATTTATAAACAATATTTGGGAATTTGGGTGCAGTTCTCTCCAAACTGCTTTCTGCTTTTGTTGGGTGAAGTATTTTTGGGGGGTGTTTATGGAGTTCTCTCAGGGTGGGTCTTGGTTCCATCAAACCACATTAGTCTGGAAGGAATCCACAGGTTATCATCTTCTGTGGAAACAAAAGCAGAATCTCCTTTCCAAGTAACATATCCTTAGGCCCAAAATTTGAAGTCAAGATACCTTTAAAGTATATATGTTGGTTGAATTTAGCAGCCCATACAATGAAATGTCTCTCTGTACTTAGCTTATTCACAATCAAAAAGTTAAAAAAAAGCAATAATATACATGATCCAGACTCTGTATTTATTTCATCTTTATGTAGCTTATTTTTCTTTACTCCTTTAATTTATGACTGTCTGAACTCTGTCTCTTTAAAGACTTTAAAAAAACATTTACTTCTTTTTATAATTATTTCTTCTCTCTCCCAATGTACATTTATCCAATGTACCTATTTATAGGTCTTTTTAAAATCTGAATTTGACTTTATTGTGTGCATATCTGTAATTATTTTTAATCAGGAGGTTTTTTTTTAAATGCTATGTGGTTCTGCCTGTTGGCTCCGCCCAGTCCAACATGGTGGAGACATGTTCACTGCCTCTAAGAGCCATGCATGCTGTCTTAGCTCCAGGGTCATACGAATCTATGTCACCATTGAGCAACTAGTAGCATGCTGCTCACAAATCCCATTCAAATGCTTGGACTCCTGAAAGAGCCAGAATTTGTTCTGGCAGCATGAACCAGGAGGCTGACATTTCTTTTTTTCTTTTCTTTTTTTTAATTGATTTTTATTGAGCTCTACATGTTTTTCTGCTCCCCTCCCTACATTTCCCCTCCTCTCCAACCCTCCCCCAAGGTCCCCATGCTCCCAATTTACTCAGGAGATCTTGTCTTCTACTTCCCATGTAGCTTAGCTCTATGCTACAGTAAGCCTTCTTTTAAAGGAGCCGTGGCACTCCTGCTTGCTACCAACAAACAGAGCCCATCTGAAAAAAAAATGTACCTAAACTTTGTTTCTTCTTTTGTGTGTGTGTGTGCCTAGAATTCCTTTTCAAGCTTTCTCAGGTTTTATGTGGATTTAGCTGGCACACATTGGAGCACCATTTTGTAGTTGGAGGCTGCTCATTCTGCCCAGATCTGAAATAACCACACTGAAATTATATTAATTGCAACACCAATTGGCCTATTAGCTTATGCATACTTCCAGCTAGCTCTTATATCTTAGATTAACCCATTTCTATTAATCTGTGTATTGCCACGTAGTTGTGGCATACTGGTAAGCTTCCATCAAGCTTCCGGAGTCTGTCTCCTGCAGCGACTATATGGCTTCTCCCTGACCCCGCCTACTTTCTCATCCTTTATCTGCTTGGAATTCCCACCTTGCCCTATTCTGTACTACAATAGTCCCCAAACAGCTTCTTTATTAACCAATGGTATTCACAACATACAAAGGGGAATTGCACATTTGAGGACTACTCAGCTGCCAGCTAATAGGCCTTTGGGGGAAGTGATAGGACTCTGAGCACTCTGACCTCATCCCAAAGTGAAGGAATTATCTGGAAGGGAGGTAAGGTAGGAGGCAGTTGGAGGAAGTGGGTCATGGGGATGGGGGTGTCCTTGGGTCTGTATCTTGCCCCAATTCTTTTCCACTATTTCCTATCCACCAATATGTGTATTTCATGGAGCTGGAGAGATAGGACAGCAGTTATGAGCACTCGTTGCTCTTTCAGAGGACCCAACTTTGGTTCCCAGCACCCACATCAAGAGATTCACAACCATGTGTACCTCCAGCTCTAGGGAATATGATGCCCTCTTCTGGCCTTTGCAGATACCCACACATATGTGGCATGTACTCTCTCTCTCTCTCTCTCTCTCTCTCTCTCTCTCTCTCTCTCTCTCTCTCACACACACACACACACACACACACACACACACACACACACAAACACATGTTAAAATATCTTCTACAAAGTGAAACGAGAGGAAAAGAGTCTTAGCACATGCTCCTGCCACAGTGATGCTCTGCCCAGGTCTATGAGACCAGCTGATGATCAACCGGACCCTCTGAAACTGGGAGACAAAATGAATCTTCTGGAGTGGTAAGAAGGCTCAGTGGGTAAAGGAGAATGCTGCCACCCTGCGACCTGAGTTTGATCCCTGCAACCTGCAAGATGGTCAGAGAGAACCAACTCTCCCAAGCTGTCCTCTAACCCCCACATGTGTGCCGTGGTGCACCACATTCCCACAAACAGATAAAAGTAAAACATTGGAAAGGAAATCCTTCTTCCTTTGAGGTGATTCTAGGAGGGTTTTTATCATTGGTTTTTGTGGTTTGGGGTTTCATTGTTTGTATGTCGCAGTGATAACACGAGTAACAAACACAGCTCGAGAACACTCCTCACGTTAAGAATTCCCTTCTCTCATGGAAATGACACTGTGTCCAGTCACTTGTGATTGAAGTGTTTCTATGATGTGAATGCCCTGAGCGCTCTCTCTCTCTCTCTCTCTCTCTCTCTCTCTCTCTCTCTCTCTCTCTCTCTCTCTCTCTCTCTCTCTCTTCCCTCTCATACACACACTTGACATAGGCAGATAGGTTCTTGATATATAAGGCTAGCTTTCAGGTCTCATAATTTTACTTTTACACTTTAGTGTGTGTGTGTGTATGTGTGTGTGTGTGTGTGTGTGTGTGTATAGGTCAGAAGACAGTAGGAGGAGTTGGTTCCCCTTCTGTAGTTGGAACTCAGGTGGTCAGGCTAGACAGCAAGCACCTTAGGCCACTGAGAAATCCTGATGGCCCGTAGCCTCAAACTCTTTCTTTTTGAGACGAGGTCTCACTATGTAGCTCTGACTGTCCTGGAACTCACTATGCACAACACTATGAGCACTATGGTCTCAAACTCACAGAGATCCACCTGTCTCTGCCTCTTGAGTACGGGACTCAAGGTGTGTGCCACTATGCCCAACTTAGCCTCAAACTCTTGATCACCTCCCAACCCCTAAGTGTTGGGATTACGAGGGTACAACTATTAAAACAGAACCAAATTTCTCCCCATTCTATTCATTTTATTGATCTGCAAGATTTAAAAAAAAAAAAAACAAGAAACAAGATGCTTGGAACTAGGACTATTACTTTTTTTCATTCCATTTTATGCCAAGAGCTATGGACTGAAGGCCCATGTATCTCTCCTCTCCCTCTCCAGGCAATAAGAACCCAGGGGATTTGCTTTCGTGCTCAGAAGGCCCTTCCTCTCATGCAAGCTGCCTTTTGCTGTACCAGTGGAAATGGGACTGAAGACAGATACCTGATGGGAGCTGCGGGCACTGTGGAGCTACAGTGGACCTCTGTGATGCTCCTGGCATTGCCCATTTGCCAAGGGTGCCCAGTTACCTGTGGCTACTGACATGGACTGCAAACTCTCCTTACCCAGGATGCTTCCCAGGATCTTGGGACCAAGGCCAACCAGACCCAGCTACTGTTGTTGGACAAGTCTGGAGTGCTCAACATTTTCTTGGCCTCAGAAGCAGCTCTCTGTGTCTCAGACAGCCAAGCTTTCCCAGTTAATGTCTCCTTTGGTTCCCTTCTGCTCTTGAAGATTGCTTTGGTTCCGATAAGCTATGCCTGATTTGGAAGGTAAAAAGCGAGAAACAAAGCATAGGAAACCAGAACATTCATTTTTACACATCTTCACCGGAGATTCTGAAGGTTCTTTCTCACCACTTTTTGGAGGGGGGGGAGGAGACAGGGCTTTCCTAATACCTACATGGGCTTTGCTTAGCTCCTTCTGGGCCCTGTCAGGTGGGCTTGATGAGGCCCCCATGGTCAACCTCACAGGACAGCACTGTACATCACACAGGACAGCAAAGCCCTGGACTTTGAGGGGCTCCAAGGAAGAAAGGGAAGCACAAGACATGAGAAAGGAAATGAAGAAAGGAAGGCAATGAATGGAAAAGAAGTAAAAAGAAGGAGAGGAGAAAACATGAGACAGGAAGGGAAAGAAGAGGGAGGAAGGGAGGGACGGATGTGAGGCTTGCTCTCTCAGCTTACATACCTGCATCTGAAGAATGAACCATTTGTAGATGAAGACACGGAGACTAAGGGAGGTTAGGAACTTCCAAGGTCCCACAGCTGATCAGAGGAGAAACTGGCATATGTGGAGCTACCTACGTTGACTTACCCTATAAGTCAGACAGACAGTGTGGCCAATGGGCAGGGTGAGAACCACTCAAAACAACCCAAATTTAATTTCCCCTGTACGTGTCTGGCCTGGCTGGAATACTTGGTTTACACGATCTCATGGCCTTGGAGAGCTGGCTGAGTTATAGCTACAGGGATGACTATGCATCAGAAGGTACTAGTCGGGGCTCCATTGAATACAGCTGCTCTGCGGGGCAGGTAGCTGTCTTCGGGTTGTCTGCGGGGCTGAACTATGCAGCTCTTCCTATGCACAGGCTCTTTCCTCTTTTCTGGACTCCCCACTTCACGCTCCTCCCCCAGCCTGCCTTACTTTATAGAAGGCAGGCTGCTCCCGGAGCAGAGGCAATAGCTCAGTTAGAGTCCAAAAACTGGGCACCTAGAGATGGTCTAGCCTCTAAGGACAGTGAGTGGTCCTTTAGGATTCTTCTTTCCTCTCCCACCTCACAAGGAAAATGGAGACCTACAAGTCTCAGGAGATCCCGCTCCTTGTGGGTAGTGAGCTGGCAAGTTACATGACAGGCACCGTTTTGAGACTCACTCCAGCCCCTGGTTCCTGTCCCATGGTGCCCCTTGTGAGTCATGTCTGTTATGTTACCAAGTCTCCATGGAGAAGCTGGTGAGCAGCCAGATGCACTGTTACTGAGTCATCTCATGGTGTCAGAGAGAGGTACGTCATGACATTCTGCTTTCTCCGAAGATCAGGGCCTCTGGGCCCAGAGGGCAGCCAGGTTGGGCAGAAGGAGATGATTTCGGGGTGGCTTCAGAGAGCAAGCAGAGGAGAGCTCCAAGAATCATAGCTCGTGTACAGCAAGAGTCTTGTTGGGACTTGCACATACTGTCTACTTGATTGTGTGTGTGTGAACGTGCAGGCACATGCGTATCACACAAGCAGGGAGGCCAGATGACAACCTCAAATGTGGTATTAGTTTGCTTTCTGTTGCTGTGATAAAACACCATGGCCAAAGCAATTTCTAGAAGGAAGAGTTTACTTTGGTTTATGGTTCCCGAGGAAGAGTCTATAGTGAGAAGGAAGACAGGTACATCATGTTTCAAGGGTACAGAGTTCATGACCAGGAAGTCAGTGCAGCCAACGTTTGAAGCAGATGGCCACATCGTGTCCACAGCCCTCTCTGTTTTATGCAGCTTAAGACCCAACCCAGGGAATGGTATACCCATTGTTTAGGGTGGGTCTTCTTGTCTTAAAACAATCAAGACAATTCCTTGAGGGCATGGCCAGAGGCTAGCCTAATCTAGATCATCTTTTACAGACAAGGCTAGTCTAATCTAGATAATCTCCCACAGGCATGTCTAATCTAATCTATATGATCTCTTAAGGGATGTCTAATCTAATTCAGATAATCTCTCAAGGCATGTCTAATCTAATCTAGATAATCTCTTAAGGGATGTCTAATCTAATTCAGATAATCTCTCAAGGATGTCTAATCTAATTTAGATAATCTCTCACAGGCATGTCTAATCTATACTAGGTAATCTCAGAGATATGTCTAATCTAATTTAGATAATCTCTTAAGGCGTGTCTAATCTAATCTAGATAATCTCTCACAGGCACCTCTAAAGACTTCTAGGTGATTCTACATCCTGTTGAATTGATAAACATTATTAACCATTACACATACCTAATGGTAAAAAAAAAAATCTCACTTATAAAAATAGGCAAAGTAAGTCACTAATAATATAAATAAAACCAACAAACATGGTAACATTGCAATAAGTTATGTGAACATGGCCTCTTTTAATCAAAATACTTTACTCTGCTCCACAAAACCCCTCCTTGGGATGCTGTGGGTCATAGGGTGCCCACAAGGAAAGATGACACCAAGGGATGGTGCAGGCATTATGATGTAGCGTTAGGCTGCTGTGTAAGGGTGACTTGAACACAGCACAGTGATGCCTCCACCATACATCAGTGTAATAACTGAGACGGCTGCTGAGTGATGATGGGGGCTACTTATATACAGTGGAGACATGCTGGACGAAGGAATTATTCACACTGCAGGCAGGGTGCAGTGGGGCGGGGAGGGATTTAACATCACTCAGACAGCACACAATTTCAAACTTATAAATGGTATCTTCCCGGAACTTTCCACTTCATATCCTTTTAAAGTGCTTTATAAACTTATTTTTATTTTATGTGTATGGGTGTTTACACCTTCATGTAATTTGTGCTCCATGGACTTGCCTCATGCTGTGGAGGCCAGAAGACGGCAATGGATCCCCTAACTCTGTAGTCAACTGAGGATTGTCAGCTACCATATGGGTGCTGGGGACTGAACCTGGGTCCTCTGAAGGAGTTATATGTGCTCTTAACCACTGAGTCACCTCTCCAGGCCGCAAATATTGCCTCTTTTGGCCAGGATCATCAACTAACACCTCGGCAATGGAAGAGGGGACCACTGTACTAGGGTTCCTCTTTGAAAGCACACAAGCCTCCATTCAAAGCCTGCTGTCTACATTCATGGAGCAGTTCCCAGGGACCTGGGAAATCCACCAGCACCAGAAGAAGATCCAAAATAGGACAGACAAGAAGGATTCAATTCTGCCCGTATCTCTATCTGCAAGGGTTAGGGAATGCAGCTCGGAGAAGACCAGGACTAGTTCCCAAGTGGCTCTTTTGCTCTCTCCGCCTCACCCCTGCTGCCTTCACCCTACTTGATAAGCAGTGTTTGACTTGATAAGTCAGGGTTTGACTTGGCTCCATGGTGCTGGTTTTATAAAAGGCATCTCACTCACTCGTAGCTATTCAGATTTCAGAAATAAACGCTCTACATTGCTGATCAGAACGCCCGGAGTCAACAGAGCCTGTGACATCTTAAGAAATGCACCCAGTACTTAAGGCTTTCATCTTAATTATACATGTTCAAATCATAGACAGATTTTCTCCTTCTGGTCCTGAATATCAGAGCTGCCAAATCCAATTGAATCATCTTCTTTTAAATGTATTTTGCAGTGTGTGTTTCGCCGTTTTCCCAATTTCCATTGTAAACGAGCACCGGAATTGTGCTGAGGGCCCTTTTCTCACAGGCTGTATTATTCAACCAGCAAATGAAGAAAGGAAAATGCTGATTGCAAAAGAATTAAAAAATGGTACTGGGCAGCCTCAGGCTTTGGCTAGGGCCAGATGTGGCCAGGCCTAGAATGGTGCTGGAGAATGTCTGTCCCTTTCTCCCTAGAAGGGATGGATGGAAGAAGGGGTTTCTTTTAGGAGAGCATGTCTCTTCAGGGATGAGCTTCCAGGAGGAAGACCTACGGACGTCTGTAGTCTGGTCCTGACATCTCTATTGTCATCATAGAAGCCACACACTTGATTGATTGATTGATTGATTGATTGTCATGTCTTGGTTTGAATCATCTTGGAGACTAACCTAGACTTTCCTCAGGGAATGCTTTGATTGGTTGCACGTCTGCGCCTTTTGTCTTCAGTCAAGCCCACGGTTCTGTCTTCCTGGGGTTGGGAGACGGCTGGTGCTAGGGTCCTAGACTTCAGATGGGGACAGCAGCTGGTCGCAGAGTTGTCACCCAGTGCCTGTAGCCCTACCAGTTGTCCTTCCGTGTCTTGCTCCCTGTCCTGGCCCAGTTCTCGAGCTCCCCGACACACGCCGGGGCTTGGCATTGACTTCAGGCCTCTGCATTCTTCATTTTCACCAATTTCACGCTTGCTGATTTCACCGAAGACCAAAGCCCAGCGTGGTGTCTAAGCACAGGTCTTCAACCCACTTTCCATGAGGAGAAAAGTGCCTGTGGTTCAGAACAGGCTCTGGAGTCCAGCTGCTCATAGACCAACTGAGTTGTGTCTCTGAGGTGGTTAAGATCGGTTGAGTGGCCAGGATCTCCAATTGCCCACAAGACAAGCCTCTGTGAGGTGTCTCCTATGAGGGACTCTCTAGATCAGGTTAACTGAGGTGAGGAGGTGCAGTCTCAATGTGGGTGGCACCATGTCATGGGCTGGGGTCACAGACTGCATAGAAAGGAGAATGTGAGCTGAGCATCTGCATTCATCTCTTTGAGTGTCCGACTTCCAAATGTCATGTGACCAGTCTGACTGCCATGCCTGCCCAGTCCTGAGGGACTGTGTACTCCTAAAGCGTAAGATGAAATAAGTCCTTTCTCTCCTAGGTTGCATATGGTTAAGAATTTCATCCTAGCAACAAGGACAGTTACCAGTATGGTCCTCCTTAAAACCTTCCCTTGTTGTTACAGCTATGGTTCTCAAGGGGCTCATCCATAGTGCGGGAATGTTGCTAACAGTTTTTACAGGTGTGTGGTAAGGCTCCAGTGTACCATCTCCATACGAGGGGTCCAGGATACAACCTGTCTCCAGCCCTGTTGGATGCTTCCCCTTTTTTATGGACTGTTTTTTTTTTTTTCCACCTACAGGAACTTTCCAGTTGGTATCTGTCACTGGGGAACTTGGGAAGCCCCCAGGGGATAGGGGTTGGCAGGTGTCATACTGTTGCCATGATAAAACGCCCTGATAATGAATGACTTAGAGAAGGAAGGGTTTATTTGACCTCACAATTCTAGGTTAAAGCCCATCAACTTTGAGGAATCAGGGAGGCCCGAGATTGAGACAGCTGGCCACATCGTGTCCATGCAAGAACAGGGAGAAATGAATGCAGGCACGCTCACGTACTTATGCTCAGCTTGATTTCTCTTAAACAGTTCCGGAGCCTAAGGAATGGGGCCTCCTACAGTGGGCTGGTTCTTCCCACATCAGTTAACTTAAGGTACTCCCCCAGCAGACATATCCACAGGCTAGTTCCATATAGACAATTCATGATCAAGACACCTTTACTGGGTGATTCTAGGCTGTGTGAAGTTGACAAGGAAAGTTAGCCACCACAGTGGGTACCCGTGTCTACTCTTGTCTTTCTGGGAGTTGCACTCCTGGGCTCCCCAGTGCAATGAAGCCTGGCTGTCCACAGCGGTGATGCTCATTGATGCCTTCTGTTTGCATTCCTGCCTCCCCTTTCATGCTTTTGCACACCTTACTAGCCTTGTAAGTCCTCTCTCTGTCTCTGCCTCTCTGTTTCTCTGTCTCTGTCCACCCCACCCCTGCTGCACCTGTCTGCCTGTCAAGAGCACCCATTTTACAACAAGCTGAAGCTCTGGGACTTTAATGAACTGGCAAACAAGTCTATGTTAAGAAGAAGGGGCTGGAGTTTAGCCAGATGTATACCTCCAGCTGTGTCTGTTTAACCTCCACCCGACAGCACCCCAGCCCTACTCTTCCTCATGGATGAACCAAATGCTGCTCAGTCCCACAACATTTTGAGTTGCTGGACCACTTTTCCCCACTAAGCCTACTCAAGCAGGTATCGGCCTTTCAAGACTGCCATGGGGATCTTGCACTACATAATGTCACAGCAAAGAGGTGACCAAGCTTTAAGGCGATAGTTTTCAGAGTTGTCAGTGACTGTCACCCCACCCCCATCATAGAGCCCTAGCAGAGACTGCACATGACAGGTTCAGTGTGTCTGTCCAAGGGTTGGATGCAGTAGTCCTGGATGGTCAGGCAGAGTCCTGCAGAACACCCCAAGAACTCACCTAGGGACAGTGGATTATTGGGTCATGTTTGTAGAGCCCAGTTCCAAATGAAAACAACACACAGTTCTATGTTTTAAATGTACGTTCTGAAAATTCCTTCCCTGGGGAACCAATGCATTTGCTGGGCTTATTTGTAGAGCACCGGTGACAGGTTAGTGACAGGAGTGTGGGTGACCTCAGAGCAGCCATGTTGGAAAGTCTTCACCAGCACAGATGGTGTCTTCCCCATAGCTCCATAGATTCCGTTTTCTACTTATTTTCCCCCACTTGTATACGCTAGCACCTCCTGAGACCCAGGAAGCCAAGTGGAATTAGAGCAAAATTGCGTTAAGATGGTTGGGAGGAGCTGCTGGAATCTCAGGTGACATCTAAGGACCCCGCTCACCTACTCCTTCTCTAAGTCCTGATGGATCCTTTAGGGCAGGCATGGCTGATCCGATGAAGATGGTGGCCTTTTGTGCAGAGGACTGAGTTCTATAGCAAAGCAGACGCAAGCCTTCACCTTTCCTTGTCTTGCTCTCTTGGTCTCTCACAATGCCGTTCTTCACTGTGAGTTGTCTTTCTGGGACTTCTGGAGATGCTAGTAGGCTTTGTGGGTGCATGGGGAAGGCGGGACACATCTATCCTGACCTAAGACACCCTACCTTCCTCAGGGCAGGAACATAGCATCCTCGCTGGAGGGAGAGGAGAGAAAGATGCTGAGAATCACCCGTGGAGGTGATAACACGGAGGAGGATCAACACACAGAGCTGGGAGGTCCAGTGAACACCCCACACCCCTCCCCTACTTCATAATCTCAGTGTATCGAACCCTATATGTGGGTTTTTATGGGTGTGGGGCCCTGCACGGTTGCACTGTTCTAGTGTCCACAATGCTGGCCTTGGCAGCATGCTGCTGCCCTCCTATGCTCCAGGAGCTGGTGGGCATAGCCTGAGTCTCTCTGGCTATTTGTTGGCTGTTGATGTTTCTTTGCAAAGCCAAGATTCCCTGGGTTGTTACTTTTGGCTCAGTGCCCGGGAGATTCAGTTCCTTGGTCTGCGGACAGGCTACAGTCCAACACTATTCTTCCTCACTGCCCCCTGCCCCCAGTCTGGGAGCACCACAAGACTGAGCTCTAGTTCAAGCCTGGGTCTTTTAGGCGAGGCAGTCACTGAGCAAGCTCCCAGTGTCTGCATTGTGTGGGGATGAATAGAAAAAGGTGCTAATAAGACAGAGCGCTAATTAATGGCAGTGAGCTCTGCAGCCTTGCTGTTTTAACGCCGAGAGGAGACGGCATTTGCTGCGTTCTCTCTTCTGCCGGCTCTCTTCTGCAATTATTTCATCTGTGGCAGAAAATGTGCAGGTTGCTAATAATTATTAAATCTGATCACCATTAGCCTCCGAGCTCTAAGTTGCGTGCTCAGCATCGTCTTGGGCCCTCGACCTCCCGAGTCAGGTAAAGAGCAGCTGAGAGCCACTTTCCCAGGGGAGCGTGGTCCATACATACCTACTGATACCTCTGGGCGATTGTCTTTTTCTGCTAAGATTGTTGGCCAAGTTTGCCAGGTCTGTATATCCGAAAGCGACTGTTTGGCACACCCCGTTCCTGCTGTGTTCAAAATGGACACCAGAAGGTCCTGGCGCTGGCACAGGTGGTGGGGGGAGAACCGAATCAAAGAAGATTGGTGTAGCTCATCAGGCCAGTGGTGTCTGCTTACGAACAACCACTATGCCTGGGCTTGTTGAGTGCTAACCATCTCCGAGTAGAGGGATCTAGGAAGGTCATCAGACCCTCACCTGAGTCTTCAGCCACTCCTCCCACCCAGGTCTCTGCAGTTCCGCCCTAATTTCGAGTGGCCTTGGGGAGGGGTCAGAGTATGTAGGTCAGGGGAGGTTAACAGAAGGTGGGGTGGCCTCCATCTATGCCATCATGGGGAGGTCATCATCCATGTCGGATGCGACTTTCTGGTGTGGCTGCTTACACCCTACCCATGGTGTGTAAGTAAGCCCAGTACACTCACTGATTCTCCAGGGGTTATCATTGGAATTTTGGTGTATCCCTGCTCCGCGAGAGGAAGTTCTCAGACTACCTGTCTTCTAGTTTAGTCAGGGGCTTGCAGGGAGAAGCTGGCACATCCACGGGGTTAACTGGTGAGAGTTTTAGTGCAAGGGCTGATCTAGAGGCCTAGGATGTGACACGGGCAAGTTCTGTGAACTTGGCACCGGCAAGGCTCTCCTGCAGGCACCCTTTTCTGGACAGCTGGGGGCGACTCCATCATCTTGCCTTTCTATTCCCAGGCATTTGGGAGGAACCTTCCTGGGATGGACAGGGAGGGAGATTTTAAACACAGCTGAATGGTGGACCCTCCAGCCACCTCTCTCAACAGCTCTCACACCCTGCCGCCACTGTACTGCTACCATAAGCACTCCAGGGCCAGATGCCACAGCTAGGGGCAGCTCTTATGTCTCAGAGACCTCAGATAGCGCAAACTAATGGACCTGCTCCAATTACCCGGTCTTGCTCACTCCTTACTGAGAAATTACAGTTAAGGTTCCTGCTCCCAGGTGTCCTCTCCCCTCTCTCTCAAGGCTGATTCCAACGCCTCCAGGGGGTTATGGGTTTTCTTTCTCTCCCCTGTCTCTCTCTTTCTCTTCCTCCCTCTCTCTCCTCCCCTTCCTCCCCCTCTCTCTCTGTTTTTGTGGGTAAAATACCGTCGGTGGTCATTGTCCTCACCTCTAAGTAATAATAAGGCAAATAAGGGGATATAGAACTGGACTGAGGGGGATGACTCAGTGGGTAAAGAGCCCTTGCTGGACAGTCACGAGGATCTGAGTTCAAATCCCAGTGAGCCATGTAAAAAGCTGGGCATGGCCTTGCATGCCTGTGACCTTAGCACTGATGTGTGTGTGGAGGAGAGTGCGTGGAGACAAGAGGATTGTTGGGGCATGATGGTAGGTACCAGTCCACATAAAAAACTTTGAGCTCCAGATTCAGTGAGAGACATTGCCTCACAGGAACAAAGTGGAGAATGGTAGAGGAGGGCACTTGACATCCTTCTGTGGACTTGACAAGCAGGAGTTACCATACATACTCATACACATGCATCAGACACACACACACACACGCACGCACATGTACCCGCACACACACACATGCACATACACATGCTGATACTTGACATCCTTCTGTAGACTTCACAAGCAGAAATTGCCATACATACTCATACACATGCATTAGACACACACACATGCATGCACATGCACACATGCACATACACATGATAATACTTGACATCCTTCTGTGGACTTCACAAGCAGACATTGCCATACAATTCTGTACATATACACAACACACACACACATGCACACATGCATGATGACACTTGCCATCCTTCTCTGGACTTCACAAATAGGTATTGCCATACATACCTGAATACATGCATAACATGCACACACACACATACACATGCACACTTGTACATGCACACAATGATAGAAATGAGGGCTACAACAAGGAGTGAGAGACATCCAGAGGGGAGCCAGGATGCCATTCCATGGTCACCTGGTTTAGCCTGGGAGAAAGAGGAGGGAACATGGGTAAAAGGGCCCAGTCAGAGCTAAGCCCATGGAGGTACCCAATAGAACCTTATGGTCTTAAGGAGAACAGAGGTTCATTGATAAATGGTAGCCCTTTAGAGAGTAGGGACAGGTACCCTCTCCCCACCTCCCATCTGCAGCTGAATCCCTAGGCACCAGAGGATGCTTCCTGAGGTCCCAGCCAGGCATTGGTGGAAGAAGAACTGATTGGTAAGGGACTGAGTTGAGTTGAACCTTCTGGAATCACAAAGCAACATTGCCTGGTTGTGGGACTTTTCCTGGGGAGACATGGACAAACATCTTCTCACTATCGGAATCTATGATAGACCAAAGAATGGATCCTCCTAAGTCTAATTTGGTGAGCCCGGAGCTTATGGGAGTTACCTGAATGAGCATGGGAGACTCAATGGCAGCTGTTCCCCTGCCTGCCCCAGTCTGGATGATGACTCATGAAAACTGTGCCTCTGTGCCTCAACCTTCAGACAGCTCCACCAGAGAGCCTCTGTTCCCCATCTGTGGTCATTGTTTATCTCGGGGAGGAGTGACAGGATTGTGGGCAACTGGCCGGTCACATGGCATCTGCAGCCAGGAAGTAGAGAAAGATGAACGCTGGTACTCAGCTCACCTTCTCCTTTCTGTTTGACCCATGGAATGGTGTCACCTACATTCAGGTGGATCTTCCTGCTTCAATTAACCCCACTAGAGATTCTCTCACACAGGTTTATCTCCAAGATGATTCTAGATCCTGTCAAGTTGATAAGCAGTAGCAACCTCTATGCCGTAGTAAGAACAATCTCCATTTTGGCATCTTAAAAAAATATAGATGGCTGAACGTGAGTTGTCCAGACAGTGTCTCTCACATCTGTGCTGTGTGCAAAAAAAAAAATGCCT
The DNA here is from genome assembly GCF_950005125.1 of Chionomys nivalis. NCBI lineage: Eukaryota > Metazoa > Chordata > Mammalia > Rodentia > Cricetidae > Chionomys > Chionomys nivalis. The sequence continues at coordinate 94,856,328 of NC_080092.1, read as the reverse complement.
CAAGGAATCTCATTATAATGCAGATTAGTTATTTATTCATTTAGTGCATGCGTATGTAGTATATACATGTGTGCACTCATCTGTGCGTTCTTATGTGGAAGCCGGAAATCAATGTCAAGTGTCTTCCTCTATCATTGTCCACCTTATTTTTTGAGACAGAGTTTCTCACTGAACCTAGAGCTCACTGTTTGGGCTAGACTGGCCCCTAGGACCCCACCCTGTCACTTTATCCCCTGCACACACTGCATTGCCTGTCTTTTATGTGGGTGCTGGGGATCTGAACTCATGTCCTCATGCTTATTTGACAATCACTTTGCTCCTGAATTCTTTCCCCAGTCCCTAAGATGCAGATTCTGACTCAGGGGTCTGGGTTGCCCAGAAATGCTACATGGAGCATGAGATTCTTAATCTCAGGGTTTTAGGTTTGTGCCCCATATTGGGCAACATTTTTTGGAGACCAGCTCCAACAAAAATACGACTTTCCAGGGTAGGGGCATGGGGATCAGGAAAGTAGTAAAGAGTATAAAGAGGAGAGTGAAAATAATAAAACAAAAACATAGGATAGTATCTGGAGGGAGTTTCAGTGAATACTAAAAATCATCCCATTTAATTTTCCATATACTTTTATACACTAATACAAAAGGGGGAAGAAGGTAACAGGAGATTTCTTTAACATGGTATAAGGGAACACTTGAACAGATGATTGCTTCAGTACTTTGCACCATTAAGCCATTAATCCATTATCATACTGTTGTTTAGGCAGTGAACCCATCCTAGACCAAGTATCCTGAAGGCAGCCACTCCCAAGGTTAAGCCTTGTATATCCTGACCATTTGCCAGGGTGGAGTGGATCTGCCTGTATGAGCCATCTTAATGTCAAAAGAACCAACTAATCACATCTTGGGTCAGGATGCATAGCTCTGGTTGTTGTCAACGATTTTGAGCAACCTCTAACTCTCTGACCTTCAGACAAGGTGGAAAAGGCTCACATTTTTGGGCCTCCACAGCTCAACACGATCTAGGCTGTTAAGAACCTGGTCTCAGGGATGTCGAGTACCTGTCCCATCACACTGAGTTAGGCCTCTCTTCTGCTCTTCTCGTATGCCACCCATCCAGTCTGGGCTAGTCAGGCTGCCCCTACCGTGCTTTACCTCTGACCGGTCCTTCCAGCTGCTTTCTGTCTGCACACTGCTCCAAAGCGCCTTTGATAGCCATCTTTTCTCTCTCCACCACAGGTGAGGGTCTATAAAAGCCTTTTACCATCTGGCCAGAAATCAACTTTCCCAAGAGAGCCTGACCTAGGAAAGCTTTCAAATAAAAGTTTAATTGACTGCAATTAAGACAAACAAATTGGTCTGACACGGCTGCAATGATCAGTACCCCCCTCTCGCACTGAAGTCCAGCTCTCCTTTTGCCAGAGGAGGTCCCGGGAAGGACTTTTGAAAAGTCCGTAGTCCCTGCTCAGCTTTGGTGGGTTCTGTAGGACCCTGGCTGCTGGCTCCTTTATGGATAAGGGTCAGGTAAGAGATGGGTGAAGAAGATAGCTGTCCGGAGCCTCTACTACCTGCCAGTCACAGGACTGAGGTGGGCACTCACCTTGCCTCGCCCTCCCTCTGCAGAGGCATTGGTGGCAGGCAAAGGTCTGGCAGTATGTGCTGTGCAGGTGAAGCTGGCTTTGAATTTGTGTCTGATTCTGAAATCAATGCATGGCTTCAAACAGAACTGAGGGGGCAAGAGAGAAAATGTATTCCTCTTGGGGACCTAGTTAAGTGTCTGGGATATGTCATGCCAATAGATTAGTAATATTAATTAATAAGATAGATAATATTTTGTCTGTGTGTGTGCATTAGTGAGGAAACATGTGTGCCACAGCACATATGTGACAGGCGGTCAGAGAACAACCTTCGGTTGACGGTCCTTGTCTTCCATCTTATCTGAGACAAGGCTTCTTGTTGTTCACTGATGGACACACAAAGCTAGCTGGTCTGGTCTGTGAGGAGTTGGGAATTGTCCCGTCTCCACTATCTAGCTGTTTGTAGGTTCTAGGGACCTGAACTCAGGTCCCCACACTTTTGTAGCAAGTGCTTTACCCACTGAACCATCCCTCCAGCCTTGAGTAGGATTTTTTTTTTGAATAAAACTGAATGCAAAAGAAAAAAAACCTTCAAATCTGCCTGAAAAGCCATGCAAATTCCTAGTAGGGACAGGATGGCACGAATTGGGTGGGCTGGGCAGTGTGAGGCCCAGAGCAGGACTGCACCTGACTCATATGTGGACATTTTCTCATTGGGGTTTTCCTCGGGCCTATTCTATAAAGATGGGGGAGAGAGTTTGCCTAGGAAATATGTAAACAACTCTTTTCAGAGGCACACAGAGACCTCTTGGCTGGGCAGAGCAGGTCTGAGCAAACCTCAGCTCCCTCTCTCCTCCCGTGCACACCTCTGCTTCCCTTAGGTTCCTTTCCCTCCCCTCTCCTCCCTGCCCATTTTCTCCTCTCCCTCCCCTCCTTTCCCTTCTCATCTCATCCTTCCATTCTTCCTCAAGGCTGGTTAAGATGCAGTGACCACATCTTTAGTGCTCCAGAAGTGTGGTGCTGCCGGGTGCTGCTTTGGTGTTGGTGGGGAGGTCTTGGGGAGGTCACAGTGGGTGGGACAGGACCCTGTTATCTGATCCTCGCTTTGCTCTCCTCCCTTCTTGCTTTTCTACAGAGCTGAAGAAAGCTTGCTTCAGTTCCTCCTACCAGTCTCCTGGTTGAACTACAGGGAAGCAGCCATTGAACCTGGGGTAGGATCCCAGGGAAGGCTGTAGGGGGGGTGTGTGGTCAGAACCTTTGTAGATGTTACTTTGTAATCTCATTTTGATGAGTCAGGTGATGGCACCTTCATAGTGGGAAAAGCACAGTGTTGGGCTGTCTTTCATACTTGAGTGATGATGTCGTTTCTTTCAGAGCTGGGAACAGGGAGGTGAAGACTCAGGACAGCCCTGCATTCCAGCTTAGACCATCACGCAGGCATGAGGTAGCAGTGGCCCTGGGCTCTGGGTTTGCTATGCTGAGAGCACTGGGTGAGTGGGAAACCAGCATGTATCGCTAGGTCTTCCAGTGTCACCTGATCTCCTTTCCTTTCCCAGTTTACAACTGGATGGCCTCTGTTAAGGGTTTCTTGGTCCCTGCAGAGTACCAGTCTGAAGAGCTTCAAGCTTGACCTAGGGAAATCCTTCTAGGATAGAGTCTTACTCTTGCCAATGGGAGAGGAAAGGACCCTGGCCGCATGTCCCAGATGTGGTGTGAAGATTATTCAGGCAACTTTGCGAAGGGTTTGGAAGTGAGAATGGCCATCCTTTCTTCTCCAGGCTTCCTCTTGAAGGATGGGGCAGAGAGATCCCCTCACCAGGGGCCCAGATCCTGGATTCTATCCTCCCTGCCTTGCCCTCCTCCTTGGTCCCCCTCACCCAGACCCAGGGTGGTCTCTCTCTTCTACCTCCTCCTTCAGCAAATCAATTTGAGCCACAAAAAGAACAAGGCTATCACGGTTAACACCACTCTGCCTGCGAGTCGCTGGGTCTTTGCTATTCATCATTCTTAATTAATTAAAAAGTAATTACTTATGGATCCGACTTTCATTATTTACACCCCCCAGGCTGTAAGGATATTACTTCCCTCTGTCCCTCTGGTTTCCTGAGCTGCACCAATGCCAGCGATTGCACTGCCAAGTGCGGCGAGGTCCAATTATACATGGGCAGTCTTGTCAGGGCATCAGAGTCCACAACAGGTTACCCAGACTGTGGGGAGTTATAGGAAGCTCTGGGAGCCCAGGAAGGACCTTTGAGGTGGTGGAGATGCCCTGGTCAGTCCAACATGGTGGGTTAATTCTCTTGAGATGGGAGCTTTGTGTGTGTGTGTGTGTGTTTTTTTTTTTTTTCCGAGACAGGGTTTCTCTGTAGCTTTGGTGCCTGTCCTGGAACTAACTCTTGTAGACCAGGCTGGCCTCGAACTCACAGAGATCCGCCTGCCTCTGCCTCCTGAGTGCTGGGATTAAAGGCGTGCGCCACCACCGCCCGGCTGTGTGTGTGTTTTTATGTGTTCATGCACACACCCACTCGCATGCACACATGTGTTTACAGGTGCACATATATGCACATGCACATAGAAGCCAGAGGACAACTGCCAGGTGTCATTCCTAAAGAATACTATCCATCTTGTTGTGACCCACGGCTTCTCATGGGTCTGGAGCAAGCTCACCAAGCAGACTAGGTCAGATGGCCAGTGAGCCCCAGGATCTTTCTTTCTCTACTTCCCCATCACTGAGACTATACGTGTATGGCATCACACCCAGCAGTTTTATGGGGGTTCTGGGGATTGATCTCAGAGTCTCATGCTTGTCAGGCAAGCACTTCACTGAGTCACCACCCCAGCATCCCATCTGCACCTTAAAATCCCCACCCCCAGGTTTCCGGAACCCTTCACATAGGAAAAGCAATGCTGGTGGATACGGAGGCAAAGCTGGGTGGTGCTGACTCTCAGGGGCCCTGCATATGGCTGTGCAGGTGGTACCGTGTGCCACCACCTGTGTCCCCCACAACTCCCCAGCTTTTCAGCCCTTTCCCCACCACTTAAGTGCTTTTCAACGGCTTTCCTGCCCTCAGACTTCCTTGTTTAAGGCTCTATTTATGTCCTCTTGGAGTCTATAAGTGACTCCAGGCTAATTATTCCTGGTTCTAGGTCTACATTCCCCTCTGCCCCTGTAATAAAGTTGCCACCTCGGAGGGCATTTGACACCTGAGGCCTCCTCGGCTCGCTCTCTGGCGTTCGAGCACACTTGGTAAGAGGTTTCTTTGGGCTTCCTTTCCTCGTCCTTAAGGGCATGCTCTCATTCTCAGAGTGACTGGTGGGGAATCGATGTTGGCAGACTTTCAGTTAATTGCAGTTATTATTGCCAGAGGAGGGGGCCTGGGGCAGGTCGATGGTTTTCTTACATTGGTGGCCGGTGCATTTTGAGCAGCGTCGGGGATCCAGTCGTGCAAGCTACCTGAGGGAGGTGTGGACTGCTATGAATTCCTCCAATCCACAAGCAGTAAAGAGCCCTGAGCAGAAGGCTCTGGGCTCAGGAAGTCCTCAGGCTTTATGTTATGCTCCCCTGAAGTCCCCCTGAAGGTGCTGGGAAATTGGGGGAGGAATTTGGAGTGGTTGGAGGGTCTGATCATCATGGTCAATTCCTGGCCTCAAGCAGGGACTCTCAGAGGGGCAGCCCTCTTGGGCTCTCTTTGTAACGCTGGCCATATCAGGGAAGGAGCAGCTGTAGCTGTCACAACTATAGCAAATGTGTCTTAGTGCTCCGCTGAGTGTACATTAAAGATGATGAGGCCATGCTGGGGCTGGAAAAGGATAGCCTGGGAAGGAGGGGGGGGGCAGGATGCAGGATGGGATGATGGGAGGAGGAGGGATAAGCTGTCAAATCACTCCAGGTGATCTGACAGCTCACACCGCGGAGCTGGGAGGGGCTTTACGCTTTGAGAAGCGACTCAGCCCGCAGAAAGCTGAGTCTGCATATTCCGACGGAAGGATGCAACAGCCACCCTGGCAGGGCCAGGGCTCCTCTGCCAACTCCTGAGAAATTCCTTAGGCTTTGCACTGCCTGTCACCCGACAGCAGCTGCTCTTTCCCTGCACTTCTGTAAGTGGGGCTCATCTCCCTTCCCATGAGCCCGTGCGGTCTTCATTTCATCCCCCAATCACACTGGACAGTGATGCATTGGGGTACTAATTGTTGCGTTCCTCCCATTGCCGGGGAAAGATCAGAATGTCCAGAGCTATTTGGTGGGGCTTTCTGTATTTCCCACTCTCCTGTCCCAGCGACAGTCTTTGTGTTTACTGTGGGCGTTTGTCCAGATTGCGGAAGAAGCTGTGAAGACCAGTCCCCCCATCTTCTCTGACCTCTGAGTAGCCTCAGCTCACTGAGGACAGGATGTTCATGCCCAGAGGGTGAGGGGGCAGCACTGAGACCTTTCGGAGGAAGCAAAAACAGGACATCATCTTTGGGTAGGAATGAGAAGGTGGGGCCTTTTGAACTCCGCTGCCATTAAACACAAAGTGCCCTGTGGATGTGGGATGTGGGGACTGGGGGTTCAGGAACCAAGACTCCACACCTCAGCAGAGTGTAAGATGTTACCGGAAGCTGCCGGATTTTGTGGGATCAGGGTAGACCATAGACTCTCCTGAAGTTGTACTTTGAAAGGATAGCATTCTTTTTCTCCTGCCTTCGGCCCTGGAGCGGCTGCAGGAAGGGAGCCTGACATCAAACAAGATCGTGTTTCTTGTTGTCCTCACAGGATGGGGCTTGGACTTGGATTGAATTTCACTTAAAGAAAGCCATGCATTATTTCTCACACCCTCAAGATGGTAACTGCAAATTTATTCATTGCATAGCATGGGAGGGAGGGGTGAGAAGACTTCATCAAACCAATGGCTTTGCTCTTTCGGGTCCCTCCCTCCTTGCTTCATCTCTTGCCATCTTGTCGAGTGAATGCTTGTAGTAAAGGGAGGTGGGCAGTGTTGTTTGAGGTTTTCTGTCCCGCCTAGTCCTTGTCCTGCCCAGTTCCCACAGTCGTTAAGTCCCAAAGAAATCACACAGAGGTCTACATTAATTATAAACTGACTGGCCCATTAGCTCAGGCTTCTTATTAACTCTTATAACTTATGTTAGCCCATTATTCTTGTGTATGTTAGCCATGTGGCTTAGTACCTTTTTCCGCAAGTCAGTCACATCTTGCTTGCTCTGTGGCTGGATCAGGACTGCAGAAAGAGCTTTCCTCTTCCCAGAATTCTCCTGTTCTCATCTGCTTGCTTCTACTTCCTGCCTGGTTATACCGTCTACACTTCCTGCCTGGCTACTGGCCAATCAGCATTTTATTAAAATACAATTGACAGGGTACAAACCATTGTCCCACAGCAAGGCAGAGTGTGGCAGTTTCTGGCTGTGGTGAGGTGTTTAGGACCCTGTGTTGACCGTGCACATGTGCTCAGACATGTGACACGCACGCCTCTCCTAGTTAACATCAGCTGTCAACTTGACACAACCCAGAGTTACCCGAGAGAGTCTCAGCTGGGACAGTGCCTGGATCAGATTGCCCTGTGCAGCATTTCCTTGACTGCTAACTGAAGGAGGAGGGTTCAGCCCACTGCGGGTGGCGCCTTCCCTAGGCAGGTGAGCCCTGGCTGTGTAGGAAAGCTATCTGGCCCTCATAGGTTAGAACATAGGTGGGTGGAGTAAACAGAACAGAATGCTGGGAGGAAGAGGAAGTGAGCTCAGACGCCATGCTCCCCTTTCCTGGGCAGATGCAGGGCAGCTCCTCTCAGAGGCAGACGCCATGAAGCAAGCCACCAGGTCAGACATGCTGAATCTTTCCCAGTAAGACTGACGTTACACAGATTATTAGAGATGGGTTGATCGGGATATGAGAATTAGCCAGTAAGGGCTAGAGCTAATGGGCCAAGTAGTGTTTAAAAGAATACAGTTTGTGTGTTGTTATTTTGGGGCATAAGCTAGCCAGGCGGCCCAGGAGCTGGGGTGGCAGGAACGCAGCCCTCAGCTCCCACTACATCAGCTTTTATCCATAGCATCTGTTTCTGTTTTTGCACCAGTTCCTGCCCTGACTTCCCTTGACAGATGTGACCTGGAAGACCAAGCTGAAACAAAGCCTCCCTTCCTAGAGTTGCATTTAATCATGGTGTTTATCACAACAACAGAAAAAAAAAAAAAAAAAAGGATTCCCTTTTCACTCCTAACAAACCCTAGCCACATGAACTACCCAAAGAGCCCTGTTCCTTCCTATACTGCTCTGCGAAGGCTTTCAGTAAACCTCCCTTAATTCAGGTACTGAACACAGGCTGGGCAGTCCAAGAGCCAGAGTCACACAGGGACTTTCTAATGCACTCCTTTAAAGGACATGGATTCAGCATCTGGCATCCTGCCCGTCAGGTGACACTGGCCACTCTCACTACTTGGCCTCAGGGAGTCAGTATATTAAAGCCTTATGCATGTCCCTCAGAACCCCCAAAGAAAGCATGCCATACCTCTCCTCCCATGGGCCCCCTGAAAACAGTGTGGTCCCAGAGGGAACATTGCTCACTCTGCTCAACCACAGTTCATCTTCCGCCCGCTTCCTCACCCGCCTCTTCCTGGGAGTCCCTGCTCTCTAGCAATAGAAACTCGTTGTCTAACCTTGAGAGGCTTGCCAATCTCCCGTGGCTGTGGTTTCCTGTCTCCCTACAAGAAGACTCTGTTTGAGTCATCTGATGGAGTCCTAACTGGTTTGCACAGGCCCCTGACTACACCAGAGCACCCAGTGTTCTAAGAGAAGCCAGGCATTGAACTTGAGAAGATGCAGCATAGGTAAAGGCAGTCAGAAGAGCCGAGGTGGGGGCGGAGAGATATTAGTACTTTGCACACTCAGAGGAAGGGCGGATCTGGGTGTGCGTCACTATCTGTGGATCCAGAGATGTGGATGGGCGTCTTTATCCTCTCAGCATTCTGATTAAGGAAACGAGACGTATGGGTTCTCAACCTTCTCAACGTCTACCAATTTAGGCAGAAGGGGTCAGTGGCCTGCAAATTAACTGAAGATAGACAGTAGCAGGGGAGAAGTCAGGGTTCATTTTGTATGTGCACCGGAACCCTTGATAAGGAGCTGCTTTATAAATCACCAGGGTAAAGGTTTATATGCCGGGGTAAAGGAGTGGGGCTTAGAGCTTCAGTAGACGGTGTGGAAGAGTCCCACCAGGTTTGTCGATAGACACAACATTTATCCCTAACTCATGTACCAAAGCCTCCACACACCTAGGGTGAAGGCATTCTGGCCATATATTAGTCACGTCTCCCATTTCTGTGACAAAAAGCAACTTAAGGAAGGAAGGGTTGGTTTTGGCTCCCGGTTTGAGGGTCTACACCATGGTGAGGAAAGCGCGGTGACAGGAACATGAGGCAGATGGTCACATCACATCCCCAGCCAGGAGACAGGGAGAGATGAACACTGGTGCTGAGTTTGCCTTCTTGTTTTTATTAAGCCCATCCATAGGATGGAGTCTCCTACATCCAAGGGAGGTCTTCTCATCTCAGTTAAACCTGTCTGGAAACACCTTTGTAGATACGCCCCAAGGTGTGTCTCCTAGGTGATTCCAAATCCCATAAATTGACAGTGAAGACTAGCCAGCACAGGAAGTAACTAGGGTGGAGCTTGTGTGATGGAACTTGTGTCTTAGCAAGAAGACACACCAGAGGATTTGCTGCTCTCTCTGCCACGTGGAGACACATTGGGAAGGTTACTGTCTTAAAGGCAGGAAGAATGCCCTCTGTGCAGCATCTGCCTTTAGCCTCCAACTCCAGCATCATGATCTACAGCATTTTGTTACACAGCCTGAGCTGACTCATACACTATCCTACCCCATCTGTTTTAAACACAAAGTATGTACCGAATTGTGTTCCTCCAGATTTGTATGTTGAAGTCTTCACTCCTTTGGACCTGAGAATGTAACTATCTCTGGAGACACAGTCTTGACAGATGTAACCCAGTTAAGATGAGATCATGAGGGTGGTCCCTAATACAATGGGACTAGTGTCTTGAGGAGAAGAAACCAGGATGTGACTACATAGCAAGGGGAGGCCATGTGAGGACACGGGAGATGATAGGCATGTGAAAACTGAGACAGACACTAGCTCACCATTTGTAGTAAAAGAAAAAGATCCAGAGTGAAAATGATACATTAATCACAAAGGTTATGGTGAAAACAGATATTGTGGTTAAAATGAAAGGGTTAAAACAGCACAGCCGGGAACACTGAGGAAGATAAATAAGAGCTGGGTCTGAGACAGCTTTGCTGACTAGGCAAGCAGAAACGCAGCAGAAGCAAGATCAGTGTCCACAGAGCAGAGGCCCAGCTTCCCATGAAGCCCTGGGAATGTGTGTGAGATCCTGCTGCCTTTTCATGTATTCGTGGTCTAATGCGGGTAATCGCAACAGGCTGAACTGTGGGAAGGATGGCTTCTTACGGGAGCTCCCTCCTGCTTCAGGAAAGAGTTCCCACTGACCATCCTGTAAGTAAGGAGTTAAGTACGAGGTAACCCACACCCATGTCTTGGAAGCCCTGACAGGAGTTAGCATCGTGGCGACGCTACAAGCTAGTCTTACGCCGGTGAGAACAAAGCATAGTTCGATCTGCAGCTAGCACGACACCTGCAAGACTGGCCATGGCAAAGCTGGCCAGGGAGTGATGGCTAACAGACAGTTGACATCAGCATCTGGCGGAGGGGAAGTCAGAGGTGGACAGAGCAGAGCGTCAACCACCCCTAACTGGGCAGATGGTATATGGAGAGGGTATGAGCATCTCCCTGGTTGGTCCAGGGAGCCCTGCATGGTACGTGTGGATCCTCCAGGGGCTTGGCCTGTGATAACCCAGAGAATTTGGTCTCAACAGAAATTATCTCCATTTTTGTCCAGTTTCTGCCATGAGTTCTATAAAAAAAAAAAACCCTTAGTTTTTCCTTTTAAGAGCCCTTCCCACTCCTAGTCATTTTCCTTACTTTTCCTTAATTTGTCTTAATAAAGCTTGTTTTCCCTTTGCTAATTTCCATGTGTGTTCTTGTCTTAAATTTTATCAGTGTTAGACGTTGAACTCAAGGGCTACTAAACCAGGTTGACTTAAAAAAAAGATTAATTTATTTATTCAGTGTGTGTGTGTGTGTTTGTGTATGTGCACATCACATGTTTGCAGAACCTGAAGAGGCCTGCAGAGGGTGTCAGATCCCCTAGAACTGGATGGTTGTTACAGGTGGTTGGTAAGCTGCCTGATGTGGATGCTGGGAGCCAAACCCAGGCGTAGCGGTTGAATGAGAATGTCTCCCATGGACTCAAATGTTTGGACACTTGGTCTCCAGTTGGTGGCATTGTTTGTAGTGGGTGATTAGGAAGTCCAGTCTTGATGGAAGAAGTATGTCACTGGAGGTGGGCTCTGAGACTTTAAAGGCTCGGCCCCACCCCCAGTTTGCTCTTTCTCTGGTTCATGTATGAGGCAGAGGCTGTGAGCTCTCAGCTTCCTGTTCCAGTGGCCATGCCTGCCGCTTATGACCATGATGGCCTCTTAACCCTTTAGAACCATAAGCCCAAGTAAACTCTCATCTACACTTTACCTTGGTCATGGTTGTTCATCACAGCCGAAGAAATGCAAGGAGTACATCTGGTGGTGCGGCGAGTGCTCTAACCATTAGGCAGTCTCTCCATCCCTGCTCAGGCTGACTTTTGGTGACTGTTTGAGTTTCTGGAACCCTAAGTCCCCAAGTAATGTCCACGTGGGATGGGCGAGTTTAAGGAGGGACACCTTAGCAGAGCATGACCGTGCTTCTCCCTGACCCTAGCCTCCAGCCTACAGAACTAGGAACACAGGCCCACGCCTCCATGTAGCTGTACAAGCTGATAGACGACTCTTTTCTGCAGTTCCCAGCACGGTGGACCACGACAGGGAGGTGCGTCTTGCCCCGCAGTCACTTTTTTGTCCGTTTTTGTGATAGGAGCCCCCATTCTCACATGGTAGTTCAGTGGAAGGGGCCCCTCCTTACCATTAGACTTAGAGAAGCATTTGACTAAGTCTAAGCCAGGGAAGGTGGCTGTCACCTTCCCACTGCTGAGGTTGGGTTTCAGCAGGAGCGCAACCCAAGATGGGCCAACCAGCACCAAGTATCAATCCTGGGGCCAGCAAGTTGGCTTGGGGTTCAAGGTGCCTGCTACCAAGCCTGATGGCCTAAGGAGAGAACCTACTCCTCAAACTTGTCCTCTGACTTCTTCCCACTTGCCCTGACCTGTGTGAGCCCCTCCATATGAAATTAATACAAAATTTAAAAAGTTTTAAGAGTCTCCAGTTCTGGGCCTTTGACATTGAAGCAACTTCTTGTGTAACTAGAAGCCAATGGCAGGCTAGTAGAAGGCAAGCCTGGGGCTCTGACCCAGGGCTCTGCATGCTAGGGAAGCGTTCTAACGTCTGAGCTACATCTCTAGCCCTGCGTGTCTTTCTTCCCCCTTCATTATCCTCTCTTGTTCCCCTTCCATTTAGATTTCTCCACTCGCACACTTCTCTCTTTTACTTTTATGCCACATTTTCAATATATGTATGTTTAATCTAGATTCCGCATATTAGAGAAAACATGGCCTCTTCTTTCACTTAACTCCATCTCCACTTGCATCCATTTGCCTGCAAATGTCGCAATCCCATCTGTAATTTTCCATTCTTAACCCGAAGAGACCCAGGGACATGCTCAGTCGACTCCTAGGTCCCTGCCTCCAACTCCACCCTGCTCCACTCCTGCAGGATTAGGGGAGTAGACAAAGATCCAAAACACAACTGAACACTTCTCCACAGAGCGAAATAAAGACCCAAGGCAAGAAAGAAGTCAGAAGGCTAAATATAGGCAGAGAGTGGATCTTGGAGCCCAGCGAGGCGGGAGAGAAAGCCCGGGATGCCAGCCGTGTGGAAATGGGGGAGAAAGGAGGGAGTTTGCTACAGGGTGTGAATGAAATCACTTTCATAGTTTTTGAGAGATTCTAAACAAGATTTTTTAAAAAATTCTTTTTTAATGTTTTTATTGAGCTATATATTTTTCTCTACTCCCCTCCCTTCCTACTCCCTCCCCTTCTACCCTCTCCCTGATCCCCATGCTCACAATTTACTCAGGAGATCTTGTCTTTTTCTATTTACCATGTAGATTAGATGCATATATGTTGTTTAGGTTCTCTGGGACTGTGAATTGTAGGCTGGTTTTTCTTTGCTTTATGTCTAAAAACCACTTATGAGTGAGTACATATTTGTTTTTCTGCATCTGGGTTACCTCACTCAATATGATGTTTTCTAGATCCATTTATTTGCCTGCAAATTTCAAAAGGTCATCATTTTTTTCTGCAGTGTAGTACTCCATTGTGTACATGTATCACATCTTCTTTTTCCATTCTTCGGTTGAGGGGCATTTAGGTTGCTTCCAGGTTCTGGCTATGACAAACAAAGCTGCTATCAACATGGTTGAGCACATGTCCTTGTGGCACGATTGAACATCCTTTGGGTATATACCCAAAAGTGGTATTACTGGGTTTTGAGGTAGATTGTTTCCTAATTTTCTGAGGAATTTCCACACTGATATCCAAAGGGGTTTACCAGCTTGCATTCCCACCAGCAATGCAGGAGTGTTCCCTTTACCCCACAACCTCTCCAGCATAAGTTGTCATCAGTGTTTTTCATCTTGGCCATTCTTATAGGTGTTAGATGGAATCTCAAAGTTGTTTTTATTTGCATTTCTCTGATGACTCAGGATGTTGAGCATTTCCTTAAGTGTTTTTCAGTCATTTTAGATTCCTCTGTTGAGAGTTCTCTGTTAAGGTATGTACCCTATTTTTTTATTGGATTATTTGTTCTTATGATGACCAATTTTTATGAGTTCTTTGTATATTTTGGAGATCAGTCCTCTGTCTGATGTGGAGTTGGTGAATATCTTTTCCCATTCTGTGGGCTGCTATTTTTGTCTTATTGACTGTGTCCTTTGCTTTACAGAAGCTTCTCCGTTTCAGTAGGTTCCATTTATTAATTGTTTCTCTCAGTGTCTGTGCTACTGGGGTTATATTTAGGAAGTGGTTTCCTGTACCAATGCGCTAAACAAGATTTTTAACTGCATTTATTCTTGATCAACAAGGTACAAAGTGGCATTTGATCGTAATTTCAAATCCTAGACTGCATGGGCTTCTTGCTGGGTCCCAGGAAGAAATGGCTCTGTTTGTGCGCCAGACACTGAGTCCTTCACATGGTTTCCTCCTACCAGGTCTGCACCATGCTGCCAGGTCAGGCACCCAAGGTTCACGGAGGGCACGGCTAAGATTGCTTAGCTGAGGGCAGGAAGAGAGAACAGCTGAGGCTAGCGCTGCTCACTCTCCCTCTTTCCCTCCCTGCCCCCCCCCCCCATGCACATGCACACGTGGGGGTCAGAGGTCAGCCTTCAGGTACTAAGTTTTGACCTTTCACCTTGCTGAAGACAGAGTCTCTTCCTCGCTGTGTAAGCCAGGCTGGACTGCAACTTCTGTATGGCCCCTCCGTTTCCCACGGGTAGGTGCACCAGGGTTACACGTGTTTGAACCACTGCACGCAGGTTGTACTGGATCCTGAGGTGAAGAATGCCTCGGAGGAAGGTTGCTTCCAGTCACCCCCTGAGTTCCCCAAAGAGCCTGCCATTTTCCCATGCGGGCCCTCGAAGCCTGGCCATCCTCCCTGCCTCCAAGGATAAACGCTTTTCCTATGTAGGTAATTCTGTAATATCAGCCCACCTGCCACCGCAGCACCCAGCCTCAGGGATGCCCTGACGTTTTCTCTGTGCCTTTCCTCCGGTTCTATTTCTGGTCTTTATTCAAGCTCTTCCCGTTTTTGTCTCCTTTGAAGGGAAACCCTTCTTTTATGAATACAGACTATAAATGTGAGGTTGGCCCTTTGGAGAAACAAAGAGATCCACAGAAAATTGGAGAAGAATGAAAATTCCCCAGCCCTGCCACACAGACATGCCCACCACACAGGTGAAGACTGACACTCTCCTGTCACAGACATGACCACACCCACCTCACCAGAGCCATGGAGGGATGCGTGACCCAGAACTGACCCCCGGAACTGACTGTCAAGTGCGGGAGGAGAAACTTGTGTTAGTTACTTCTCTCAGCCTTGTGACTAGAACCACTTAGGGGAGGAGGGATTTATTTTGGCTTGTGGTTTGAGAGGGTACAGTTCAACGTGACAGGGAAGGCATGGAGGTGTATCTCCGTGGTGGCGGGCCCAGGAGGAGATGGTTACAGTCTCAGAACTGGAAGTGAAGACCCGTTTTGGTCTCATTCCACTAAAAGACCCCAGGCTATATAACAATAATATAGATATTAATAATAATAAGGTCCCCTTCCCAGCCACCCACTTCCTCCAGCTGTGCTTTACCTCCTAAAAATTCTATAATCTCCTAAAATAGTGCCACCACCTGGGAACCAGTGTTCAAATGCACACACTCACATTTTACATTTACACCGTAGCAGAGCCCTTGACTGGGCCAGAACTGCTTGCTACTTGGGTTTTGTGCCTCGAGGCAACTCTGCCTGACTTAGTACCCTTCCTATGGGGACCCTCCAGAGAGTGAAAGTCTTTATTTCCTTTGCAAAGTGGCCTCCGAGTGAGAGATCAAACTTTCAAGAGAGCTGAAAAGCAATTAACTTCACTCAAAGCGAAGGATATTGTTTTGTGCCACTAGACGGATTCTTTTTTCCCCTAGAAAAATTACGCCCTCAAAATCAACATTTGATTTAGTCTTTGTTCGTTTGAAGAATACTGTGAGGATATGCCCAGGCAACATGGGACCCTGTAAAAAAAATGATGTAGCTGAAATGATTTGAAGGCTAGATATGGCTTCGCATTGGTTCCTCTGGAAAGCCTGTGCCAATTTATGCCTCAGAGCAACGTAGAGGGAAAGCAGAAAGGCCTACTAGGTCTTCACAGCTTTAGCGGTATTGGGAATTATAATTGAAAAGCAATCATTTGATGGGGGCAAATATGGATTTTTGACCCATTACTTTGTGTGAGCTCTTTACATATTGTGGTCCACGTTCCCATGATCTGAGTCCCTCTGCAGTTGAACAGGCAAACAAAGGTTGCTATAACAGGGTCAGGCAAGGCAATACACACTTGTAACCCCAGCAATTGGGTAGTAAGGTCGGAGGATAGTGAGTCTGAGGTCAACCTGGCAGACTGATTTCTTTTGGAGTTGCTCTGGGGAAATCCTTAATGCAAATAAAGGGAAGCAGGGAGATGGCTCAGAGGGAAGAGCGAGTGCTCTTGCAGAGGACCTGAGTTGGTTTCCAGGCACCCACGCTGAGCAGCTAGCTTACAACCATCTGTAACTCAAGCGGTTGGTGACCTGACACCCTCTTCTGGCCTTCCTGGGAAACTGAACTCATATACACATAGCACATGCAAATACGGATGCATATACCTTCTTCCCTCCTCCCTCTCTCCTCCTCCTCCCCCTCTTCCCCTCCTCCCCTTCCTCCGGTCAAGAGGCAGATTTCTCTCTCTCTCTCTTTTTTTCTTTTGATTTTCGAGAAAGGGTTTCTCCGTAGCTTTTTGGTTCCTGTCCTGGAACTAGCTCTTGTAGACCAGGCTGGCCTCGAACTCCCAGAGATCCACCTCTCTGCCTCCCGAGTGCTGGGATTAAAGGCATGCGCCACCACCTCCCAGCTTTCTTTCTTTCTTTCTTTCTTTCTTTCTTTCTTTCTTTCTTTCTTTCTTTCTTTCTTTCTTTCTTTCTTTCTTTCTTTCTTTCTTTCTCTTTCAATCCAGAAGCCTGCTCAGAGAATAGTACTGGTCTCCTTGAGGGTAAACCTTCCCATTGTAATTAAAGTCACCTAGATAATTCCTCATAGGCCTGCCCAAGAGGCCTGTCTTGTGGGTGATTCTAGATCTGGTCAGCTTGTCAATCAATAGTAATCATTACGTTCAGTGAGACCCTTTCTAAACAAACAAACAAAAGCAAACAGCGACAACAGTTGTTTCAACAAAAAGATCTGCGTTCCTAGGCTGATGCTATACACCCTGTTTGGGTTCCCGAATCCCGCCCTTTCAGTGCTCATCTGCCAGCCCACCCTTCCCCACTCCGGTTGCGGGTCAGCCTGTCCCAATCATCCATATGTTGCCAACACTCACGTGTATAATGGGAGACAATTCCAAATTGTGCAAGATGCAGAATTTGCTGAGGTTGATCAAAGCCATTATGGAGAATGACTGGAATCACACGTGTGGCGCCTGGCAAGTGGGGACAGCACAGCATTTACAGCCAGTTAACAATTACCGGCGAGAAAATCTACGGCGCTGATGAGATGACAGGCTCTTCAAAAGAGATTTGGAGTTTAGAGGAGGGAGACAGGCCATTGGAAAATTGATGATGCCTTCAAATACACACACACACATACACACATATACACACACACATATATATATATTCTTTTTCAAATGTCCTGTTCAGGATTGCAATGCAAAAATCAGACTTAAAATCAAGCCTGCGTTGTGTGGCGCCACCAGACAATCTTGTCAGAGAAATTATCCCCCTCGAATCAACATTTTATTCTTTGTTCATTCCAAGAATTAAAACAGGAGTTGCATTCACAGTCTGCTTTTGTTAAATGGAAGCAAAAACAAACTCTTTCGTAATTTGGCATTTCTTTTAAAAATCTAAGTCACAATCAAGCTTTATATGTCTCCATCTTTCACACCAACCTGCTGTGTGCCCTTCCTTATTCCAATCCTCACTTCCCTTGGCTAATGATCTTCAGTCTTTATTCTGGTTTGGTGTGTGTGTGTGTGTGAGAGAGAGAGAGAGAGAGAGAGAGGGGAGAGAGAGAGAGAGAGAGAGAGAGAGAGAGAGAGAGAGAGAGAGAGAAGGAGGGAGAGAGAGAGAGCGCTCAGGGCTCTCTAAAGTCTCAATTTTATTCCCAAAGGTCATAAGAAAGCACATTCCTCATCGACACCCTGGTATCTAGTGGAACATGCAGGATGCTTGGGACACACAAGCATCTCAACTAGAGGCCAGACAGTTTGCCATGACAACCAGCCATGAGCCTGCTCCCATCAATACAGTGGCCCAGTTCCTGTTGGGTTTGGCTCTGCAGCCAGCTAAGGCTGACCAAGGCTTCTGTTCACTCTGAGCAGCCTTTGAGAGATTTTTTTTTTTTTTTTTTTTTGAGACAGGGTTTCTCTGTGGTTTTGGAGCCTGTCCTGGAACTAGCTCTTGTAGACCAGGCTGGTCTCGAACTCACAGAGATCCGCCTGCCTCTGCCTCCCGAGTGCTGGGATTAAAGGCGTGCGCCACCACCGCCCGGCGAGAGATTTTTTTATTAGCTTGGAAAAAGTATGGAAATAGGTCTGGAAGAAACAGCTTCTTTATGCATGAATGGCATCCTTGCTGAAGTTCGGGGCTGGACCTATCAGACTTCGACTGAGAGTGAACTCACAGGACTGGAACCTAAAGACCACCTGTTTTTCTGATTCTCCATGTGCCTCTGCTCCTCTGTGGCCATCTCTGCCCCTGCCCCTCATGTGGCCCCTGGCTACAAACCTCCTTCCACCAGTCTGAGGGAGGCTGCTCTAACCCCCGACACAACTTTCCCTGGACATCACGTGAGGAAAGGGGACCAAGCACAAGTTTCATTTTTAACAGGTGTTCCAGCACCGTTTCGGTTTGCTTATCATCTACTTCACCATGCAGAACCGCTGAACAGTTCCAGGGACCTATCCGCCTGTCTTTGCCACTTTCTGTTGCCTTTGAGCCCTTTTAAAATGTGTTTATGCTTTGATTTCCTCACCTCGTTTGAAAGTCGTCTGGGACGCTTTTCCGCATGCAGTGTGAGGTGTGCTGTATTAGGCATGGCTGCTGTGGCGTCCGATGGAAACAGGTGGATGAAACAGGTGAGGCATTCTGGTAAACCTCTCCCACACTCCCTCATTCCTGACAGGTCATCCGGGTCTTGTTCAGCTTTGTCTGACCATGCTGTGGCTGCAGTCGGGTCCTCTACTGAGCTCCATCGGCCTCAGGCCAACAGTCTAACAGGGTGCATTCTTAGGGTGGCAGTGGCCCCAGAGGGCCAGACCAGCCTTGCAAGTTCTCAAAAGGGCTTTGTGGGTCTTGATTTGGTCAAACCTTATTGGTTACAGCCTCCTAAGGGCACCGGAAGTCACCTGCCCGCCTGAGGTGAGGGGACAAGGTGGATGTGCGACCCTGCCTCAGCAAAGAAACAACAGAAACAATTTTTGCCAGCATTGTCTTCACAAGCCACCTTCCTCCCGAAATTATGAGCAGAGGATAGTGTGTGTGTGTGTGTGTGTGTTTGGGGAGGGGGAGACACCATAGTGTGAGATTTCATGGTCAGACACACCAGGATAGACATAGAACACATGTGCAGTTCCTTTTTGTCTTGTTTTGTTGAACTAGTGAGCTCTGTTAGGGTTCCCCTTGCCCATATATGAGTGAGAGTTACTGTCAGGAGCATGTCTCCTTACCGGTGGTTACACCGCTGAAGAAAGTATCTCTCCCTCCACCAGCCACCGCTTCCTACCAGTGTAGCTCCTCAGCAAGAGGCAGGGCCTCATGAGGTCCCTTCTCCCTTCATGGTGGATTGAATGCTAATGGACCCAAACATACGCTGTCTTGTGCAGGTAGCCATGGCTGAGAACTCACAAGTGGATCCATGTCAGGCCCAACAGTTAATTTTCTTCAACACTTCACCCTTACTGTGGCTTTCCTGTTCTTTCCATGCGTTCTTTAATATTTCCTGAGCCTTGAAGGGAGTGGAGTGGCCAAACACTCAACAGTTACTTATTCTCAACACTTTGGCCAGCTTGGAGTCTCTGCAGGAACCACAGTACCCACTGCAGAAGGACGTGTCTCCCACCAAAGCTGGCAGCAGCATGGATCGATGGGCACATGCATAAATATGCAGATATGCAGAAGGTGACCTGACCGGGACACTGGGTCTAGTGAAACAACAGCAGGTGCTTCCCCGTGAGGGTTTGTGACCCACTTTTGTGTCGTGTGGACAAAGTACCTGAAAGACACAGTTTAAGTGGGGGAAAGATTAAATTTGGCTCACAGTTTTGGAGGTGTCGTAGCCGGGAAGGCACGGACCGCAGGGTGTGAGTCAGGGGCTTTGCACACCGTGGCTAACCCATAAGCAGAGAATAGATTAGAACTAGGGTCGGTCCACCCATAGTGACCTATTTCTGCAAGTCAGGTCTTCTCTCCAGAAATCCCACAGCCTCCAACGTGGCGGCACCAGCTGAGGAACGAACACCCAGACTACTGCTGGGAGGGACATTCCAGATTCAAACCCTAACAGTGCAGTCACCAGCAACATCCTGGGGTGGCTTGGCTTCTGGAGGGTGACACTCCATCCAAACCAAAATACAGACAGCAGATCTGAGTCCCGCACACCCAAGCTTGCGTGTGGGTGGCAGGCCACCATAGATCGTCACCTAGTCAGGTGTGAATGCCTATGGTGTGTGCGCACACACGCTAACACACGCAAACCTGGTTCTGTAGGCAATGGTGAGGCGGCACTCTCCCAGGAATGAAAAACTAGTAATAGAGGCAGCTCGCCTCTCTGTGTTCTCCCAGAGGTCTCAGCGCTGTTTGAGCCCTTGCAGGGCAGTCTGAATGTTGGGGGAGGCTGAACACTGATTACTTTCGCCAGCGAGGCCACCGTCCTAACCTTCCTTCCCAGCTGTGATCAGCAGCTTCTTGCCTCCTCTCCTCTCTGCCATTTAATAAGGACAGGGCAGGCGCGAGAGGGATGCTGTAAAATCCAATTAACGGCAGCTTCAAAAGGCACGCTCTCCATGTGGCTCCTGCCTCCTACCACTGCACACAACCGTGGGGCTTGCTTGCTTGCTGGTTTCCCACAGGCAGATGCCGGAGAGGAGGCTACTGGGAGCATCCACCACCCTGAAGCAAAAAGGTTTGGAGTCAAGGTTGTTCCATTCCTCTCAAAAGTAGGGTTAGGGTCAGAAAGGGTGGGGCTTACGCTGGCTGCCCTTTGGTCCCCTCCCAACTTCCATTCTGACCACAATCTGGACTCCCTTGAGGTCCCCACTTGTAACCTCTGGCTCAAATCAAGGTCTTTTAGGGGTTTGTGAACTCAGTCTCCGATCCATCTTGGGCAGCAAGGGGAGGCGGGGCTTCAATGTAGGCAGATGTTTTTGTTCTCGAGTGGAGATGGGGAAATGCCAGGACGCTGTCGTGCAGATGGGTGGGAGTGGAGAGGGAGCCTGGGGGACTGTGAGCCGGATCAGCGCAGATGGTGCCAGTCGCACGCAATTGCAGCAGCAGACAGATTTTGATGAAGCACAATGTAAGCCTTCCACAGCCCGGAGCAGTTCCGATGTTTTCTGACTACTCTCATCCCTCATTGTTTCCTCTTACCCGGGGCCGTGGAATCTTCCAGAACTGGATCCTCAACACCTGGGGTGACCTCTGTGCCCCCTCTGCCCACACTCACATCCAGAGGCCATGTGGATCTACCTCTGCTTTCTTCCACCCTGCCTCCTTCAGGGTCCTTCGTTGCAGCCTGAACTTATTTGGCTCCACTACCCCCAGGTGAGCCTGTACCCCTCTGCAAGCTACTTCTCTGCTTCACGGCCAACGGTTGGAAACACACGCACAGAGTCTGTGCCACGGAGAAGATGGCTGCCCTTTTGTGTTGACCAAACACCCAGCAGAACAACCGAGAGGGAAGAATGGCTTCTTGGGATTCATGTCACAAGGTTTTGTCTGTCAAGGCCAGAAGAGCATGATGGACAGCCAGGAAGCAGAGAGAATGAGCCAGGGCATGGCCAAGGTTAATATTCCCCTTAAATCTCACCCCCAGTGAACTTATTTCCTCTAGCTAGGCCCCACCTCCCAAAGTTCCAGAACCTTCCAAAATGGCATCGCTAGCTGGTGACCAAACACATGAGCCTGTGGAGTCCCAGTTCAGATTTAAGTCATTGCGGTGTCAGTCTTTCCTTGATCCTGGGTGAACTGGTGACCTCATTCCTAAAAGGTGTCAGGTTTGGGACTCAAGGGACATTGGGGAGGATTGGCCCTTTAGTAAGAAGTTTATTAGATAAGTTATTAGTTAGTCACAAATGAACAATCAGCCAACAGCATGATATAAGCTCTGAGAATTCAGGCCCATGTACAGAATGGGGGTCCCTTCTTATTGGTTGTAGAAGAGAAGAGAGGTTCTACGGCATGTGATTGATGAGTAGCCCACTGAACTCGCAGAAATCAAGGACTTGTCACAGTTGAACCAAAATGAAGGAACTTGACAAAATGGTGTGGCCCTTGCTAACATTCCCAATGTACTCTCCTTAGAACCCCCATCATGCTACTGCTGTCTGTCTGTCCGTCTATGGTGTTAGTGGTAATTCTAACACATCTTTTACACAAAAGGACAGTCTGTCTTCGTGTCCCCCTCAAGCCCTAAACCCCAAGCTTTCCCATTCCTCACAAATGGGTGATGGCAGAGGTAATGCCATGAGACTCTGAGGCTGGCTCCAAATAGACTTGACCACTCCTGTTCTCACGCACTGGGGCTGCCCTCTAAGAGGCTGCACCACCCTGAGGCTGCCATGAGGGGGCGCTCACACAATAGTTAATGGCCTCATGTTCTTAGCGGGAGCTCAGCTGAGGTTCCAGGTCAAAGCATCTGCCAGGGAAGAAACACCTCACCAGGAGAGTCTAGTCTCCAGCCCTTGAGAATCTCAACCACTGAATACTCCCAGAGGAATTCCCCAACCCCTAGAGTCAAGGTCTTTCCTACTATGGGCAACTATGGGCAGCCCAAATTCCCATAGTCTTCTGGGTGCTAGTTAGTTTTTTGTTTGTTTGTTTTTGTTTTTTTGTTTTGCCAACTTGACACAAATCTAGGGACATCTGGGAAGAAGGAATCTCAATCAAGGACTTATCTCTATCTGATTGGCTTGTGTCACATCTGCATGGGTATTTTTTTAAGTGACAATTTCAGTGGGAGGACCCAGCTCACTGAGGGTGCTATAAGAAAAGTAACTGTGTTTGAGCCTGGGAGTAAGCCGGCAAGCAGCGTTTTTTTCTGCCGTCTCTGCTTCAGTTCCTGCTTACAGGTTCCTGCCTTGAGTTCCAGCCCTAACTTCCCTCAATGTGGAAATGTAAGTCACATAAACCCTTTCTTCCCAAATCTGCTTTTGACCATGGTGTTTCTCAGAGCATCAGAGAAATCAACCCAGAACACTCCAAGTATAACAAGATGGTCATTTTAAGCTGCCAAGTTTGGGAGTGGTTTGCTGCCCAGCCGTGGTAACTAGGACCACATCTGCCTTTGCTTCTCTTGGAGGCTGACACAGAGACACTGAAGTGTCTTATTCCACTGTCTTCCTCATCTGTCCTCCTGTAGGGGACAACAGGTGGCAGGGAGGATGGACCTCAGAGGGGAGCCTTCATGGGATTGCCAGATAAGAACACAGACTGCCTGGTTAAATTGGAATTTCTGACAGCGAGTCATTTTCCCTTAGTATGCCCCATTGGGACATGATTATGCTAAACAAGATGCTTGCCACTGAAATCCAGATGTTTCTTGGGATGCTCATTTTTATTTCAAATTCTCATTGATTTTCAAATTCTAGAAAAGGTTCTCTGTCCAGGCAGGCTGCATCGCTGTGTCTATTCTAAGGGGCTACAACCAGTGATGGTGCGTAGCCCTTTCTTTCCTCATTGCTGAGACGGAACACTGGACAGAAGCAGCACGAGGGAGGAAGGACCTGTGGGGGCTCATGGTTTGAGTGAATATGGTCCATCCATCAAGAGCCTGATAGGGAATGGCTCACTATGGTGATCGGAGCTTGTGGCAGCTCCTTGTAGTTACGCAAGGCTCACCAGGAATCAGGGTGGTTGCCCTGACATCGAGCTGGCCATATCTATTTGCCCCACCTCTATGGTCCTGACAGTTAGGCCTCATGTCAGAAAGGGCCCAACCTCCCAAACATCCCCATTATCTGGGAACAGAATGCAAACACATGTGCACAAATTGTAACACACCCTGTGAGGGTGTCTACAAACCATGCAGGTCGGTGACGTGGTAGGATGATTCCTACCTCCTCTCTCCTCCTTTGGGACAGTAGAGCTGGTTCCAGGGGGCAACCGGTCCAGACGCCCAGCCTCTGTCTACACCTGGGACACAAACGCTCAGGCTGAAGGCTACACGCTGCAGGCTGCAGGGAAGGCCATGTCGGAAGATCACCAAAGGGCTTGGAACTTCAAGTTGCCTGCAGCTGCAGCCGGGAGCATAGGTTAGCTTGGCGGGAAGTACATCTGCTTCTATTCTCTTTAGAGAGAGATAGAGATGCCCGTCTGTACCTTTCACCTCTTCGTTATCTCCATCAGATTGGCTTGTGGGCCGGAAGCCTGTCTACTCTGAGACACCCGATTTCCTTGGCTCCTGCCTGATACAGGAGGGTGAGAGAGGGTCTTTCCCTTTTCCAACCAGCCAACCCTTTCTTCTGGCATTTGGGCTCATTATCCAGTAACGAAACCCAGCTCACTCTCGACTTCAGAGTCTTCTAAATAATCATAGCTGGAAGAGTCTCCAGCCTCGCCCTCCGTCCCATAGTCCTTACATTGTTTCTTAGTCCCAGCTCATTAGCCTGGCTATTCCCACCTCAGCCCACGCACCCTGTTCTGGGCTGGATCCCAGGAACCAACAGGAGGAGGGCTACTGAGAGGAGTGTCGCTCGACACTCCCAGTAGCCCCTCTGTGAGCAGCATAAATAGAGGTTTCGGCCATTCATTCATTCATTCATTCATTCATTCATTCATCAAATACTCATGGAGTCCCTAGGTCATTGGTACCATCCCGTAGCTGGGACCCAGCAGAACCCTGGGAAGTCAAGTGAGAAAATAAACCAAAGGAAAGATTTCGTCAGAAACAGCCAGCTCTCCGGGTACAGAGGGGAGGCACTGGACCAGGGCGGGCTGCTGAGTGGGTATTAAGACCAACTTTGAACTGAGGGGGTCCTAAGACCTTGAAACTTGTGAAATTTTTGTTTCTCTCTTCTTTCCTTTCAACTTCCCCCCCTCTCTCCCTCCTTCTCTCCTTCCCTTCCCCTTTCCTCCTTGCCTTACTTCTTCCCTTTTTCTCTCTCCCTCCCCCTTTCCTCCCTGCCCTCTTCTCTCCTTTTATTTTTATTTAAGATTTTATTATGTATGCAATGTTCTGTCTGCAGACGAGAAGAGGGCACCAGGTCTCATTACAGATGGTTGTGAACCATCATGTGGTTGCCGGGAATTGAATTCAGGACCTCCTGAAGATCAGCCAGTGAGTGCTCTTAGCCTCTGAGCCATCTCTCCAGCCCCCTTTCCCCCTTTCCTCTTCTTACTCTTTCCCCATCCTTCCCTTAGTTGCTTTTGTGTGTGTGGTATCTGTCTATCATGGGCTTCATTTTACCCGAGATGTTTTTGGGGTGTGAGTTGCAGGGGAGTAAGGTCTGGCTGGTTCTCCCTACTCCACAGCTTCCAGCTCCCCAGTCGTCCTGTCAGGCTAATCAGCTAGGGCTTGGACTCCTCAGACCGAGGCAGCCCTCTTCCTCTTGGCCCCATGGGAAGCTACACCCCATGGGCCAATCACTTCACCAGGGGAAGAAGACCTCCCCCAAACTCTCTCTCTGGCATTCTGTCAGCTCCTGCCCCCCTCCCTCTCCTCTCTCATGTCACTTGAGGCCGCCTTCAGAGTTTGAGAAACAATGGCTCTGTGTGATCTGCCCACCCTCTCTTCCTGCCAGTACAAATCCTTTGGCAGCATAAACACTGTTGTCTGTGATTGTTCGCAAACTCTTTCCCATCAAGTGAGATTTCTTTACTTATTTACTTATGTTTAAAAAAAGAAGAAGAAGAGGAAGAAACTCAAGATATCAGAGTGGGCTCTGTGCCTTTCTTCTGTCTGAGGCGTTTCAGAAGGTTTGCTAAGACGTCCTGACAGCTGGCGAGCCTCTGCAGCTTCAGGTGAGGGCTCGCCAATACCCTCTCTGATCAGGAGCATGTGGAGGGTGGGCATCTGAGGAAGGGCTAGCCCCCTCCTTTGCTGCCGCCCTGGGCCACATGCAAAGCTGGGCTCAGTTAAGCTCATTCGAGTGGAGTTGAAACGGATCCAACACTTCGCCATCTGGCCCTGGTTGTAAACATGTGTATACAAAGTGAATGTCACTTGAGCTAATTCACGGGGTGGCTGCTTTTGCACTTTCTTCAGCTGGAGTTGGGGGAGCAGAGTGGTGGTCTCCGAGCACCTCAGGGTATACAGGTGGGTATCTGCACCAGTCAGAGGGATGCTAGGCTACCGAGTTCTGGATGCCAGTCAAGCATCCTGTGCCTACCTTGGAACCGCTGGCAACCTTAATCCAGCTGTCTGCCCATCACGTTTTCCTAAGTGGCTGTTTCCTGTCCAGACTCCTCTTCTCTGTGTTAGGAGATATACTTGAGACGTTATGGAAACGTTTGGGGGTTTGGGGTTCAAGGGAGAGACTGAGATGGATTGTCATTTGGGATTAAGAGGTTTATTAGAATCTCTATTAGTACCATAGACAGACAGACGAGACAGACAGACAGCAGCATGGCAGGAGCTCTCAGGAGCTCTCAGCTCAGTAGGCAGAGCCGGGTGGGGGCTCCTTATGGAGGGTGAAGGTTTTTATGCCATGTCATTGGTGTTTGATCCACAGTATGAGCCTACAGCCATGTTATCCCCAGTTCCTGGATGACAGGGGGAAGGGAGGGAATTCCAAGGAGGAATCTGTAACTCTGAAGATGTAGGCAAAGTGGGGGCACATCTAGTTAAGAGCTGTCCATCATACAGGTGAGGGGGACATGTCACAGGCCACAGCCGTCTGGTGTCTAGAAGTCTGTCTGTCAACCTGAGCCTTATAAACTTCCTCGTGGGAAGCGAGAAGGGGGTCGGTGATTCTCATGGAATCGGGCACCTAGGGAGTCTGTTAGGCTTGCCTTTTCCCTTACAGCGACAGGAAGAGGCTGCAGCAGGTGTTCGCAGCTTGATCAGCCAGTAGCACTAAGCCTCTCAGTCACCCTCGAATTGAAAGCCCCAGCAGCTCCTTGTGTCTGCCCAGCTGCCTTTCTGCTTTCTTTAGCATCCATTCCCTTGGCTTCGGCTGGCTAGACAGAGAGCAGGGGCTCACCCTCCTGGGCTGGAGGGACAATTGAATATGTGCTTTCTGTCTCTTGGGAGCAGAGCAGTGCGAGTCTGAGTGAGTTCTTACAGACTCCAAAGCCTCGTGTACCTCTGTTCAAATGGAATCATCAGCCTTGAAGTTGCAGTGATACCTCCCTGGACCCCGAGTGAGGACAGGCATGGCACAGGATGCTCACAACGCCACCCTTGGTACGGACAAAAGCTGCAGAACGCTGGGTCCAACTGAGATCAGCATGATTGTTGGTGGTACCTGGAACACACACACACACACACACACACACACACACACACACTCACATTGTATGCCTGCCTCTTCTGTAGCCCAGCTTTGTTCTTCCTCGAAGCCCATCTTGGGTGGCTTTTACTCGGTTCTTTTCACCTGGTTTCTGGAGCTTCTCCCCAGCGGGATAGAGAAGCCAGGCTTCCTACTTATCTAAGTCCGGTGGGCTCTTGTCTTTTCTCTCCATCCCTAGGTCCTCACACTGACTTTAGAAGACAAGACCTTCTTTCTCTCAGCTTCCTGTCCCTCAGTCATGTCCCCTCAACTCCTGCGTCCTCCACTCCTCAAAATCTGCAGCTTTAATTTTCTATTCGTCAGAAGGAAATCTTTCCCCAGCAGCCCCAGGGACACACAAAGAGGGAGGAAGCTAATTAGTTCCTGCGTTTCCCCCAGAAGACAGAGAAGAAATCGGCAGGGGGTGAACAGCCCCTCGCACCGCCTCCCTAGTTGTCACTCTGGGAACCAGGGTTCCGTAGGCAGCCTGTTCTCGCTGTCTCCAGTGCCTGGGCTTTAGAGGATGTGGGTAGGACTCTGCTGTAACCAGCCGGGCAATGCCACAAGTAGGGTTGTGCCAGGCCCCAATCCACAGTAGCTGGCTCCTGGTGAGAGGTTCCAAGTGGAAGCCAGAGGGGAGGGGTCCGGAACAAGAATAGAGGACAAGAGGTGAGATGCTTTGGGGAAAGAAGTTAGGAGGAGAGGCCCAATGACTCAGACACAGAGAGCCAACATGAGACCGTTCCACCGTGTGACACTGTGACACTATCCCACACCAGACACCTAATTAACACCGGCCAGAAAGCAGCAAGAAAAGCCCTTAATCCAGGCTCTATTTGCCCTGCTAATTTAGGTGTGCGTGAGTGTGTACGCGTGTTTTCCTGCCGGGTGGATGTTTATAAAATCTTAATTAGGTTGTGCATATTGGAACAGAAATGGAAATATGTCTTTTTTTTTCTTCTTCTTCCCCTGTAATGGTCTCACTTCCCCGGGGGACATTAAAGCTTCATATTCTGTGAGTAGGGAGAAGTACTAATGGCCACCGATGATGGGTTTCAGGGGGAGGAGGGGACGAGTCTCAGATTCAATCACAGATGGATGGCTGGGAACTTACTTTTTTTTTTTCCTTTTTAAATCCAAACCTCAAATTGGACTCAAAGCAGCTATTCATAACCTGTCAGGAGAAGCTGGCATTTGACTATCAAACTCATATTGAATGAAATTTTAATAACCTTTAATGTGACAGGTCAGAAGGGGCAGAAGGAATGTTCTGATTGGCACGTTCTAGGCGTTCATGTACTTGCTGAGATGAACAAAAGGGATCTGGAGAACATGTTGTCAGGGAGAGCTCCCAGGACCCTTTTCCTGCCTCTCTGTCTCTGCCCATGGTTCGAGTCCCACTCCTCAGACTAAGGTACCCCACAATGCCATTTGTCTTTAGTTCATGTTGTGGGGATAACACTTAGGTGTAGCGCAATGCCTGCTCTACACACTGCACCACAGTCTGGTTCGTGAGTCAGACAAGGGCCTGGAGATTGAAACAGAGAGAGAGAGAGACAGAGGGACAGAGAGAGACAGAGACAGAGAGAGGGAGGGGTAACACCAAGAACTCTCCTTTACTGTGTTTCTCCTTGACTAATGGCCACGCCCTAACTCTCAGCTGCAAGCCCACTAGAAAGCACTCCCCTGCCTTCGGGAACTCCTGAGGGTCTCGTGCTCAGAGCAGCTGCAAAACAAGTTGTTTGCTCAGAGCAGCTGCAAGCATAGGAAAACAAGCTCTTTACTCCGGCAGATAGGGGGTCCACAGTCCCCAACACTTAGGGGAGTCAAGAAGGACAAGTAGGCAGGAGACGGGATCCGTGAGTGAAGGCCTCACTCAGGTAGATGACAACCTGGTGGAATTCAGTCCGTCACTTTTCAGGAGTCTTAAAGCAGGTTAGCCTTCTGAACGTTTTTGAGGGGTTTGGTTTAGTTTAGTTACCAGTTCATAGTCTATAACAGATGAAGACGATAGACACTGGGCAGATGGGGTAGGGACCCCCCAAAAGCAGCAGTTCTGAGAATGTCTTTGCTGGAGGCCAGAAGGGCGAGATGGCAGCTCCTGCTCCTGGTTCCCTGTCAGTTCTCATCCTGGCCTAGAAGCTGGATGCGAGGTGATGGCGAAAACTCGGGAGAAGCACCCGGGCGCCGCAGGGGTGGGAAGACTGTTCTCTCCATGTAAGTCTCTCAAACAACCCCGTGACAGGCAGCTTGATGGAACCCTATTTCCTGGGACCCATGCTGCTACCTAGGAGCTTTGCCTGGTGTCTCTCTGTTACATTTCCATTCATGGATCTCCAATAAACTTCTCTCTGGAACTCACCCTCTATGGCTTAGGGGTTGTTTAAGGATTTGATTATTTATGTGGCGTTGGGTGAGTATATACACGCATATGAAGGCGTCAGAAGAGGCCAGGACTTCCTACGTAACTTCATATCCTCTGATGTTACAGACTGTTGTGAAATTCCTTATGTGGGTGCTGGGAACTGAACTCAGCTCTTCTGCAAGAATAGCAAGTGCTCTTAACTGCTGAGCCATCCCTCCAGCCCCTGGGAAATTTTTTCTCTTCAAATTCTGGATACAAACCCCCCAGAGTCACTTGGCAGTGACTTTGGTGACTGTTGAGGTTTTGGGGACTCCAGCCCTCTTGAACTATGTAGACTTGAGGCCTTAAAGAAGGTCCTCATTAGACTCAAAGGCACCCCAACTTTCTGATATCACAATAACCAGGCAATGGCCTCTGTCACATCTGTCCACTTAGTTGTCCTTGAGTTTAAGTCAGCCACTCAGAACTCTATAGGCCCCTCCCTACTACCTGCAACCCAGCTGAGAGCCCCTGCCATATGCTGGGGTGAGGTCCTGGAGGTCAGGGGTCATGACGCTTGTTAGTTCCTCCTGTTTCACAGCCAGTCACAGCACCCTCCAGTGGGACAGCCCTTCTCACACATGCAATGCATCTGTGGGGATGAAGAGCAAGATTGGCCTTGAAATTCTGTGCATCTGTACACTTCCTGGGTGAGGCCGAGGAACTGGGAGCAGGAGCAGGGCTGTATTTCAGGTAGCCAGTGTCAGTAGTTTAGAGTAGTGATCTTGGAACTGCAAGCTTCGGGCAGCATCACCCAAGGGGACTGCGAGACCCTAGACTGCTGGTCCATCATCATGGTTCCTGACGTGAGGATTCCTTTCCCGGTAAGATGTAAACAGCATCTACCCCTCCTCACGATGTCCCGGTGACAAACCAAAGTACTATCCCATCATAGTTCATCCTAGGAAACCAACGAGGTCCTTAAGCTCACTTACAGAGGTGAAGGATTGTGGGCAGGACCGTGGGGAACCCCAGAACCACCACACTGGAAGGTCAGCATCTCGCCTGGATAACAGCTCCTCCATCCCTACATAGATAGACCCTCTTTCAGTTAACCTCACTAGCCTGTATACTGTGGCATGAGGCCACATGCCTTTAAGACAGAACTGCATACAAAAGGGGGCTCGCTCAGGTGAGGGTCCAGAGACTCTCCCCTCCTCCTTGTTTCTATAAGGGAACACCAACACTCTACAGGCCCAGCATGATGGACGCTCGCATGCAGGTACAGCTGCAGCTCATCTGCTGTAGATGATAGCTGTGTCGCTCCGAGGTCTATGTTGTATCGCAATTATAACTCAGTAGGTGTGGGTGGAGAAGGTACCTTGCAGGAATCGAGTGCTTGCAGAAGATAACGACCCTCTGGAGATGGCACCTTGAGGATGGCTGGTCTACAGCACCGACACCCGCTCTGAAGATGCTTAGGAGTGGACATGGAGACATGCTGGAAAAGCGGGACTGGCTGCAGCGAAGCCTCTTGGCATGCAGGTGTCCTAGGCATGCTGCGGGCACCAGAGCAGGAGGAACTGAAGCTGGGCTTCAGAGATCTGGGTCAGAGGCGGACGCATGGAGAGGGAAGGAGAATCCAGATGGGGGACTTTGTCCGAGTTAGAGTTTCTGTGGCTGTCATAAAACACTGACCAAAAGCAAGTTGGGAAGGAGAGTGTTTACTTCAGCCTGTAACTCCCAGACCACACTCTGCTGCTGAGGGAAATCAGGACAGGAACTCACTTAGGGCAGGAACGTGGAGGCAGGAGTTGATGCAGAGGCCATGGGGGCTGGGTGATGCTTACTGGCTTGCTCCCTGTGGCTTATTCAGTCTGCTTTCTTACAGCATCCAGGGCTACCAGCCCACAGGTGGCACTACCCACATCAATCATCTGGAAAATGCACCTAAGGCTTGCCCACAGGCCAGTCTTATGGGGGCATTGTAATCAGATGTTTTCTTCCTGCAGCAGCTGCTTCCCAAATAATTGACTCGGAGACTTAATAGTATTTATAAATGCTCAGCCAGTAGCTCAAGCTTATTACTAGCTAACTCTCACTCTTAAATTAGCCAATAACTCTTATCTATGTTTAACCATGTGATTTGGTACCTTTTCTCGTTACAGCAATTCTCATCTTGCTCTTCTGTGTTTGCTGGCGATGCTCTCACTCCGCTCTTCCTCTTCCCAGAATTCTCCTAGCTTGGCCACCCTGCCACACTTCCTACCTGGCTACTGGCCAATCAGCATTTTAGTAATCCAATTCAAGTGACAAATCTTGACAGTGTCCAAGAGGATTATTCCACAGTAGGGCGCTTTCTCAACTGAGGTTCCAGCTCCCAAAGTGAGTCTCGCTTGTGTCAAATTGAAATGAGAACTAGACCGCTGTGGTGGTTTGAAAGAAAATGACCCCCCCCCCCAAAAGGGAGTGGCACTATCAGGAGGTGTGGTTTTGTTGGAGTGGGTGTGGCCTTGTTGGAGGAAGTGTGTCACTATGGAGGTGGACTTTGGTGTCTCATATATGCACAAGCCACACCCCGTGTCTCAGATCACTTTCTGTTGCTTTGGGTCAGGATGTAGGACTCTCAGCTATTTCCTAGCACCATGCCTGCTTGGCTCGCCACCATGTCACACCATAACGATAAGGGACTAAACCTCTGAAAATGTAATCCATCCCCAACTAAATGCTTTCTTCTTTATAAGAGTCGCGTGGTCATGGTGTCTCCTCACAGCAGTAGAAACCCTAACTAAGACAACCGTACAGACTGCCAAGATTGACAAAGACAAGAGTAGTGAGATCAAACTTCTGAGACCTTCCTCCCCTTGGAGGACTACAAAGAGAAGGGATGCCCATCTCTTGCCAGAATAGATGTGTGTTCTCACAATACCTGGGGAGTGTCCCCCAGAGGTTCTGACTTAATTGGCTTCAGGTGGGGCTCAGGCAGTTCCTTACCCCTCCTTTTATGCTGTGGATTAAACTCAGGGTTGTGTACACATCAGGCAAGCTCTCCGCTTCTCAGCCACACTCTCAGCCCTTCTGTTTTTTGAGGCAGTGTTTTGCTACACACCCTGGCCTTGAACTGGCACTTCTCCTGCCTCAGGCTCCCAAGTGCTGGGACCCCAGGAATAACCCCATGCCCCACTCCACTCCCTTCTCTCGATGAAGCACCTCCAAAGTCAGGGTTGAGCACCACTGACCTAGACTCAAATAGATCACCACTCTCCCGGCCTCAATAGGAAGCTGGGTGAAAGACAGACTCCGCCCTTTTCCATCCCATCCTCACCACACGGGGACCCTGAGCGGGTGGCTAAGCACCTGTTCTGTTTGAGAACAGCACGACCCACTTTCTCTGCCTGTGGCTTCTCTCGCACAGGCACAGGGGGCCCCTGGGGATGGAGGGGCAGATGGAAATGCCAGAGTCTGTGTTGATGCTGCATTTGGGTGTCACCCAAGCGTTTGTTTCCCTGTCAGATTCCGGATGTGGTATTTAGATAGTCAACTGCTGCCACCAGACATTTACTGGAGAGATCAAAGCTTGTGGCAGCATCCAGAGACATCCTAGGGTTTGATTGCCAAGAGCTGGCAGTTCTGGGCGTGGGGCCGTGCAAAGCTGCCATGGGGACTCTTTGGGCTTGAAGACAGACTGTGAGGGAGGGTTGGGGGGTGCACCTGGGGGAACCGGAACGCCCCAGGGTTATGTGCCACCATGCTCTTCAAGGACATTATTCCTGGTGCCTTTGACTGATAGTTGCTGCCTGTGGTGCTCTCGAGGTCTTTCGGTGTGAAGAGGGTCACCGCAGAGGGCAGGTGTGGAAAGCAGTCTTCCTCGGGCAAAACAGAAGCACCTTCCTCAGATCGGCTGTGCCTGGCAGCCTTCCCACCTGCCCGCCCACCCTCCTGCCCACCTTCCTGCCTGCCAGAGGTCACCATGGTTTGGCTTGTTAACTGTTGGCATTCCCTCAGGAAAGAATGGGTAGGGAGGGCCACTGAGCCCTCACCTAAGACTCCAGTTGCCCCTTCCAGGCATTCATATGTAATTCTGCCCTAATTCCACATAGCCTCGGGATCCAGGGCAGTGCCAGAATATATAGACTTGGGGAGATCAGTTGAGAAGGACTCTTGTTTACACAGCTACAGGGAAGCCATTATCCATGCTGTGTGACGACTCTCCGGTTCAGTTGTTTTGGGGTCCCGCATATGTTCCAGCCGGGGGTCCCTCACCTGTGTTCTGTAAGTAAGTTCAATAAGCTCATTGGTTCCCCAGGGAGAACTTTGGCTGAATCCTACTATGCTTTATCACTGGGATCTTATGAGGAAGGGTTGGATACTGTGTAAGTCTTCCTAGAGAAGGGACGCTCATAACACCGGGACAGTCACCCCCAGATTCATCTCACCCAGCTCCACCATAGGGCACAGACACCTGGAAGAGGGTCCAAGGACTTGGGGCTCAGTTCTTCCCTTTCTGCCCCTTCCCTGTAAGGGAAAGAAGAGAGAGGCTGAGTCCACTCGTTAGTGTGTCCTAGGTGGAGGGTAGACTGCTGCCCAGGCCTTCTGACTCAGGTCTTACATGGCCCTAGGTGTCCCTGGTGTGTCTCCTGGAACTGGCAATTTAAGGACAGGAACAGGAAGAGCTAGCCCTGCTAGGCGCACCAGCCTAGGGGCACAAACACAGGTGTGCCAAGCACAGGTGTCCTTCTGGGAAGTGTCCCCATTCCCCGTAAATTCTCAGCAGCTGCCCAATGTCACCGGTGTTTATTAACCTTTCCTGCACAGAACACAGAACATTGTGTCTCTTTACACAAGCTCAAGAATCTCAATTATTTAGTGTTTCCCACCCCCAGGAGGAGTTGTTGCTAACACCACCCGGCTTGGCTTTCTGAGGGAACTGTTTGTCTCATTCTGATAAGGTTGTTTGAGAGGGGCCCCCACACAGGGTCCATTGGAGCTCAGGGTTGGGCCAAGGTGTCTCCTTATTCCCAGACGTCAGTTCTTCCACTGTCTAGGAAAAAGTGAGGAGTCCTCCTCTAATCCCCGACCAGGTCCTGAATTCTGAGAAGCCCTGGGCATCCTCTGAGGACTCCTGCATCCTGAAAGTTTGGTGCTAGACAGTTTGATGTATTTCTAGTGTGCTGAGCTGAGTTTTCTCTCTCTCCAGTTGAGAGAGGTGGGGGCAGAGGGATGCTGTCTTGGGCACATGTGGGGAGGCCTGAGGGGAATAGGGGGTGAGAGAAGGGACGTGTCTTTTACAGCAGGTGGGTAGACACCCATGGCAAGTGTGCCAGTGACTCTGTCCCCAGCAGGCAGCCATCAGACACCCTGGAGTCAAGGAAGGAAAGGCAGCAGAAGGATTTGTAGCATGGAGACACCCACTCTACCCCTGTTGGAAATGAAGTCCCAGATGCTGTTCAGGAGGGAGGGGACCCTCCCAGAATCTCTGAGAGCCCTGAAAGCCTTAGGGTCTCAGGATAAGGAACAATGGAAAGGGCCTTCCCATAGTCCCCACTTGTGGAAATTTCTCAATGAAGCATTCATTGTTTGTCTCTCAAGCAAGCAGGGGAGCTCCCACGGTGGTATGAATATACAGAATCTATTCCCATTCCTTAACCCTCCTCACCAGTTCAACCACCCTTCGCCATTCTAACCCACCTCTCCCCTACCCTGGCCAGATGCAGACCCTCCCCTTCTCCAGAGCCAGCCATGGGTCTCCATGCTCCATCTCTTCCAAAAGTCAGCCCCAAAGCTGCATCCTCCACATCGCCTGTGTACCTCCCTTTCTGCTTCACCCTCCCCCCGCCTGTTCCACCCACCTCTGAAGGAAGTAATCTTCCTCCTTGGGATTCTCGGAACGCTTTCTCTACTCTGTCATGGTCCCCATCAATTTATCCTCCTCGTCCTGTTTTCCCACCTGCACCCCTTATATCATCTCCAACTTGGCAAGCTCCTTGATGACAGGACTCATACCTCATTCTCCTTTACGGCCACACTGCGCCCAGCACCGCAAATGTTGATTGAATGATAAGAAACCCAACTTGGTGACATTTGGGGGATTCATGTCATCACGCCGAGGTCATTCATCTTTGCTTTACGGTTGAAGTTGGGAGCATCTTTGGAGGAAGAGGCAGAGGGCAGAGAGTCTGTATTCAGAGTTATCAATCCATCAACGGCCATTTCTGGGTCAGTTACTATGTGATGCGTTAGGTATCAAGGGGGCAACACACAGGTCAGGGACCAACCAGATGCCACTTGTCACCTCTCAACTTCTTCCAAGTGGACTGACAACTCCCTGCCCGGCAGTCCAGCCATACTGGTGAAGAATCTCCTGCCGCAGGCATCTTGGTTCTCACGGTCCGTTTTCTTCGCGGACCCCCTTCTTTATTGTCCTGTCCTTAATCAGAGGCATTTCTTTCCATTCTTAGTTTTCTACCTCTCTCTTCATCCTCCACCTTCTGTGTCATCTATCCAACTTTTGTATTTATAAACATCAAACACTAAGGCCATATGTCTCTCCCCAGCGATCTTTCAGGATTTATACGGTAAAACAGACTGCTTGAGAGTTTCCACACTCTTCAGGGGAAGGTGGCTCTTCCATTCATCAGGCTTCACTTTGGAGTATTGTTTTTGTCTTAGGATAAATGATGACGCTGCTACAATGGGGCCATTGTAAGCTGCAGTTCAGTGGTTTAAATAACACAGTGTCTTTCTCCCGTTCCCAGTATTGGTGGGGTGGATCTACATTCTACTACGTGGTCCTGCCCTCTCCCAGGATTGTGTTCAGAGACCCGGCTAAAGCTGGGTTAGTAGCTCAGATCAACTTGGTGGAGAAGACTAGAAAGAGTGTCCTTGCTCAGACAGCATTGTCTCCAACAGTCCTGTCTTGACGATGCTGATGACCATGTTTCTGCTGTGAGAATACAAGTCCAGCAATCCCAACAGCTACAGATCGCAGGCTGCCAGAGACAGAGCTCTAAGGATGCTTTCCAAGACCCTATCCTTCAATTTTCCAATCTAACTTCTCCTAAATTTTTAAGGAATTTTTTATTTCCTCTTTAAGGGCCTCACACATTTTCCTAACGTTATTTTTTAGGTTGTCATCTGCTTTTTCTGTATCTGGGTGTTCAAATCTTGCTGCTGTAGAGCCATTGGTTTGGGTGGTGGTAGTGTTGCTCTTTGTGTTGTTCAGTGTGTACTTACTTTGTTGTCTGCCCATCTTTTCCTCCTGTTGGTGTGGCTGTGGTTGTGTCTCTAGTGGTTAGTCCTCCAGTCAGTCCTAGGCTCGGTTGGTTGCTCCTCATAGTGGAGTCGGGACCACAATTCTGGCACAATGGATGGTGCTCAGAGATAGAGTTGAGGTTGAGCAGAGGTGCAGGCAGGTCTTCCTTGCCTTCTGGCTCTAATCAAGGTCAGGCATGGGTGGGCAGATGGATGGGCAGGCAACCCTTCCTTGCCTGCTGGCTCCTGCTGAAGTCAGGGCCTGTTTTTTGTTTGTTTGTTTGTTTGTTTTTAAAGCTCTCCAACTCCTTATACTTAAAAGTCCAATCTAACTTCTAACCTAGGTATTATTGCAATGGGAGTGTCTAGGCAGATGTAATCAGATGACTTTAAAGTAGGCAGGTTATCTATGTAGACCAGCGTGCTCATACAAGAGCCTTGAGGATAAGGGCAGAGAGTCAGAATCTGAGCATGAGAGGCTTCCGCGTACCATTGCTGCTTCAGAGACGTAAGGGTCATATGAAAACAGCACAGAAGCCCCTAGCTCCCGAGAGCAAACCCTGCCCAAGGACCAGCCAGGAATGAGAACTTTCGTCCTACAAACATGAGGAATCCCAGCCAGTGACCTGAATGTGGGAAGCAGCTGATCAGTAAGACGCCCTGATTTTATCCTTTTGACTCTTGGAGCTAATCTAGCCTCCAGTCTATGGAACAGTTGAAATATGAGTGGTGTGTGTGTGTGTGTGTGTGTGTGTATGAGAAGCCACTATAGTTGTGGGAATTAATTACGACAGCAATAGAAAACCAATGCTGAGTCCTTATACAGAATCCTAGTTTTCGTCTGTGGTTTCCTGTTTGTTGGTGACTTGCCTGGCCTAGGTGGTTCAGACTGTACCATGGGATGGCAGATTATTTATGTCTCCTCTACTCTTGTGTGTTCATTTGCCTGGAGTTGTGCCTTGAATGAGAATGCCCCCTCCCATGGGCTCATATATTTGAACGCTTGGCTCCCAGTTTGTGAAATTGTTTGGGAAGGATTAGGAGGTGTGGCCTTATTGGAGGAGCTGGGCCATTGCGGGTGGGCTGTGAGGTTTCAAAAGCCCACAACATTCCCAGTTGGCTCTCTCCCTGCCTCTGGCTCATGCTTGTGGATCAGATGCAAGCTCGCAGCCACTGCTCCTACACCATGCCTGCCTGCCTGTTGTTGCCATGCTCCCTGCCGTGATAGTCATGGACTCTCACCTTCTGGAACTATGAGTACCCAGATTAAATGCTTGATTTCTTTCTTCTTTCTCTCTTTCTTTCTTTCTTTCTTTCTTTCTTTCTTTCTTTCTTTCTTTCTTTCTTTCTCTCTTTCTTTCCTTCTTTCTTCCTTCCTTCCTTCCTTCCTTCCTTCCTTCCTTCCTTCCTTCCTTCCTTTCTTTCTTTCTTTCTTTCTTTCTTTCTTTCTTTCTTTCTTTCTTTCTTTCTTTCCTTCTAAAATAAATTTCCCTGGCTATGATGTTTTGTCACAGTAATAGAAAGTAACTCAAGATCACATTTAGTCCCAAGACCACATAGAAGACCAAAAGTCTTTTGTGCATCATGGAGCTACATATACAATTGGCCCAAATGAGCTGGGTGGACTAGAGAGACAAACCACGACTGCATTGAGTAGGAGAGACATTTGCAAAGATCCAGGACATCAGATTCTCCGTTAAAGGAAGGATCTGGAAAACTGGGTCCTGCAATTTACTCTGCGTAGTCCCTGCTGGTGATTCAGTAGGATCCACCGAATCCCACTGTGAGCTCACAACACTCACCTGCTTCTTGTGTGTCTGTTACCGACTTTGGAAGAGGAGCTCCACACGAGTGGAAAAGTTGTGTCTAGTTTGTTCTCTGAGATCAGATCTGACATGTAACAGTTGGTCAGTGTGCGTTTGTTGAATGAATGAATGATCTAAGCTCTGAAACCACTACCCATGCCCACATGATTCATTTTGTGTGGGAAAAGCAGCCACTATTTCAGCTCAGGGAGATGGACTGAAAAACCTCATCACATTGCAAAAACAAACCAATTTCCTGCTCTGATTTGGAACCTTGATGAGCCCAAAGAGTTGGAGACGTCCTAAAAATAGCTCTGACAAAGCTTAGCTGTGACAACACCATTGCTCCCCCTCTGGCCGCCCGTCGGAGGGGCCTGGGACTAATAAATTCAAACCACAGGGCATGCCAATCCCTCGAGACTTCACTCCTGGGGCTAAGATAATAATCCCAGGGTTTTGGCAGGCTTTTCTGGATCTCACTCAGCTTCTCTTGCAAGCATGAAAGGACAGCCCGTCCCTGCCAAATGGAACCACCTTGGAAAAATTGGCTGGGCTGCAAGCGCCATCCTCCGCAGTCAACGACTGGCAAGTTCAACTGGTGTCTGTGCAGTGCCAGGCACAGCCTCTGTTAACCCTTTCCTACACCCCCACACCGAGTGGACATCACTGTGCTCTCCACTGGAGATGGGAAGTGGCTTACCTGACCTTACAGGGACAGCAGATGCCACAGAGCTTCAAGGTCAAACCTGTGACTCGGGCTGGTACTCTTCTTATTAGGTCACATGGATGGAAGGCTCTAGAATGATTGAAACTGAGTTTGCCCAGGGAGTGAATGGGACCATCTTGGGACAGTCCTTGTGTGTGTGTCCTGGCTCCCAGTGTTTCCCAGTCCCTTCTAGGAGTCTGGGGGTCTGAATGAAAAGGCAGTTGTCATGGCCTAGGAAAGTGGTGGTGTCAGTGCAGATATATGTGTGAGAGAAACAGGGACAGATTTTATTCCAAGTCTTGACTAGAATCACATAGAATCAGAGCCCCATGGGCCCAGGAGTCTTCCCATCATCCTTAGTGCCACCACCATGTATTATCAATGATGTTAATTATCTATCAGTAGTATTCATAATCATCACTACCACTGCAGGATCATTAATATTCAACAATTAATAACATCAATATTTATTAATAATTAATATTAATGGCCATTAATAAGCTGTAGAGATACTTGCCAATTCATCAATAAATATTAATAATAGTATAATATTTATTGCAATAATGAATAATGATCACAAATGCTGTCTACCAGCTGTCAATGAACAAACCTAGTATAGAGCCTAGGGAGCTGGCTCAGGCTGAGTTCGGATCTCCAGGTAAAAGGTTGGTGATGTGGCCGGCATCTATACTTCCAACTCTGGGAGGTAGAGACAGGAGGATCACTAGGGCTCAACAGTGCCCCTGTCTGGCTGAAGCAGTGACTCCAGGTTCAGTGAGAAAGCTTGTCTCAAAAAATAATACTTATAGAGGGTGATTGAGGAAGACATCAGTGTCAGCCTGGCCTTCACACATATGTGCACACATGTATCCATACACACAAATGCACGAGCATGTACATTGGTATTATTAATAATTAATTGGTATTAATAATAATTAATCATTAATAAATTTAAGTTAGTAATAAAAAGACTCTTATATGTGTATGTATGTGTGTGCTTGTGGGAGTTTATGTGCACCACACGCATGTGGCTGCCCATGGAAGCCAGAGGACATAAGACCTCTGCAGTTGGAGTTCCAGGTGGTGGTGAGCTGCCTGATGTGGGTGCTTGAAACTGAGCCTGAGAAAGCAGTAAGTGCTCTTAACTGCGGAGCCACCTCTCCAGCCCTCCAAGGGAGAAGCAAATGAAAAGACAAAAATAAAGCCTACTATAGGTTTTAGAATTGCCTCCATTGGACAGAGAAGGAAACCGAGTCACAGCTTAGGTTCATGGGTAAGCATAGCCTTCAGTAAGCAGTGAACCTGGGGAGGGCCTGGCTAGCCATGCTAGGGCCCATCCTTACATTTAGTTTTCAGAACATCCGAGAAAGCAGATACCGTGCTTTCGTTTGAAGTGCTATATTTATTGTGTGTCTCAGTGTCACTCACTGAGAATAAGAGGCGGAGTCGGGAGGGCATGGTGCCAGGGGACCCAGGATCAGAGAGTCACTGACCCCTCAGAGATTGAAGGGGGGGTGTGTTATTGCACCAGCAGATGTATTAAAATGCAAATTTTTGCCTTGCTTGCTGGTTTATCATCTGACTCGTTATACAATTTGCCAGTTATAGAAGAAAAATTACCATAATGGGGCCCTAGGGAATGGTTGTAAAAAGGAGACCAAACGTTACTTATCAGCCGTTCCACTACAATTATCTCCCGCGTTTGTTCTCTTCCTCCTCGGAAACATGAAGCCTTCGGCGTCAGGGACCGCTCAGAGAGTAGAGAGCCTGTGTCTGTGATCTGCTTTCCCCCTCCGCTTCCACCCGGTCCTGCCTGTTGGCTGCTACCTTCCTTCAACAGTGGCCTCCGCAAGGTAGGATGGAAGGACACTTCCAAGCAGGAAGGAGGTCTAGGTGAGGTCCTGGGTGTTTGTGGCCCCCGGGCTTGACAGCACACTCTCACCCTGGGGGCATGGTTTGAGGTGGGACAACTGAGTATCAGGACCCAGGTAGGCAACAGGTAGCCAGGCTTTGACAAAAGGGGACAATGGCCATGCCAGACATCCCACTCCAATCTCACCCCTGCCCTGACAGTCCTCAGTCCCAGGATAGCTTCCTCTCTTGTATCTGCCAGCCTCTCTCTCTCCTGGGACTTCCTGCAGCTCCATTCTCTCAGTGTCTGGTCTTGTACTTGGAACATAATAAGCAGGGAATAAATATTTGATGGATGAATGAAAGTGTGCCTGTGAGCACGCGCCTGTGTGTTTCCAGGTTATTCTAAAGTTGTCATCCCCACAGGCTGACTTCTTTCAGGTCTAGCCAAGTCTTCTCTAAGCCCTAAGGCCGCGGAGCTTCCTCAGGCTCCTAGAACCAGCATATTCTAACAGGCAGGGGAGCAGATAGCTGCGCTCAGCCAGCTGTCTGTGCATATTGCTCAGATACTTACACTTTCCCAGACCTTCGGCAGGCCTGCCATTCTCTTAGAACTCTTTTTGTCTCAGTTCCTGGGGTTTCTCATTTGCCTCTGCCGCGGTATGAAAGGTAAACCCCTCATTGCTTCTGAGTTAAACTTACAA
Organism: Chionomys nivalis; assembly: GCF_950005125.1. Classification (NCBI taxonomy): domain Eukaryota; kingdom Metazoa; phylum Chordata; class Mammalia; order Rodentia; family Cricetidae; genus Chionomys; species Chionomys nivalis. Next base: position 94,814,592 of record NC_080092.1, on the reverse strand, counting down.
AGGCTGAATTCAAAGCCACTCACCAAGTGCTCAGCCTTGTGCTTAGCAGGGATCTCTCTGATACCCCACTTGTCCGGCTCTCTGCGGAGAGAAGGCGCAGGCACGGTTCTTGCTTACACAAAACTTCTTAGATGTTACCCTCAAGCTGTAGGAGCCCCGAGGCAGGGACAGCAGGTAGGTCATTTGATCTCCAGCTATCCACCCCCATTGGTGTTCAGGCTCTGGGAGGGCAAGCCACCCCAGAGGGCTCCCAGGGAAGCCAGAATATTATTCCTGCCCCTAAACATTGGCTCAAGGAACAGGCACCTGAAGTTTCTTAAGAGGAAGGTGAGGGCATGAAGATGCAATGAAAAAAAATCATAGACCCCAGAAGGAGGAGTCAGGACACCATGGCTCGGGGTGTGGCTGGCTCCATAGTAGAGTCCTTGCCTAGTATGGATCCCATCTCTAAAACTACTTAAACTGGGCAGGGTTGCACATGCCTGTAATCCCAGCATGTGGGAGGTGAAAGCAGGACAATCAGGAGTTCAAGGCCATCCTTGGTTACACAGTTTGTTTGAGGTCCATCTGAGCTACAGGAGAGCATGTGTTTTGTTTGTTCATTTGTTTGTTTTAAAGAATACCAAAGCCCAAAAGCCAAAAGCAGCCCACTCTCTGTGTCTCCCTGTGAGCTAAAATGATTTCTACTTTTTCAAAGGGTGGGAACAAAATCTTAAGGACTACCAATCTACATACGTGTCACTGCTATCAAATTTGTATGCAAATAAAGTTTTATTGTCATGTAGTCTTATATATTCATGTGTGTTTGGACCAGCTGAGGCAAAGACTCAGGTCCTCTCAGATTTCCTACGTTGATGATTACTGTTGAATAAGACTATACCTTGCCCCTGCCCATCTCCCAATATGGCACTGGAGCAACCTGAGCATCTTGGGAAACATTCTTGGCTTTTAGGCCGATTTTCTCTTACCTGAACTTCTACTTTTTAAAATGAAGAGTGAGAAGCACTGAAGGCATTGACTGAGAGCAGGCAATGAAGGCTTAGGACCGTGTGTGCGTGCATGTGTGTGCGTGTGTATGTGTGTGCGCACGTGTGTGTGTGCGTGCGTGCGTGTGTGTGTGTGTGTGATTGCGCACTTGCTATCTCCAAATCTCTTGGCTTCTGAAAGCCAAGGCTATCCAGTTGTCAGCAGAGAGTCCACATTCTACTTATGTAAAAAGAAGAACCAAAAAAAAGGATGACCCTTCCATTGCTCTGTACCCTGAGCCCAGCCGAGGGGGGGAAGAGGGGTGAGCTAGTTTGAGAAGAGCTTCCACACAAATTCTTGAAATCACTTAAGAAAATTTTGCATTTGTGTGCTTGTTCTAAAGTCACTCTCCCAACATTCCAAAGAACTTTGAGATCACGCATGAAGCACCACTCTGTCCACACTCCTGTTTCTGCCTCTCCCAATCTCTGTCCACTGGCTCTTTTTGATCCCAGTGGTGTAGGCTTTGTCTCAGGAATCCACAAGAATAGGCACTATATGTCTGGAAGGGTCTACCTGTGTGCTACTGTGACCAACTAATAGAAATTCAAGCAGAGCTTCCAGGCCTGTGGCCTGATCCTTCTCTGTGGTGGGGCCATCCTGTGACTGTGGGATGCTGGGGAACAACACTACCCTCAGATGCTAGTAGCACCCACTGCCTCAGGTGTGACAACCAAAAATGTCTCCACACAAAGGGACACAGGAGGTAAGTTGGTTTTTGGTTGAAAACCGATTGTGAAGAGGGACAAGAAAACCTGCCTAATTTTGAATGCATGACTTTTCTCCAAAGCTCTGTCTGCTGGCCTCCCGCCCTTGACCTTGGAGTGCTCCGTTCTGCATTAGCCTGCCTGTGTGTCGACTCCTGGGGTGTGCTAAGGCATGTTGACGAGCTGATTAAGGGATCCATATGGCCGAGGGTGAAGGGTCTGACATGGAGGAGACACAGGCTACCCGGGGATTCTGACAGTCCAAACTGTAGAATGTCACAGTCCTGCGCCAGGTGGACTTTCTGGGGGAGGACACAGGAGGTGACCTCACTTATTTAAAACCTGGAGCTTGACATCAGTGATGGATTTATGTCCTTCAGCCTTCAGATGCTCCAACTCTGCAGTCAGCCCCTCTGTATCTCAGTGTTGCACTCTGAGCTGTTTGTTCTTTCCCTCCTGAGCTGGGCCGTCTCCAGGGCAGGCATGCAGGCAACCAGACTTCACCCCTGAAAGCAAACACAAACAGGCGACAAGGCAGAAAGGAGGCAAGAGAGACTGGACAACTTTAGCTGCGTGAGAAAAGATCTAGAATACCGTGTTAGGGGCCGGGGAGAGGGCTCAGTGGGTAAGAGCGCTTGCTATGCGAACATGAGGACCTGAGTTCAGATCCCCAGCACCTGGGCAACATGGACACCTGGAGCAAAGAGAGAGTCTATGGTTGAATGGTTGCTCAGTTTCTACCCATGCCTTGTGGTTGGCATTGGGCCACCCTGGGGAGCCAGGGTTGTGACACTCCTCTATAATCTCTCCATGGTGCCCAAGTAGGAGAGTTCAAGGAGTCACATGTAGGTGTGTGGGGGAAGGCCCCTTTCTTATCTAATCTCTCTCTCTCTCTCTCTCTCTCTCTCTCTCTCTCTCTCACACACACACACACACACACACACACACACACACATCACTAGGGAACTACTGAGTTTTGCTCTCCATTCTATGACCAGGTTTTGTGGGTGAGTGTCCCCTGAGTCAAACAACCCCTATCTTGGCAAGTTGAGTTGCACCCGCTTGCAAAAGGATCATCCTCTTTGGACTTGTTGACTGTTAATATTACTTAATGGAGGGTTGAGAAGGGTCACAAGTCCCTCACCTGGGTATCCAGTTTCTCCCTGCCACCTGTTGTGTGCAACTCTGCTCTAACTGCTTGTGGCCTTGGAAGGGGGCTAGAATATATGAAGGGGGTGGGGGGCTCCATCAAGCAGCTAAGGTGCATCTCATCCCTGCTGGGTAAAGGCTTTCCAGGTGTGACCTGGGAGGGAAGGACACCCACACCCCTGTAAGTAACCCCTTACCTATGCTTTGTGAGGAAACACAATAAACTCATGGGTTTCCTAGAGGGAGCTTTGGTGACATCATTTCTTTCTTTGTCACTAGGAGAAGGAGTAGACATTGCTTATGTCTCCCCCAGGGAAGGAATTTTACCAATACCAGGCCTCTAACTCTCAGTCTATATAACACCGTGGGCCCCTTCTCAGGTCTTGTATTAGCCCTGATAGGGTCTCTAAGAACCTTCCAGGGCAGTCGATTGTTGTCTTTCCTAGGAAGATGTACCTTTGCCCCACTGGATGCTGTGGCCAGGTTCTGAAGCATGAACCATGGCTGAGCTGGCTATGTGGTTGTGGGAAGGTGAGGGTTGCATGATCAGGGAGGCAGGCGAGCCTACTTCACTACCTCCCTTTAGCCAATACTCATCCCTTCCAAGTGTCCAATTCTACCCAGACTGTAGGTTTTAACAGAAGATTTTCTTCTCACTTGAAATCATTTAAAAAGTACCCTTCAAGATCATGTTTCCATTTCAGTCCACTAGCATTCATGGAGTAGCCCTTGACCACTTAAAATAGACCAAGCACCTGGTAGAACTGGGAGAGAGGACAGAGAAAGCGGAAGACAAAGGGCTTGAGGCTGTGGAGATGGCGCAGCATGAGGACCTGAGTCTGGATTTCCAGGACCCACGTAAAAGTCACGGAGCATGGCAAAAGTCTGTCCCCCCAGTGCTGGGAGGTGACAGGTAGATCTTTGGGGGACTCCCTGGCTGGTCAGTGGAATTTATAAACTCCGTGTTTAGTGAGAGACCCTGCCTCAGATAATGAGATAGAGAACAATTGAGAAAGACACCCGGTGTCAAGCTCTGGCCTCCACATTCACATGCACACTGGCATACACACATGCGCATGTCCACATAAGCATGTTCTGAAAGCTTCTGGTTATCTGGATATGGAGAGACTATGAGCGGCAGATGTGTCCATAACTGTAAGACCACAGGATTGAGAAGGGCTAGCGTGGGTCTAGAAAAGAGATCGTTTCTTTACTCAGGAATCCGTGGTGACTTGCTGGTAAAAGTGTCCATTTGGAGCATAAGGTCCGGGGAGCGATCAGGGAAGGGAGCAGGGGTGTAGCTGGCCCTTCACTGAAGGCAATGGAAGGAGAGGGCTATTTGGAGTCTCAGCACCCTCTCAAGTGGATTTCTGGCCCCAGCCACGTATCAACATTCTTGTTCTTTCCCAGGAAGTACTGATTCCCATGTAGGGTGCTCCTGAACACCCCAGCCTAGCTCAGCCAGGTGTTGGTGCACAGGGGAAGCCAGGAGCCCAGCATCCAGGATGTTTTCCTCTGAGCAGGGCCTATGTTCAGCTTTGCATTTAAAATCTAGTTTCCAGGCAAATGATTTCAGTAAATAAAATTCCCGCACTGTCTCCTTGTTTTGCTCCAGTGAATCCCTGCTTCAGGCAAGGGAGCCCCAGGTGGAAGTCAGAAGTAGAGGCCAGAAGGCAGGAGCTGGGCTTCCTGGGGGATGCTAGGACCAGGCGGAATCTCTGAATTATTTGGAAGCAGTTGTTTGGTATTGCTTGTGTTTACGAGGCGCGTGTGTAGGGGGTCTAACAGAAGCTGATGCACTACCTGCTTAAACATGGATGGACATAGAGGCAGAAGACATGGAGGAGGCCTGACTTGAGGCATCTGTCTTCTCACCTGCTGTTAAGACAATAGTGTTCACTCCTCGAGAACCCCGACATTATTAGCTATTAGTGGATTGCCTTTTCATTGTCTTGCTGATAATTCAACTTTAAACTAAGTTCTCGCACTTAGCACCCTGCCAGTATGAGCCCTTTTCTCCACTGTGTAGACCAGGGTACCAAGGCCCGGAAGAGGACAGGGAGAGCCCAGGAGCAGCAGCACTGATACACAAGGTGCCCGGAATTCCTGAGCTCCCCACTGCTGGGAGAGTCCCCAGTAAATAGAAGCCCTGCTTCAGCTCAGCATAGGTATGCCCTTGATAGATGATGGTTAGCATGAATTTTATTGCCTCTGGGCGTCCTGCCCCATTCCTCTTTCCACCAGGCATTCTCAAAGAGCCTCAGCGGAGGTGGGAGGGAGCCCAGAAGCACTTGTCCATCCTGGGAGGATGCCCAGAGCGGCTGGGATGTTGGGGCGGGGGGTAGAAGAACCAGTCTGCATAGAGGAAATTTCCTGCCTCCCAACCCAGCCCAGATTAGAGCCCATTTACATCTTAAAACCCAACTTAGAAAACCACAATCCATCAGCCAGCGATGGTGTAAATTGCTTTGCTAAATATATTTCTGGGTACATGGTAAGTAAAAATATCATGAATTTAATAAGCCTTGGAATTCACATTTTTCCAATCCTAATTAAGTTTCTCCTCCACATCGGACGTGCTCCTTGAGTCGCGTCTGCAAGGTTGGGAGGGGACGGCGTCTCGGGCTGGCTGGTTGAGCCTGACTGGGTACCCCACAGTCAGGGATGTTTCCTTTTCGCAGCAGCTGCGCGTGGCTGTGTAATCAGTCGGTCACCCGCCTGCCTCACCCTGCTTCCTGGGTATCGGGAAAAGACCACTGTCTTCCTAAGTCATCATCAGGAGTCAAGATTTGAACCCGGCTGTTTTTCTCTCTCCCTCTCTCTACTCTGGCTTCTGATGGATGGGAAAAATGACACCTCTGGCCCCAGCTTAGCTATCCTCACTATGAGCATCCTGGAACACTGGTCCCTCAACATCTAATTGTATGCCACCTGCTCATCCATGAGTCCCCCTGTACTCCCATCATGCACTTTCACACACTGGCTATCAGCATTCCATGCCATGACAGAGACTCCTGGGTGCTGATGGCAGGATGCGGGGCAGTGTTTGTTGCTGTGGTGGTTTTTATTACCTGTTAGCTTGGTTAGATCACAGTGACCAGATCATTGGTCAAATGTTATTCTAGGTGTTTCTGTGGAGGGTTTATTTTTTATGTAAGTGTGCACATGCACACACATACAAGTTGTCATCCTATCCCTGAAAACCAGAGTGGTAGGTGTTTGTAAGATGCCTGATTCATTTTGTGGCTGTTGGGATTTGAACTTGAGTCGCCTCATGGCAGCAGCAAGCGCTATCAAGTTCTTCCTTCTCTCTCCAGCCCTAAGGAAGATGTGTGACTGTTTTTAAGTCTTTAACTTTACGTGTATGGGTATTTTGCCTACATATATGCTTATGTACCAGGCCAGAAGAGGATGTTGGATCCCCTGGAACTGGAATTGTAGATGGTCTGAACCACCCTATGGGCTCTAGGAACCAAACCCAGGTCCTCTGGAAGAGCAGCCAGTGTTTTTAACCTCTGAGTCATCCCTCCACCCTTAGCTACTTTTTCTTTTTTTTAAAAATGAGATTGACCACAGAAAACCTTCAGCCTGGATTAAATTCCGAGTGTTCATGCTCCCTGCCCACCTTCACCCTCTGCCAATCAGACTTGGCATGGGATATCCAGGACTTAGGGAGGTCTGAAGCATTCGCTGCTCCTTTCAATAGCGAAGCTGTGATCTTTGTGCAGTCCGAGAATGGCCGGAGTGAAAACTGACTTCCCCAGAGCAAGGAGCGTTTTCTACATCTTCCCCATCTCCAGCCTGCCAGCTCCTCCCTCCAACTTCTGTGAGCCAGTTCCTTGGTACACTCTCTCTGTGTGCGTACTCAACAGACATCCTCTTGGTGAGCCCCCGTGGAGCATAGCCACGCTAAAGTATGGTACCGGGCTGTCTGCCTTCACAGGCAGCCCACGTGTCCCTGGGAAATAAGAACTGCCATTATTTTCTCTCAGAGGAGGACATGGGAGCTGGAGTAACTTTCCTCAGACCTTGGCAGAGGGGTGGAAACCGGGAAAGGGTCGTGGGGGGGGGTATGGGTTCCCATCTGGGACAACTTTTCTTCGCACTATGAAGAAAAGCCTTAAACTCCTGTAGCCTCTTTTGAAGGGGGAACACGGTGTAATCTGGAGGGAATCTGGATGTGCAGGCCACTAGGAGAGAGGCAGAGTGGGAACTAAGACCAGAGTGTTTGTAGGCTGCTGGCCCAGGATTCCCACAACTTTCCTGATTGGGATCCCAGGACGGATGAGCCTTCCAAGTGCCTTAAGGGTTGGCCCAAGATTCTTATCTCATTTCTGGGAGGCTGTGCAGGGGAGGAGTAGGATCTGTCCTCTATTGGCGATGGTGATGCCACTGTGTAACTGGGCACAGAACATTAACTGCACATTACGGAGTTATATTCTGCAGTGTGAAGTATTCCCCAGGTGGCTGAGGTTCCAGACATCAATGGGCATGCAGCCCCCAAGGGAAGGACAAACCTAAAAGCACCCCTTGATGGACGTGAGGCAGCTGAGTGCCATTTGAGGATCTCTAGTCACAGCAAACTATCTACCCTCGCCCCTCCTCCAGATCTCCTTCTCTATTCCATGAAAGACACTGGGTAAGTGGGGTGACAGAAGGGTTGGAGCGATTGCTCATGGGCCCATTTAGCCTTGGGAGCTAGCCACTAAGGCTACGTGGGTCCAGTCCTTAGCATCTGTCAAATCCCCCTGGACCCTGAACCCTGAACCCCTAGCTTCCCGCTACTCTAAAGACACCTCCCAGGTTGCCCTTACCCCAAAGCAGTTTGTGCGTCCTCTGCTCTTGGCTCCATCCCTTCGTCTTCAGCCCTCTAGAGTCATCTGCCGCATCTCCAGGCTTCCCCTTGGAGAATCTTCTGACTCTCCCTGGAAGAGGTGAGGTGTTCTTTTTGTGACTAGGGAGCCACAGTCTCCATCCTGGCCCTGGCTGTCTCCCCATGTTGTGAACTGCTTTCTTGTTTCTACTCCAGAAGAGCTGACAAAAGAAATTTAGGAAAGGTGGGGTTCACTTTGACTCATATTTTGAGGGCTGGGAAGTTCATCATGGCTGGGAACTCATGGCTGCAGAAGCTTGAGGCAACCAATCACAACCCATCCTCAGACAGGAAGCGGAGAGAGGTGAACACTGGTGCACAACTCACTTATAACCTTCTTATTCAGTCCAGGACCCTCAACCTATGGAGCAGTACCACCCATATTCACGGTAGATCTTCCCATCTTCATCCTAGCCCCGCTACATCTCTGTGCCCTGGTGGGTGGATGGCACAGCAAGGTCCCCACAGATCCTTCACAGGTGTTTGTTGGGTGGATAACCAACCTCCCTCCAGGTTCTAAACTTGAAGTTCAGGGAAAGTGAATTCTCTAGAATCCCCAAGTTCTCTTGTGGGGTGCAATTGTCTTCTACCTCCTGCGGCTGGCTGGACCTGGTCCCATTTTCCCTGGCTGGCTAAAAGTTAGAGGGGCAAGTGAGAAGGATACCAGCCTATGTGTTTCTGCTACATCTGATCACGCTGTTCTGGAAACAGCTTCAGGTCACTGACCTAGGCAAGAGGGGGGCAGAGGCCTCTGTGTCCTAGCCTGGTGGGAGCTGCACCCCCAAGTGAGCATGAAGAGCTCATCATGGAATGAACCCCCGCAACCTCTGAAGCAGTGGTTTTCAACCTTCCTATGGCTGGGACTCTATAATACAGCTCCTCATGTTGTGGGGACCCCCAATTGTAAAATTATTTTTCTTGCTGCTTCATAACTATAATTTTGTTACTGTTGTGAATCATAATGTAAATACATGATACACAGGATATCTGCTACCCTGTGACCCCTGTAAAAGGGTCTTCCAACCCTTAAAGGGGTCAAAACCTACAGGTTGAGAACCTCTGCTCTGGAAGGCAGTGTCTGTGATCTCTGCAACAGCACGAGACAGCTCTGGGTCTTGCCATCTTCAAACCCACATTCATCATCTGGACTTCAAGCAGTGAGGCAAAGGGGAGATGCTCACGGTGGCTTCATGTCTGAGATCTCAGAGCATCATTTTTCAGACATGTGGATTTTTGTTGTTTGTTTATTATTTTTTGTTTTCATTTTTGAGACAGGATTTCTCTGTGTAGCCTTGGCTATCCTGGAACTCATTCTGTAGACCAGGCTGGCCTCAAACTCATAGAGATCTACCTGCCTCTGCCTCCCAAGTTCTGGGATTAAAGGTGTGCACCACCACTGCCAGGCTATTTTTTTTCTATTTATTTATTAAAGATTTTTGCCTCTTCCCCGCCACTGCCTCCCATTTCCCTCCCCCTCCCCCAATCAAGTCTTCCTCCCTCTTCAGCCCAAAGAGCAATCAGGGTTCCCTGCCCTGTGGGAGGTCCAAGGACCACCCACCTCCATCCAGGTCTAGTAAGCTGAGCATCCAAACTACCTAGGCTCCCACAAAGCCAGTACGTGCAATAGGATCAAAAACCCATTGCCATTGTTCTTGAGTTCTCAGTAGTCCTCATTGTCTGTTATGTTCAGCGAGTTCACATAATGCAGGCTAGCCTCCGGCTCACAGCTCTGTAACTGGTGACCATAAACTCCTGATCCACCTGCTTCTCTCTACCTCTCCAGCGTAGGGATTACAGGTGTGAGCCACCATACCGGTTTATGCAGTGCTAGAGATTAGGTTTATGCTAGGCAAGTGCTATTCCAACTGAGACACATTTCTGACTTCTCTTCGGTTCTTTTAGTATAATACGCACAAGTTCACACATGAGCTCATACGGAGGAGCTCATGGGGCCAGCACTAGGTCATACTATACTGTTCCCCATCCTTCAACCCATTCCACTTCCTCCCCAATGGCTTCCAGTGTCTTGGTGAGCCGCTGGGATCCTCTGACAGAGCCCCGTCCACCCCACTCAGGGATGATCCTCCTCCCTGCCTGTTTTTTCATCCCCCCCTGTGCACCTTGTGTTTGAGTCATGCTGGGAGGAGGGAGAAGATTGTCTGAAACCCCAGCCCTCCTCCAAGCCCTGGGGACTTCATGTTGAGCACACAGCAACCTCTTTAGGTCAGTCCTGGGCCTTCACTCTTCTTCCTTCTGCCTACCCAGTCTCTAGGGAAGAGACAGTCCTTGCCACCCCAGGGATGTGGGCATTGGACCTCTGAGGGAGGGGCTGCTCCTTCTGGACTTCATATACTCTGTGTGCTGTGTGAGTGTGTGTGTGTGTGGGGGGGGGGGGGCTGAAGCCACTGGGCCTGGGCTGAGGCATGTGATCCTACGGCAGGTATATTTTTAGCTTTCTCATTAACCGAGTGCTTTCAAATTAGCCTTCTATTAACCTCAAAGGAAAATGAAAGTGTGTTTTTTTCTTCCCAGAGTGAGTCTCTCCTGCAGAATATCAAGGTTTCCATGATTAACGTTTCATGCGCCTCGAAGCTCTAATGAAGTTGGATTCTCTAATATCTAACTTGATGGAATAATTGGTCCATGGTCTCTGTCATGGCAGGGAGGCTGCCAACTGAGAAGGGGTCTGCTCTTCCCCCATAGTCCTTTGTTTCTATAGCCTCTTTGATCCCCCAACAGAGCCTTCCACCCCAATACACCCCCATTCTGGAGGGGTTCAAGCAGCAGAACACCCTCCCTGTCCTACCTAAGGTGCCAATCCATTCCCTTTCCAAATGGGTCACTCCAGACTGACACTTTGTCATCGTTGCTTTCGCAAAGCACAGTTTTCTCTCGGGGTTGCACACCTGGGTCACACAGGAACCTCTTGACTTTGGCAATGTCCCTTGAAGTGGGCTTAGCACTCGGACTTGGGATTCCAGCTGGAGAGGAGAATAAATAGCCTTGCAATTTCTAGGGGTGTCAGGCAATGAATCTGATGAGATTAATTCAATCTCTACCGGCCACCTGAGAGGAAGGCGTGACCTGTCCTTCCAGGGCCACCTGTACAGTGTCAGAGATATCACCAGGTACCCAGAGGGGATTGCAGATAGGAATGGATGTCTGCCAGCAGAAGGAGCAGGCAGCTGGTCCCTGTCACGGAAGGAGACAGTAGAGCTATGCTGGAGGAAACAGTTGCTTGTCCATTGCTCTACCCCAGTGGTTCTCACCTTTCCTAATGATGCAACCCTTTAATACAGTTACTCATGTTGTGGTGACACCCAACTATACAATTATTTCTGTTGTTTCATAATTGAAAACTTGCTACTCTTATGTATTTTTGTAGGTGGAGACTGCTCATTCCTTTCCTGGCCACCCAGACCCAAATAATTACATAGAAACAATATTAATTACAATACTGTTTGGCCTATTAGCTCAGGATTCTTATTCAGTAACTCTTATATCTTAAATTAACCCATTTCTATTAATCTGTGTATCACCATGAGGCTGTGGCCTACCAGTAAGGTTCCAGAGCATCTGTCTCCTCCAGCAGCTACACGGTGTCTCTCTGACTCTGCCTTCTCTCTATTTATATATCCCTTCCAGCCTGACTATATTCTGCCCTGCCATAGGCCCAATCAGCTTTATTCATTAACCATTAAAAGCAGCACATATACAGAAGAGCATCCCATATCATATTTTAATGGAAATATCTGTATTTTCCAATGATCTTAAGTGACCCCTGCAAAAGGGTCATTATACCTGCTAGGACTCATCAGCTACATGTTGAGAACCACAGCTCTAGTCTGTCCTTGGGTCATTCATTCACGGTTTAGCCTGTCCTTGAAGCACTTGTGTAATAGTCCAGCCTTTTCTTGAATCGTTTGTTCATTGATCTAGCCTTTCCTTGGATCCTTCATTCATTGGTCTGGCCGATCCTTGTATCATTCATCTATTGGTCTTTGGATCATTTATTCTTTGGCCTAACCTATCCTCAGGTAATTCATCCATTGGTTCAACCTGTCTTTGGATAATTCACTAATTGGCCCATCTTACCCTTGTGTCATTCATTCATTGCTCCACTTTGTCCTTGGATCATTCATTCATTAGTCCTGACTATCATTTAATCATTTGTTCATTAGTCTTATTGTCCTTGGATTATTCATCCATTGGTCTAGCCTATTTTTGGATCATTGGTCCATTGTTCCAGCCTGTCTTCAAGTCATTCACCCATTGGCCCACCTGCCCTTGAGCTATCCATCCACTGGTTCAATTTGTTCTTCAGTCATTTAGCCATTGACCTATCTTTTCTGGGCCTCAAGTTTGACTCTCATGTCCTTGCCCTGTTTTTAGTTTCCTCTTTGCCCTCAGGTCCTCATGATGGCCTTGCCACCACCCCATCTTGGTCTCTTTCCATAGGTGGTTCTGTGCTTTCTTGGGTCACCATAGCAGAAGGTGGGCTGGAGGCCATTCAGACAGGGGCCTCTTCGGGATGCTCCCGGCTTCTCATCAGCATGCCACTCCCTATGTGAAGAATTCACTGAAGACATTTCTAGTTCATGTTGAGCATACTTCTTGGTTCCAACGTGCTTCATCTCATGGATGAGGAGGGTCCTCCCTAGGGACCCCTCATTCCAGTGAAGAGTCCAGCCCGTCAAAGGGCTTACTTAGTCTCCTATGGATGTGGCTCGAATCCTAGAGGCCCGAGAAACACAACAGTCAGTGATGTAAATGTCCATGCACATCACAGAGTCCCATGTACCTGATGACCCACACCGGCTCTGGTTCAGTGGCAGCACCACGTATCCCATAGCTTCCCATAAAGTCCCTATCACTTCAAAATTGAAGTGTCAAATTGAAAACTTGTCACTTTTCTGTCAACCCTCTTCCTTCTTCCCAGGTGATAAAGTCACCACTAGCCCGGTCGCTCATATCAGAAATTTTGGAGTTGACCTAGACCCTCTGAGTCCTGGCAGTACCCTTCTGCTCAGCCCTTTTATCCTGTGTTACAGGCCTCTCATGGTGACTTGGGTCTATCCTGTGCTACAGGACTCCCATGGTGACTTGGGATCTACCACCTTCTCAGACTCCTGTAGTGATTCCCCAATTCATCTGTGCAAAGCTGAAGACGGATGCTAAAAAGAAATCCCACAGTAGCTCAGAATTGAGTGTAATAGAGGGTTATTTATTTAGGGGAAGACTCACAGATCACAGTCCTCTGCTTGAATGGGGAACAGCAACCGAATCCCACAGCTGGAAGAGAGGCCAGACACACTCTTTACGTTGGCATTTATAGTATAAGAGGCCACGCCTGAGTGGGCAGGTAACTTAAAGGCTACTGGCTGTAGGATTTCCTACAGCACAAAGCTTTATCCCTAGACCACTTTCCTGTCCACAAGCAGAATGCTCACTATCAAATGTGCTTCAGATTGGGCTGCTCCAATGCTAATGTCATCAGGAACGCCCAGGAACCTTTGGTAGGTGCTCCAATTCCTGGGATGATTCAAAAGTTTCCCAGGAGTCAGGACTACACATTTCTCTAGTGTTATTCCAGGTTACTGTCTGGGTACACATCCATCTTCAGCCAGGCCCCACCAGCGACACATCCCTCTACATCCCTTGCCTTTTTACACCTCTGTTGCACGTACTGTGAACACTTTCTTCCTGGTCCACCCAGGGAACGTTTACGTATCCTGCAAGACCTCTTCCCATCTCTCCTCCTCTGAGAGGCTAAGACAGCTGAGAAGTTCTTTCCCGTGTGTCAAGGAATCCCTTCACATTCCCTCCATCTCCCTGCACTTCGGATCTGGGCTCTATGGATATCCGGGTCTAGGAAGAATGTCCTTCTACCCATGTGTGTGAGTGTGCATTCCCATGCAAGCCTGTGGAGGCCAGAGGACAAGTGCTGTTTCTCATCTTATTTTTGAAACAGGGTCTTTCTCTCACTTGATCTGTAATAAAATTCCACTAGGCTGGCTGGTCAGTGCCCCCCCCCCCAAATTCTCCTATCTCTAGAATTATAAGTATGCATCATCATATCTGTGGGGGTTTGTTGTTGTTGGGTTTTTGGTTTTTTGGGTTTTTTTTGCTTGTTTATTTGTTTTTAACATAGGTCTGGGGATTAAACTCAGGTCCTCATGCTTTTGTGGCAAGCATCTCCCCAGCCCTCCCTGGAGCTCTTCCATACTAAGGCACATTCCTGACTTGTGTTATTTTGATCAGGTCTGTCACGGTCCTGGGCTCTGCAGAGGAGCAGGGTGGAGAGCTGCCTGCAGTCAGGTCAGTCCTCTGTTGGAGCACTGGCTGTGGAGGTTGGTCCCGCCTTTATAAACCAGAGCCAAATCCATTCCTCCTCTGCTCTTATTCTTCCTCTGAGTCCTCCTCCTCCCCAGTGACCTGCTCCTCATCGTCCTCTGCAGCCTTTGTGCTGGGAGAAGGGAGAAAGAGCCGGTCACTGCTTTACGTTGACAACCACCCTTAGGTTCAGCATACCATGAGGCTTGTTGCCCTGGCTCTGCACGCAGACCCTCCGTATCTCAGGAGACTGGGCTGAAAGGAGCCACCCTGAAGTCAACTGTTCTTCCTCTGCCCACCGGCTCCCTGCCAGCCCTTACCTCTCTGCACCATTAGTCACTGAGGGAAGGCAGGAATCCAGGCTGGCCTCATTTGGAAAAAGCCTCAAACGCAAAAAGTGTCTTCTTAAAGCCAGGTGGGGGGTAATTAACCACATTTCAAAAGAATTCTTCTGTTTCAAAAGGCTCCATGGCAGGAAGCCCACAATTAGCCTGCTCCCCTGGAGCCCTGACATTGGCAGGGCAGCCAGACTGGGCAGCTTCCCCACCTCGCCTGCCCCCACCTACGAGTTAAAGATGATTCTTTTTCTCCTTTTCTTTTGGTTTTAATAATCTTTATCACGCCTTCTCTCAGAGGGAAGACGCCTGGCCTGACCTAAGGTCGCTTGTTTCTCAAACATAGTGAACGGAGGTTCAAGGGGACACAGTGGAAACACAGAGAAGATGGGACCTGAGTGGGCAGGGGCGGGCTGAAAACTTCCCTCCCGGAAGCCCCCATCATCTTCCTTCTGAAGAGAATCTTTAATATATTCAGGAGGCAATGAAACCAGCTAAGATGCTCCCGCTCCACCCTTTTCTGGCTTTCTAAGCAGCAATGTATGACCACGTGCACTCATAGGATATGGAAAGCCATGTTCAGAGAGCAGGCTGGGCAGGTAGTTCCCAGGACAGCAGGTCCTGCTAGAAGGCATGGCTCTTCTCAGAAGCCCTTCTCTCTGTCTTCCTCCTTGCTGTCTGGAAAGCAATGGCTGGTGCTCCCGCAGTCTTGAGTGCCAAGTTGGGGCTTTGCAATAGAAGTTCAAGCCAGGCTAAGTCGAAGCAGAAAGACAGACAGCACCTGAGTACTGGTCGCCTCACCAGCCATTAACCCTGCACACTGTGAGGGGAAGAAAGGAGCTCCCTGCTGTCTTGATTAAGCCTCCATTCGTTTGTGCTGAGCCTTGACCTGGCTAATAAGGTCTGTGACGCTCATCTTCAAGACAAGCCACACCTGCAGGTCAGTCTGGTCTGTTAGCAAACAGGGCTTCTCCTGTCACTGCTTCCTGAACACTGGGATTACAGGTCCAGCTGTTTAAGGGGGTTCTGGGGATCAAATTTAGGTCCCCGTGCTTGCAAGCCAAGCACTTTATGAACTGAGTCATCTCTGCAACCCCGACTTCCAGTGTTCGATGTTATTTGCCCACCACACTATAAATGAGTTGGATTGTTGTAAGACCCTCCCTAGAATCCTGTCCCTAAGCCCACCCGATGGCAAGCAGCATCTCTAACCACATAGGTGGTTTCAGATAGGATGGAGCCCCCAAGCTGTCTGTGAGTCAGGCAGCATGCAGGCAAAGGCCCGCTGCTCCTCTGAGGAGACACCACCCACGGACACCTGGTAGGGGCAAACTGAGGAGTTTTGACTCTCCTCATCTTCCATCTTCTAGGGCAGGAGAGCCGCAGCTAGAGCCTATTTAAAAACCTGCAGTGGCTCCCTGAGCTCTTTCACCTTTCGGTGGTTTTAGTAGTCCATCTGGGTCCTGGAAAGCAGACCTGAAGCTTCCATTAGGAAGAGTCACATTCTGGAGGTGGCCACTGGAATGTGGCTCTTGGTGGTAGAGCAGTCTCGTGGGTTCCTGGTCTTTCTGGATGGACACCTCCAGTGTCAATATCTGTGGGCTTGCTTTGGGGCTCTGAAAATTAGCCTGTGGTTTTTAATCTATTTATTTATCTTAAATTATCCCCATACCTAATTTTTTCATTCCATAGCCTCTTTTCCTTGGCCCAGGGCTAACTTATGCCTCCTAGTGGTGAACAGTGGTTATCCCCCCTCCCTACCCTGGGGTCTACTGACCCTGGTCTGGGAAATGCTTCTGAGTCCCACCACCATCAGAGGATGTCAGTAAAAGCTGGGAAGCTGGATGCTTCCCAGTGGCTGGTTTCAGAGCAGATGCCTCATCTGGGGCAGTGGAGACAAGGCCAGTCAGTCATCCTTCCTGTGCTAGCATGAGGACGGGAGTCTGGATCCTCAGCACCCACCTAAAGTACCAGGAATGTAGCATGAGCCTGCCACCCTGACGCTAGTGAGACAGAGGCAGGAGGGTCTCAGGGTTTGCTGGCCAGCCAGGCTGGCGTAACTGATGAGTTGAAGGTACAGGGAGAGACCCTACAAAACAAAACAAATAAACCAAAACGCTGGAACATGACTGAGGAAGATACCCAGTGTTGACCCCTGGCTTCCGTACATATTCACACATGTGTTCAAACTCTGTCATATAAACTAGCATGAACACAGGCAACGGGGAAGGAAGGAAGGGAGGGAGGAAGGAAGGAAGGAAGGAAAGGTGGGTCTCACGAGATCAGAGACTGGGGGACAGTGTTTGGCTAAGTTCTACCCACATCCCCAAGTCTCACTGTTTCTGCCCAGTCTCACCAGAATGGCCCGCTCTGCCCATGTTTTTCCTTCTGGTTTATATTTTCCCTGTTCTTGAAACATTCCTGGAGGGGACATGCAGCCCCCCTTAGAAATGCTGGAAGGGACGGAAAAAGGGGAAGAGGATGGAGAGGGAGGGGACGTATTATCTTAGTGTTCTTCATAAAGGGAAGGGTTTTATAAAATTAAAATGCTTCTAAGAGGCTGGTGACGTGACTTAGTAATGGTACCTGCCACCAAACCTAATGACCTGAGTTCGATTCTTGGGACCCACACTGTGGGAGGAGAGAACTGACTCCTAAATTGTTCTTTGATTTCCACAGCATCACACACACACACACACACACACACACATACACTCACATACATACATACACACATACACACTCACATACATACACACACATACAAACACACACATACACACACATACACACACCACACATACACACACCACACACACATACCACACATACACACATATACACACACACATACACACACCATACATACACACACATACACACACACACATACACAAACACACACACATCTGCTGATTATGGTAGGACATTCGTGTCATCCAGCATTTGGGAGGCTGAGGCAGGAGGATTGCAAGTTATAGGCCATTTTGGGATCTAGAGTGGAACCATGCATCAAAATAAAAAACAACAAAAAAGAAATAAGTGATCAATCCCAAAGCCACTCAGCAGGAGGGAAGGGACCCTGGAGATTGTCCGGTGACCCTATTCTCTTGCAGGTGGGGAAACTGAGGCCCAGGGCCTAATGCACAGCTGGCTCAAGGAAGAGTTGGGGTAGGAATATCAAGGGTCCCAACTCTCAGGCCACTGCTTTGTTTACCTTATGAGTCCCAGGCAGCCTGTGGTCTGTCTGTCTGTCTGTCTGGAGGCTGGAGGAGAAGCAGACAGCACTGCCCCTACCCCACACTTCCAGGGCTGGAAGAACATCAAGTTTTTTCCCTGGAATTGTCATGGCCCTAAGAATTCTCTGACTTTCCTCTAAGAATGTGCTTTTTTCAGACTTGACCTTTAAAGATTCATCCAGCTGCACAATTCTTCCGTGGGCTCCTGGGCCGGGCTTGGTTTCTGACAAGCGAGGGATCTGGGCTTTTGTGACTGCTGAATAGACAGGCATGCGGCGAAGAGAGCTGGCTTTGGAGTGGGGTGGATTCCCCTCCTAGGTGGGTGAATTCTCAAGAGAGGTCGGGTAGGACCTAGATGCCAGGGTTGGACCATGTATGAATAAATGTTGGTCTTTCATGCTGTTCCCTGTGGTTCCAGATACCCAAGTCCTGAACAGAGTAACCAAGCAGAAAGGAACACAGTGTATCCCACAGGAGACTTTCTATAGGGGTGGCAATGGCTGGGCGTTCCCCACAGACTCAGGGCATTCCTTTCTATTACATCCTGCCTTGATTAGTAAACAGCTTTAGTGGGTACTGTGAGGTTCTGGAGGGCATCTAGTGGCAGGTGGTGGTGGTAGCAGTGTGTGTGTGTTTGTGTGCGCGCGTGCGTGTGTGCATGTCATGCTAGGTTGTACGGGAAGCAGATCTTTCTGGGAGATGATTCCAGGGATCACAGGTAAGGAGTGCGGTAGATGAGGTTGCCGGCAGAACTACCCCATTCTGTGTGTTCACAGGCCGGCCCTGCTGCTCCATCCTTTTGCAGCTGGTGGGGGCCAGAGGAGTGAATGATTCTAGATAGTTCTGTCTGAGGGATGAAGAGCTGTGAGGTTTGATTACTGCATCTCCAGAGAGAAATTCTCATTTATAGAGAGAGCTCTGACTGAGCTAGAAGCTGGGGGCATGGGTAGGAATGGTCAAAGCAAGGGCTATGTGGGCGAGGCACCCAGGGCTATGCAGGAAAGACTGCAGGCAAGGCACCCAGGACTATGCAGGAAAGGTTGCGGGCTAGGCACCCACAGCTACAGCAGGTACAACCCCTCATGAGCACAAAAAGGAATGAGAGCAGAGCAGAGAGGAAGGGTGAAGGGTACAGCGCAGAGCAGGTTCTGGGTGTCAGAAAAGCCTCAGACAAAACAGGAGCACGAGGCTGTGCATCCTGCACCAGCAAAGGGACCCCAGGAGGTGGGCAGAGGCAGGTGGTGTGGGCTGAGCACAGGGGAGGCATGTCCCGTGCAGCTACGGGCTGAGATTTCAACGACACAGTTCCATCTCTGGGGAGTGGATCCACAGGGTTACTGAAATCCTGCCCCTCCCTCTCTCCATTCATCCCTCTCCCTCCCTTCCCTTTCTTCTCCTCCCTCCCCCCTTTCCCCTACTTATCTCTTCTTATTCTAACTAATGTCATGGATCTATTTTTCATTCCCCACCCATGTTTGTGTCGCCTGGGCCACTGTTTAAGACGTCTTTGCTACCAATGAGAGACAGCCTAGAATCCATAGCCCCAGGGTAGGGGCAAGTGTGGTCAGGGTCCACCTGGACTGCTGCAGGGTTTCCTAGGGGAAAAGGCATGATGGTTTTTAGGGCACTTTTTCTGTCTCTGGGCACAACATGGGACACTCCCGGGCCCCAGGAGCAGGTTGGCAGCCAGTGTGAGTAAACATATTCCATCACCGTGCCTCCACAGATTCCAGAGCTGCTGGAGGGACAGAGCATCCAGCTAGAGTCCAGATAGGTAGCAGGAGTAAGAAAATGGTGGCTTGTGGGTGGAGAGATGGCTCAGTGGTGAAGAGCACTGGCTGCTCTTCCAAAGGACCCACGTTCAGTTCCCAGCACCCACAAGGCAGCTTACAGCAGTCTGTAACTCCGATTCTAGGGGAACTGACATCCTCATACAGGAATATATGCAGGCAAAACATCCATGCACTAAAAATAAGTTTTTTTGTTTTGTGTGTGTGTGTGTTTTTAAAGAAAGAATGGTGGCTTTTATCTCACTCAGGGGTGATTTCACCCCAGTGTAGTTCCTCTTGAGGAGTTCAGGAGGATGAACCCTTCCTGCTCATCATGAGTGTCATGGTGTGGCAGTGCCCAGCAGTGCCCAGCAGTGCCGTCCAGGTGCTAAGCTGCCACCAGAGGCATGTGAGACAGTGATGGTCAGTTTCCCAAGGACAAGCGCAGAAACCCATCGATCCCCTCCAGCGGCCAGCCCAGAGGAGAGAGCACCCGAGCTCCTTAGCCCTGCCCTCAGCCAGAGCAGGAAGGAGAGCAGTTGGTCTTTCTTGAGTTTTTTCACCACATAACAAAGAAATTTTTGTTGTTGTTGTTTGAAACTAAGTCTCTGCGACTGGAGAGACAGAAGAACAGACTGCATTGGCAGACCTTCACCACTCGGGAGTTAAGAAGCAACAAAGGCTGGGCTGCCTTAGGCATTTCCAGCAACCCTCAATATTGGGGAAAAAATAAACCAAGGAAAAGGATGGGGAAGTTTCTGGCACCCACATGTGGGAGCTGTCCTGACTATTGTGTGTACTCCGGCGCTCGGAGGCGTCTTGGCAGGAGCCGAGACGGTAAGCAACCTCACTGAAGCTGGCAGGAGAGCTGCACAAGGTAGCTTGCATCCAGACCATGTGGGCTGTTTCCTCCTCCGGGGCCAGAGCAGAGATGTGACATTCATCCTCCAGAGGTGAGGCTCCGCGTTTCCTCTCCTTTTGTGAGCCCCAGGATTCGGGGTTGGAGTAGATGCAGGTGGAGAGGGAACCTGTACTGTGCATCTGGGATTCTCAGACCACTGAACAGAGGGCTTGGAACCGCCACAGATGAAAGGTTGGAGTCTGGGCGTGCCGATATTTGTGGTTAGAATGGTTGATGGGCTTGTTAGTGGATACTGTGAGGAGGGTGTGAGATTAATGAACAAATGGATGAAAAGAAGGGTCAAGTTCCGTGAGCAGGAGTGCATAGGTACGAGGGCAGAGTTCGAATTCTCAGCACCTGTATTAAAAATAATCTGGGGGTACGTGTGCACACGCCTGTAACCCCAGCATTATGGAGGGCAGAGGCAGGAGTCTCTGGGGCTTATTGGCCACTCCCCTAGCTCCAGGTTCAGAGAGAGATCCTGTAACAAGGCAATAGAGGCAGAGCAGACACCTCTCATCCTCTTTTGACCTCTGTGTGAACAGATATGTGTACTACACATATGTATGCATACACAATACTATGCATGCACACACATGCTTACAGGGAGGGAGGGAGGAAGGGAGGAAGGGAGGGGGAGAGAGGGAGAGGGAGAGAGAGAGACAGAGAGACAGAGAGAGAGAGAGAGAGAGAGAGAGAGAGAAAGGGGAGCTGAAACACTTAGAAGATACTGAGAAATCAGGTAGGTTGGGATGGGAGCCATGATGTGTATCCTAAGCCAACAAAAAGTCAAAAGCACACAATATGCTCAAGGTGGCCCCAGGGCATGAAACGTGGAGCAGTTAACTGGAGAAGGGTCTGTGGATGGTGCAGGAGGCTGGTGTGTGTTGTTCTCCCCTCTGGTGCTCACATCCAGACACCGTGAAGACTATGGGAAGGTGGCAAGGCCCTGGGCTAGGGTGTGAGGGGCCTCTTCTCGTTCACACGGAGAGGTGAATCTGGCAAGGATACAGCTTTCTCCCAAGGGATGAGAAACAGGAATGATGGTAGCAGTTGCAAGGTGGGCCATTCAGTAAGCATTGGCACACACACAGTAGGCACTAAATAAATGCCTTGGAAATTTACTGCCCTAGAGCCACGGATGGCCTGGTAGCAGCCTTGCGCTAGTAGCTTTGGTGTAACGGCTGCTATTCCGGAGAGTTATGGCTGTGATAAAACCTGCCAGGCTGCTGTGCTGCTCCGCTCAGATGAGTGAGGGCTCTCGGGTCCCGGGCTTGGAGTGTGCAGTGAAGGAGACATGAACTCATCCAGAGATGACCTCGGTGGCCGTCTCCGAATGTAAAGATGAGAGTGTTGGAAAGGAAACCAGGAAGAAACAGGCTTTCAACAAAGGCATCCTTGAGGAGTGGGCTTCCTTTTCAAGTCTAAGCCCCCTGATGACAGTGACCCCTGGGCTCTCTGGCACATAGGCACGGTGTCCTCGTGTCCTCGGGCTGGCAAAGAGAAAGGCTTTCGTGTGACCTAGCGATGTCTTGATAACCTGTATCAGCCCTTCATACTCCCCAGCCACTGTGCGAGGCCCTCACAGGAATGAATTTGTCTAATCCCTGTGTGCTTATGGTACAGGTGGCAGAGCTAATAACTAATAACAGGGACAACTAAGTCACAGAGGTGGCCAGATCTGTGGTTCCCCCTTAGGAAGCGAGAGCTTGGTCCTGCAGGTCAAAGAGGCTTGTGACGGTGCCCTATGGGAAGGGTCTGGTCACATTAAGGTGCTCATTCTAGAAGGGGGTGGAGGATGGATCTGAGGACAGCAAGACTGGTTGGTGGTATACTTCTCCTTTTTAACTGTCAACCTGACACAGCCTAGAGTCCCCCAGAATGAGGGTTTTAATAAGAAATTGTCTAGAGCGGGTAGGCACTTAGATATGTCTTTGTGTATCTGTGTGTGTGTGTGTGGTGGGATTGCTTTGACTGCTAATTGGTATAGGAAGATCCAGCCCACTGTGGGCAACATCATTCCCTAGGCTGGGCCCTGAGACATGTACAAGAGTTAAGAGAAGCCATACAGCACACAGCATGGGTGCATTTGTTCCTCTCTGCTCTTGACTGTGGATGTCATGTGACTGGCTCTCTCCAGCTCCTGCCTCTGAGACTTTCCCACAGCGGTGGACTGTGTGTACTAGGAGCAAAATTAAACACTTTCTTCTCCTGAGTTATTAATATTATTTGCTCAGGATATTTTAGCACAGCAACAGAAATGAAACTAAGCAGCGGGCATACTGGTTAGGAAGCTATTGTGGGGGTCCTAGCCTTCCCCAGAGGATAGCCCTGGTAAACCAGGCCTGCTATTCCTCACAGTGTGTCCTGCCTCCCTGCTTTCTGGTTACTTTGTTTCTGTCTCCCTTTCTCCATCACCATGCAGACACAACGAGGGTGCTTCTGCCTCAGACATTTGTACCCAACACCTTCCCCCGGGCTTCTCCATGGCCCTTGGATCTCTGTTCAGCTATCCCTGTCCTGGAAAGGGACTCCCCAAGCACTCTGCAGCAAATAAAGCTGTGGCCCCATCAGTCTGCATCCTCCCAGCATGCTCCAGGATAAATGTTAAATTTATCCATCTATTTATTATCTGTCTCACCCCTCTAGAGTCTAGGTTCCCCAAGGCAGCACCAAAGTCTGTTTTGTTCTCTGCTGCCTTCCTGGAGGGAGGTGCTCAAGGACGCAAGGAAAGAATAACGAATCAGAGACGTAACTCATCACAGAGGTGGCTCAGCCTCATGCACCACGGGCAGGGAGGTTTTCGGGGCACAGTTCGTCCTACATTCCCACATGCACCCGTAAACATCTGAACCTTAGTTCTAAGCACTAAGAGTAAGAGTGAAGAGTGTATTCGCTCATTTTTATTGTCGCTCTAAAAAGGGGCCATACAAAGGTTCACACTTCCAGGGCACAGTTCATTACGGAGAGGAAGGCATGGCGGCAGGACTAGGAGGCCACTCATTCACTTCTCTGTGGACCAGGAAGCAGCAAACACACAGAAAGCAGGGCTCATCCATAAGCCTCAGTGTCCAACCAGCCAGTGACTCCCTTTCTGTCTCTCTACCTCACAGCTTCCATGATCTTCCCAAACATTGCCATGAGGGGAGGGCCAGAGTGTTCGAACATCTGAGCCTGGGGAATGAGGGTGGCATTTCACATTCAAACCACAGGCCAAAGTATGAATGGGAAGGCTCAGAAATGAATCCTCCCATGGGCGCTGGTGACAGGGACGGTTTGTAGGGCCAGGCAGGCCCATATTGGGTGCACAGCAGCCCCATCCCTGTGAAGACACAGCTGAAGTCTTTGCCACTCTGGGTCCTGTTCTTTCCTGCGATGACATCGTTCTTCAGTGGAGAGTAATTGGAGCCTGGGGGCTGCCTCTCCTTTAGAGTAGAACAGAGGTTCCGACTGCTCCAGGTGAAGCATGGGGGATGAGAAACAGAACACAGTCTGGGCTTAACACAAACAAGGAGTCAATGTCTGCTTGACACCCTGGGACGCACAGCCTCACTGGTGGATCCGACACCCTCGAAGAGTGTTTCTCAGGAGGCGCTAAAGCAGTTCAACAAGGCTGACCTCTTAGGGCTTTGGGAAAACTGGTTGCAAAGGATGCTTCTTTGCAATTCAGGCTGTTTGGGGGTGGCAGAGCAGCGAGGTGCCAGTGAGTTTCATGGCAGAAAGGGGCACATAACAGTAGCTTTGATGCCATAGGCTTAGGGGGCACCCTAGTTAATCACTGCTGGGACAAAAAACGCCACCCCCTGCACCCTCAGCAAAGCAACATAAGGGAGAGAAAGCTATTTTGCCTTGTAGTTGAAGGGATGCAGTTCATGGTGGCCGGGAAAGTGTTGGGAATAAGATAATAATGAATTCAAGAGACCTGTGAAAGCAAAGCCGTTTAAAATACTCAATGTCACAAGGAAAGAACCCAGGTCAGAGAAAAGGCAGAAACAGCCAGAGACTGACTCGGTGCAAGACAATGGATTTAAAATTCCTTCGGCTTTGAGGAATTCCATTGCACCCACCCTAAACACCTCATCTCATTGGCCTGAGTCACAAAACCTCACCCAGGGAACAATTTGGGGCTTAGCACTGCCCCCCATTTCCAACGCTGGACTCAGCCATGTGCAGATCATCTGTAACTGTTAGAGTCCCAAGTTTAGCAGCTGCCCTTTAGGGGAGAGAGAGGCCTAGTGCCTCTGGTTTGTTTGTAACTCCAGGGGACTCCAAGTGCACCTCATATTGAAAGCGGACCGTAGCAATCTATTTCTTACGAAGGTACGGTGGTAACGGGATGTTGCATCCGTGGTCAGGAAGTGGAGAACAAGGCAGGCTGCTCCTTTTATTTTCTCCTTTGCATCCAGTCCAGAGCCCCAGCCTTGGTTAGGGTAGCACTTCCCATCTCACTCAACCTACTCTAGAAAGCCCCTGCAGACGCGGCCAGGGGTCTGTTTCCATGGTGATTCTACATCCTGTTATATTGACAATCAATGTTAATTATCACAGGGGATGGGGTAGCAGCTTTCCAGAGTGACTTTCCTCTTATTTGGCCACCAAATGCTTCAAAGGGACTTAGTCCTTGGATGGTCTCTCAAGCTGGAGGGCTTTATGGAGATGTGGTTCCATGGCAGCTATGGTACAGAATAAAGTTCTCTTGGAATAGACCATGTGGTGCTCAGGGGCTCTCTGGGTGGTCTAGTTTGCATTTTATTTCAGTGCTAAACATCATGTCCAGAAGCAACCTGGGGAGGAAAGGGCATAACTCAGCTTACAGTTGTAGCCCACCACGAGGGGATTCAGGGCAGGAATTGAATGAAGCTGATGCCGTGAAGAATCACTGTTTACCGGCTTGCTCTTCTTAGCTCCTTCAGCCTTTCTTAGACCACTCTGGACCACCTGCCTAGGGTCCCGCCACCCACAATGGGCTGGGCCCTCCCCCATCAGTCATCAGCAATGAAGAAAATGGTCTACAGATGTGCCCACAGGCCAACGTGATGGAGGCATTTTCTCAACGGAGGCTTCTTCTTCCCAGATGACCTAGCTGTGTCAAGTTGACAAAAAAACCAGCCAGCGTATTGGGCAAAGGGAAAGTGTCTAGAGAATCATTACCCACGGCTGGCTTTGGGTTTGGGGGGTTTTGTGGATGTGCTTGTCTCTTGTTCTCCCCACTGAAACTTCAAGTGTTGGTTGAGAGACCTCTGCTGAGCTCTAAGAAGAGCTACAGGAAGAGGCAGAAAGGTGAACTCTTGACAGTCTCTGTGTCCCGATGGGAGCTCCCATGCTTTAACATTTAGCTTTCCTAACCACCCTTCGAGATAGCTGTTATTACCCCAGTCTCATCGATGACTAAACTGTGGATTTGAGAGGTCCCGACTTTATTTTCTCAGCCCACGCAGGTAGAACATGGCAGGATCGGGCTTTGAGTTTATGCCACCTGCCTTCTCGGTACCCACGTGTGCAACTTATGTCAAATTATTGCTGTGTTGCCGGCATCTGTAGGCGTGTGACCTGGGGGTGTGAGTAGGTGGCTTAAGGAGAATTCTTTTGGGTGGATGTGGTAATAATGTTGATTAGATGTTTCTGCTCTGCAATTTCTTCCCTTGGAGGAAAAAAAAAACACTCCAAGATTATATATCTAGTTTTTATTTGATTTTTTTTCTGTTTATGCTCAGTCCTAAGAGTTTCAGGATTTTAGGAGGATGGAAGGGAAATGTACACTCAGGAGGGAATGTTCCAGGCTCACTGACTGTAGGCTATACTCCTGTGAGACACTGACAACTGCAGCCAGAGGTGTTGATGACCGTGGACCCATCATTCAAGGTATGAGACCTTGTCATGCAGCAATGTTCTCTGAATTGAAATAGCCCCTCCTACGGGCAGGCTCCTGAAGACCCAGAAAGATAAAGAAGATGTACAAGGCTCAGGAAGAAAGTGACTCACAGGCGTCAGGAAGTTCCTGAATCTTACAAGGCTCACAAGGCCCTTCCCTGAGGTTCTGTAGGTGGTAATGTGCTGCCCATGAGTCCCTCAGGGAGCTCCAGGGATGCAGCTTTCCTGAGTTGCTGGTACCCAGTTAAAAATCACTGGGCAGTTAAGAAGGCATCCAAAGTTTCTTATATTCAAGGGGGGAAATCAGTATAAACCAACGCAAATGATCCAGATGTTGTAACTGATAAGGAATTCAACATCATTATAAATATGTTCAACATTTTTATGGGATTTTGTATGCCTATAGGAGATATATGCAAAGTAGGGAATCCTCTTAAAGAGACAGGAACTATTGAAAAGAACAGACTGGGAAAGTGGCTCGGCGGATAAGGGCACCTGCTATGCCAGCATGAGGATCTGAGTTTGAATCCCAAGGACCCATGTAAAGTTGGGTGAGGTAGCATCCATCTGTAATCTTCGTGCTCTTACAGAGAGATGGGGGCGATCTTAGTTAAGCTTTTTATTGCTGTGAAGAGACACTATGACCACAGCAATTCCTATAAAGGAAAAATTTTTAATTGGGACTGGCTGTCTTGCAGTTTCAGAGGTTTTAGTCCATTATTACCATGGTAGGAAGCATGGTGGTACACAGGCAGACATGGTGCTGGAAAAGAAGCCAAGAGACAGAGGGAGGGTGAGAGACTGGGCCTGGCTCGAGCATTTGAAACCCCAAAGCCCTCCTCCAGTGACACATGTCCTCCACAATGTTACATTGCTAGCTAGCGTCTCTGTTAAGTAGCGTCACTCCCTACGATCAAACATTCAAACCTATGAGTCTATGGGGGCCATTCCTATTCAAACCACCACAGTGGAAGAGAAAAGAATCTCCAGAGGCTCACAGGCCAGCCAGGTATATGAGAAGTTCAATAGCAAACTGTCCCTGTCTCAGAGAAGGTGGAAGGTGAGGATTGACACTTGAGGTTGCCCTCTGACTTTGACACGCACACTGTGACAGGGTCACACCCATACTCACACCCATGGATGCTCTCACACACACGTACATGAATCATACACACGTTTGTTTTAACCCACAAAGATGAAATAAAAACCCTTTTTACAGTAGTATTGAGACTGAGAAGGGGACTCTCCTATGTGGTTTGAATGAGAACGACCCCCATAGGTTCATATATTAGAAAGCATGGGTCTCCACATGATGGCTGTTTGTGAAGGATTAGGAGGTGTGAACTTGCTGGAGAACGTTGTCCTGGAGATGGAATCTGCGTTTTCAAGAGACTCACGTCATTTTGAGTTAGCTCTCTCTGCCTTCTGTTTGTGGATTGAGCTGTGAGCTCTCAGATGTTCCTGTTGCCATGCCTTGCTCTACCATCGTGGACTCGAGTCTTCTGAAACCATAAGCCCAGTTAAATTTCCTTTCCATTTTAAGTTGCCTTGGTCATGGTTTTGCCACAGCATTAGAGAAGTAACTATGGCACCTCCTTTCTCTGAAGCACTGAGCAGGTATTAACAGGGGAAACACTACTGAAGTCATTATTGGCGTGAATAAGACAAGTTTTGTTGTAATCATGCTTTCTGTTCATTCTCCTGCAGATAAGCAAAGATGCTGGAGGGCTGGAGCAATCGGACTCCTTAATTGGCAGCTGCTGGACTTTCTCTTATTGCCCTGGCTTCTTCCTTAAGCTGAAGGGCTGTCAGGCAGGCAGCCAGCTGAACTATCCTCATGCCAAGACTGTTCTTCTGAACAGACACTCAAGAAAATCAAAGAACAATTGTGTCTAATTACTCTGGCTCCTTTAGGTGCAGCCCCGGTCATGATTGCTTCCTGCGGTGTATTGGACACTTTGGTAATGCAAGCCACAATGAACTCTGCATGACCCTGCAGCCATTGCCTTCTAGACTGGAGTGGGAGGCATTTCCTTTGGTGGCCTAGCAGGACTGCTGTGACTGGTACCAAAGACACAGTTCTGTGATTGGTGCAAATCCAAACCCTCATTTACATATCAAGTTTTCTGTGATGGAAACAGAAAAAAACTTTTCTGTGTATGTCAAACAAATCATTCGGCTCACTTAGGTGGACAGGAGACACAGTCCTGTCTCTTCCAGTTTGCAATCTTAAGCCCGATAAAACGTCTCTGGAGTGGTCTTTCCTTGCCTCTCTTTAGTGGTGCTGCTAATCTGAGAATGAAGAATGGGACAGCAGAGGCAGCAGAGTGGCACCGATGACAAGCACAGTGGAGTGGCAGCCTCGGTGACAGCTGAGCAGCCTGGGTGATGGGGCCTGGCTGATGGACAACTAAAGAAACATCAGCTAAACATTTGGAGGAAGTGACCAGAGCAGGAGCACGGATGATGGCAGAAACGGAGAAGATGAATTGCCAAGGTTGGAGGAGGAGAGAAGGCTCTAAAGGGAACAAGAAGAGAGGACACAGGCCAGGGCTGCTTGAAGATCCCACAGTGCCGTCACGCTTCCAGGGTCACAGACCTCAGACTTCCCAGGCCTGGAAGCTTTCCAGGTAGTTTGCCGTGAGGTGCTGAGGAATCCTGATGCCTGGGTCGGCTTTGGAAGATGCAACATGACCTGATGCCAAGGACAAAGGAATCTTGATTTCCCGTACCTTCACACGAGCTGGAACATTTGTTCAGTTAGACAGATGGCTAAGGGTCCTGCTAGCCAAAGCCTGCACAAGAGCTATAACACCAGAGAGCATCTTCCCTTACTTCTCCTGCCTTCCCAGTGCTGCCCTCTGCTGGTAAACACCCAGGGATGTAGAAGCTTGCCGAGCCCTAACACCTGAGAGAGAGCGTTTCCTGGCTAACCCATGGTTTTTAGATCAGCCCCCTGATTATGAAGGGGAGCATTCTCTCTCTGCCCCGTATTTTCAGCACTATGGTCAATGGTAACAGAGTTGTTGAGCACTAGAAATGAATCACAAGTTAAGCTTATTTCATTTGAGTGAGTTAAAATTGATACCCCATCGCTATTGTATTGGGTGGTGCGGTTCAACACCGGAAATGTACATGACCTAAATGAAAGAATGAAAGCAATTCCTTGAATTGCTTGGTGATTGATTGGAGACAGAAGAAGAAAAGACAGTTAATTTGAAGATAGCTCAATATAAATTATCCACCGAGAAGAGTAGAGAAAAGATAGCATAAAAAAAAAAATCAACACAGCCTCGTAAATCAACAAGACTAAATAAAGCCATTGTAGAGACCATATTGGTGATTCTCTAGAAGAAGGGAAGGAGAGACCCCAAGAGATCATTGAAGAAAAAAATGCAAAATTAGAGAGAGACTTCCTAAGTGGTCAGAGAGCTGTGATGACTTCTCATCGGGGAGGAAGGGGGCTGGAAGACAGTGGATTCACGAGGAACTGAAAGAAAGATTGTCTGCCACCCAGAATTCTAGACCCAGCTAAACTATTCTTCAAAAATAAATGGAGGGGCTGGAGAGACGGCTCAGCTCTTAAGGGAGCTTGTTCTTCTTGCAGAGTGAGTTCAGATCCTGGCACCCACGGTGGGCACCTCACAGCTACCTGTTACTCCAGCTCCCTCATGTGGATTCTAAGAAGTTGGCTCTTACACACACTTACCCAGACACAGGTACATATGCATACACAGATAACTAAAGCTAATTTCAAATATTTTAAAAAAATAAATGGCTACGAACATTAATCTCCTTGTGATGTCATAACAAAATACGATAGATTTGTGAGTTAAACAGCAGAAGATTTTATGATAGATCTTGAATCTGCTGGAGTGGGTGAGGTCTAGTGAGGGGGCTTGCTTCCTGGCTTGTTGATGGGCCACCGTCTCATGGTTCCCTCTCTTGGCTTTTCCTACTTTTGTGCTTTGTGCTCATGTGTGGGTGTGGCGGGGAGAGAGTCCCTCTTCTACAGCCATAACTCCTGTCAGAGCAGGACCTTATATAATGGCCTTACTTAACCTTCTTTCCCTCTTCAAAGCCCAATCATCAAGTGAAGTCCCACGGTGTCTGGGTTTACGGCTTCAACATGGAAGCTTTGAAGGCTTACAGTATATCCATGGTAGGAATTACTTTGTCAAAAAAACAGTAAGTCCTTGTATTCGTGAGGGGTTTGTTGTTGTTTTTTGTTTGTTTGTTTGTTTGCTGTGGCCAAATAGCTCACAAAAAGCATCTTAAAGGAGGAAGGGTTTTTGTTGACTTACAGTTCTTGGGGCTACAGCCCACCACAGTGGGGAAGGTGCAGTGACATCAGCATGACATGACTGGTTGTCACATGCGTCCCCAGTCCTGAAGGAGAGATGGGAAGAGTACAGGAAGCAGGCCGGGCTACCTAACCTCAAGGCCCACCCACACTCCAGTGAGGCCCCGCCTTCTGTAAGTTCCCCAGCTTTCCAGAACAGCTGCTCAGGAACCAAGTGTTCAGACACAGCCTGTGGAGACCATTTTACGTGCAAACTACCGTAGCTTCTGTAGATAAAACCGTCAAATGCTTTCCAAGAGAAATGAAAATTGTGTAATAGTTTTTACGATGTATTTTAGAATTCTGGAAATAATTATTTCGTAAATAAATAAATGAAGAGCTATGTCCATGGCTCCAATGTTACGAAGATGGAAATTATCCTTTCATCATAGTTTCAGCTCAGTCCTTTTAAAAACTAAAAAAAAAGAGGAAAAGAAATTGGGGGCCATTGAGATGGCTCAGTGGACAGAGGTGCCTGTGGCCAAGCCTGGTGATCTGAGTTCGATTCCTGGAACTCACATGGTGGAGGAAAACAAATGACTTCCGAAAGTTGTCCTCTGCACATGCACTATGATATATGTGCATATGTACGCATGCACACACATGCACGCACGCACGCACACAAATGAATAAGTATAATTTTAAAAATTAAAATAATTAAAAGGTAATTTTTTCAATTTTTTATTTTATTTATAATTTGGGAATATGCTTCTCAAATTTGTATGGAGCCAGGTGCAATTGAGTTCTACTGAGAGCTTGCTTCTTGGCTTGTGCGTGGCTGCCTGTACCTATAATCATAGCACTCAGGAATCTGAGGCAGGAGGACTGGGAATTGAAGACCAGCCGGAGCTCTGTATCTTCAAAAGCAAAAACAATAAGGGTAGAAAACCAAAGAGCTCATGGCTACAGTAACCAACCAATCTAAGGAAAATATGAAGAGACACACACTTCCTAACCTCACGACCCACCATGAAGTCATAGAAGCAGCGAGGCGTTGCCGTCGTAACAGACAAATTGGTCACCGAGACAGAATAGTGAGGTCATAAATAGCTCTTCAACTCCTGCGATCAGTTGGGCTTTGACAACGACGCCAGAACATTTGAACAGGGAAAGGAAAATCTTAACAAACGTTGTTAGAACAAGCGGTGTTCGCATGGGAATGGAAGACGCCCCACACAGCACACGGAAATTAATATGGGATACACGGTGGACTCGGGTACTAAAAACTTGTGTTAAAAGGCTTTTAGGGAAATAAAAGAAAGAGGCTTCTGTAGTTTAAAAAGGGTAGGGATTTTTCTAGACAGGAACCAAAAAGTAATAACTGTAAAATAAAACAATTACAAATTAGACTTCTTCAAAATTAAAAACACATCCAACAATCTGATTAGGAAAATGAAATAGCAAGCCATGAACTGTGAGAAAATGTGAGCAGAGCGCCTGTCTGATGGAGGACTTGGGTTTGGAACACATAGTGGGTGCAATAATAAGACTAGCGACGTTTGGGTACAAAGAGAAAACAGATTCGAAGACACATCATACAAAGAGAAGCTTGTGAATGGCCAGTACACACATTCAAATCCACATTTTATAGTAATTAGATAAATGCAAATTAGAACTCACAATGCGATATACCACACAGCTATACCCACTAGAAGGGCTAAAATGGAAAGACCGACAATGCCAAGTGTTGACAAGGATATGGAGCAAGCAGAATTAGCATGCATTACTCAGGAGAGCGTAGAAGAGTAGCATAGAACATTACAGCCAATTCATGAAAATATTTTTATTCTTTTTATTCGCATGTATGTGTGTTTTCATGTTTACATGCGCGTGTGTGTGTGTGTGTGTGCGTGTGCGTGTGTGTGTAGAAACCTGAGGCTGACATTAGGAGTCTACTTTAAAGACTTGCCACTTTAGTTGCGGAGGCAGGGTCTCTGGCTGAACGCTAGTCTAGCTACTCTAGCGAGCCAGCTTGCCCTGAGATCCCCCATCTCTCTGTTTTCTGAGTGCTAGGAGCCAGCATGCCTTCCCAGCCTTCCTATGAGCGCCGGAGATCCGCCCTCTGGTCTTCACACTTGTGCGGCAGATACCTTATTCACGGAGCATGCGTCCTAGTCCGGTTTCTAAAAGCATTTTGACGGTGTCTCCAAAAGATATTTGTACGCTCATTCAGGAGTGCATCGCCAGGTGGGTTTTCAAGAGTCATGAACACAAAATGTTGTATGTGATTATCTGCTGCCGCTCTGTTCGTAATCACCCAAACCGAAGAGAACACAAAAGCCCATCACAGAAGGGTAGACAAACAAGCACTTTAGGCAGAACGATGTGAGGAAAAGAACAGATAGGATGCATTCTAAAGGGGGATTTGGTAGGAGCCTGGAGCGATGGCTCCGGGGCTAAGAGCTCAGACTGCTCTTTCAGGGGACCTAAGTTCAGTTCCCAGCACCCACACCAGCTGGCTCATAGGCACCTGTAACTCCGTTCCAGGGAATCTGCTGCTTCTGGCCTTGGTCGTCACCTCCACTCGCTTGTACACACTTATCCACAGTCACGCACATCATAAAATAAATCTTTTAAAGTGGATGATTTATTAAATTGACCTGCTTGATAGGGACCGAGTAATCCAACAATGGCCATCTACATGCCAGAGAGGCTGAGAACCCAATAACTGCCCAGCCCACAAGAATAGATGCCCCAGCTGCCCCAGCTGGTACCAAAGGCCGGGAGCCCTGGAGGGTTCCCAGGGAGACAATGACATTGACGTCATGTTGGAAGGACAGAGTCGCTGAGTCTGGTGTAAGCAGATGCTGGCAGCAGTAGCAATAGACACACTGTCCCAGAAGGGTAAAGACAGGCAGGGTGTGCACTGTTTTTGAGTTGAACTTCTTTATATCCGTCGTAAGGGGCTGGCCACTTGGAAGGAGTCTTAGTCAATTCTCTCTGGAAACTCCCTCACTGACACACTAAGAGCTGTGTCTTCTAGGTCCTTCTATATCCTGTCAACTTGACTATCAACCATCACAAAAAAACCTGAAGGAGCCACACCATAGACTACAAGGAGGCTAGAGGCACATGGAAGGGCAGATGACCTCACTGCAGTTACTCAAAGCGAACAGAAGAGATTCTGTGCTGAAAGCGTGTGTGCTGTGTGGTTCTGCTTAAATGGGTTTTATTATACAACAGGTGAAAACAATCCTGCGGTGTATGGTGGACTCATTTATAACAGGGTATATAATATATAACATACATATATAAACGCATATATAATATAACACACACACACACACAACTCACGTATAACATGATAAGGACTACCTAATGGAAGGGACACAATTTTCCTGGGAGCAACACTGCAGACAGTGGAGTTATTCCATATTGTAGTAAAGTGTTTGTTGATGTGAACCCCTCCATCTGTCAAAACTAGAGCATGAAGATTTGTGATTTCCAATGTCTGCACACTTTAAAGCTACAAAGGAATGAAATGGAAGGATGTCAACTGGGAGAAAGAATGATGTCATCGTGGGGGTCACATGACAAGTACACAGGGGTTTGTTATGCTCTCTGCTTATTTGTGTACGGTGGTCATTTCTTATAATAAAAAAGTGAGGGGGGAAACACATTATGATTTCACATACTATAGTTCATAGCCTTGGAAATAATCAGAGAAACACCTTCCCTGAATGAAGACAGAGAGCCACTGGTGCTGGCTTTCTTCTTGCCCCCTTGGTCATTTGTATACTTCTGCAAGGACTGTAATACCCAGAGGCACCTTGCCAAGGTTCGCCTGAAAATGGCACAGCCCTGGGCTTCGCTGTCTTTCGGAGCTGAGGTTCGTGGGTACCAGGGACGCAAGTGCTCTGACAGTTTGTCCAGGCTGCCTCTGACAGTTTTGAATGGTTACTTCCTCAAGGTGACCACCTTGGTCGTCAGCAGAGCCAGTCTCTAGCCTAGACGATGGGAGCAGTCCAGGGTGGGAGTAAGGCTAGGAGGCTAGACTGCAGAACCCAGGCGACTGCTTTCTGCTCCGCGGATCCTGCTCCAGAAGAGAGTGTTCCCACAGCACACGATGGAAAGCAGCATCCTCCACCCCCAGGACATTCCCTCGATCTTCTCTTACATCTTATATTCCCCTCTGCTTTTCTCAACAGCCACCACTGGAGTTGGGAAGACTTTCATTTCCTTCCCACAGGACAACAACCCCCCACCAGGTCACCCCAGAAGTCCCAGAACTGCGGCAGAAGGGAAGGATATTTTGTGGTGGTTCAGCAGTGTGGCAGTGCCTTCCCCAGGCTATGGACTTCTTTATGAAATTCAAATGTATGCAGAGAGACCAAGAGTGCACTGCAAACCCTTCCAGGGTAGAAAAAAAAAAAAAAAACCAAGCCCGCATTCCAAGCAAAGAATGAAAGAGAGAGGCTTGAGAGGCTGCCAAGAAATATTCTGCCTGTACCCCAGTGAACTCCGTCCAATATCAGCTTAAGTAATGCTGAGAGACCATCTCACTCTTTCAAGTCTTCAGCTGTCCCACTCCACCTCTGTCTGCAGCTCGGCAGCACGCTTCCTGTCCTGCCTGCATAGCAGCCTGCACCGAGATGAGACTAAGGTCTTTCCAACAGGCAGGGCTCGCTCCGTGGGAGGAGGCTTAATTTTCTGTGACTTTGAAAAAAAAAATACAAATTCAAAACATGTAGCAGAAACGTCCAAATCCATGCACAAATTATTAAATTAACTCACAATGACTTATTGTCAGATTCATAGATCAAAGCATCTCTCAACTGCCATTATGGAAACTTCTCATCGTACATGGCAATTAGCACAGAGACACTCCCCGCAAACTGTCAATGTGCAAAGAACTGTGGCGTGTTCAGTGCCAAATGGGGCATTCGGACCATACCTCTTTCCCCAAGACTCGGGATCTTCAAGGAAGGAGTAGAAAGATTTTTCAGGACAACATCAAGGCAACAGTAGCCAGAGGTGGTTGGTAACCTCAGGGAAATGGTAGCCAGAGGTGGTTGGTATCATCAAGGGAATGGTATATTCCAGACACAACAGGACAGACGCATCTATGAACTCATGAAGAATGACAGCATGAACAAGACCTGCACAAGCTAAAGCCAGATGAAAAGACCAGCATGGAGAGGGTGGGTAGACACGAAATCCTCACTGGCTGAAGAGCTGCTGGCATTTGTTAGCTGCCGGGAGAGGAAGACTCAGTTTTGTGTAATGATGTGACCCTTGGTAGGTTGACCATACATCAGGACAGGTCCTAATTTCAAGACCAGCTGGGCAACATAAGCTAGATTTGGTGGGGAAAGAAGAAAGAAGACAAAGAAGAAGAGGAAGCAGAAGAAGAGGAAGAGGAGGACAGAGAGGAGAAAGATAAGGAGGCGGAGGAGGAAGGGGAAGGGAAGAAGGAAGGGGCGGGGGAAAAGGAAGGGAGAGGAGGAGGAACAGGATGGGGATGAGGGGGAGAGGAACAGAAAGAAGGAAAGGAGACGGAGAAGAGGAGGAGGTGAAGGAAGAGCAAGAGGAAGGAGAAACCTCAAGTTGGGTGGGATGAGACAGGAGGGCAGTAACGGGAAGAGCTGGGGTAGAGGGGATGAATTAAAAAAAAAAAAAAGAATACGGAATTTGCACCTGCACCTCTGGGCCCACACCATACCCCTGCTGTCCCCCCTGGGAACCATTTAGCACATGGTTAGCCCTTGAGGTATTATCTATTTTTGTCCTTTGAGGTAAGAGTGGGGTGACTCTGGGAAAGGTGCAGGGAGAAAGCTGGTGGACCGACACTCTTCCAAAGGACCCGAGAACCCCTGTGGCTATTTTCATCCCAAGCTATGCTGTGCAGAGGTTGGAGGGACAACTGCCTTCCGAAGTTTGTCTGTGAGGAGGGAGAGCCAATTTATCCTGCCTGCCACACTAAGAGGATCCTTATCCACATTATCAGCAAAGAGAGCAGGAAGAAGCTGGCCAGGGTGAGCAGGCCACCGAGCAGACAGCCTTTTATTGTGCCAAACTCTTTCTTTAATTTCTGTGACAGGGTAATACAGAGTCTCAGGCCGTGACCTTTTCTCAGGCCATTATAGAAGTCAAATCTGGTTCCGTCAGTAGGCATTGCCAGCCGGCTTCATCATCACTCTATGTGGAAGGTGACCCTGCACAGCACCGGATACAGACAGATGGGCCCAGCCCCACTTCTGCCCAGGCAGCACACAAGAGCCTCAACAGATGGTAAAAGATTCTGGAATGTAGATCCACAGCTCTCCTGGACCACATCACTCTGCGGAGGGCTGGGGAGGGGGCGGACAATGTGTCTCAGTCCATCTTCTGTGGCTATCACAGAATAAATGAGGCTGAGCAATGCATAAAGAAGAGAGATTTGTTTAATTTCAAGCAGCTGGAGGCTGGGATTCCCTAGACTGGGTGGACATGTGGAATCCATTTCTCTTGGGGATCCCTGCTGCTTCAGTCCTTGGTGGAAAGTGGAAAACATGAGGGGCAGCCTTGATTTAGGCCAACTAACTCTCTGCTCATCAGTCAGTCCCTTCAGAGCGAAAGCTCACTTACTCTAGAAAGACCTGAGTCCACCTGCGAGGGCTCGACCCTGTGATACACAGTCTGCCCAGGATACCCTGGCTTACCTCCACACTGGAGAACAAGCCTCTTCATGGGCTTTGGTGGCCAAACAGCATCTGAAGCACACTACAGACAGAAGGACAGTGGCCCATAAAAACTCACACGATAAAGCCTTGGCATAGTGGCACGCACTAGTAACCCCAGTCCTGGGAAGGTGGAGACAGGCACATTGCTGGCCAGCCAGCCTTGCCTAAATGGTGAGTTCCAGGGTAGGGAAATACCCTGTCTCAATAAACAAGGTAGATGAGACCCAAGGGACAATGCCTAAGACTGACCTCTGGCTTTTGCATGCATGTGTACACATCTTCAACATACACACACACACACACTCACACACACACATACACACATCTGCACGGGTGTGTGCATGTGGCTAGATTGGATTGGTGGATAAAAAGGTTATGCATCAAGCATTAGTCCTTCTGTTGGGTCCCTGATTACCTTGTGTGGCAGCAGGTACAGATTAGTGGACCTCAGGGAGGCCTTGAACTTGGTGTTTATCTGGGAAGAGGAATGGGAAGACCAGCCTTGTCTGGGGTTCCAGACTCCACCAATGACTGAGCTGTCCAGGAGTCCAGGCTTCAACCCAGTGTCGACACCAGACCCATTGTGCAATGCAGCCTGGCAGGGAGACTGGGCAGGGGAGAAGATGACAGTGGCCTCATCCCAGGGGTTCCATCTTTGGAGGTTGTACCCTAGAGACCTTGCAGAGCCCTGAGGTACCTCCCTTAATAGGTGACTATGCCTTAGGTTTCTGAGCCCAGAGGCCATCAGTCATGTGTCACAGTCCCTGGGGCTCAGTAAGGGGCGCTGCTAGCTCTGACCATGCTTCCTTGGGATAGGTAGGGCCTGGTGAAGACGGGGACTGCTAATGCTACAGAACATAGCCCCAAGGTGATCAGGTGCCAGTCAGGCAGCCATGCTCCAACCACAGCTCTGGAACTTATCCTCTCAGGGATTTTGGAGAGCCAAGCTCTCTCCTCACCTTCAGCAGCAGCAGGAAGAACCTGCTACCTGGGAGGTCCCATGACAGGCATTTTATGTACTTTGCATTCCTGTGGCAACCTGTGCCCTGATCACCCCATGTCACAGATGGGGAAACAATGAGGACGCTGTGTCTCTAGGATCTCTCTGGACTCCTGATGTTGGGTCACTAGTTTCTTCACAGCTTCAATTCAGTTTTTTCAGAGTCTGAGGAAACAGGGCTGAGCCTGGGCCCTTTTTGGGGCACAGCCAGGGGATGAGACACTTCATGGCACAGCACTGCTGTGTTAATATTCAAACCTGCAGATTTCTGGAACATTCTAGAGGGTGCTTGATCTTTCTGGAAATTTTCTAGTTTTTTTTTCTTCTGTTCCTCAGGCAATAGTAATATGGGGAATCTGGCCATGGCAGTCAAGGCCATGGCATGTCACAAACCTGGGGTAGCTCCAGTTCTGCATCCATGGAGGGAACTCCTTAGGCTGTTGCCTTCCAAGTAAGTGGGCGTCCCAGGAAGGTCCCCACGGTGACCATGCATGAACACGAATTTGTGTCTGGATGTGGGTGAATCTCTGAGAGAATGAATTTTCGGAGGCATGTGAGTCTCTGTATATTCCTGTGTGGGTGTGAGTTTGTGTGAATGTGTCTGTGTTCATGTGTTGGTGTGAACGTATGACTCTCTGTGTGTATGCATGGTTTTGAGTCTGTGTATGCATGTCTTCAGTATGTGTGTCAGTGTATATCATGCTGGTGTCTGTGAGTGTGCATCTCTAGGTGTGTGTGTTTGTGTGTGTGAATATGTCTGAGTGGTAGTGAGAGTCTTGTGTGTGTGTGTGTTTGGTATGTAACAGATTGTGTGTGTTTCTGGGTAGGACTATGAGGGTGAATCTTTGGATGTGTGTCTGTGTGGTGTGTGTAAGGGTATTGTTGAGTGTGAGTCCCTAGTTATAAATGTGAGTCTGTGAGTGAGTGTGTAGGTATGTGTTGAGTGTGAGTCCAGGGATGGGGGTGTCTGTGTGCATTAATGCGAGTGTTGGTGTGTAAATTTGTGGGTAGTGCCTATAAGATAGTACGAGTGTGAGTCTGTGTGTGTCTGGGTATGAGTGTGTATGTTAGTTTGTCAGCCGTGATGACATGAATCTGTGTGCGTGCCCTATGTGAGAGGTTAGGGAGCTGCATGCACTTACAGGCAGGCATCCGTAGAGACGCTAAGGTGTTCTGTGTGGAGTTATTGCTAGCTTGTGAAGAAGCCGCTGACGTCAGGATTGACTTGAGGATGAGTAGTGGTGACAGGCAGGCAGGAGGTGGAGAAGGACGCTAGCAGCTGAAGCATTGGGCCACTGAATGGGGAGGAAGGCAGGGGAGTTGGGCGGCCCAGTGTTCACCTGGAGGCCGGCAGGGGGCGCTATGCGATACAGGTAACGGTGGCTTCCAGGCCTCTAGACACCTGCTGACCCTGTTAGGGAGGAAGTCCAGAGCATCCAAGGCCCAGCGAAGGGACTTATAGGGAGCAAAAGGATTGTAGGAAGCCAAGGTCACAGAAACCGGAGAGACCGCCCCTAACAGGGCCCAGTTTCTGGCAGAAACTTATGGGGGCTGTCCCCTTTGTCCTCCCCTTCACCAGGGCTAACACAGGCCCCCAAAACAGAGACATCCTGGGCCTTTTCTTCCAACCTTCTATCCTCATGTCCGCTGATTAGCCATGCAGTTAGGGACTCTTGTCTGGCTTTGTTCTCCTAAGTAACAGCATTACTGCGGGGGTGTTGCCCCTTTCGCCAAGTGCTTTCTCTCAGAGCTGGGGCCCCCACCCTCCAGACCTCTCTGGCAGATCTGCTGTCCTAATCCTGGGTTCTGGCATCAGAGTGGTTGCCATGGGGACCTCACCATTTCGCATGCTGATGATGGGTTCAGTGGGACAGGCATGTGAAGAAAGGAGGAAGGGGAGGGGGCG
Source organism: Chionomys nivalis (assembly GCF_950005125.1). Classification (NCBI taxonomy): domain Eukaryota; kingdom Metazoa; phylum Chordata; class Mammalia; order Rodentia; family Cricetidae; genus Chionomys; species Chionomys nivalis. The sequence continues at coordinate 94,774,479 of NC_080092.1, read as the reverse complement.
AAGGGGAGGAAACAACTCTCAGGTTATTCCCAGGCGGGACGCTTGGGAGGTGGCCAGGAAGAATTAAGGTAAGATTGCTCGAGTTTCCTGGGCTGGGAGCAAAGCAGTGCCAGCTGGTGGCTTGACGCAACAGAGTCCTATTCCTCTATAATACCCGAAGTGAAAATCAAGGTTCAAGCAGGGGTGGTTCCTGCAGTGGAGGACTCCTGCGGAGGACTCCCACTTCCTTCCCTGTCGCTGTCATTCCTTGACTTGGAGACACAGTACTCCACTCTCTGCCTCTGCCTCCACTGGGCCTTCTCTGTCTCCACCTTCATCCTTTTGCTATCTCTTGTAAGGACACTCACCAGGTGTCTGGGGAGGTGGCTCAGCAGCTAGGAGCACTTGCTCCACAAAGATAAAAGCCTGGGTTCAAATCCCCAGCTCCCACATAAAAAGCTGTAAGTTCAATGCTGAGGAGGTGAAGACAGAGCGATCCAGGAGCTGGTGGTGACAGACTCTGTCTCATGAATGTGTGCATGTGTGTGTGTACACGTGTGTGTACGTGTGTGAAACATCCTTCAGAGTTTAGGGCCTTCCCTCAATCTATGATGATCTCATTAATTTTATGTCTGGGTCCTCTTTTTCCAAATGAGGCCACTTCTCCAGGTTCCAGTGGATGGGGGCTTGGTCACATCTGTTTAACAACAACCTTGCTGTGATTTGGATCTGAAATATCTCCCACAGGCTGACCTGTTCTTAACACCCTGTTCCCTGTTCCTGGTGGTCCTGCTTTGGGAGGCAGGACCTAGTCGGAGGAAATGGATTGCTACTGAGCCTTTAAGGGATATAGCCTGGTCTACATCCATCCTGTCCCCCACTTTCTGATGTGCCAAGAAGTGAGGAGGGGTCACTTTGTACTCCCACGGCTGTGGTTGGCACTGCCAGAGCCACATCTTCCCTGCCATGATGGGTTGATGCCCCTAAAACTGTCATCTCCAAATAAATTCTCTATTAAGCTGTTTCTCTCAGGTGACCCATCACGATGGAACGAGTGGCTAACACTCAACGGCTTCGCCCTGAGCCTCAGGGCCAGGGAAGGAGACTCTGGGTAGATTCGCCTCAACCCTCACAGGGCCACCTGCTCATGTGTCTCCAGGCTACATCGGGCAAGCTGTATGCACATCTGTTCAAGCAGGTGGGTTGAGTGGGCATCTGGCCTTGCTGCCTGCTAACTGTGAGACCGGGAGAAGTAGCTGACCCTGTTTGTGGAGGTTTCTGAGCCATAGGTTCAGGTGAAAACGGTTCCCTCATTGAAGGGCTGTTGCGGGCAGCAGAGAGGCTCAGCTCTTTCAGCAAGGCCCAGGACACCGTGCTGTGTGAGCACTGGCTGTCACTGCTGTGACTCTTAATGAGGTCCCACTCGATACTCCTCCCAGGGAAAGAAACTGCTCAGTAGAAACATCCAAGAGGAGGACAGGTGGAGGGAGACCTCAGCCTCACCCCTGGGGAACTGGAAGGTCTAGACCCACCCCACCATGCAGCCTCCTTCTCAAAGCCTTTTAAACATTTTAAAAAGTGTGTGTGTGTGTGTGTGTGTATAGTGTGAGTGTGGGCATGCACTGAGCCATCTTGCTAGCCCCTCTTCATCAAGATTCAATCCCACATCATTCACATTAAAATTTTCCTTCATTTCCTTCATCTTTGGAAAAATGAAGACAGGTCGATGGCTTTTCCCTATTAGGTCGTTCCCCCAAGGAATTATTACCTCTTTTTAGTGCAAAGAACTGCCTTTCCTTTGGCGTTTGGGGGTCGTCAAACATCTGATGACATCACAGGGACAATGAACACACCATTGCCCGTTTGTGTTCGAATGTCCTCTGTGACAAACAGAAAGTGGAATCCTTACGTGAGCTCTTTTTAGAAAATTCTCTCACTTACAAAATGAAGTCTGGAAGCCCCTGTCCTGGGGCTCACAGAACAACTGTAAATATGTAATTTCACTCTGTTCTCATTTCGCAGGCAATGGTGGCGAGCATCCTGAAGTTTACAACTGGCCGTATTCACGTGACTGGGAGAGTGCATCAGGCTCTTCTAGACTAGCCTGTGTCAGGATGTCACTGGAGCTGGCAGGGTGACTGCATTCTCTTGCTTTCTGTGTAGCCTAGAGTTGTGGTTTTGTTGTTTTTGTTTGTTTGTTTTGTTGTTGTTTTTCGAGCAGTACCCAGGATTAAGATCTCCCCACCCCAGGAGGCCCTCTTTGCCGAAACTTACTGATTTGGTCCTGTGTGCCTCACACCCAGGCTCCAGGGTGTGCCCAGTTGGCTGAATGCTACCACTGAGCAGTTTTCAGGCTCCCTGTCCTTACTGTCCCCTACAGACAAAGCCCTCACAGGACTGAGACCATTGGATTTCCCCTCTCATCCTGCCTGCCTGATGCTTCTAGAAGAAGCCTTCCTCACACCCCCGGCAGAATGCTCATACTTTACAACTGTCTTCCAACCGAAGCGAGACTGTGGTAGCTTCCTCTTTAGGGGTTCTGTGGGTACTGACCTCAAACCTCTTCTCCCCACTGTCTTGTGGATGCTGATGGTTCTCTTGAATGCAACAGGTCCTCAGGCTCAGGTTGGACCTGGGCTCCCCCTTCCTCCCCAGGGTCAGTCTCAGGCACAACGTTGCATGTAATCTTGGCGGTCACTCCTGCAACCATCGCTGGCCTCTCACCTTGCAGGGGGAAGAGACTGGGGCCCTAAAGCCAAGGTGCTCCCTGACTCTGAAGCTTAGCCATCAGTAGGTGACTCGCCTGGGCCGCCTGTGTGGCCTCTGGTCTATTTATTCTTTTAATGGGGGGGTGGAATGGAGTTTGGTAGGGCTGATTTGCCTGTGAATTCATTCAGTCAATATTCGAAGGCACTTACTAAAGGCGGGCCACATCGAGGAAGAAGCAAACGGATAAATATCCCTGCCCTGATGGAGTGCACAGTCTAGAAGGAAAAGGGAGATGGACACTAAATCTCAGGTGCACAAGGGAATAAATTATAGGTTGGAAGGAGATAAGTGCCCCGAGGAGAGAAAATGCAGGCAGAAAATTGAGATTAGGAGTGCTTGGAGGGGGAGAAATGGGTCACAACAGAATGGCCAGGGAACCTAGGATGTTCTCATCTCTCACAAAAGCATCCTGTGGAGTTGGAAAGAGAAGTATCCCTCCCTGTACTTTGGCGGCTTCAGCTCCTGGTTGATTACAGAAGATGGCTCTTTTGAGACATCCCTAATAACAGTAAGATAGTTGTACTAAACTCTCCCTGAACACAGACTGTCCCTGTGGACAGGGCAGAACCTGGGGAACCAATAGCCAGCTCTCCAAGCAAGTAAATTTGTGTCCCTGAGTGGGATTTGTGTCACACACACACACACACACACACACACACACACACCACAGCGCCCCTCACCACAGAAAGGCACGCCAAGGGTGATCATAAAGATGTGTACAAAGGGATTGCTGGATGTCTGCCAGTGTTGGAGGCTGTGTGTGCTCTGAAAGGCCGTCCCCTCTCTTCCTGAAAATGGTTTCTTCACTTGACCTCCAGGGCCCCAGAGGTTCTTGGGTCACCTCTTCCTACCCTTGTCTGTGCTGCTGACTTCATTTGTTCCCCCCCCCCCCCCCCGTCCTGCCACCCACGTGAGTCTGCAGATGTAGGAGAGGCTCGGGACTCTGTCCTTCTGTGGCTTATCTGCCAGCCCTGCACACGCCCATTCATTCTCGAGCCTTTAAACACCATTTGGAAGCTGAAGACTCTTAAAGTTTTATCTCTAGCTTGGACTTTGTGTTGGGTCCAGACTCATATATCCAACTGCCTGCTTGAAATCGCCACTGAGAGAGCTGGGAGGTAGTGGCGGCTGTGAATACAATCTGCTCGCATGTCCTGTGATGGGGACCATAGTGATCAATTCTTTGCAGTCTCCCACTGGTCCTGCCCTAGTGGTACTGAGAGCAGTGCATCCTGGGCTTCTCAGGGTGAGGATGGAGAGATGCAGGCAGGCCAGGACAGAGATGTGTTGAGATGAGCGGCCGTCGGGCTGCTTCCTGCCACCCGGCTAGCTTTACCTGAAATAACAACACACAAATTGTATTCTTTTTAGTCAGTTTGGATGCTCACCTTACTAGACCTGGATGGAGGTGAGTAGTCCTTGGACTTCCCACAGGGCAGGGAACCCTGATTGTTCTTAGGGCTGACGAGGGAGGGGGACTTGATCGGGGGAGGGGGAGGGAAATGGGAGGCAGTGGTGGGGAGGAGGCAGAAATCTTTAATAAATAAATAAATAAATAAAATGTATTCTTTTAAATACTGCTTGGCCCATTAGTTTTAACCTCTTATTGGCTAGCTCTTACATATTGATCTAATCCATTTCTAATATTCTGTGTAGCACCACGAGCTGGCTTACCAGGAAAGATCTTAACCTGCATCTGTCTGGAGTGGGAGAATCATGGCGACTGACTGACTCAGCTTCTTTCTCCCAGCATTCTGTTCTGTCTACTCCGCCTACCTAATTTTCTGTCCTATCAGGCCAAGCAGTTTTCTTTATTAGTTAACCAATGAAAGCAACAGATAAGATACAAGACCCACCTCCATCAGAGATGCAGGCAGGTCAGGTCTCTTCCAGCAACATAAAGGATGTCCCTAAAGGGGAGATTTTGACTCCAGGACTCCAAACTGGTTCACCAAACCATTCTCCAGGTGCTTCTCTGTCAGGAGCCCAAGAGGCTGAGAACCCAAGAGCCTGTGAGGCCCTAGAAATAGGGCTGCTTCTTCCCCACACCCAATCCTATCTGCCTGCCTGCACCTCCAGTCATCCATCAACACTGTGGAGTAACCACCTTTTCCCTTGATGGGACGGAATGCCTGGTAGAAACTGTTTAAGGAAGGAAGGGCTTGTTTTGATTCCCGGTTTGAGGGCACAGTCCACAGCAGAAGGGAAGCCATTGAACTGACAGCTCCAGGCAGCTGGATCAGCAGTCAGGAAGTTCCAGGACACGGTGGTACAGATAGTACATAGCTCATCTTTTCCTTTTTATGAATCCAGGGATCCCAGTTCGTACGGTGGTGCTGCCCACATTGAAGCTGTGTTAAATCTAGCAAATGCCCTCACAGACACACCCAGAGGCACGTCTCTCAGGCAAGTCCAAATCTACTCAAGTTACTAGTGAATATTGAGGGGCTGGAGAGGTAACTCAGGGGTTTAGAGCACTTGCTGCCCTTCCAGAGAACCTTTGGAGAGTCATGCGGAATGACTCACAACTGCTTGTAACTTCAAGTGCTGGGAATCCCTTGCCTTCTTCTGGCCTCTGTGGCCACCCTCTGCCCACGAACACACACATCCACATGAATAAATGTAAAAATAAAATCTTAAAAAAATTACCAACTAAACTTCTTTTTTAAAGAGAAAAAAAGTGAATATTGACAGTCACACAGTGGCCCCTCACGTTTTGCCTGTCCAAAATGGATCTTGTCAGCAAGGCCTTTCTCTCAGGAAACCTCCATCTACCTTGCTCTTTGACTTATGAGATAAATGTCAATGCTTAGGGGAAAACATTAGTGTCACTACGAAGCCCATGTCTGCTTTCCAAGACCACCGTGGCAGCAATCTTTGTGGCTCCTAGGCTAGAAGCTGACCAGAGGATGGCTGTTCTTATATGGTTTCCCTACAGTCCAGCTCTTGCCGTCTCCCACCACGCTAATGGCAGATCCCTCGGGCTATATTCCTGCTGTCCTTCAGTCCTTCCCTCTCCTATGCTAGGGATCCCTTTAGACTCCCAGATTCTACTCGGTTGCCCTCTGGTTCCAAGTCACTCAATGCAAAACCCACCCAAGTCCACAAGCTCTTCCCTGTCTTCCCTTCTCCAGTCTTCCAAGCACACCTGCTCATGGCCAGAGCCCACCTAGGACTCACTGTTTCCTCTCTTACCTCCTCTCAGCTCTTGTCCACCTATAAAGTTCTTCCCTTTCCTTCCAGCCTTTGCCAGCTGCCTCCTCAACTGCCTCAAAACCAGCCCACACCGGGAATCTTATTTTTCCCAGGCGACTTGGATATGGGTTCTGATTTGTAGTTGTTATTTTTTGGTAGTGGGAGGCAGGCTTTTTCTATGAAGCCCAGGATGGCTGGAGCTCACAATCCTCCTGCCTCAACTTCAAGAGCACTGAGATCACCAGGGCGACTAGCTGGTTCTGCTAGTGCCCATCCCTGGAATGGCAGCATGCTGCTCTCTCCTCATCTCCACCCCAGACCTGCACAGGGAAGATTCTTGGTAAATGTTTGCTGAACGAGTGGATAGTAAAGCCACCCATCGGTGTATCTGCTGCATAATGGTATTCGATAAATACTGACTATAAAATTTTGACTGTTTATATTTCATAAAATTCAGGAACTTGCCAAGCAGAGAAGGGGAAAAAAATCCTCTAATCTCATTGTTGAGCTGCTCCAGATTGTCTTCTGAAAAAAAAAAAAAAGACAAAAATAATATATGCAGACAGAAAAATCCCTGTAAGTACCGGAAGGCACAGAAGAAACAAAGAACCCTCCACCATCACCTCTGACATGGCCTTGGGCACGCCCAAGGGGACACTGGCTCTCAGGGGCTACCCAATTCTCAGTGGCACTGATGCTGGTGTAGCTGCTGAGGGACCCCAGTTTTAAAACCATGGATAGAATGCTGCTTCTTTAAGATGTTACCCCTTCAGCCACCACTGCTTCCCTTCCCAAGTCCATTGTAGCCCCCACCCCACCCCAATTATACATTTCCTTGTGTTTAGTGATGATCTTGGCGTTTAGTAGATGAACGTGCTTGTCTGCCATCATCCATTAGTGGGTAAAACACTGGCAATGATGATGGGCAGGTGCAAAGAAATGGTCCATCTCTCCTCTAGAAGGACTAGAGCAATATTGGTGAATATAAGTAAATCCCTTGTTCTACAAGAGACTTTCAGGATCAAAATTGGAAGAGGCCACCATTATTTTAGCGCTGGTGTGCCCGATGACATTCGTGAGCATGTCTTTGTTTATAATCCCAGTGCCTGGATTATAAATAATAAGTAAATGAATGAGTGAAAACAGCCAGCTTCCCAGGTTCACTAATTCTATATCCTCATATTTGAGCAACTGTGATTTCAAATATCCAGGAGAAAAGGCGTCTGTACCGAAGATGCTGGCATCCTCTCACTGGCCTCTCCCAGGACAATGCAGAGCCAGAGTGCTTCACATAGACTAACCCTGGGGCAGGCGTTATAAACAGTCTGTAAAGCTTTAAAGGAAACACAGGGATGTGTGCAGGTCCCATGCAAATCCCATGCCTTTTGACACAAGGGACGTAAGCAGTAATACAAAGGGGACCTGAGCATGGCATGCAAAACGGTTTGAACATGGTGCACAAGATACTTGAACATCGTACGTAATGGTTAGAGCATCGTTGCACGAGGAATTTGGACATCCCTATGATAGTGTCTTGAGCACTGATATGCAAAGGACTTAAACTTTTTACATGCTTGATTTGAACACTGGCACATAAGGAGTTTGAACATTGGTACATAAGGGACTTGACCATTGGTACACAATTACTTCAACTTTGTTACAGAGCATACTTGGGTGCTGGTTGACAAAGCACTTGAGCATTAGTACATAAGGATTTAAACGCAGTTCATAAGGGTCTTGAGTCTTGGTCCATGAAGGAATGAGGTTCTGAATATTGCACACAAAGGATGTGAACACTGGTTTAGAAGGGGCTCGCTCCTGAGTTTGTACGGGAATGAGCAATGATACATAAACATCAAGTGGACACCTCTACTGTGGGCACTCAAGGATGACTGTATACAGTTGTCCTGTAGGTTGTTTGCTCCTTCCCTGGATGTAGAGGGAACAGTTCATCTCAGTGTCCATATAGGGCATTCATCTCTTCTCGAGATGGGAAACTGGGATCCTTCAAGAAATTGTGCCTGGTCTCACTTCCTCGGGATGATTGACAAGGTCCCGGGAAATTCTGAGCCTCTTCCAGCACCTTTAGAGAACACCTGTGAAGAAAGACACCTGTAACTTCTCATATAAAATAGTGAGAAGAAAGATGGGAGGGGAGGGCCCACGGCAGGAGTATCCCTATTAAATACAAAGCAGAAAGTAGCATGGAGATCAGAGGGAGGCTGAAAAGAAGAAGACAACAAAGCAGAGCAGCAGAGAGGCAGGAAGAAAATGAGGGAGGAGGAGGAGGGGATTGTCTGCATGGACAATGGGTCCCCTCTTCCTAGGCATCTGCAGGCTACCTGCCAAATCAATTGATTACATCTGTAGTCAGAGTTGCCTTTTTATTTCACACCAATTTTCACAGGCGGTGTAAGATAAAAATGGAAGAGACGAAGTGAATGGGAAAGATGATTGAATGTTGATGTAAAAGGGAAGGGTGCAAGGAAGTGGGGGGGGGGCAGTGGACACGCAGCTACAGGGACAGTGGCAGACCGGAGTTTGAGTCATGGCTTTCCTCCGTCTCATGACTGGTGTGTGTGAGTGTGTGTGTGTGAGTGTGTGTGTGTGAACCTTGAGAGCCTGTGTCTTCTATTCCTAGGAGTGTGCTGGTGACAGTCCTCCTTGGCTGCCATCATGGCAATAGCCTGCCTCAAGGGTAGCACTGGGGTCCCTTGGTACCCCTGATGCAGGGGTCCAAGGGCTTGGTGAGCACCAAGGATCTCAGACTCAAGCTATCTGAGGATTCACTATGTGCTATATCCTCAGTTTCTTCTCCTCTTGGAGTCTCAGTTTCCCCACCTGGAGTGTGGTGAGAGTCACTCACTTGGCCCCGGTGCTGGAATGTTTGAATGTTATGAATGGCCAGGGCTGTAAGTAGGCCTCTCAATCTCAGCAAGCACTACACATGTAAAGAAATGACCACTGTGGACCAGCTTAGATGGATGCCCAGGGAGGTGGTGTACTGCTGTTCCCTGGAAGGGTCTTTCACCCAGTCAGCCATCTGAGCCATCTTCAAAGGCCAGTGGCTACCCTAGGGCTTTATTTCAGGTCTAGGGTTACCATCTAAGCAACTTTGGGGAGGGAGCCATTGAAAAGTTCTTCTGCAAAAAACAAGTTTCCAGGGCTGTGGATGCTTCTAGCTCTGCTTCTGTCATTCTATCCCCCTCTCGGCTCCTGTGGCAGATATCCTGACCCCCACAACCACCCTCCAGCCAAAACATTCAGTCGTAAACAGTGGTCCAACTGGGATCCCAGCTCCCCAACAAGGGGAGCAATGGCTAACTGGCAAATATCTCAACTCCCCAGTGCTCCAATTACATTTCCTGCCACCCAGCCTTATAATCACCCTAGTCTGTTAGTGGGGCAGAAGCCCCAGTTCTTTCTGGAGATCCCCGTCCCCCTCTTGCAGGTGCTTCTCCCAAATAAGCACATGCCACTGTCGAGTCTGTCATTCCTTGTCATCAGGGCCTCCCATCAAAGGGGCTAATATTCTTGGTGCAGGGAGCAAGTTCCTTAACAGAAACCCTTCCTGTCATGTTCCCTCCTCCCATGCCAATCCCAACTCTTTATCTCCCCTTTTCACTTCCCTGAGTGACTCCAACAGTGACCTTCTCCACGGCTTTCCCTGGTTCACACCACTGGCTAGTTTATCACGGACTGAGTCAGATCTCTTCCCTCCTGAAGTCTCTCTTTGTTCTTCTCTATCCATCAGATGAACCCGGTGCTGAGTGAGCAAGTCTCCTCCAACTGTGGTAGAGGTAGTTATTGATGTGTCTGGGTGGAGACCCCTTCAATTCTCTTGTAAGCTTCTCTCAGGAGGACCGTCAGGTGGTGGGGACACCCCTTCCTCTTGTCCTGCCTGTCTTCAGAGAGTCTGCTCTCAATCTCTCTACTTAACTAAAACCCTTTAAGAACTCCATGAGACAGCCCTTTGGGGTGCCTCCTCCAACACTCAACTAGACAAATACCTCTAAAACAAAGTGTCTCCTCTTTCCCTGCCCACAGCATCCTCTGGGCAGCAGTCACCACTTGCCCCAAAGTGGTAGATTAGACTTCAAGATTCACAGAGCTCCCAAAGGCTTCCTCTAACCACGGAGACACACTGACATTCCATAGGTCCAAACCCTGAATGTCTCCATTCTCCGTTATCTTTAGGGCAGCCCTATTCTGCCTTTTGGGTGTCACACCTCCATAAACCTCCTCACTCCAACCCAAGCCTAACACAGTCACGCTTTCCCAAGCCAGACCTTGTCTTCTGACTTCAGAGAGAGCCTCTTAAATCCCTCCTTCACTGTCCTTCTGTGTCTCAGCCTCCCTCCTCCAAACTTGTCCTCTTATCTCCTCTCCAAATCCAACCCCACGCTCACATCTCTCCCTCTTTGCCCCCCCCCCAGCTGTAGTGGGAGCTGTGGGCCGGCCTGGGAGCTGCAGGCTGCGTTCCTGCCACCCGGCTCCCAGCCGCCAGCTAGCTTATGCCCCAAAATAACAACACACAAATTGTATTCTTTTAAACACTGCTTGGCCCATTTCTACTAATGTGTGTAGCACCTTGAGGTGCTCTTACCCAGAAGATTCTAGCCTACGTCCATCCTGGGTCGGAGCTTCATCACATCTGCCCCAGAGAGCAGGGCTAAGGCATATGAGCTCACTTCCTCTTCCTCCCAGCATTCTGTTCTGTTTACTCCACCCACCTAAAGGCTGGCCAATCAAATGGGCCAAGGCAGTTTCTTTATTAGCCAATGACCTTCCTCCATCACCCAGCCTCCTCGGTCTGCCTCCCTCTGAAATAAATGACCAGACCTCGAGATCCTACCTACATTCAGGTTCTTTTTCCTCTGGCAGTCATCCCCCAGACTGAAAAAAAATCTAGGCTCCTCTACTCTTGACCCCTCTACCTACTGAAAAGAATCTCAGCACCCTACCCATCCTTTATGTTGACATGGTACATCTGTGTCACCGTTTTTTTCTACCATTCTCCTGAAGACCATGAGTACCTCTGGTTGGTAGCTCGGGTCCATGTAGACACCTTCCACACTCAAGCTCAGGGTGTTGTCGGGGTGATTGACACTCCCTGGCTGACCCTAACTAGAACTACCGGGCCACCTCCATGATCTCGATAAAAAGGCTTTAAAGGTCGCTTGCTTCCTGGCAGGTATGGAAAAGGCAGCTCTCAAGGCTGTCAATTATGAGCAAAAATCAGAGTGATCACTCACAGACCAAAAGAAAACCCATCTCTATTTCCCCCTTGTCTTTAAGAGGCCGTGACCAATATGCTGACCTGTCAGCTGACTCAGACAGGGGCGTTTGTACTTACACCTGGTCTTTAGCTCACACCTGGCCGCAGATAAGAGATTAAAGCTTCTAAAACTTGACGATGGCCCTCAGAACCCTCAATGGGAGGTAGTTAAAACAACCTTCAAGGCCTTTAAACATGGGAACAAAGGAGCCAAAGTTTAAAAGGGACCAGGCCAAACGCCAAATACAGGAAGCCGCCTTTTCACAGGGTTCTAGGCCAAGGGAATGGGAAGTGGGTCAGCGTGCAGTCCGCTTCGAATGAGGCCAACAAGCCCATTGAGCAAGTGCTTACCCCAGACCCAGGCCGCCTCCGTGCCTCTGTCCCGTTTGTGGGTAAGAAGTACACTGCCAGTCAGATTGCACTCAGTAAGGAGACACTTTTTATTCTACCACCCCCCAAAAGTCGCAGACACCTGACTCAGACTTGGGTTTAGAACAGAAGGCCAGAGAGCCCCGACGTCCACTGGTCACCTGTCCCTCCTTCATAACTGTAGAACCACTTTGTGACACTGTGAACTTGCTGGCAAGTCTGTTTTGTTCTTATTGGATTTGGGGGCCTACTTAATCAGTCTTGGCTGAATATTCAGAACTCCTCCTGGGGTTCCCTTTCTCTCTGTGATGAGAGTGGACAGGATACCCTCACAGCCAAAATGTATGTGTCTAGTGTTATGTAATATGTTTGGCTAGCCTTTTACATGCTCATTTCTGGTGGTCCCTCATTGCCTGACACCTCTCCTGGGCAGATACAATCCTCCCTAAATTCTGGGGCCCGGTGACTTCGCCCCATATCGTTCTGCTTCCTTTGCCTTTCTCTGCCTTCTAGATATTGTCCCCATCCTTCTCCAGTCACTAACCCCCACTGGTCTACATTCTATCCTCAAAATTTGCAAGCCTAGATCTGTCGTAGGTGTCCACTTATTTGTTCCCTGCTGCTCAGTCCCAAAATAATCACATAGAAACCATATAAGCAGGCACATACCCTACCTAACCAGCATCCAGCCAAACTCAACCTTTCACTTGACCTTAAGCTCTTGGGGTCTCCTCTGCTTTCCCTTGCTACCTCTACCTTGAGACCCTCCCCAGGTACGTTTGAACACATGCATGTTGCGCAACTTCCCCGTGCCTAACCACTCTGGTTGTGAGGTCACGCCCCCATGAGGCCTCTGTTTCATCCTTGCCCTAATCAAACAGCTGGATGCTCTCATAAGCCTTGCCATGTGACCCAGCTCTTCGTTCCCCTCCAACTGTTGGGCCAGCTCATCCGCCCAAACCCATTACTCCCTGGAGGTCCCAGGCTCACTATATACCTGGACAGACTCACCCATGGAATTTTACCTTAGCCACCAAGCAAGTCCCTCCCTGCCTTTTCCTATTAATGACCTTCAGGGGTGCCCAGCCTCTTCCACCCACCCCTGACTCTTTCCACATTTTTTCTGAGACTTTAATATTATTTCATTTTCTGTGTATGAATGTTTGCTTGAATATATGCCCGGGCCCCCATATGTTCAGTGCCCACAGAGACCAGGAGAACGCTTTGGATTCCCTTGGAATGGACTTACAGATGGGTGTGAGCCATCGTGTGGGTGCTGGGACTCAAACCTGGGTCCTCTGAAATGGCAGCCAGTGCTCTTAACCACTGAATGCTCCTCCAGTCCCTCTTCCCACGATCTTGACTTAGAAGCCATTGCTTCTCTTCAGCTCCTCAGCTCAATGCGCATGTTTCTGATAATCAGTCGTTCATCTCTATATATTCTGATAACCAATGCTTTTATGAATCTACCCAGATCCCTTATAAGGACCACTTTGTACTAGCTCAGAGCCTTATCCCATGCCACCTCTGTGGGCAACCTCTCTGTCTGTCTGTGTGCCCACACCCTTCATCTATTACTCTCTGCCGATCACCATCAATCCATTCGCACAAACAACGACAAGGCCAGATGCCAAGTGGAAAGTCCCCTCTGGCTTTTGGGACTCCCTTTCCTAACCTTCTTAGAACCTCTTCCTACCCCTAACCTCAACAAATACTGCCACACCTCCATAGCCATTCTCCGTGTGCCTTGTCTCTTCCTCTCCTTCAGGCACCTGCTGTACCCTTACCCTATTCGAACCTGACAACTTAACGCACCTCATCCCCCATCTGAGGTTCCTACCTACATCAAGGTTAAACTCCAGGGATACAGGGACTCCCTATTTATAGTTCCACTGCCAGTCTGCCTTGACTGGAGAATATTGTCTTCTAAAGCGAGGTCTTCATCCAAGAGAACTGGGACATCACCCCAAACATTTTCTCGCACCCTTCCTTCTCGTCTTCTGGTCTCAACTGCTTGGAGGTTCCCTTCCTTTGTAGAAAACTAGCTTATGTCTGTCTCCTGTTCATCTGATTCAGTGTCTGTGCCCTTGTCTTTTAAGACTTGGGCACCAATCTCCATTTCAAGAACAAAAGATAAATGCCCCCCCCCCCTTTGCTTCAATTCCATCCTCAACCCAAAACATTCTCCCACCTCGAGGTCCTAGATATCTCTTTGCCATCTGTACAGGCATATCTGGCATCCCTTTCAATCCTTAGCCTCCAGCAGCTTCCCAAGGCTTTCTGCTACCCTAGGTGAAACGACCACCATTAACACAACCCTCCGTAACCACATAGACTCACTTGCAGGTGTCATTCTCCCAAAGGGCAGAGCTCTGGGCATGCTTGAAAAGCAGGGCACCTATCTCTTTATCCAGGAAGACTGTTTGTTTGCTGCTCCTGTGCAAACCTGTTCAGAGGAGTCTGAGAGACAGCAAGTGAATTCCAAGGTCGAGCACCCACATTTGGCTGCCATCGTGGCTCCAGGGGACAACTGTCCAACATAGGACATCGGCTTCTCTGGCTGCCTCCCTTCTTGATACGCCTTATGTTTCCCCTCCCACTAATGAACCTTTTGACTCTGTCTATTTAGCTGCCTAGACTTTTTTCTTTTTATTCCAGAGACTGAAGTGCTTTACCCACGACACTTCCAAAAGACAGGTCGACAGCATCGTCCTCCAAAATTTCCAGTACCAAAGACTGCCCCATGAGGATGCCCCGGGTCAACCAGAAATAATCCTGTGAAAAGGATGCTAACAGCCCTATGAAAACAATGTCCAAGTCCCACCCATTGCACTAGAATCTGTTTCTCGTTCTTACAAAACACAAAGCAAAAATATTAGCTTAATTATTCCACTCTGCCCCCCACTGACTCCCTGACCCCCACAAGCACCTGCCAGCTAATATTCTCATTAGCAGACTGTGGTCCTGCTACAAGCCTCAGTTTCCCTAGTAACCCTAATAATGGCTAACTACAAACGTCTTATCTCCCTGATGCCCCACGTACATCTCCTCTCATCCAGCCCTGCAATTACCCCAGCCTGTAAGTGGGGCAGGGGACCCTAGTTCTTGTTAGAGGCCCCCCTTTCAAGCACTTCTCCTATAGAAGTTTGTGCTGCTGTTCCGTCTATCACCCCTTGTCTTGTCCTTCTATTCCAAATCTGACAGTCGCTGTTGCCCATGAGTGTCATAAACAGAGGTCAAGCTGAGGGAGTGCCCCTCCCAGCTTCCCATTCACCACCCTGAAGGCAGCAGCAGTTCACAGATCAGGTGGGGCACATATATTTATAGCCACTAATGAAACCAAGGGTTGGATGCCACTCGATGCGCCATTCCAGTAGGGGATGGTGTTTCCCAGGTTAGGTCTTTTGGGAGAGTCTTTCAAAAGCAAGGGTCTCTGCTGCAGAGAGGATGAGTCAGCTGCCCCCACTGGCCATCCCTGTGCCATAGTTCTCCCCTCAGATGACCTGGTGCATCAGCATGGCAGGCAGTGCCCTCAGGAGGAATGGATGGCCATTAGGAGACACCCCTGAAGCCTTTCCATGGGTGATACCTTCTCTGGACAGGAAGCTGTGCATCCGTGAGAGTTCTTCAGAACCACAGACGACAAAAAGAAAGTTCTGTGACCAATCTCCCAGGACACATGACTCGTTAAAGACAGGAGAAGCTGGGGTCTGGATATTATCTCCAACCAGTGCTCAGGTACATACCACATGCATGTATGTACTTTTATGTATGTCTATGGTTTGTGTGTTGTGCATGCACGTGTGCATGTTATACTTATTTGTGAGTATGCACATATGTGTGTGCTTACTGTGTATCTGTGTGCTCATTCATACATGTATGTGTATTATATATTTGTATGCATGCACCTGTGTGTTCGCCTCTATGTGTATATGCATGTGTGCTTATGTGCATGGGTTCAAATGTATATTTACTTATGTGTTTTATGCTTCTTCCTGCATGTTTGTGTGTGTGTGTGTGTGTGTGTGTGGTGTGTAGGAGGGCAGGGCCAGCACACAGTCTTTCTTGCAGGGAAGCAAGCCCCATAGTGAGGCCTGTGTTTGTTTCCAGGCTGAGGTGGGAGATGCCCCGCTAGGGCAGGAGGTGGGAATGACAAGCACATTTGCCTTCTAAACTCAGAGCATGCCCTGCCTGGGGAGAAGCGTGTCAGGAGCCGTGTGAAACAGCAGATGAAGTTGTCGTTCACGTTCCGTCTTTATTGCTCCCCGTGAGAACCCCCCACACAGGGCCTGCCACTCAGCCCGCCAGGCATGGCAGCTCCCAGGCCCCATTCTGTCCTCCAAGGGAACACAGGAGGCCAGAAGGTATCTGTTTTATCTCCGAGTCGCCTCGCCACATGCATGGTGCCTCCCTCTGAGTCCTACCTGTAAAGGGTGTCCAGGAAGATCGTAGGAGGAAGCCACATGACGGCCAGGAGGGGACTGGGAGCTGATATACACTGCAGCTCACAGGCATCTTCTCTCATGCACCGTCTGACCTTGTATTAACACTTCTGCTCCTTCAAAGTCCCTCAAGACTGCGGTTACCTTTGGGAGGAGGGGAGAGTGGAGTGGCTCTCCTTTCACCTAGTGTCTTCTAGCAACAAAAGACAACCAGATATAGACGAAGAAGGAGGCAGGGATTGGCACATGCTTGCTGGATGTGGCACGAGCTAGGGGTGGTCTTTCCTCCCTCCCTGAACCACCAGCCTTGGTGCTCAGTTCTCCCTATAACGGCCTGGGGCTGGAGGTACTTTGGCCCTGGGAAAGGTCCATTCCTTGAGGACAGGCTAGAAGTGCTGGTCTTCAGATGCCTAGACAGACTCCAGCCCAAGATGTCAGGACCCCGCTTCCTGGCCTACTCTCCAGCTTCTCAGAGGACCAGAGGACTGTGTCCTGGCTCACTATGGCAACCCTGGCGGCCTCCCCTCCATCCTTTCCTCACTCCTCACCTTCTTATGGGGTTCCCCAATAAACTTCTGCTATTACAGTCCCTCGCTATCTTAATCTGCTTCTGCTGCTATGATAAAGCACTGACTAAAAACCCCTCAAGGAGGAAAGGGCTTATTTTAGCTCACAGCTTATGCCCATCAGGAACTGAATCACAACCATGGCGCAACCCTGCTAACTGGCGTGTTCCTCATGTTTTGCTCTGCCTGCTTTCTTCTACAGCTCAGGACCACTGGCCCAGAGGTGACACCACCCACAGTGGACTGAGTATTCCCACATCCATCATCAGTCAAAAAAAGAAAAAGTCCTACAGAAATAGCCACAGGCAATCTGATGGAGGCATTTTCTCAACTGAGGCTCCCTCTTCCCAGATTTCTCTAGCTTGCATCAAGCTGACATAAAATCAGCCAGGACACCAACCAAGGTCTGGTTTTTAGGAAATCCCAAGGAAGACAGGAGGCTCCTTGTAGTGTGACGAAGAAGCAGTGTGTGCTGAGGCCTGGGAACCCCACTTCCCCAGGCCACTCCCTGCACCTAGACCCATAAAATAAGTTAGTGACCCACAATGACACGAGTCTTCTTCTTGCACAGTAAAAGAATCAGGTTCATCCAGGGTCACCACGGCGGCGGTGGAGGGGAGGTGCAGGCTACACACTGTATATCTGGATTATGAGATCAAAGATCAATACAGCACTGTACAGAAGCAAGTGTTACATTGGGCCACAAATCTAAAATAGAGCTGGGAATGGGGAATGACAAGAAGGTGTTGTCAGAGGCCCGAGGTGGAAAGAGCCTTGTCCAGTCAGCTTCTGAGTGTGTGGGCGCCACATACCCAGCACGGGACTTTTTTGATCTGGTGGCACAGCACCTGTCTGACATCTGTTCCAGGTGCGCCACATGGTAGGCTTTAGGTTTGTAGGCACCTTTCTTCCACGGCTGCCTGTGATTTTTCTAGAAAGAACTGGTGCTCAGAGTCCATGGGTGGTTTAGGAATATGGTCTCTGGGGCTAGGGAGATGACTCAGTGGGTGAAGAGTTTGCTGAACAAGCACAGGGGCTCGAGTTCAGATCCTTAGTGTCCACGTAAAAGCCAAAGGTGGCGGTGAGCATTTGTGATCCTGGTGCTGTCTCGGTCACACGCAAACAGGGGTCTCTCAGGCTGGCTAGTCGTCTAGGCAGAATGGTGAGCTCCAGGTTCAGTGAGAGACTCTGCCCCAAAAAAGTAAGGTGGAAAGTGATATAGAAGAAATCCAATATTGACCTCAGGTCTCTGTATGCACATGCGTGCGCGCACGCACACACACACGTGCATGCATACATATGCCCCTCCCACATGCACACACACACACATGTGCACACATGCATATACTGCCATGCACACGCACGTATGCACACACACACACAGAGGTAGAGAGAAAGGTAGAGAGAGAGCATAGAGAGCAACTTCGCCTTTGTTTCTCAGGTACCGTCCACCTAGTATTTTGAGATAGGGTGTATCACCAGCCTGGGACTCGCCAAGTAGGCTAGGCTGGCCAGTGAGCCCTAGAGATTTAGCAGTTTCTGTCTTCCCAGAGCTGGGATTACAAGTGTGAACTCCTCTCTGGAGGAATCCAGGCTGTGGCCCACCCCTGATCAAAGCTGATACTGAGTACCTGCTCAGCCCATTCTGGAAGAGCATTCCATTGGAGCATAGGTGTGTGGGTCCAAACAGACCTAGCCCATGCAGGGGTTAGAGTCTGGATCCTCCAGTTGTCTCCTTCCTATAGAGCTGGCTTTCTGACCTTACCCCTATGGAGAGGAGAGGAATAATCAGGTCTCCAGAGATCAGATTAGATCTGTGTGACAGGGTCCGACCAGAGAGCAGCCATCCCCACCCAGCCCCCAACACTACACTACACCTCATCGCTACTCCCCTTCCCCTTCTCTCCTCTGTATTCATTCCCACAGCGGACGCCGCGCAGGGAGGTCTAATACTGCCTGGTTAATGGCTTATAGATCGTTGGTGAGTCGGGCCTGATGGAAGTGTCTGTTAAGGTTGGCATTGGGAGCCGGAGTCAAATGGCCCGAGACAGATTCATGGCTGTCTTCCAGGCCACACCAGGAAAAATGCACCCACACAGCATGCTCAGCTCTTTGAAGGTGAAACCTGGCGCTAGGGAGGGAACCTTCCAGGGGAAGCCCATGCTCTGAATGGTGGGTCTCAGCTCCCAGACCCCACCCAGAGTGTAGGGACCTGCAGGTCGGGGTGGAATTGCCTGAGGGCAAGCTAAACTGTAAGTGGAAGACAGAAACAAGCCTTGGAAGACTGACTAATGAGGGCTAATTTGGAAAGAGACCAGGGCGACCTAGTAATGGGTTCCGAATTATGGGATTTGGAAACCAGATTTTGCCGTATCCAAATAGAATGGCTTCAGTAGAAGTATCCAAGAGAAAGTACTGGGGGTGGGGTGGAGTGGGGGCGTGGTGGTGATGTTTTTGTCCTGAAGGAATTCATAATATACCAGAGAGATGATTGACATAAAATTGTATTGCTTGCCACTTAATAAAATTAAATTACCAAAATGGCAAACCAAAGGCTCCTGGGAACCCAGTAGAATGAACAGATGTAGTACCCATAACTGCCCATCTGTATACTTGTGCTCACATTGGCACTACTGAGGGCTGGCAATGTTGGCTGTATTACTAGTTCATGGCTTAAGCGTCCCCTCTTTTCTCTAGATTCTACGCCATCTGGTACAATGGCCCAAGCTTCCAATAGCTAAGTTTCTGGCCCTCTAGAAGGAACATCTGTTTGTTCTCCTGCAGATAAGGACTGGAAGGGAGTGGGTGGGACCCTGGTCCAATATGTTTAGGATCCTGGGATTGAGATCCCCTTCTTTGTTTGCTCTCGGACGTCAAGGATTCCCAGTTAGAGGCAATTGTCAAGAGCCCAGGGGAGGCCCAAAGGGAGTTTCAGAGTTGGGGTGATCCATCTCCTGGGCTCTTTAAGAATCTTCCATTTTGCAACTAGAGAGTTGGATCAGCAGTTAAGAAGAGCACTGGCTGCTCTCGTAGAGGACCTGGGTTCAATTCCCATCACCCACATGAAATCTCCTCTGTTTGCAACTCCAACTCTAGGAATCCCAATGCCCTCTTTTGACCTGCATGGATGGACCAAACATTCATGATCTACATATATACACATAAGCAAGGCATTCATACACGTATAAATAAATAAATAAATAAATAAATAAATAAATAGTCTTCTATCTTTCACCTCTAAGGGGGAATTTCAGCATTTCCATTTCCTTGGCTGGCTGGCAAATTGTAAATCTAGGTATGAGCAGAAAATATCGTGACATCAAGGTTATGTGGTCTGGCGCTGACAAGATGGATGGCTTCGGTAACCAGCCTTCCCAGCGTCTCCTGGCTCTCTCTCCACCTCTCTTTCTTTTCATCTCTTTTATTTTTTTAAAAGAAAACATTTTTAGAGACTTTAATAACCGTGGAAGGATGCTGTAAGGCGGGCAAGGAAATCGATCATTTTTATTCGGTTGTTCACGATAAAATGTAAGTTTGGGCGATAAATCTTCTTACCTTGAGGGGAGAGAACAGCGTGGCTGACCATTAATATGATTCCTTTTTGGAAATTTCAATGAATGAATGATGCCTTGGGTCTGAGAAATTAGCAGTAATGGCTCACATCCTCCTGGTGGGAATTAGCCTTAAGCAGAGGCTGGAAGTGGACTTGGATTTTCCCAGATCTAGGCGTGTTCTGGTCCCTCCTACTTTCTCTCTTCATCTGCCTATGCCACCAATTATTTCAGACCAACATTTCCCCAATATATACAGAGCATCCACTGTGTGCCAAGAACCACGTTTAGCTATAGGGGTGGTTTTAGGATGAGAGTGAGTTACTTGGTGAGGAAGGTTCCCCATTGTATTCCAGAGGGGATGCTGACATGAGGGACAGGAATTCTGGGAGAAGGATGTCCCAGCTTCCTTTTTGCTGCTGCGATAAAACACCCCGACACAAAGCAACACAGAGAGAAGGCATTTATTTCAGCTCACAATTCCTGCTTAGAGTCCATCATTGTGAGGAAATTGAAATGGCCGGGATGGCTGGAGCTTGGAGCCGTTAGTTACATTCACAGTTAACAGCAGAAAGAGAAGGAATGCTTGCGTGCCTAGTGCACAGCTGGCCAGTCCAGGGAGTGGTGCTGCCCACTTCAGGGTGGGGTGTTCTCACATCAATCAAGGCAGTCAAGACCATCCCTCACAGACATGCCCATAGGCAAACCTAAGGTAGCGTTCCTTCAAGGAGAATCTCTTCCTAGGTGAGCCTAAACTGTGTCATGTTGATCATTAAAAGAAAACCTCACAAAAGCTGTTTGGATCTGTGGCTCAGGGGACAGTGTTTAAGGGAAAAAACTCGGAGACTTTGGATAGTGATGCTGGTCTTCCCACGTGCCCTCCCCCCCCCCCGTGTGTGTGTTCGCATAGCCACATAGGCCAGAAGAGGGCATTGGATCCCTAGAGCTAGAGTCCCAGGGGGTTATGGACCACGCAGTGTGGGTGCTATGAAGCAAACTCAGCCTCTGGAAGAGCAGCAAGTGCACCTGCCCCTGAAGCTGGTTTTGAGACTAAAGTTTGACCCTTAGAAATGGGAATATTGGGGAGTGTGGGAGAGTGGCTTTTGGGTTTTTGTACTCTGCTACCTGTTTTCTGGATTCCTGTTGGTGAGGGGTTTCTGTACTGCCCGGTTCCCATAGTTGTTAAGTCCCAAAGAAATCACACAGAGATCTATATTAATAATAAACTGATTGGTCCATTAGTTCAGGCTTCTTATTAACTCTTATAACTCATATTAACCCATTATTCTTAACTATGTTAGCCACATGGCTCGGTAGCTTTTTCAGCAGGGCAGTCTCATCATGCTTCTTGTGTGTCTGGGTCAGGACTGTAGAGGAATGATCTTCCCTCTCCCCAGAATTCTCCTGTTCTCACTGACCTGCCTCTACTTCCTGTCTGGTTGTCCTGCCTATACTTCCTGCCTGGCTACTGGCCAATCAGGGTTTATTTAAAACATAATTGACAGAATATACACAATTGTCCCGCATCAGCTTCCCACAGACATTAAGGCGTTTTTCTGAGCTCTCTTGCCCTGCCAGTACCCAAGGTGTTCCCTCATGTGTCGTGGTCTAAGTCCCCTGGGAACATGGCAGTGAGTGAATCAGTCTCTTGACCTTTGTGCCCAGATTTCTCAAAGACAAAAACAAGGCTGATGATGCAGCTACTTCAGGCTACCATGGCAATGAGCCTTAGACTGAGACCTCTTCATGATTGACACGGAGTTCTCAGCGCTGGAGACGCTTGAGGGCAAGCTGGCACAGGACATGGTTCTGATGGGAATGTTCTTTGTGGCCTAAAGGTGACCGAGTTCTTGTAGTGCCCTGCTGTGGTCTTCCTCTTTCACTTCTTAAAAGGCCACTCACCCTCTTATGGGGCCCCACCCTCACAACCTCATTGAACCTTAACTTCCCCAAAGCATTGTGGTAGTCAGTGTTCTGTGGGTCACTGTAACGGATGCTGAATGGATCAAAGAGGAAGTTAATTTTGGCTCACGGGTTTGGAGCTTCCTTGGCTCTGTTGCTCTTGGGCCTGGGGCAAGTGCTGTGGGATATTTGTACACTGTATGAAAATGTTTTGTTGTGATTGGTGCAATAAAATGCTGAATGGCCAATAGCTAGGCAGGAAGTATAGGCGGGACTTCCAGCTAGAGAGAAGAAGAGGAGGATGCATCTAGGCATAAGGAAGATGCCAAGAGACATGGAGAGAAAACAGGAAATGCAACATGGAAGAGAGGTAATGCTATGTGATAGAACATAGATTAATATAAATGGGCTAATTTAAGTTACAAGAGCTGGTTAGGAACAAGCCTAAGCTATAGGGTGAGCTTTCACAATTAATAAAATGTCTCCATGCCATTATTTGGGAGCTGGCTGGCAGGACAGAAAAAGACTCATTACAGGTATGATAACATATGGTGGGATGAGCATGTTGAGACAAAACCTGTTCATTTTATGGCCCAGGGATGAAAGAGAGTGATGAAACCAGAGCCCTACAGCCCCCTGCAAAATGACAACCAATGACCATCCTTCCACCTGGTCCCATGTCTTAAAGGTCCCACCACTTCCCAATAGCACCAAGCTGGAGGCCAACAGTTTGCTAAAATGGGCCTTGGGGGACACCCCATCTGTACACTAAAGCAAGCTCATCTCCGAATACCATCCCACCAGGACCTCAACAGGTACATTCTGGGAGGCCCAGAGCCTTTACCCCACAGCAGATGCATGGTGTGGAAACTGCCTGAGGACGTAGGTTGGAGGCATCTGAGAAGTGGAAGCAAGATGGGCAGGAGTTGAGGCATGGACTCTGATGCCCAAACGTCCTCTCAACTGCTACTGCCACCTTAAACCTGTGGCTGGCACGTGGGAGGGTTAAGGGTACCGCTGGCCCTCCCCCTCCCTACAGTGATGCTCTGGTATCACTTTGCCACTTAAGAAAATAGTCATTGCGCGCGCGCGTGTGTGTGTGTGTGTGTGTGTGTGTGTGTGTGTGTGTGTGTGTGTTGGATATGTATATTCATGTGGGTGTGGGCATGCTCATGCCATGGCATCTGAGCAGAGGTCTGAGAACAACTTTGGGTGATGGTCCTCTCCTTCCACCTTATTTGAAACAGACTCTCTTGTGTGTAGCTGTGTATTCCAGGCCAGCTGGTCCTTGAGCATCTGGGAATTCCTCTGTGTCCATTTCATCTGTAGCAGGAACACTGGGGTTGGAACATTTGGCTTTGCCTGGGTCCCTGGATTTTTGTTTTGTTGTTGTTGTTTTTTTTTGTTTTTTCGAGACAGGGTTTCTCTGTGGTTTTGGAGCCTGTCCTGGAACTAGCTCTTGTAGACCAGGCTGGTCTCGAACTCACAGAGATCCGCCTGCCTCTGCCTCCCAAGTGCTGGGATTAAAGACGTGTGCCACCACCGCCCGACGGGTCCCTCATCTTAACTCAGGTTTGCCTACTGAGCTATCTCCCCGGTTCTGGAATCTGTTTCCTAACAGACCACCAAACCCCCTCATGGGACTGCATCCCTGTGACATCGCCCCTCAAAGACCTTGCAGCCTTCAGTTTTCTGTTCCTGTGACAAACAGCCAGCACCGTCAAAGACAAGACTGATTTGGGCTCCTCCAGCACCGCTGCCTCCCCATTGTTGTTCTCTCTTGACAAGCAAGGGAGGGGGTGCTTCCAGCCTGACCTCTCTCCTGCGGCTTGCCGGCACTCTGGACGTTGTCAGCAACCAAGTGCTTTCAGCATCCCTGGCATGCAGGATACTCTGCAAACAAAGACAGGACCACCAATTATTGCAAACACAGCCGGTTTCTGTTTGCTTCTCGGGTTTGGAGAGCAGCGCCATTGATTGACTTGAACTTTACCCCTTCACACTCCAACGTGATTCACTATTCCTTGGTGGGGTAGAGCCGTGCTGCTTGGACTTCTTGGGGCCAGACAGCTATCACTTCCTGGATCATTCTGTGTGGTTGGTACCCCAGATTCTATTTTGTTTGAAAGATAGGGGACAGTGAGTATTTTTATGACTCTCCCTTCTCATAAGAAACAGAGTCAGTGTTTAAAGCCGGACTCCAAAGCCAGGGGCCTTTCTAAAGCACAGAGGTGCTGGCCATGCGGGGACCCACCCTTGACAGCTCATCAGATCCAGCACGGTACCAGGCAAACATGAGAATTGGAGACACTTTTCGAGATCAAATATAGATGGAATTCGGATACCAAGCTGTGCCGGCAGCTCAGCGGTCAGTGCGACATCTCTGAAAACAATGACAGCCGATTGCTTTCTTCTAACGGACGCGAGTGCTTAGAGATTTCTGAATCGCATCTGAGTGAGAATCGCTAGGGCAAAGGGGTAACACATTCATATGCTGGCGAACGCGGGGAATTATATTCTGGAGAAAAGAAAGTGGATATTCACACCAGAGGTCTGGGTGCATAAATTACAGAACATTCACACCAGGCAATGTGATATGTTATTGAAAACAATTAATTAGAGCTACCCAGAGAAATCCCCAAGGTATTGTTGAGAAAGAGAAGCAAGACACAAGAGACTGAATATCAAATAGTTCAGTAAAACAAACAATCACAAAAAGCCAGCTGTACGGGCTTAGGTCAGATCTCTCTCTCTCTCTCTCTCTCTCTCTCTCTCTGTCTGTCTGTCTCTCTCTGTCTCTCTGTCTCTCTGTCTCTCTCTCTCTCTGTGTGTGTGTTGTGCATGCACGCGCGAGTGCATGATAGGAGCTTGCACAAGCAAATCTGCACACAATGATGTGTGGATGCATGTGTGCAAAATCACTCTGTCCTCTGTCTCAAGCTGCTACCACCATGGATTCAACTAACCTTGGGTAGAAAATATTTTGCAGGGGAGGGGGAGAGACTGGCTGGGGCGATAGCTCCCTTGGTAAAATGCTTGCTGTATAAGCCTGAGGTTCCAAGTTCAAGTCCCAGAACTCATCTACAAAGACTGAGCATGGTGGTTCACTTGTGATCCCGGTGCTGGGGAGGGTGTAGATGGCAGATGAATGGGGCTTCCTGGCCCGCTAACCTGGCCTTAAAATCGGCAAGCCCCAGGCTGGAGAGAGACCCTGATTCAAAAAAAACAGTAAGGTAAACAGGAAGGTAGATAGTACCTGAGAAGGAGTGACAGTCAAGGTTGACCTCTGGCCTACACACACACACACACACACACACACACACACACACACTCAGAGCCAGCATCATTTAGGCGTTGTATAATGAAATAGATGTTCCCATAAATAACCCCGAGGAAAGACTGTGAGGGTGTTTTCCCTGAACCAACAGAGATCTGGATGAAGGTGCAATGAAGAACAGGGCCCAGCAGACAATATGCAAAGGCCGGGGACAACGGCAAGGAGGCCACCTCACATGCTTCCCAGGCGTTTTTGAACAGGAAGAATGTATACAACCCTGAACCATCTTTATTTCATTTGCTTCTGCAGTGCTAAGGATGCAACCCAGGGTCTCAGGTGCACCAGGCAAACCACTTGAGTCCCACCCAAGCCTGCTCATACCTGGCCTTAAAGTTAGCCCAAGAAAGGCTGGAAACTGTGGTTTTGGGGGTTCTTCCTGGACTGTTGCCTTCCTTGTAACCCCTACCTGGACTAGTGATAAACTGGATAGTTGAGGGAGAAAAGAAATTGGTTTTCCATTCTGTTACTGCTGGGGCCATCACAATACCGATTGTTCTAACAGGGATCCCTTTGGGAGCCAGCAGAACTATTAGATCTTCGAGGATCACGAGGCATCAGCATTGTCTCTGGCAAGCTGAGATGCAGGCTCACTCTTAGCTATGGGTCCTTAGTGGAGGTTGCATTCTTAATTCTGCAATCTTCCAGCAAATATGACCACAGGCATTGCCAGAAGTCCTAATTATACCCAGAGGCCAGAAGGACCACATTCGTCATATTTCCTCCCCAGATTCATCATCTCACCACAGGAGGGAGAGACCTTTCCCTTCAAGGTCCTAGGGTGAAGCCAGGCAGGATGGGTGGCTTTCCAGGGTCCTGCTCAGCTAGAAATGCCAATGACTCAGGTTGAGCAGGGCTGGGATTTCTCCTGTGTCCTCAGTGTGGTTGGTCTGGCTGGCCCCTCAAACTGACCTAATGATTATACTAGGTGATCTACTAATGATTATTTCCTAGCCGATGGGTCCAGCATCACCAACTCGGCTCACAAAATGGGCCATGTGCTGATTAAGAAATAAACTAGGTATTCTAACCCCAGACCCAGCCCTCTTTCTCCTGAGCATCCCCACAAGCCTTATTTAATGCCAGGGGTTGATACAGAGACTGATGACTGGGGAGGAAGGAGAAGAGAGATTCGCCACCCCACCCCTGGCTATCTGCTAGTCTGTTGTGCCATAGTTTAGAATTGTGGGCAGGGTTCTCTTTGGATATGAGGAGGAAGGTTATTTAGAATGCTGTGTGGAGCTAAGACTAGCACACAGGAAGCTGAGTGTGGAGATAGAGATGAAAGAAAGACCCAGACATCACTTTCAGCCCATAGATCTGCTCATGCCTGAAGCCCATTGCCACCGGGCAAGGAGAATAATGGCCCCCGAAGAAGTCCATATCCTCCCCCTCTGGAACCTGTGTAAATGTTGCCTTATGTGATGAAAAGAGGTGCGGGGGAAATGGTTGCAGATCTTGAAGTGGAGGCATTGGCTTGGATTGTTTTGTCGGGCTCTGAGGATAGCCACAAGGTTGACTGGAAGAGTCCCATCAGAGAAGGGAATAGAACCCCTGATGCTGAGGTCAAGGTTGTAGCTCTGAACAGGACCTAGGAGCCAGGGAAGCTGGACATCCTGAGAAGCTAAGAAGGCAAGGCAAACATTCATTCCTGACAATTCCAGAAGGAAGAAAGCTTGGCTCACCTGTCAATTTTAGTGGCATAAACCTATTTCCGACTCCTGACCTCCTGAAATACAAAGTAACAAAGATGAGTTATTTTTAAGCTCCTCGGTTAGTGGTAATTACAGCAGCCATAGAAACCGAATACCCGCAGCTTGCTAGTTGGTGGAACCAAGCTCCCCCTGGTTACTGTCGATTTCCTATCATTTGGACCTCCAGAGATCCCTGGCTGGTAGCCTCCCGCTCTATCCCCCCCCCCCAAGAGTTGGCGTCTCTTCTCGGAGCACGAGGAGGATCTCAGAACTTGCTTCTGTGCCTATGGACCTTGAATACTTGAAGGGCTACAGGGGTAGAATTGTCTAACTTTTTTTGGTCTGTGACTGTGGAGTTCCAGTTAGAACCAGATGTGTCTTGTCTTGTGGGGGCAGTGCTATGGATTTTGTGTCTTTCCTAAGATTCTTCTGTTTCTGTGACAGACACCCTGACAAAAAGCAATTTAGGGAAGGAAAAGTCGATGTGGTGCAAACAGTTCCGGGTTTCATCTGTTGTTGCAGGGAGGTCAAGGCAGGGACTGGAAGCATCGTGGAGTTCAGGAACAGAGGAATAACAGCATGGGCCTTGCTCATTTGCTCACAGGTAGCTTTTCTACTCTTAAACAGCCCCAAGTAGGGAATGGTGCTGCCCACAGTGGACTGAGCCCTCTGACAATTAACCACAGGCTTTCTCACAGGGCAACCTGATCTAGATAGTTTCCCATCGAGAGTCTCTTTCCACGTGATTCTGGGCTGCTCAAGTTGACAGTTAACACTATGTGGGGGGCCATCTTGAGTTCTGGGTTCAGAGTCCAGCCATGGCTCAAGGAATCCCAGGAGAGAGCCTGGGACTAAGGGAGGATGTGTGGGGATGCCTCTATCCCTGTGGTATCTTGGATGCACAGATAGAGCTACATTTCTGTAGCCGGGGACGCTGGGGGTAAGGGTAGCCTATTTTGACTTTATGCTCCACCTTCTGGCCCATCTCCTTCCGTGACACCCCCCACTACCTTGCCCATGAGGCATGTGCCTATGTGGAGGTACCCAGGGGACTGCTTCTGATATTTGCCCCTGGGGTGTCCTGTCAGAATATAAGACAGCCATCTAGCCTCCTAGACCTGATTGTTTTGACAATTTTGCCAAGTGACGAAGCAAAGACCCCCACTTGGTGATAAGAAAAGCAATATTGTGGCAGAGATGCATCGTTCTGCTGAAATCAGTGGTAAGTGAATTTGCATCTCTCAGTAGTAAATCGTCTAGCTGTGCCCCCCCCCCACACACACATTCTGCAATTGCAGGGATTTAGAGGCACTTGGGCCTGCTTTATTATTTTATGATAGAGGGGAAGGGGGGAGAGAGAGAGAGAGAGAGAGAGAGAGAGAGAGAGAGAGAGAGAGAGAGAGAGGAAGGCAGGGAGAAAGCTACTCAGAGTGACTATGGGGGTTGGGGGGTTCCTTTGAGTTTCTTTCAGTGTCTGAGCTTGTGGCCAGGCTGAGGAAGTATCCAAGCAGGGAGGGTGAATCACTGCCTGGGAAAAGAAATCAGCCTCTCTCGGTTCTGTGTTATGATTTAGAAGCCTCTGAAGAACGCTTGTCATGACATGCTCTCTAAAACCCTCTTTAAAATTCTGCTGCAAAGGCCCAGGGAAAAGATATACAGGCCTTTGTGGAGAGCCACGGGAGCGGGGGAGAGCAGGAGACATGGGCAGAATGCTGCCAGAGGGCGGGAGTGTTCCATGCAAATTTGTTTAAAGTCCCAGGTCAGTAGCTGAGGGGAAGGAGCCCGCTTTATCCTTTTTAAGAATAAAGTGGACACTATCTCTTTTGCTTTGGAGAGGAGCCAGTTGTGGAATGCTTTGCATCCTCTGCACAGGGGTGCCCTGGGTGACCCCCATTCTCTCTTTTACCTCTGAGCCTGGATGAAAGAGAAACCGGGCTGGGAGATGAAGGAGCGAGACACATTATGAAAGAGGGCTGTGGGGCCCGTGAGTTCTCAAGTGGGAATCGCTGGACCAGAACTGGGCCAGCCCAGGAGAAAGAGAGTTCCTGGAGTTTTTAGGGTGAAAACCAGGGCTCGGGCAGACCTATCAGGCTGAACCCGGCTCCCTAGTCCATCCCAAAGTGCCAAAGAGATGTCACTAGTGTACAGTGGAAAGAGGGGCAGGTTAAAGGGCCCAGTGACCCCAAGTCTTTCTTTGGGGTACTGACAGGAGCTTTAGGTCTAAAGGTTGGGGTGTGGAAAGGGTAAGAGGCAGTCCTGGTCAGGGTGTGGTCTTGTCTGACTTCATCTCATCTCCAGTCCAACTAGGTGAGCAGAAGCCTTTACTGTCTCAGGGGACCAGCTCATGATTTCAGGAGCTGATAACTTCTGCTCCAGCGCTCAGCCTCCCCTTCCTGCACAGCTGTCCTCATCAGGGGGCGTCATGGAGCGGTCTATCCTGTGGGCTTTTGTACTTTCTGGAAGCACAGGTGACTGCAGATTGGCATGATGACATCTCTGCAACTTTAGCTTTCATGGGATTGAGGTAGGTTAGGCAGGCCAAGTCAAGAGGGAGCGTAAGGCAAAGTGATGGAGACAGGTGTGGAATGAAGGCCGGGAAGGGAGACTTTCACAGTAGTTCTGGTTTCTGTGTAGACCCAGGTGAGAACTAGAGATTCTCCCTGCTTCCCCTTCCTCTCCCCTTCCTCCTTCCTCATCGCATCCTTCCTCCTCACCATCTTTCCTCCTTACCCCCTCTTTCTCCTGCCATTTTTCCTCTCCATTCCTGCATGTCTTTGTCTTCCTTCACCCTGTCTCTCCTCCTCCCTTCCCCCTCTTTCTTCTCTCTTGTCTCTCATCTCTCCCCCGTACCCCGTGGGAACAGGGTCCTACTGTGTATTCCAGACTGACTTTGAACTCATGATTCCCCTTCCTCAGCCTCCAAGTGATGGAATTACAGCCCATTTGGCTCATGACCAAACTTTGTAACTCGGCCTTCAAGATGCCTTGATTCCCAGCTTCTCTTCTGGTTCTTTCTGTCACATGGTTAGAGTGCTTTTAATTTCCGAGCTACAGAAGCCCCCCATGTCAGTGGACACGAGATAGTAGAGCTGATGAAGGCAGAGGGACACTCCAAAGCCTTCAGAACAACCCCCATTTCTTCAGTCACAGGAGGTCTTGCCTGGGTTGTCTTTGGAAGGCTCAGCTGAGCTCTTTGTACACACATTGTCTAACTGGCTACTTGGCCTATTGTTCCAGGGACTATTTATTGATAAAAGTATCTAACATTCGTTTACCCCTTACCATGGGACACTGGGGAGGCAGATAGCTTGTCTAGAAGGAACAGAATGAGGGGCTGGCAATGAGGTGTGTACCCAAACTGTATGCCACAGTCATCTTGCTGGCTTCACTTTAGTCCAGCTCCAGCAAATTTATGGCCACCTATCGTCACCCACGGCCATTCAGTGCCATGCACTAAATGGGTTGGGGGGCATAGGGACATGGAATCTTCATTCTCCACGCTTTATGCCTACTAGGATAGGTGCCTGCACGGGGCTACTTGAGTTGACACCTGTCCTCTCTAGTAACTCACACCTCGAGAAGGCAAGTGAGGGTCATTATAATGTCCACTTTACAGGTGAGAAAATGGAGCAAGATACCCAGAATACCACAACCAGTAAATGGAAGAAAAGACAGTTTGTTCCACCCGCTTTGAAGCCAGATCATTGGGCCAAGCCTCTGAGATAGCTCACGTCCTTGACGAGGTTCTCTCTGCATCTCCCAGTTGGACTTTTTGCTGAGTCCTACTCTGGGCTCTATTGTGGGCAGTAAGGATTCCTGTCTGTTTCTGACAGAGAATCCAGAGCCCGGTGTAGCCGTGATAGGCTGGTATCATCATCAGCAAGCTCCAAGAGGTGTTGGGGAGACAGGGGCAAGGAGCCTTCTGAGAAGCAGGGCTGTTGGGTGGGGTCCAGGTCCCATCTGTGCACCCCATGTGAGGCTCCTTGCATGAGGTTCAGGAGTTGCTGTCAGTGACTTTCCTGCCTCCTTGGGTTTTCCAAAGGCATTGATTTTGAGAATCCTCAGCTAGGAACCAAGCCACAGCAGCCAGGTCGAGTGCTCCCAGCAGCAGCCAGCTGTGCACCCCACCTCTACCCCATCCTCTAGGCACCCACCTGCTGGTGGCTCTCGGCTTGTTTGCGATGGTTTTTTATTGACTCTGACTAGTCTGGAAATAATTGCACTAATGTCATTGACATTAACAGTGCACCAGAATGTATTTATATCTTGCTTCTTCCTCAACTGAAATTCAATGTCATCACTATCGCTGTGGGAGGCAGGCTTCTGCCTGGCCCTGTAGCTATGGCTTGGGGTTGGGAGGCATCTGTCCAGGGTACCACACCTGTCTGGGAGGCCTTGAGTTTGAAGCCAGAAACGTTGGTGTTTAAACTCTGGCTTTGGTTCATGAAGCTGCCAGTAGGGTGTGCCTATACCAGTGGTGGTGTGTGTGTGTGGAGGTGGAGGACTGATGGGGTTCCCATACAGGGAAAGTAGGCTTCTTTTGAAAAGTCTCCAAGCTGATGAAGACACAGTGTTGGATGGACAGTATTTCTCAATCCCACCCCAGCCCCACACAATGGGCTTACCTGCTCTATCCAATGCCTGCACCTTGGTGGGGGCCCACAGTGTCCCTCTACCCTTTCTTGGCTTCTTTCACGTCCCTGGGAGTCTTAGACAAGAAACAAGAATGTGTCCTCTAAACTCTCCTTCCCTGTGAGCCAGCTCTGCCTGACTTGGTGTTTTATTCCAGCTGTGCGCGGAAGCCTTGAGTCTCAAATCCTAGGCTCCCTTATTATTCACTAGGCTTATTTTACAAGTCATTTGGGACTTAAACACAAAAGGGCTTCTTGCTACTTTTTTATTCTAAAGAGTGTGTAAAACGTACACATATGGTTTAAAGAAGAATAATAAACTAAAACACCCATACATTCACTTCCGCCATGAGGAACGGAGCACCGCCAGGCTGGGAGAAGGCCCCTGTGTATTTATCCTCCTGCAGCTCTCTCTGCTACCTGAGTTTCACACCAATTGCTTCCTCGCCACCCTTCCCCCCTTTTACAAAGTTCTACTGGGTGCGCTGGTTTTCCTAAACAACACATTAATTTAGCTCTGCCCGACTGTCTAACTTCATGCTATAAGGAAGCCATACAGTAGATTTTTTTCCCCCTTGCTTTGCTTCTTAGACTCTCTAATGTATTTGGGGATTCATGTATTTTTAATGAGAATAGTTGTGGCTTGTTCCTTTTCATTTCTAAGTAGTATCCCAGGACATGAATATTATGCGATTTATTTGCACTGTCTGCTACTGGTGGAAATTAGAATCTGGGCAATTAGAAATGCCACTATGAACGCTCATTTGTAGTGTGGTCCTCAGCATGGTGATTCTGACGTCAAATGCAGAATTTCAGTGTCTGATTCCAGAGTGGCCGCATCAGAATTTGCATTTTTTAAAAAATATATTTTAAGGCATGGCATGAAGTATTGATTTTTTTTTTGAGAAAGAGTCTCTCTCTTTCTCATGTATGTTAGGTTAGCCTTAAACTTGGTGTGTAGCTGATGATGACCTTGAACTTCTGATCCTTTGGCGTCTACCTTGGCATTCTGGGAATACAGATACGCAGCATCGTTTACGTAGCAATGGGGATTCAACTTGGGGCTTTGGGAGTGCTAAGCGAGCTTTCTATCAGCTGGGCTACAGCCCCTGCCCCAGATTTTGCATTCGAACACAGAAGTCAGTGAAAGTTTGAGGTGGGAGGCTCTGTGCACCTCTGCCTGTTCCCGAAGCCTGAGGTTAGCATGTATTCTCACAGTAACTGGTTAATGCTTTTTCAAAGCGATTCTGTCAACATCCACTCCACCCCAGGGGAGGATGAGGGTGCCTGATGGCCCTCACCTTCTCATGTCTTGATGGGTGGAAAGTTGGGTTTAGGTAGGGTTTTCTTTGTCATTGATCTGTTTACCAACACGAGCCATTTGAAGCCAATGCAAAGGATCTGAGTTCAAACTTAGGGGGCATCTTGGGAATTACCATTTTTCAAATAGTTATGGGCCCTCGCACTTTCTGTCCTAGAAAATGGCAGTTTGTGCTTTTGTTCCATTTTCTCCTCCTCATGTGTGTGTGCTTGTGTGCACAGGCCAGAGGTCAACCCATGTATTATTCCTCAGAATCCATCCATCTTTTTTTAACGGACTTAATTTATCATTTTATTTATTTGCGCATGTGTGTGTATCTATGTGGGAATGTACTCCGGAACAATGGCCTTATGCTTTGTAAAGATTTGTCACTTGTATTTTAATAAAATGCTGATTGGCCATTAGCCAGGCAGGAAGTAGAGGTGGGGTGACCAGATAGGAAATAGAGGTGAGGCAACAAGAACAGGAGAATTCTGGGAAGAGGAAGGCTCAGTCTACAGCTGTCACCCAGACGCAGAGGAAGCAAGATGAGAATGCCTTTCTAAAAAAAGGTACCAAGTCATGTGGCTAACACAGAGAATAATTATGGGCTAATTTATAAGAGTTAATAAGAAGCCTGAGCTAATAGGCCAACCAGTTTAGGATTAATGTAGACCTCTGTGTGTTTCTCTGGGACTGAACTGCGGGACCAGGCGGGACAGAAACCTCCATCAACAGGAATGTCCACATGAGTTTAGGTGCCCACAGAGGCCAGAAGGGGGTGCTAGATCTCCTGGAGCTGGAATTGTAGACAGTTGTAAGACCCCCAACATGATTATTGGAAACTGAGCCATCTCTCCTTGCTTTTTGTTTTGTTTTGCTTTGCGACAGAATCATTTTACTGAATTTGGAGTTCACCAGTAATCTAGGCTGGCCAGAGAGCCCCAAGATCCATCTGCCCAGTGTTGAGATGACAAGTGAGTGCCACTGAGCCTAGCTTTTACCTGGGATCGAACTCAGGACCTCAAACGTGAGTGACAAGCACTTCACTGACTGAGCCATCTTCCTTGTTTTTGCACATCTTCTTCTGAGCTGGTTGTCCTTAACTCACGGATTTGCAGGAGATATTTTGTGTAGGGACTTTTATATTTGTGTTCATGCTGAGAAGAGTAAGCAGTGTTTAAACCACCACTCCCTTTCCCCAGGAGCAGAGCAGCATAAATCTTCCCACCCTTTTTTGCTGCCCTATTGAGACCAAGGCGAGGGGCAAAGGAGTGAGGGGAACATTTATTTGCTCTCTCCATGGTTCTGCAGAAGGTGTGGTTTATGGTGCTGCAGAAGGCGTGGCTTATGGTGCTGCAGAAGGCGTGGCCTATGGTGCTGCAGAAGGTGTGGCTTATGGTGCTGACATAGTTCTTCTGTTCTGCAGGTTAGAAGTCCAAGAGTATGGTGTTAGGATGTTCTTTTCAAGGCCTCTCTCATTAACTGTGGATGCTACCCTACAGTGTGTGCCCATATGGCCTTTTCTCAGGGTATGTCTGGAGTCTAATCTCCCCACCTCTTCTCTCCTTTTTTAAAAATTTTAGTTGAATTAAATTAAGTTAAATTTCACATGTGAGTATTGTATTTATGTCATTTCCTTCTCTTCCTTCGCTGTCCTCTCCCTCCATCTCCTTCCTTGCCCGCAGACCCCCTCTCAAATTCTATCTCTTTATTATTTCTTTATTATTGCAATATGTATACATACATATAAACATATAAATACAGCTTGCTGAATCCCACTTAGTGGTGCTCTTATGTCCAGGTGTTTAGGGGTGACCACTTGGGGTTGGGTACCCGAGGCTCCTCCCTTGAGTAGACAGGTTCTCTCTCTCTTGGCTATTGATTGACTAAAGCTCTCATTTAGGGGTGGGGCCTTGTGAGAGTCCCCCATTCATGTCGCATTGTCAGCTGCCGGTGTCATCATGCAGGTCTTGTTTAGGGACCATATCGTCAAGATGTCCATCTTTTGTAAGGACTCTCGTCAGACTAAAGAATGCACCCATATGACTTCATTTTATATGCTGTCATTAAAAGTCATTTTATGTCTTTAAATTTCCCATTTCCAAGGTCAGTACTTCTTAAGCTATCGAGGGCTGGTCTTCAGCATGTGAATTTGGGTCAGTGTGTGTGGTGGGGCACATAAGTCAAGGTCACAACAACAACAATGTAAGCCACTTCTGTTCCTGGAGGTTAAAATCATCCCACAAGGTTTCCCCAGGCTCTTCTTGTCCTTTGGCAGTAACTCCAGAAACCACGTGGTTTGCAGGGCTTAAGTGAGAGGGGGGCTTACCCTAGGTCCCTCTGTCACACTGCAGAGCCTCAGCTGCCTCCTGTGAAACACACAATGGTACAGGGGGAAAAAATCCATGTTGGCTGTACCAGACCTCTGAGATTTTGAAATTTCCTGCTGAAAAATAAAAGATTTATTTATATCAATTAGCTACCTTTTGCAAGAGATTCAACTGATTTTTTTTCCTTTGCTGGTGTTATCCTTATCCACCTTAGGGATTAAGATTATGGTATCCTTTCAGATGGTCTGAGGCTGGTGGCTTTTTTTTTTTCTTTCCAAAATGATCTGCAAAAGAAGTTCCTAAAACATCGGGTAGAAATTGCTGATAAATCATTTGGAGTGTGTGTGTGTGTGTTTCCTTCCTGGAAGAACTTTAGCTAATAATTCAATTTCTTTAAAGGTCATTAGCCTCTCTAGGTTTTCCTCCTGCTTCTTGGATAAGTTGTATTTCTCTAGAATTTATCCATTATGTCCAGGTTTTACAATTTATCACTAAGGTTTCTCAGGTTCTCCTTTCCATGGGTTTAAGCACTGTGGCTTTGGCAGTGTGATCCCTGTTTAATTCTTTGGATTATTTTCCAGTCTTCCTCCACAGCACTTCTTTGATTTGCTCTGACTGATTTTGCAAGAAAAGAGTCTTTTAAAGAAATGTGTGTGTATATGTACATGTGCATGTGTGGGTGCGCATGTGTGTGTGTGTAAGTGTGCTTGTGTGTGTGTGTGGTATGTGTGGGTGTATGTATGTGAGTGTGCATGCTTGTAGCTCTATGTGCATGTGTATGTGTGTGTGCGTGCATGTACGTGTGCATGTTTGTGTGTGTGTGTGTGTGTGCATGTGCAAGCATGTGGTGGCAGCAGGCAGAATCTTCCTTACTTGCTCTACATCTTATTTTTTTAAGATAGGATCTTCCCATGACCTGGAACCCACCAGTTGTGCTGGACTGGGTGGTCAGCAAGCTCCAGGAATGCACACACTTGCCTTTGCCTCCTGCCTTGGGGATTACAGGTGCAGGATCAGACCTTTTCATATGGGTGCTGGAGATTGAACTCAGGTCCTCGTGCTTGTGTGGCAAGCGTTCTATCAATTGGTCTATCTTCCCAGCCTCCCTCTCCCACCAAGGTGATCTTATTTTTGCAAAACTTTTCTCAAAAAGCTGTTTTTAGGCTTTGCTATCTCTTCCTATTTGAACTGTATTTTGTGACTTCCATCTTAAATCTTACCTTTAACATTTTCTGCTTTCGTTATGCCTATTCTGCTGGTGTCCTTTGGATTTCTTCAGCTGATGAATACTTTCTGAGTCTACAGGCACAATGAAAATAGAAACCTTCTAAATATTGCATAAGTTGCATCCTTACAATTTTTGCATGGAATAATTTTGCAATTACTTATTTAGGACTCTCTCTCTTTCTCTCTCATTGTTCAAGCTGATCTCAAAGCTGATCCTCCTGCCTCAGTCTCTTGAGTGCTGGAATCACAAAACATGCTGTTTAGGCTGGTTCAGATATACAGATTTTGGAGCACACAAATTGTGTTGGAGACAGAGTCTAGCTATGTGTCCCTGGCTGGCCTGGAACTTGCTATGTAGACCATGCTATCTTAAAACTCATATATATATCTTTCTGCCTTTGCCTCCTGAGTGCAGCCCCTCTATGGAATTCTTTCTCAAATCTGTTTGCAGATTGTCTTATTCTTGGTAATTTTTTTTGTCTTGTCAATCAATTACTGAGACATTATGACAAATTGTATTAAAAATTGTTTACTATGATGGTGAATTTTTGTTTCTCCCTGTGGTATGTCAAGTTGTACTTTATGTGTTCTGTGCTTTGTTTTTTTTAATACATGCAAGTTTAGATTCAGAATGGGCATACTTTTTTGATTAATTAAATCCTTTATTTTTAATGATCCTTTTTGTTTAGAAGTCCAGTTCATGTGATGTCGGTGTCATATCAGCAGCAGCCTTTTGCTTAGAATTTTCGTGTTCTATCCACCACACATCCTCACTCTTCAGCAGGACAGACATAAACTCTGGGACCTCGGGTGTGCTAAGCCATGGTTCCACCATTGCGCTACACCCTCGGCCCACTTGCTTTCTTTAACACTGGGATTTGTTCGTTGAAATTCGTGTTTTCCTCTCAGCCATGTCGTCCTGCTTTCATTTCCATCTCTGTGATACAGCACTCACCAGAGGTTACTTGCGGAAGAAAGGTTTGTTTGGCTTACAGGCTGTCGTCCATCATCAAGAGAAGCTATGGCGGGACTCAGAGGCAGGAACTAAAATGGAGGCCATGAAGAAGGCTGCTTACTGGCTGGTTCTCCATGGCTTGCTCAACCTGCTTTCTTATACAACCCAGGAACTGCCTGCCTAGGGGTGGCACCACCCACAGTGGACTGGGTCCTTCTTGATTAATCATTAATCAAGAAACGCCTCATGGACATGTTCATAGTCCAGTTT
The DNA here is from genome assembly GCF_950005125.1 of Chionomys nivalis. Lineage (NCBI taxonomy): Eukaryota > Metazoa > Chordata > Mammalia > Rodentia > Cricetidae > Chionomys > Chionomys nivalis. Next base: position 94,736,684 of record NC_080092.1, on the reverse strand, counting down.
GATGGAGGCCATTCCCCAACTGAGACTCCTTCTTCCCAGGGAACTTTCGCTTGTGTCAAGCTGACAAAAACTAGCCAGTGCCCATGCTTAAAAAGATTAAAAAAATGATTTTGCTGTTTTAAATCAAATCGTAATTCATCCCCTTGTGCAAATGGCATTAGCATGTCCAGGTTAATTCTGACCACTTTTGCATGTTTTCGGTGAGATTACTTTTACTTTTATTTAGGATTTTTGTTTTGTTTTACTTTTGTGTTTGTGCTTGTGATGATATGTATGTGTGTGTATATGTGTGCATATGTACACATGCAGTAGAGGGTGACATCTTCTTCTGTTACTCTATTATTATTATATACTATAATTATTATTAATAATTATTACTATATACTAATAGTAATATAAAATACGTTATTATCTATTATCCTCTCTTATTATCTTTTGAGACAGGGTCTTGGTTGCTCTCTTCCCCAAGCCCATCTTTCTTTCTCTGCAGCTTTCCTATTTGGCTTGGATTGGTTTACCATCTTGGCCCAGGGACCTTCTAGGCTCTCCTTCCCCAGGGATAACATTGCAGTCACTCTCTTTGTTTTTCTTTGTTTGTTTTTTTTTTCATGTTTGTTCTGGTGGGTACTGAGGGATCCGACACAGGTCTTCACACCTGCATAGCTCAGGTCTTCACACCTGCATAGCTCAGGTCTTCACACCTGCATAGCTCAGGTCTTCACACATGCATAGCTCAGGTCTTCACACCTGCATAACTCAGGTCTTCACACCTGCATGGCTCAGGTCTTCACAATTTCAAAGCTCAGGTTTTCACACATGCATAGCTCAGGTCTTCACACATGCATAGCTCAGGTCTTCACACCTGCATAACTCAGGTTTTCACACATGCATAGCTCAGGTCTTCACACATGCATAGCTCAGGTCTTCACACCTGCATAGCTCAGGTCTTCACACCTGCATAACTCAGGTCTTCATACATGCTGGAAATTCTTTACTCACCAAAGTCTTCATTCTTCTTCTCTTCCATTAATCTGGAACTTTCCCTATTGATGAGAACGTCTGTCTAACAAACACCAGGGACCAGTGTTGCAGATGGGTGTCACCATGACCAGCTTTAATGTAGGTTCTGGAGGATGGGGATTTCAATTTTCCTGTTTGTATAACAAACACTTTACCCACCAAGACATCTTCCCACGACTGGTTATCTTAAAAAATTATTATCATTTAATTTTCCTATCTACTTGATGAATTATACCGCAACACTCTATGCATATTTTATTTATATTAGGAGTAATTCTAGTTTGTATGCATTCTTGATTTAATAAGGATTAAAATTACTGAACATACTTCCATTCTTCCTGACTCACATAAGAATATGAATTTTGATCTCTCTTATTGAATTATTCACCATATTAAAATCCCCTGCTTTAGCCGCAAACTCATATTTTTCTGAATGCCTTGACATCAGCACCCCAATTCCATAGGGCTTAGGAGCTGTGTCCCCCTGTGGCAGTAGTGATAGACACCAGGGTGTGATTCTCTTGGAAATGACAGCTTCCCACCCCTGGATGTCCTCAGACTGCATCCTTGAACCCAATTGTCCACCCTACCTCTTGCTTTGAAGGTTAAGAAGCCTGTAGCTTCTTGGAGCTTTTTGTTCTTGTCATACTATTGGCTTTTGTTTTAAGGAGGCCCTGGCTTCCCCTAATAGTTGAGAAGTGTCTGTTTATCTTAAGGTATTCACATAGTGTTACAGCATTCTTCCCAGAAATGTTTGAAGGACTTGCCATATGATGTACATGGTTTCCTTCATAGAAAAGATTGCAAAGTATTTGTATAATCTCTTTAGTAAATGTAAGACTGGCCAGCTTACATGTCATTTATTGAATGAGCTTTGATAATTTATCTTTCAAGAACTTTGCCCATTCAATCCAAGACAGTGAAAGATGTCCAGAGCGTTTCTTTATCATCTTGCTGGTGTCTGTTGGATCTGGACTGATGGCTCTTCCTTTAAGCTCATTAGCGATAATTTTGTTTTCTCGTGTGTGTGTGTGTTCATGTGTGTGCATGTGTTGAGACACAATGTCCAGTATCTTCTTCAGTTATTTTCCACCTTACTTTTTTGAGGCTAGGTGCCTCACTGAACCTGGAGCCCACTGCAATGTTTAAGCTGGCTGGTCAGTGAGCTCCATGGGTCTCCCTGTCTCTGTCACCCTGGCTTCTGATGCTCCTGGCTTTCTATATGGGTGCTGGTGATCTGGACTCAGACCCTCATGTTTGCACAGAAAGCACTTTATTGACTGAACTATCTCTTGATTCTGACTTTGTTTTCTTCTTTGCCTTTTCCTTATCAGTCTGGCTACACTTTGACCTTTACAGTGACTTAACATTTCACTATGCCCAGCTGAATGTGCAATCTTCAATATTATTAATTTCTGCTCTTTATTGCTTTTCCTTTCTCCTTTCTTATTGTTTAAACTGTTCTTCCTTTAATATATCTTTTTCTTTTTATGCACATATACAGAACTGTTATATTCAAATCCACATAGAACAATATCTACACTTCAAGTTATATATTTGAAATGAGATGAGAGTAAGAACTGCAACAGTAAAACTCCGCTCAGCTCTCCGTCCCTAACACCACATGGGGGGACTCGGACAGAAAGCAATGTCTTCTTTCTGTTTTTTGTTTTTGTTTTATGTGTATGGATTTTTTTTTCCTGCATGGATGTATGTGTGCCACATGCTTGCAGTGCCCTCAAAGACCAGAAGAGGGTGTGACAGACTGTTGTGAGCCACCATGTGGATGCTGAGAACCAAATCCAGGTCCCTTTGAAGGAGCACTCAACCGGTACTCTCAAGTACTGAACCATCACCCCTCCAACTCCAAGCTACATCTTCTTAATCTGTCTAAGTTAACACACATGCATGTTTCAGGACCATTATGCCAGAAATCTGTTTGGCAGATTCACAGACTAATGCTTTCTAGAGAAAATCCAAGCCATTTCACCCAGGTCCTTCACGTGGGATTGACATTCCACGGCTTCCATTTGGGAAGCATGTTCTCCTGGTCCTGTCGACACTCCAGTCCCAGCCAGACTTTTTGTTGGCACCACCCAAGGCTTTGAAAATCCTGAACGGTCCGTTTCCAAATCTCCATGAGAAAGAATTTCTTGGTTGTGATTTCTGCAAATATGACTTACCCCAAATGCCAACTGGGGTGGAGTGGCGAGCCAATCCCCCCAAGGCTTTTGGAGAGGAGGCAGCACTACCTTGTGTACGTCCACTCTAATTGCTATCCTGAAAGCTCTGGACAAGGGCAAAACCAGCCAGTTCAACTGTTTCTTTCTTATCCATCAATAGCTTCGGGGTCTTAAGTTTCTCTGAAGAACTCTTTGGGAATGACAAATACAGTCAGTCCCCTGATGGATTTGGTATAAGTAACTCAGTAAGTGGAAGAGCCAGACACTGGTCAGGAGGGACAGATTCCAAGTACCTCTTGAGATCCATGGAAGGGGGTGTAAAAATGAGCTGTAGCCTGGGATCTTACTGAAGCGTGTCTTGACAACCACCTATATTTGAATAATGAAGTTCTTTCCATGTAGAAATTTCCTGATTTTCAGTTCTTGGAACTTTCGGTCCACTCTCTACTTTAAAGTTTTCCTTAATTTCTTTAATATTTATTTTTATTATTTAAAATTATGTATGTGTGTGCATATGAGAGTGTGTATGCCCTGTATATTTAGGTAGCCACTGGGGGCAGAGGTATTAGATATTCCTGGAGTTGGAGTTACAGGAAGTTGTGAGTCATCGGATGTGGGTGCTGGAAACTGAACTTGGATCCTTGCAAGATCAGCAGGTGCTCTGAACCACTGAACCATCTCTCCAGCCCTTAGTTTGGTCTTCTTCATGGCCACCCATGACTTGTAGTATTGTGTCTACCCTTATAGAAACTCTGAGAGCACCTTCTCCAATTTTTTCTATTTTGGAAAAGCCCTCCATAGTCACTCAACAGGTTCTAATAGACCCTCGTGTATTGCTCCACAGAGGTCTGTGTGTCAGCTCCTAGCCTGCATGACCATCCCTTAACTTCAAGATCCAATTGTTAAAGGAAGCTTTTATTAATTAATTCATTTATTTATTTTGTGTATTGTATGTGTGTGGTGCACATGTGAATATACACAAGTGCACACGCATTGCGTGCCCATGTGGATGAAGACCACAGTATTGCTTGCTAGCTCTTGGACACATCTGTTTCCGCCTCCTGCCTTTGGGTTGCACACACACACAGCCATACCTAGCTTTTAACATTGGTGCAAGGGATTTGAACTCAGATCCTCACGAGTGTATAGTGAATACTTTTCCACCAAGCCATCTCCCTAGCCTTTATCAGTTCTTAAAACCAAAATTTAGACAATTTGAAACATGACTTCCTTCCTATTTGGGGTGGAATATTATAAATTTCTCTTGAAGCATCGTGTTTGCTATATCACACAAATTTTAGTGTGTGTATATTTTTTTATTCAGTTCAAGAATAGCTTGTAATCAGTCTGTGACTTTCTCTGGGACTCGTTAGACATATGGTGCTTAATTTCAAATACTTTGACTCTGTTAACGATATCAACATCTTTGTCCATGGCTAGATCATGCATTTTGTGCCTTCTCAGTCTTTTCTAACGCATTTGTGGCCTAGAACATAACCCCCATGCACTCAGGGAGAATATGCTATTGCTGGCTGGGTGCTTTCCGAACATCAGGGCATCATCTGGTTGGGATATCTGTGTTCCTACTGGTTATGTTTATCCAGTCAGCCATGTGCTGGGATGGAAGTGTTGAGACTCCAGCCCTGTGTGCAGATTTATTGTTGTCTTTCCAACTCTCGGCTATCACTCCTGTGTATAACTTGAGGTTCTGTTCTTAGGTGTATTCTTTAAAACACTCGTTCTCAACCTTCCTGATGCTGGGACCCTTTAATTTGGGTCCTCATGTTGTGGTGATTCCCCCCCACCACCACCATAAAATTATTTTTGTTGCCACTTCATAACTGTAATTTTGCTACTGTTATGATTTGCATTGTAAATATCTGATATGCAAGATATTGGATATGCATGACCCTGTGAAAGGGTCGTTTGACTTCCGAAGGGGTCATGACTCACAGGTTGAGAGCAACTGCCTTAAGATGCTCATGTCTTCATGAGTTGATCCTCAATTATGAAGCAACACCTCTCGTTGTCTTTGGTCATATTTTACAGCCTAGTTTGGCTACAATTAATACGGTTACTTTTGAGACTGTTTGTGTGGGAGGTGGGAGCCAATACTCCAGCGACTTACTTCTGCCTCTGTGTTTGTTTAGGGCATATTTCTGCCACAGGGAGATGGCTCAGTGGGTTAAAGTGTTTGTCGTGAATGCCTGACAACCTGGGTTCAATTCCAGAACCCATAGCTTTTCTTTTCTTTTCTTTTCTTTTTAAAAAAGCTTAATGTGGAACTGGAGTGATGGCCCAGTGGTCAAGAGTGCTTGCTGCTCTTGCAGAGGACCTGAGTTCAGTGCCCAGGTCACAACCGCCTGTAACTCCAGTTCCAGAGGATCTGTTGCCATGGGTACCTGCACTCATGTACACACACACACACACACACACACACACACAATTAAAACAAAATAAAATCTTAAAAGGCTGGATGCAATGGTGTGCATCTGAAATTCCAGTACTCCTAGGGAGAGATGGAAGGTGAGTGGGATTCAGAAGCTTGTAGGCTACCTGGCCTGGAGGCTGCAGCATGAAATAACAAGAGACCCTGAATCAATCAGGTTCAGAAGGGAACTGATGACCCAAAATCGTCCTCCGATCTCCACAAGCACGCATATGCCCCCTTCATGTGTGCACCCCTCCCACTAGCTAAAGGAAAGCAGACTTCTTATAGATAACACATATTAGGCCTTGATTTTAAACTCAACTCGAAGAATCCCTGCCTTTCAGAGGAAATCTTTCAATTCATATTTAATGCCGCGTAGACGTGGCTTGATTTAAATCTCCCAAATTGTCAAATATTTTCTATTTGTTTCGGTTTTCCTCTTCCAGCACAGCGCATGACTAATTTTATTTGTTTGTGTGCTCACTTAGGTGGTTCGCTTTGTCTCCATTATCAGTTTCTTCGTTACTCTTTCTCAGAAACGTCTTACTGGTTGCCCAGAGTTTTCCACAGATGTCTTCAACACCTGACAGTCTGTCTTTAAATAATAGCCCCCTAATAGACGCCCGGCGCAAGAGCTGTGTGTTAGCTTGTCAGTTTCTCCCTCCCATGGTCTGCGCTATTGGCGGCGTGCGTTTGCATATGTTATAAACTCCCAAAGACCGTTTGTATTTTTGTCCATAAGCAGGCAATTATTTTTAAAGTGACTAAACTGAGAAAATAACGTTTTAAATATTTGCCTTCATTGTTTTTTTTTTTTCTATTTGGAGAGCGTCTGTTTACTGTGTGCGTTCGCATCTCTGTCTGGTGTCATATTCTCTCTGCCTCAAGAACTCCTTTACAGTTTTGCATTCTCAGGGAGTTGGTAATTAAATTTCTCTGGGTTTGTTTGCCTGAGAATGTCTTTATTTCTCTTCGAGTTTTGAAAATTATCTGCACTGGGACTTCAGTTACGTCTCTAGGATAGTGTTTGATATGGCGTTCATATATATTCCAGTCTGGTTCTATTTGTGCATGCGCACACAAGCACGCTCACACACATGTTCTCTCTCCCTCTCTCTCGACACACACACACACACACACACCCTTCCTTTTTTCTTTTGTGCTTCAGCTTGTGTAACTTCCATTCAGTCATATTTAGCTGTGTTGAACAGTATCAAGAGAAAATCGTTATCTCTGCTGCCTTTTTAAAAATTCATTTTATTTGTGTGTGTTGCTTGCATGAATGTCTGCACCATGTGTGTGCAGTGCTGAAGGAATCCAGAAGAAGATCCCCAGGATTAGAGTTACAGATGGTTGTGAGTCACCATGGGGATGACGGGAATCAAATCCAGAGCTTCTGGAAGAGCAGCCTTTACTTTTAAACACTGAGACATCTCTTCTGCCCTCCTGGAGTTGTCTTTCTATTTGTTTTTAGCATTTCTGATTGATTCTCATAGTTTATCTCAACTGAAAGTCTCCACCCAATACTACACATCTTCGTATTCTCACTTGGTCTTTTACAATTTTAATAATTTTTTAGCTGAAGGCTATGAAATTTCAGTTGGACCTCTTGAACAAGTTCAAAAGATTTTTAGCATGCTTTGTGTGTCTAATTAAAAATAATATTTTTTTTTTTACTTAAAAGTTGTTCAGATTTATTTTTGCTTTCCTTTATGTATGTGCAGGCCAGGGCAGTTATGTGTTGAGACCTGAGAGGGTAACAGATGCCCCTGGAGACAGAATTTCAGGTGTTGTGAGCTGCCCACATGGATACTGGGAACCAAATTCAGGGCCTTTGGAAATGCAGTATGCATGCTCAACTTCAGAACCACCTCTCTAGCCTTGAGAATAATTTTTAAGTTTTACACACACACACACACACACACTCCCGAGGCAACATGCTCAGTAGCCTGAGCCCATTCCACAACGTAATTATAATTCACAACCAACCTCAAGTCCAACCTCAGCTACATAGGAAATCTCAGGCCAGGTTGGGCTGTGTGAAATCTCATTTCATTACAAGGAAACCAGCAAAAAAAAAAACATGCATGGTAAACACATTTTTTATCTGTCAATTTAGTCAGAGTTGTGGACGCTAGGGAGAGTTGGAAGAAGGTAGTGATAGATAAATGTATGAAAATTTCAAAGAACCAAACTTTAAAAAGTAGGTACAGTTCTCACCTGACTTTTTGTTCTAACTCCCTATGTGAGTCTTATTCTCTCGGCTGTTTTGATCGCCTTTTAATTATTTACTTTTTTTTTTTTCCTTTCGTGTGTCGAGTAATTTTTGAGTCAATGAAGACACTGTATTTAGAATAGATTTGTAGGAGGCCAGTCACCTTTATGTCTAGAAACAGACATCTTATTTCACATCATTAATGTGGTCCATGAGATGCACTTGGATATCCTTGTTGCCACGGTTACTTCCTGTGGGCCACAGGCTGCAGGGTTTCTTCGTGGTAGGCTACTGCTGCTGCCAGTTACGGTGGATGCTGGGGTGTGGCAGGGTGTTTCTATGGGTTGGTACTCTACCTCTGCTTGCAAGGGCTCCAATCTGGGCTTCCTGGACTTTGCCCTTTATCAAACAGTTGCCCCTGAAAGTCAATGGAGTGGCTGGGATGGCTCCCTGTTGCCTTGTCCAGCATTGAATTGATGTTAGGGATGCTCCTTGTTAAGTTTTTTGAGCACTGTGGTATTTGTCTTCTTCTTCTTCTTCTTCTTCTTCTTCTTCTTCTTCTTCTTCTTCTTCTTCTTCTTCTTCTTCTTCTTCCTCTTCCTCTTCCTCTTCCTCCTCCTCCTCCTCCTCCTCTTCTCTCTCCCTCTCCGTTTCCCTCTGTCTCTCTGTGTGTGCATGTGTCATGTGCACATATGTTCATGTGTACCCACTATTGCCCATTCAAGCACCCATGAAATCAGACATTGAGGCCGGAATGTCATACTCAATCACTTCTCCAGCTATTATTTTAAAGATTAAAGTCTCTTGGTGGTCTTAGCACTTAGTTGGCTAAATCAATTTGTAAGGAAGCTCCAGGGATCCGACCCTCTCCATCCACCAGGCTCTGGGGTTCCAGGTACACAGCGCCATGCCCAGCTTCTCCTATGGGTGCTGCAGAACCCAGCTTGGGTCCTTATGTTTCATGGCAAGCTTCCTGTAGCTGACCTGCCTTGCCCATGAGTTTCATCTTGGGTGTTTCCTCTCTTCCCACAGCCAGGAGGCTCCAAGTGATGTCTTTAGACACCAGAACTCAACACCATCTTTCTTCTCCAAGTCCTGCTGCATTTGTCTTTTTATCTTTTCCCATCTACACTGAGTCTTTGCCTGTGGGTGGGAGGTTTGGTTCTTCTGCTCCAGTTTTTAGTCTGAAGAATAAAGAAAATTGGACAGAGGTCTACACTGTCCTGTCCACCCCCAACAGTGGCTGCTCACTTCTTTCTAGCTGATAGTCCAAGTCCCTCCTCTAATGGCTCAAGGCTTTTGATCATAGTAGAGAGAAGGATCATGGGAAATGACTGCTTGTCTACTGTTCTCACAGTGGTAGCTGATCAGGGCTACCATCAATAGTGGCTCCTTCCAGTGTCTTGCTTGACCCACAGTCTTTCTCAGGAGCATCTGATAGTGGCTACTAGGGAAATAGCTATTAGTCAACAGGAAGTCTAGTTTATCAGATGCTATTTCAGACTAAAGTGTGTTACCCTGCCCTTGGACTTCAAGGGCCTGTGAAAATCTCACTGTTTCTCTGTCCGACTCAAGCTCCAACAAAGCAGGTGGTTTGCACCGCTTCTCTTTGGAGGTCAGGCTACTTAGTTGTCCTGTGACTCATTTCAAGAAGAGCAGAAATCTGAAGGGCTGGGAAGGTGGCTTAGTGGTGAAGTGCTTGCCGCTCAAGCGTGAAGGCTGCGTGAAAGTATGCCAGCTACCGACTCAGCACCGGGAAAGCAGAGGCGGAGATCCCTGAAGCTGACTGGTCAGCCGCTTAGCTGAATCTGTGAACTCTGGACCAATGAGCGTGTCCATCTCAAAAACAATAAAGTGGAGAGCAATAAAGGAAGATGGCTAGCATCAACCTCTGGCCTACACACACACACACACACACACACATGCACACACACGCACGACACACACGCATGTATTCACACATGTGACACCCATGTACATATTCACACACACGACGCATCCATATATTCACACACATGACACACACAACATATGTGTACATATCCACACACATAATGATTCATTCAATTATCCAACCTTTTCTCATTAGGTGAGAGCAACCTTCGGAGAGGGGACAACCCTCTGCAAACCAGAATGAGGATGTCAAACCTCTTCCTCAAGGCATTAACCCTCCCTTCTGGAAGAGCATCAGATTCCAAGCAGAGATGCATCATGGGTATGAAAATGGGAGACAGAAAACATTCTTGAAAGGCCTCAGCTATTATCTGTTCCAACAGTGTCTCTTTCCCATCTTTTCTATCATCTCCTGGAATTTTAATTAGACATATGCTTGATCTAACATTTCCCCCACCCCCAGGCCTGACAGGATAATTCCTAAGATCTCCGCCTGTGGTCCACAATGTTGCTTAGAATTTTATAAAGCATCCCACGGAGCACAGAGGAAGCTGAGGTTCCCAAAGGGGGCTTGTATGGTTTCTGCCATGCTCTCCCAAGCTGAGACAACTTTCAATTTCATTTTCTTCTTGAGGTCTTTTGGCCTCCGGGCAGTTAGACTCATGGCTGCAAATCCACGTCAAGAATAGCTTCTGGCTGCTCTCAAGTGAGTTCCCCTTCCCCCCATCCCAAGACTGATAAAGACAGGCCAGTGCCTGCTACCTGCTCATCCTTGTGCGGTGAAGGCTCGGTGTGGCTCAGGTGGATGGAGGGATTCTATTAGATTGCTTTTCTCGTGTTTCCCTTTCCCAAGTCATTCATCAAGATAGAAAGCCTCACCTCCAAGCTCCAGTGTAAACACTCCAGATAAGAACCGTCTTTGGTCTTTCTACTTTAGTTTGCTTGGGTGCCCTGTGCATTCCTTCCCCTGGCGTCACCTATGCATTTCCAAAGAGGCACTTAGTTTCTGTGTTTATTGCCAATACTTCGGTTGTTTAAACAGGGTTGCAGTCTCCACCAAGCCTGATGACCTGAGAGCTATAGGGTGGAAAGAAAGAACTGGCCGCTGACTTCACACACACACACACACACACACACACACACACACACACACACACTTTGGCATGCTCCCCCCAACAAGTAAACAAATATAAAAAAATAAAGAGTAAAGGGGGCCACAGAATCCAGTCCCATGCTGCTCAGATGAATCTTATGTGTCAGTCACACACTTTTTCCTTTCTGTCACCAGGCCCTAAGCACAGGAAGATACTCTTGGGACGGCAGCTGGGACGGTCGGTAGACTCCGTTCTCCTCTGTGAAGTATGAGATGGAGTAGGACATCAGTGTTGATGGGCACAGGGACAGGGGCTTTCTATCACACACTCCATGCTTGCGTTAAAGCCAGATGCTGCTGCAGTGTGGAGGGAAGCAGGATGTGCTGGGGCGAGGGGTGGCGGGGGGCACTGGGAAAACATGGCGGCAGTGGATACCAGGACTGGAAGAATCATTAGTAAGCTCATTGGTAGAGGCCCAAGCTCAACCTCCAAGACAAAACAAGACGGCAGAAGCCAAACAAACACAGGATGCTGAGCTGGCTCCGTTGGTAGAGTGATTACCTTCACAACACCAAGACCCGAGTTTGAGTCCAAGATCACCACACAGGTCCAGGCCAATGGGAGACTCTGTCTCAAAAGGTAAGGTGGAGGGGGCTATATGCTCCCCTGAGATCTGCAGTATTCAAAGAGCAAGGGGGCTGAGGTTGTAGATAGTTGGGGATGTAGCCCAGTGGTAGAGTGCTTGCCTAGCATGAATCATGGCTGAAGAACCATTAACATATCGATCGCCTACTATATGCCAAATACACTTATGGTCCCCAAGGATACCACGGAGGCTCAACACTAATAAGACAAATAGCCCAGCCTTGCCTATGGCCCTGGAATAAGCAATTAGCTTTGGCAATGTAGCAAAATGTATTCTGTGCTTAATACATGCTCTGTCACCCAAAGAGGATGACCCTATTTTGAGTTTGTTTGGAAGACGGGGGATACTAGGGCTTAGTGGAGACAGGTAAGCTATGTAGGGTCACACAATTAATCACAAGAGGAGCCAAGATGAGCCTGGAAGCTATTTTCACTCACTGTGGGACACAAAGAAGTGGGAAACCCTTGGTGGGACAATATAATAATTTTCTCTTATAAATAGCATCTCATTGGCCAAGACAGCTTTCTAACAGGCCAGATGGGGATGCTGCCAGGCTTCTTAAAGACGCTGTTTAGAGTCTGACAGTCTGGTGGTGCCAACACGGATGAGTAATGGTGTACACGGAACCTCAGACAAAACAATCACTTGGCTGGGTTGACAAGAGGTATGAGCATAGTAACCAATGTTGGTCATTTGCCAAGATGGAGATTTTTCGTAACTGTTTTCTTTTAGAATAATGTTGGTTCTACGGAACAGTGTGTCAATAGCACGGAGAATTCCCTGGATCCTCCTGCTCTTTCCGCTTCTAGTGACGTCTTTATTAAAGATGGTACATTTGTCACAATTAATGAGCTGCTGTTAATATGTTGTTATTAATGAAAGCTCACATTTCATTCATATTTCTTTAGTCCTTCCCCTCGGGTCCCCCTGGATTCCAAGTCCTGCCCAGGACACAATGCTGCACTTAAATGCTACGTCTCCCTAAGCCCTGCCAGTGACCAAGAAGGTGTTTCTCTCTTTGGTTGACCTTGACAGTTTGCAGGACATGGATCAGTTGTTTTGTGGGATGTTCCTGGTTAGGATTTGTCCAAGTATTTTCTTTTAGGGTGGTATGTTCAGGAGAGACCTCAGAAGCAGAGTGTCTCCATCAGCCACATCATATCACGGTGAGATACATGATAGGCACTTTGGGCACCTCCACTGCTAAGTCATTGTTTGTTCTGTGAGTATGGTTTATATATGTGTGTGGAAACTAGTGTGCACTCTTGGGTGCTGTCCCTTAGGAATAGCATCTACATTGTGTGTGTGTGTGTGTTCTTGTCTTGACATTAGAGATTGAACCCAGGTCCTCATGCTTGCTAGACAAGCAGTTAACTACTGAGTTATAGTCCTAGCCCTCTTTTTTTTCCCCAAAATGTTTTATTCTGAGACATAATCTTTCCAAGTTTCCCAGGCTGGCCTTGGACTCATTTCCATTTTGAACTTGCACATCTTCCTGCTTCATCATTCCAAAGTCTTGTGATTATAGGTGTGCACTGCCACACCCAGTCAAAACCCACCTTTATCTGCCCCCTCTTCGTGTACCGCTCTGTGGCTGAAAGCTTCCAGGAACAGCCTGTACTTTCAGGGCAATGCTATCTCTTCTCTCTCCTCGTCGGGAGGGGATTGACTGCCAGTTGTTTGGGATTAACTCCTCAACATGAGAAAGGTGAGTGTTTTCTGCCCATCTGTTTGCACATTTCAGACTACCCAGCAGCAGAACTAACTGCCCCCTTCCCCCCTCTCCCATTGCCTTCTCCCACCCCCTGGCTCCTCTTAGTGTTCCAGGTTCCAGGGCTAAGTCAAGCATTGGTGACTAAGCGTCATCGTCGTTGTAAAGATTCTCTGTGGTGACCAATGGTGACAGACGCTCAGAATGTCCAGGAGGTTGAATGTCTGGTCACCAGGCCAATGGATGGGGCGTTAGGACGCTGCATAGACAAGCTTGGAATAAGCCAATGCTCCGGTAGGTGTATTGTTTTGAAACATGTAAGACTTTTCTAAGGCTGGAGATGCAGCTTAGTGATAGGTGCTTATGTAGGATGCACGAAGCCTGGAGCCCACTCCCATCACCAGGAAAAAAAAGAGAAGAGAACCCGAGGTCTAGAACCCCACTTCTACTTGTTTCCTGGGATGCAGAGCAAGAGTCACAAGAGGCTTTTTGATGGCCAGGCATCCCCCATGGGAAAAGTAATAGAAGTATAATAATGTAGGGGTCAGAGCAAGAGCAGAATTTAACCATTCAGTGTGTGTATAAGAGATGCCGAAGCAGACGTTTCCAGGGGAAAGCGAAGACAGCCTGAGAACAGAGACAGTGAGTCTGGGTGTGAGGTGTAGAGTGAGGCCTGAGTTGTTGGGACTATAGACAGAAATGGCCAATGCCGACATTTTGGTTTGGGGGCAGTGGTAGGGGTGACTTTCCATGCCATCTTTGTGTCTTCTGTCTAGATAGATCCTGACATTGCATAGAAGGCTTGGGGTGGCCGATTGCTAGCTAGAGAAGACAGTGGTGGCGGTTGGTTTGGAAAAGGTGCTGATGCGTAATTAGCCTTTAGAAATGACTATTAGGAGAGAGAGATCACCGCTATAGGAGCTCTGACAAGGCCTTGAGGTGGGAGAGCATTAAAAGGGAGCAGACACGTATGTGACACAGAGGCCGATGATAGAGACTTAGAGATATTGGGGAGATGGCTCAGCGGTCAAGAGTGCGCTCTTCTCTCTGAGGACCTGGGTTTAGTTCCCGGTGGTGGCTCTAGCTGCAGGGGGTTTGATGCCTTCTCTGGCCTCCACAGGAACCAGCACACATGTCTACAAATATATAGGCACATGTTCATACACATAAATACAAATAAAATTAATTTTATCTGGGGGGACAGGCTTGTTAGATAGACAACTTCAAAGAGTTGCTATGAATGTGGGAGGCTGAAGCAGGAAGAAGGCCTTCAGAAAGCCCACCAAACAGTGGAACATATCTGACTTTTGCATCCTTTCAGAGATGATGGGAAGTTCCCCAGCACAGGATGTAGTCTGAGATAGCCTATATGGCAAGGAGTGTGGAGGAGGTAGGACCATAAATGAGGGGCTATTGGTCCATAACACAATATGGTTTCTTAACTCTCTGTCTCAGAAAGAGAGAAAGTGGGGACAGGGATGGGGTTGGGTTGATGGGGTGATGACGGTATGATTTTTTTCTGGCTGTGAGATTTGGCCTTATAGAATGACCGCTGTCTTAAAGGCACGGGCCCATGATGGAACGACGATGTGCCTGGCTCTATGTCAGGGTGGAGAGCAGACACAAACAAGTACCATGCTGGTGACAGAGAAAGGCTGATTCCCCCAGTGGTGGGACTGTTATGACCTCGGACAGCTTCCACACTGGACACTTGTCTCCCTGTTGTGACAACGCTCATCCCCACAATCCAATATCAGTCCTGTAAGGTGAGCAAGCGGCCATGCGGCAGATCCACTGCCAGGGTTTAGGGGACCTGTTCCTTCTGGGGTCACCAAGGTTCACTGACATCTGGGCATCTGTTTCAGCATTCCCTTCCTTCCTCCACATGGCCTCTGCCCACCTCTTACCTGCCCCCCAGGAGAGCCCTGTTGTGTATTGTTCAAGTAGCTGCAACGTTGAAGAGAGAAAATTCCTTTCAAGTCCAGGGCTGTAAAGAACGTGCCCAACAAAACCAATCCACTTAAAATGCAAATTCCGCTGACACTAATAAGCAATATATATACATACACACAGAGACATGCATTTACACATGCAAATGAACGAGGGGAGTGCGGGGCTGTGAGGAGCTCCCCTCCACCAAACCATGCACATGTTAACTGCGTCCCACACATAAACCTCCAGAGTGAAGCTGGGGGCGGGAAGGGGACTGTCCTCAGAGACACTGGGAGCCTCTGGTAGCTCCCCTGGCCCTGCGGAAGCTAGAGCACACCACTCAAGTTCAAGACTCTCTGCACTGCAGGGTGCTGGAGCACACTCTTGGAAGCTACTTCAGTTGAGAAACATTGACTCCTTGCTTGAGCCTACTGGGTGTCTAAAAGCAGGAGGAAACCCTGCCACCGCTAGCTCGTGTATGTCTGGATAATCTTTTCATACACAGTGTGAAGATGTGTTTCTATTTAACCTCACCTCCCTAAGGCACCTTCTGATTGATTTAATAATGAGCTGAGCAGCCAATAGCCAGGCAGGAGAGGATAGGTGAGACTTCAGGGGAGAAATAGGAACTCTGGGAAAGAATGTGAGGTGGGAGATTCACCAGCCAGATGTGGAGGAAGTCAGATATACAATACGGAGGGGAGGTAACGAGCCACATGACAAAATGTGTTAATATAAACAGGTTAAGTTTTAAGAACCAGTTGGAAAAAGCCTAAGCTAAGGTCAAGCTTTCATACGTAATAAGAAGTTTCCATGTCATGATTTGAGCGTGGTGGACTCTCAAATGCATGTATGTATGCATGTATCGGTCTATGTCCTTTCCTTTACAGGAGGCACAGGCAGAGGTAAGTCATTGACCTATGCTCATGGTCACCAAGGAGAGCAAAACCTGGCCGGATAGTGAAGCTGTCGTAAACAGGGAGTAACCATCTTGTGAGAATCAGGGCCACCCCATCAAGGGATGCCAGCACTATGGATTTCTCTGGACCAGCTTGTGGAACTTGGCCTGATACTAAGACCAACCAGCCCACACTTCACCAGGAATGCTTAATGATGCACACCTCCTGCCTCCTGCCTAAAGCCCAGGCCAGCAAGATGGCTCAGTGGATAAGGGAGCTTGCTGCCAAACATGACAGCCTGAGTTCAATTCCCCACACCCCCAACTGTGAATACAGAGAACAAAAATCACACAAGTGTGGCCATGGCAGTGCTGCCGTGTTCACACACACACACACACACACACACACACAGAAGAGCACAAATAAATTAGTTTTTAAAAAGCTAAAGCTCATGTCAGAATCCCCAACATGAACGTGGAACAATGGACCTCTATTTGTTCTTCCTCCTAATGTGACTATATTAAAGAAATCTCTGTTTTTATCATTATTATTGAATATTGGGGATAGATATCTGAGACTAACTTTGCAAAGGACTTAGGAGTCCAGCCAGACTTTTGCTGTCAAATTCTTCTTAAAATCTGGGGAGGTGGCTTCTTAAGTAAAGGGCTTGGTATGCCAGCATCAGCTCAGATTGTGAGAGGCCATGTAAAGCCAGGGTAACACACATCTGTACTTCCGGTGCACATCTGCACTCCCAGCGCACATCTGTATTCCCAGTGCACATCTGTATTCCCAGTGTACATCTGTACTCTCAGCACACATCTGTACTCCCAGTGCACATCTGTATTCCCAGCTCACATCTGTATTCCCAGCACACATCTGTGCTCTCTCAGCACACATCTGTATTCCCAGTGCACATCTGTATCCCAGCACACATCTGTACTTCCAGTGCACATCTGTACTCCCAGCTCACATCTGTGTTCCCAGCTCACATCTGTATTCCCAGAACACATCTGTGCTCCCAGCACAATCTGTACTCTCAGCACACATCTGTACTCCCAGTGCACATCTGTACTCCCAGTGTTCATCTGTACTCCCAGCACACATCTGTGCTCCCAGCACACATCTCTAATACCAGCACTCCTACAGCTATCTGGGAGGCAGAGACAGTAGAGTCCCTGGAAGCTCATGGTCCAGCTGACCTGCTTTATTCAGTGGTGAACAGGGACCCTGTCTTAAATAGGGTGAATGGTGAGGAACAACACCCAAACTGTCCTCTGTCCACCACACCTGAATTCACTCCAATGAACATATGCATGTGTATACACAAATAACAAAATAAAAAACAGCCTCCAGTGTAAGTCACACCATCCTCAGTCTCCATTGCGTGCCATGCTTCCCCCTTACCCATATAGATGCCCCCCTGGACCTTCCTGGTCCCTCATTCCTGTAGAGGTCCCCCTGGACCTTCCTGGTCCCTCACCTCTGTAGATGTCCTCCCAGACCTTCCTGGTCCCTCACCCCTGTAAACATCCCCCTCAATCTTCCTGGTCCCTCACCCCTGTAGAGTCCCCCTCAATCTTCCTGGTCTGCTGGGTTTTTGAGGCAGACCTTAGGCTTCACTGCAGCCCACATGTGGACCTGGGATGGGCTCTCATTGCCATCTCACACTTGACCTTCAGCATGAATCGGCAGGTGCCAAGGGAGACTGTCCCTTGGAGAGGGCTCATTCTTAAGCCCCAAGCCATCATGCTTTGCGGTTCACGTGTTTAGGATTCCTGGCAGGCAGACAATTTCGAGGGATTCTGCTTTTTCTCTTTGCAGCCAGCAATAGAGAAGGAAACTCGCTTCTCCTATGAAGGCGTGAGCCCCTTGTAACCCATCTGGCAACAGTCAGGGAGACCCTCCCACGCACCAAAGTTCCCAGTGCCAGGTTCTCCCACTCTTAGGCCATCAAAACTGTCAGGGAGACATTCTGAATGAAAATGTTTAGGTCATTTGGTACCTTTGGCTGCTTTCCTAAGCAATACCCAGTTCTAGCATTTTCAAGGTCAACACCACTGGTTAGTTGTTGGTGTGATTGTGACCTCTTGGTATACAAGAGGCTCTGTATCTCAGCTTCCTCAGCATTTTTGCATCCTGAATGTCCCTAGACGTTTTGTGAAACAGCAGTATCTTTTATTTTGATCTCTCTCTCTTTCTCTCTCTCCCCTTCACTCTCTCTCTCCATATTCCCTAGGTCTCTTATAATCTAAGCTAGCCTCAAAATCACTATGTAGCTGAGGCTGGCTTTGAACTTGAGATCCTTCCCTGTCCCCTCCCCAAGTGCTGGGATTACAAGCATGCATTACCACACCCAACTTCAAAACAGTATCTTATTTCATTTGTGCTCAACAGTATCTGCCCAGACATCTTGGGTGTTACCTCTCAATTTGTATTCTGGGGCTTTTCTGCGTATCAGGGCCCCCTTTTCTAGCTCATGTCTTTAAATCTCGCATGACCATCATTCTGGGGGTGGGTTGCAGGTTGCTCAGCTGTTTCTGCCCTCTGAGGCTGATTTACAGATGTCTCTATAAATGATGCTCTGATAACCATTCTGACACACAGTCTGAACATGTTCGTTGAATTAGGGATGTTTTTATGAGTGGAACTGGTGGCTCTAAGTATTATTTTTTTTAATTTTTTTTCATTTTATGTGCACCGGTGTGAGGGAGTCAGATCCCCTGGAACTGGAGTTACAGAGGGTTGTGAGCTGCCATGGGGGTGCTGGGAATTGAGCTTGGGTCCTCTGGAAGAATATCTACTGCTCTTCATCACAGAGCTGTCTCTCCAGCTGCTCATGGACATTTTCAAAAACAAGACAGGGGAATGGTGGAAATTGGCTAGGGGTAGGTCTTGGGGGTGGGTTGTGGCCGGACCAGTTTCCATCTTACTGCTGGAGGGACTGGAGAAGCTGGCCAGCCACTCGGGGGTGGTGGAAGCCAAAACTCTGAATGGATGCATGCTGTGGAGGTGGGAAAGAGGGAGGAGTGGAGCAGGCATGTGTGCTGTGGACAGGTGGGACTGGAGGTGTGACAGCTGTAACAAGGGTGAGGTGGGTGGGATAATAGATTAGTGTGAGCTTACACTAATAATAATAGTGAGTAATGGAGTGAACACTTGTAAGATATTACTTATAGGCAATTTGCATTCATATAGATTCTTGTATATATTTTGTCTACAATATTTGTATACCTAGGCAAAGTTATTTTGTCATATTGTATGTATGCATGCTTCTACTTCTGCTTAAGACATTTTGTATATTGATATAATTTTAGGATACATTTATCATATTGCCATACACATTTCTACTTCTGATCAAGATACTTATATATTGTTTACATTTTGAGGTCATTGTCCTTATTTCTTGCGCAGTTGTTTAAAGTTTGTTTAATATTTTAATATGAAGTTTTAGTTGTTAAGTTATATAGGTATTAAGAATTATAGGTCAATAGTTACCTATGTTTGCCATACTAATCAGGTTCTTTAGATACATAGAGATTGTATTCTGCATAGATAGGTAATCTTCAATCACTTCAAAGAACTGTAGAATATGGCATTTAAATAACTTAGGGTTCTGTTGATGTGAGACACAATTGATCCTGACAGCACCAACCTATTTCTGAGAGAATATTGAGCACCAAAGACACTCCACTTGGAGCTTGTTTTCTTCTTGGCAAAACTGGCCTTTGGACAAGGAACTACCTATGCATCAACCACTGACAAAATGCATGATGTCCGGACAGTCAAGCAGGGTACAAGAAAAAAGACTGTCAAGTCTTGCCAAGACAGGGTAAGATGGTTTTGAAAAAAAATTTCGTGTCTCTGAAAATGGTCTGTCAGTTACTCAAGGTCTTAGCTAAAGTTTGTTGCTCCAACACTGCAAATGAGACTTTGGGTAATTGCCCAGGTAGCCAGTTGTCTCTGTCATTTGTTGCACATTTTGGAAGTTGCTTGATTGCACTTCCTGCTTACTCAAGTAATATTATTTCCCTTCTCAGGTTTTTAATGGGGTTGAAGATTAGATAGTTGTAGTTACTTTCCTCTCATGACTTGGCCAAGTTATTTATTATAGGATAGGATAATTATTGAAACATTTATCACATGTTTCTTGCTTGATATTGTTTATGCTGGTTGTAATTCTAATTTTTATATCTGATATTTGTTCTTATTGTATATAATTTTGTATTAGGCTTATAACTATTTTATTTAAACAAAAGGGGGAGGTGCTGTAGGAATTCCTACAGCCAGTAGCCTTTAAGTTACCCACCCACTTCGGCGTGGCCTCTTATACTATATATGCTGATGTAAAGCACCATGTCCTGCCTCTCTTTTAGCTGTGGGATTCAGTTGCTGTTCCCTGTTCAAGCAGAGGACTGTAAGCTATGAGTCTACCCCTAAATAAATAACCCTCTGTTATACTCAATTCTGAGCTACTGTGGGATTTCTTTAAAGCGTCCCTCTTCAGTGAGGGGGCTGAGGTTGAACACCATGGACTAAGCCATTGACCAGTGAGCTCCGTGGGGTGTGTGCAGCAGCTTGCAGCTTACACAGATGCAGAGTGCAATAGCAGACTGTCAACACACTGCTCAGCCTTGGGATGACCCTGGCTCTGGGAAACAACAGATCCAAGATGAGGAACAGGTCACTTCCTAGACTGGACCTCCTTAAAGAGCCACTGTGCTCCATGATGCCACTGAGGGCCATGTGTGGGTCAGTGATGTGGATGCAGCAGGGGCCTGGGTTGACTTCCAAGACCTGTGTTATCACCTAACACCTTGCGGATATCCATGGTCTATGCCTCAGCCTGAAGCCAAGCCATGTTGGTGTCCATGGGCTGTGCTGCCCCTGGGAGCCATATTGAGGTGAGTGGCCTGTGCTACCATCTTGAGACCATGGTGATATCTGTGATCAGGGCTTCCTCCAAGGGCCTTGTTTGGGTTCCTGGTCCTATTGCAGCAGGGGCAATGTTCATGATCTGTGCTCCCGCTGACTGTAAAGAGTAAGGAAGCTGCTTTGATGGTGATACTGATGACTGCAGACACACTGTTGAGAAAGACGGGCATGGAAGACATTGGTGCAACCCCAGCCCTCCCACAACCACACTCCACCAAAGAGTAGCATCTTGAACAGGAAGCCATCGGAGTGTAATCAAAAGTGTAATAAGGATGCTGACGTTAGTGCTCCACAACTGACGGTTTCCAGCAGGCATGTGGGAGGGGATGGACAGAGTTCTATTTAAGGAGCTGGTCACTATGAGTTTGACCATGCTCCAATGAGTATATAGGTAACATGAATTGGACGTTTTTTCTTTTTTAGGGGGCGGGTCACAAGGTCAAGGGAGTGAGTGGATCTAGAAAGACTGGGAAATGAGTGTGATCAGGTGTATGATGTGAAATTCCCAAACAATCAATAAAATATTATGTAAAAACAAACTAACAACAAACAAACCAAGTCAGAATCTCATTGGCAATGTTGTCCAGATTGACCTTCAACTCTCTAGCCTCCTGCTTCAACTTCCTAAGTGCTAGGGCAATAGGCCTGTGCCGCTGCCTTGGCTTAATGAACTGTTTGTCTCTCAATCATTTATTTTTCTACTTTCTATCATTTTATATCTATCATCTACCTGCCATCTATTTTTATCTTCACTATTCTCTATATCTGTCTACTTCTCTATCTCTCATCTATTTTTTTTTTTTTTTGAGACAGGGTCTTACTATGCAGCCATGGCTAGCTTAGGGCTTACTGTATCGACCAGGCTGATCTCAAACTCATAACAATCCTCCTGCCTCTGCCTCCCAAGTGCCCAGATCCCAGATGTAGGCCACCAGGCCTGTTTCATGGACTTTTATTTGTTTTTGGAGACAAGATCTCTATGTAGTTCTGAAATGTGCTGTGTAGACCAGGCTAGCCTTGAACTCACAGCAATCCTCATGCCTCTGCCTCTTAAGTCCTGGGATCACAAGTATGTGCCATCACACATAATTTCATGGACCTTTTTATAATGAATTTCAACATGGCCTTGGAGCAGGCTTGTATGGATGTCTACTTCCACATTTATTGGGCAAGCCTGCAGCTTTTAAACACTCGCAGTCTGCCTCTCTAGCTCTTGTCGGAAGACTGGCACAAGCAGTATGTCTGCGTGTGCACTTGTCCCTGTGGCCCAGTTTCTCTGCAGCTCCAGGCCCTCAGCTGACTCACAATAAATACTGGTGGCTTATTGAATGAGTGCTCCATCTCCCCAGCCCTGGCCCACCTCCTGGCACTCCCGGGTAAGCCTGTCCTCCTTCTCCAGCACAGACTGATAATAGATAGCCAAGAGCCCGCCTTGGTCTTGGCTCCCTGGGTGATGAGGAGCAGGATAAATTCGAAGTGAGCAGCAATAGATCCTGAACTTGGGAAGTGGCAAACTCTGTCACTGCAGCCCAGTCCTCATGGACCAAACAAGGAACCGTTGGATTGAGCATATGCCAAGGAGAGCAGGGGGATAGACAGCAATGCGGTGACAGGATACGGCTAACTTCAGCCCTCAGTGGCAGTGCAGGTGTGGAAGCTACCTGGGGCAAAGCTTTAAAATGAATGCAAGTTTCTTCACAGCCAGTTCCTGGCTTAGAGTTAGACATGGTGGCATCCATCACTGGGGAGGCAGAAACAGAAGGACCAGGAGTTCAAGATTATTCTCTACAACATAGCCAGTTTGAGGCCAGCCTGGGCTACATGAGACCCTATCTCAGGAGAAAAAGAAAAGCCCCTGACTCTAGCCGCTCACTAGGTGTGTGTGTGTGTGTGTGTGTAGGTGTGTGTGATTGGGTGGGGTGGGGAATTATATATGGTGGGAGGAGAGGAGGCAGGAAGAGACCAGACAGTTTAATGGGCACCTAGGACAAATGACACTCAGCCCTTGGCAATGAACTCCTGAAGGCTGATCTCTGACTACTCATAGCTGGAGATGTGGCTCTTTCTGTTTGGTTTTGTAGTCTCCATTCTGGTGACAGTCCCATGAAGACTTCTTCATCCCTGAGTTTATCCCACTGAGGAGGAGGCTTGGTGACCAGTGCGGGGCTCCCCAATAGCCAGGCTTGCAGTCACCCCTGACTTGTTGACAGCTCTCAGCTGATCTCTGCAGCAAAATCTGGCCTGCCAGTATATAGGTCCTTGGTAATTCCTGAGAATCTTAGTTTGCTCGTGTGACTTGCTGTGCCCAAGGAACATTAGCAGGCAGGATGCAGGAAGGGTTTGCAAGGGTGCTGGCTGCTTTCCCTGTGCACACATTCCTTCCTCCATGCATATGTACTTCTGTGTCGTGAGGATGAGCCAAATCCAGCATGGGGGAGGAACCAGAGAGACACTCAAAGGAAAGTCACATTGCCATACAGCTCATGTCATTGGGGACCCACTCGACAACTGGTCAACTAATCAAAGATATGCCAATAAACCCAGATGAGATCAATCAAGACCTGGGGACTCAGCAAGGAGCATCTTTCAGTCACTCAGAATGGGAGAGGGGGGATACTTGGTATGCAGCAGTAGCTAGCTGATACACCTCCTTTACTCAGAAGTTAAAAGCCATTCCAGAGAATAGCCTGGAGGGAGCCTGGCTGAATCCTAAAAGATGCATAACCTGGCGCATCTCCCTGAGTGCCTGAGGCCTGTTTGTGACACAGGCCTAGGGCTAGCCCTTGAAAACCCAGAGAAAGGAGCTTAGATGGGAGTGCGACTGAGATCCTATTACAACCCACGGGTCCCACATCGTGAGGTTTTTACCATTTTTCAGTGAGAGGCTTAGATAACACAAGCTCATTATAATGATAAAAAATGGGGAGTCTAGAAAGTTACAAGCTCTACGCACAGCAGTGACTACACGTACCCACCCCTGCCCACCACCACCCACTTCGCTTCACCGAGTCCCACTCCTAAAGGCAACCGTGGGCAGCAAGCTGTTAGTCCCCCAGACTTCTTCCTTCCCCACTCCCTCTTTCTTTTAATCTCTCTTATATTTGTGTGTGCGTGTGCAAGTGTGAGTCTATTTGTAGGAGTGTGTGTGTGTGTGTGCGTGTGACACAGCTTGTGTACAGAGCTCAGAAGACAGCCTCAGATGTCCATCATTGCCTTCCACCTTGTTTGACATAGGATCTCTCGTCCTCACTGGGTATTCCAGGGTAGCTGGTCTGTGAGCTTCTGGGAATTCTGTCTTTGTCGCTCATCTCATTATAAGAACCCTGAGATGACAGAAGCATGGATGTGTTTGACTTTAGGTAGGGGAGTGGGGTGGTCCAAGCTCAGGTCCTTACTGCTGAGCTCAAGGGCTGTCTCCCCAGCACCACCCACTCATTAATCTTGGAATGGTTTATTCTCCTGTTCTGAGGCCTGCTCCTTTTGCTTAATGGTCACCTGACAAGTCCACTTCATTCTCTTTAGTAGCTGCACAAGATTCAGGGCATGGATGCTTTATAGCTGAACCATGTCCCTGATAGATGCATAGAAAGGCCTGTCTCCTGTTAGGATAATGGAAACAACTTTGGTACCATGACATTGCATGGTTCTCGTGACATCTTGAGATATATGCCTAAAAGTGAGACTGCTTAGCAATGGGCCCTGCTCACTCTTCTCTTTTATGTTGCAAAACTCGTCTGTAAAACTAAGGTGGCTGGCATGCGATTGACCAGCCCTCCCACTGTGGTTAGAATCAATTTTGAGAACTTTTTCTCTTATCCTGTCAGAGAAGCACATAATACCTTGTTTTAAATTATCTTTATTATGAGTGAGATTGAAATAGTTTTAGATATTTATTGGTAATTTGCATGTCTTTCTTGGTGAATTACCTGTTTATGAAATCTGACTATTTTCTCTATCAGTTTGCGATTGCTTTGTTATTTAATATGGCAGGTCTTTATATATTATGGCTATAAACTCTTTGTCATGTGAGTCCCAAAGTTTCCTAAATTCATCACGCCTCTGCCTTGTAGACAGCCCAACTTCATTAAAAATCAGAAGCTATGGGTATTAATTCACTCTCTTGGCACTTACTGTCTCTTTGTTTTGATGTCGTGGGTAGAAGGTGGAAACCTCAGGAATCTGGGGGGGGGGTCATGGAAGGGAGTGTGTCCCTCAACACACTTGTGTCCTGTGCCAGTTTATTTCCCATTGCTGTCATGAAGTACCCAGGACCGAATGCTTTATTAAACAAGGGGGTTAACTTAGATCTTAGTTTACAGTTTTGGGGTTCAAAGGCATGCTATTAACATCAGCTTGGTTCAGGGGAGGACTTCACGGTAGATGACATCAGAGTGGCAGAACCAGGTGCTGGGGAAACAGACAAACAGAAAACCAAATCAAAACCTCACAGCAAGGCAGGAAACCAGAGGGTGAACCACATCAAGAATGTCTCTGTTGGGCGAGGCCTTCAAGGGTGTAATTACTTCCCACAGCACCCTACTTCTCAAGGGTCTGTCTTAGTTAGGGTTTTATGGCTGTGAAGAGACATCGCGACCATGGCAACTCAACTGAAAAAAAAAACATTTAATTGGGGTTGGCTTGCAGTATCAGAGGCTCAGTCCGTTGTCTTGACGGGCAACATGGCAGCACGCAGGCAGACGTGGTGCTGGAGGAGCTGAGAGTTCTGCCTCTTGAGTTGCAGGTGACGAGAAGTGAACTAACTTGAGCATCCAACCCCTAGTGACACACTTCCTCCCACAAAGCCACGCCTACTCCAACAAGGCCACACCCCCTGACAGTGCTGCTCCTTGCCTCTGGGGACTGGTTTCTTTTAAACCATCACGGGGTCCCCACCACCTCTCAACACCACAGGAATGAATGCTGTCAAGCCGCCGCTAGCACTGTAGTGGACCAAGGGGAGAGGAATGAACTGGACAGTTGGCCAAACAACCAAGTGTCCAGGTGCCTCTTCTTAGTGTATCATGTCCTTACGGACACCTTCCAGGCAAGGGTAGGAGCTAACAGGGACCATGATCCAGGATTCTCTTCTGGCATACCTGCACTCCAGCAAGAACATTCTCAGAATCGCTGCTTTGGGGTCCTTGTGCTCCCCTACCAATCTTTATCCCCCGTTCTCATAACTTCTGCAGTCTATATGCCCTGTCTCCCCCGAGACCACCTGCATACCCCTTGGGCAGTAGTGCATCCAGCTAGGAGGGAGGCACAGGTCAGAATGGCTGAGGTCTCAGGTGAAGGCCTGGTGTCCTTTGCCACACTTCCTTTCTACGAGGGAAGGTTAACACACTCCATCTTGAGGGTGCCTTGCAGGGAGTCTCTGCTGGTCGGATGAAGATGGCCTTGGTCAGAGGTATTCTACAACACCTATAGACCCGGGTTACCTCCCTGGCCACTGTGAGGGAGATAACAAAGATAGAAGGACTCGTGACCAGAAGGGGCTTCTAAGACATGATGCATGGCAACCAATTAGGTAGGATATTACTGTCAAAAGAAACCACTCTCATCTCAAATAGAATAAAAGACAGAGTTTATTCTGGAGCATATGTGAGTGACCGTGGCCGGGAAGCAACAGAGATTGTGGTTATCTGTGTTCCAGCATGGAAGCAGTTTCATGAAGCTTTGTAGTTTTACCAAGCAAAGAACGTCATAAATCAAGGCAAGTTTAAAATACATTTGGTGGATATGTCAGAGGGGCTGTAGCAGCAAGATGAGGGCGAGTTTTCTATAGGGCTAAGATGCTACCTGATGACATCTTGAGCTTTGGGGCAGGTGGACGCTACTGGTGAATAGATCCTAAAGGTTTCTATGTATCAATCACAAGCTACAGACACAGAGGTGGACTGGGAGGGCTAGAGGTAGCCCGAGACAAGGTAACTAATTAGCTCTGGCCCTGCAACATTCCCGTCTCTCCACAGCCCTGAAGTCGAATCAGTCAACGGTCTCTGCTGCCACAGCTTCTTTCCAGGAATTCCCGTCACAGCCTGCAGCTCCTGGCCAGCACAGTACTGCTCCCTGTAGGTGGCTGGAGCTTTGCCTTCTCCTCTGTTCTCTTTCCCTGCAGCCTGCCCCTTACAGCCCCCATCCCCCGCTTCGCTTTCTAGTACAAAGCAATTGCTTACATGCTTCTTTGTCTATATCTTCTCCCATTTAGCAGCAACCCGGAGCCAGCGGGACCATTAAGGTGTTTTCTTAAACAAAAGAACAAGTAAATCTTGTACCGCCTGTGAATAAAGGCTCACATGCGGCTGGCTTTTAGGATCTCCTTTTCAGCTTTTCCTGCGAGTTACTTGAGTCAAACACTTCCTGTCTGCCTGGCACTGAGAGAGCCCTGGCTTGGGAAGGAGGTTTTTAGGATCTCCCTTTCAGTTTTTCCTGCTAGTTACTTGAGTCAAATACTTCCTGTCTGCCTGGCCCTGAGAGAGCCCTGGCCTGGGAAGGAGGGGGTGATGGGAAATATACACAGGGTGGGACTGGATTATTGAGGAATGGGATAATGGGGGTGTGGGGACCTGCCAAGGGAGATCTAGCAGGGAGATGTGGGCAACACATTTGTTTGTCTTCCTTCTGACAAGACCCTGGGGATGGAGGTGACAGCGGACTTAGACATCTCTTTCTCAAGGGTACCTTCTCGCAGCCTGGCCAGAAGGCATTCTTCTCTGAAGCCAAGAGCAGAATGCCACCTGTCTGTGCCAACACCGGCAGCCTGCCCTGAGATACGGAAGAGGGGGAGGCATGGGCGACCTTGGACAGGTCACCTCCAGTCTGTTCCCTCGGTGGTCTGGAGCTCAGAGCCTATGGAACTGACCTGTTTGGGGAAGTGGGGAAGGGAAAAGGTACCAGTGCCACCCTGGAGCAAACTCACAACCTCCCCCTGACCTCTGGGGGACCACCTGGGGACCATGTTGTCTGAGTGCAGGTGGTGGGAGACGTGTGTGTTGGGGAGATAGTTGAGATTGCCACACACGGGGCCCTGGAATCTTCCAGCTCTTTAATGAGGAAGTAATTCAGTTAGCTCGGATTTCCCTGTCAGCAGCTTTTATTAAAGGCAGGCACAGCCAAGCTATTAGGGACACCAGGAGTACAGTGGGGATGTGGGGTGGGGCGGGGTGGGGGGGGAGGCTATGATGACAAATTGTTAAACAGATTAGGAGAGGTGGGGGAAATGAACAGGGGGGAAAAAGAAATAGAAAACAGAGAAAGGCAAAATGAGGCCTCAGAGGAGAAAAATCCAGTACAAAAGCGCGCAGGCAGCCGATGGCAGGGGGCTGCATTCCAGGCCCGGAGATTCTATTGTGCTCCATGAGGCAGCCTAATCAGGTGCTGAGGCGATCAGTCCAGGCTGAATGGAGGTGCATAATAGCCAGCTTCTGCAATAAACAATAACACACAGCTGGCAGAGGTTTGCAGGCTCCCAGGTGAAGGAAAGAGGCAATGTCCGCCCAGGACCTTCTGGGGCAGGGGCGCATGGTGGGAGGTTGCTGTCAATCAAACAAACTGAAAAGCCAAGCGTGGACCGTGATCTCATGAAGGTGTTACTATCCTTATTTTATGCACAAGGAAACTGAGTCTCAGAACGGTTAAAGCAAAGGTCAGGATGAGTAAACCCTCTTCCAGAGGTCATCAGGTATGGAATAAAGATTTATTTATTCTTTATCCACCACCACATTCATTGTTTTCTGTAAACCCTATGGACACTTTTCAAGCCCCAAGGAAGAGCTGAGATGCCATGCCTGGGTGGCTCCAACCTCTAAAACAATTACTTGCTGTCCAGGTCAGGTTAGGAAATGTTTGCTGAAGCCGGGGGGTAAATGGTCAAAGCTTCAGAGCCAGAGAGAGCCCATGACAACTGGTGTCCAGGCCAGCCTGGTCTGGAGGAAGTTTGACTACCAAAGGAAACCTAGGAAGGTCCATGATGAGAGAATGCAGGAGCCCCCATGCTGGGGCAGGGGAGAGGGCTGTGTCTTCCTGGTCCAGCTCAAACACTGGAGGTGACAGAGTTGGGAAAGATGATCCAGTAGGGAAAATGACTGCTGTGATTCCCTCCTTCCCTCTTGCCTCCCTCTTCCCTTCCCCACTCTTCCCTCTCCTCTCTCTTCACTTCCTGTTCCTTCCTCTTTTTTTTTTTGTTCTCTTCTTTTCCTTCCCCCCTCTCCCCTCCTCCTATCTCTTTTATGAGACTGAGGAATGGAACTCAGGGACTTGTACATGCCAGGTAGCCACTCTTTCACCAAGCTACACTCTAGTCCAATGTGGTTGTTCTTAGCCTAGTGGTGGAGGATGAAGGTTCTTCTCCACTTGCCCCAGGAAGCTAGAGAAGCCCAGTAAGCCTTAGGCCACCCTAACCAAGGTGGCTGTACCCAGGCCTATAGACAGAGGCTGGCAGGGGTCCCTGTATCTTCATATCCCTCTCATTAGGCCCTGACAGCATTCCTATTTAGGTTCGGCCAGCTGTGGAACCAAAGCTCAGCTGGAGCCTGGAAGGGCAGAATGTGTGGCTGAGAAAGATGCTGGCTCCAGGCCCTGATGGATGGGCAGGGCTCTTTTCTTTGTTAATGCTATTGCTAGTGGTAATCATTCCAGAGGGGCTCAAACGGGAAACTCAGAAGCCACCTGCAACAGTGCAGTGAAGAGCCCTTCCGGGTAACAAATCCTGCGTTCCTGAAATACAGAAGTAAACCATCTCTAACACACTTGGCTATGTTGGTCGTCAGCCAGGGCTGTGTGCTGCTGCAGGTGTGAAAAGCACAGGACTGGGAAGAACCAGGTAGGGGAGGAGTGAAGCGAGGAGTCACACAAACATGCAGGGAATGATGCCCCAGGCAGAGGGAACAGCCATTGTGAAGGGCAAGAAATCAGAAGGAGCTTGTGCTAATCCCATGGGTGCCAGGAGAAAGACCACTGGCTCAAATCATTGACAAATTTTTAAAGCAAGTTTTTAAAAAAAAAAAAAACTTATATACACAAGCTGTCTCCCCCTAAAGGTGGGGTTCAAGAGATCGGCAATGAGTATGGGTAAAAGAAGGGCTTTTATAGTCCAGAAGTAGGGGGGGTTCCAAATGGGGGATTTGGCAGGTAGACAGTTGGGGTTACAGAAGCCAACATAAGCACAATTGGCTTCTAACAACCTCCTGAAGCAAAGATGTGGCTGCAAGGTAGTCATAGCAACAGGTGGTCATGGCAAGGTGGTCATAATAAGGTAGTCATAACAACAGGTGGTCATAATGAAGTGGTTATAATAAGGCGAATAAAATAACATGTGGTCATAACTTTTTGAAACAAAGATATGGTAGTTGTTTCCTGGAACAGGCAGTGCATAACATTTGTAGTTAAGGTTGCAGGTGGGGCATAGTCTAAGCCTTGAGAAACAGATTTAATCATAAACAGGACTGGACCTAGCTTGCTTTCACTATAAGATGCCTGTCAAGCCCAAGATGGAGGCAGGCTGATTCATCACTCGGGCCATTCGAGGATCAGCAGAAGGCATGTGCTTTGGAACAGTCAGCAGGGAACAGATCACATCAAGTATACAGGTCCCGAGGAAGACTTTGGCTGTCTCCAAGTGAGAAGGGAGCCTCAGGAGGATGAGATGGCAGGTGGAGGGATTGCCTATGGAGGAGAGCAAAGGTGTATGGCTCCAGGTGTATGTGTCCAGGGCAGAACAAGCCTGGGAAGTTAATAACTCCCCTTTTCCAACTCAGATCTCTCACACACATTTAATTTCCAGCGAAAATGACTGAAGCGGGGGGTGGGGGGTGGGGGTGGGATACTAAAGATGTTGGGGAGGAGTCAGGTGTATTGGGGGAGCTTGCTGCAAGAACTTCTGCATATTTTCTGTTTGCACCCCCATTTGGAGAGCTTCCTAGGATGATTCCTAATCCTGCCTCTTTCCTGGTATAATTGCATTCCTTGTGTCTGTCTTCTCAATGAGGAAGACACTGGACAGTGTTTTCCTTCTCATTCTACAGATGGGGGAGATGGGTTAAGAGGCCAAGGCTGAACAGTCACTATGTAAACCTAGGCATTTAGCTTTAACCTCTTGAGCCCGAGCTCAAGATTTTAGGGTCAATGGCAGGTCCAAAAAGCAGAATCCCTTCTGTATACCCCAGGTTCGAGATGATGGCTGGGGCATGGGGCAGTGGCACTAAAATCTTCCTTGGGATCAAAAAGCATGAGGACAGTCTGCTCATCTCAGGTAATGGCAGAGAGAAGAGAAGAGCCTTCTGTGGGGCTGGAGATCCCCATGAAGCTGTTGAATTCCCAGCTTCTACCTGCCTTGTCGGAGGACTACAGCTCACAGCTCACTTAACCGACCACTGATTGTGTTGCAAGATTCCAAGTGGTGAGGTCTACAGGTGTTGCGAAGTTTCTCTTTCTGCATCTGGAAGAGACAGCTAATCCATCCCAGCATTGTTGATGGCTCAGCTAGAGATGCGTGGTAAAATCTGCAGCATGGCGATCTACTCATTCCGTAGACCCTCCAGTCTGAAGGGGACACCATGGCCTTGTTTCGGGAATGTTCTCTGACAGGTAGAGAGATGAAGGAGGTGGCCTGTGTGTCAAGGAGCATTTCCATTCTGTTCTCCACGTGTTCTCCTTCTGTTGATCCTGCTCTGGGAAGAGAAAGCGAAACAAGGCCAGCAGACTCCCCTTCAGTATATATGTTCATCTCTGCTCCCCCTCTGAAAGGAATGTGTTCTGCTGGGGAAATCACGGCAACCTTCATTTTGACCCAGGCTGTGCTAGCAGCTCCCCTTCCTGGAACTCTCTGGGTACACTTCCTTTTTTCTCCACTTCCTGTAACTATTTCCAGTGTGCTGCATCAGGGTCCAAGGTCTAGTACCTGATTCCAGGGAAACCAATGATACAAATGCTTAGATAACACCACCTAACGACCAAAGGTAAATACATTCACAAGAAGCAATGAAAGGGGGAAAAAGCCACTGTAGCACGATTAATAAAAACCCAGAGACAGATGTTGGGGTTCAACCTGAAAGTCAGAAAAGTAAAACAGTCAGTTGCCGGCTCTTACCTCTACCTCAGTCTGAAATGGCGATCCTGCCTCCGGGAATCCTCAGAATGAGACCCTGTGTGACAACTGTCTCCTCCAATCTTATATTCCTCTCTAGTGCTGGGATTAAAGACGTGCACCACTACCGCCCATTTTCTATGGCAAACTAGTGTGGCTACTGGGATTAAAAGTGTGTGTCACCTCCGCTTGGCCTGTAAGGCTGACCAGTGGGGCTGTTTTACTCTCTGATCTTCAGGCAAGCTTTATTTATTAAAATACAAATGAAATATCACTACAAGTCACAGATTCTTTCTCTGTACAAATGTCAAATGTCTTTTTCTGTACATTTTAATAGTTCTCCTGTTCTTTTTTTTTTCTACTTGCCAAACAGCACGTATAAGTATGCTGGGTTGTCCTAGGTTTGTGTGTGTGTGTGTGTGTGTGTGTGTGAGAGAGAGAGAGAGAGAGAGAGAGAGAGAGAGAGAGAGAGAGAGGGAGGGAGATTTGTGTGTGTACTTGTGTGCACGTTGGTATGCAGGTGTTACTGGTTAATCTCAGGTGTCATTCTTCTGAAGTCATTGATTTTGGTTGGTTTTTTTTGAGACGGTATCTCTCTCTCTCTCTGTCTCTGCTCTAGAACTCACCAATTCAGCTAGGCTGGCTGGCCAGTGAGTCCCGGGAGTCTGTCTCTGCCTCCCCAGTGCCAGTGTTGATTGCAAGGCACACCACCACACCAGACACTGTTTCTGGAGATGGAACTCAGGCTACAGCCCTTGCAACGCAAGCACTTTGCTAACAGCCGGCTTCAAAGCCTGTTTGGATTTTGAGACAGGACCTTACTGTGTAGCTCAAAATGACCTCGAATGTACAGTCCTTCTGCCTCAGCCTCCTGAGTGCTGAGATTACAGGCACACGCCACCACACTCAGCTTTTGCAGGTTTGTTAGTCCCATCACACCCATTTCTTTGTGCAACCTGAACACAAATTCATACAAGACTGTTGTTGTGGAGAGACACCATAACCACAGCAACTCTTCTAAAGGAAAAATATTTGGTTGGGGAGGCTTACATTTTCAGAGGTTCAGTCCACTATCATGGTGTGACATGGTGGTGTGTAGGCAGACATGGTGCTGGAGATGGAACTGAGGGTCCTACATCTTGACTTGCAGTCCACAGGAAGTGGTCTGTCTCACTGGGCATGGCTTGAGCATAGGAGACCTCAAAGTCCACCTCCATAGTGACACACTTCCTCCAGTAAGACCACACCTACTCCAACAAGGTCACATCTCCTAATAGTGCCACTCCCTTTGGGGGCTACTTTCTTTCAAACCACCACAGTCACCTTCTTCAAATAGTTGGGGACATGTCCGCAGTTCCACATCTCCTTAGAACTGAGCTGAATGGTCTCATGCTTCCTGTTCCTCTGTGGTATGAGCAGTTCTTGGGATGAGCAGGAATCTGACAGATCACACTTAGAGTGAGTTACCATCCCGTTCCCTACCAGCCCTTCATAGGTGGAGGCTTCACTGCCAGTCTCTGCTATCAGTGGAGGCATTGAAACTGTGAGGGGTGAGGCCTCGTGGAAGGAAGATTTCCACATCCTGGTTCCTTTCCTTTGCTTCTGCTTTGGCTTCCTGGAGATGAGCAACCCTTCTCATCACTCCTCCTGCTGTGCCGCTCTGGGCTGACAAAGGCCCAAAGCAGCAGGCCAAGTGACTGAGGACCGAAATCTCGGAAACTGTGAGCCAAAGCCCATCTTTCTGGCTTTTAAGATGTTTAAACTTGGGTATTTGGTCACACCGAGACAGTGCAGCTACTTAACAAAGCCGGAGAAGGAAGACCAAGACTATGATGTATTTCCGGCCTTAGCAACTAACTGATGGGTCTTTTAGGGGCATCAATGGCAAAGGCCAAGGACCAAGAAGAAAGAGGATCATTGGGCACCCAAGGTGACCAGATGTCAGAGCTTAAGATCTAAAAGTTATCCTGGAAGTGTCAGGGGAATAGACAGGGTTCACTTGTACATGTTAAGCTGGGGACCCAGGAAGGTCTGGTGAGATGGTCTAGAAGCCAACTCATAAGCCCACTGCCTGGGGGCTTTTAGCAAAATGACTCAGGTCTTGTCACAGGGCTTGTTTCTAGATCTTTTCCCCATTCCTTGACTAGCAGAAGGGAAAGGCCTGGTTCTGTTTCACTGCTGAAGACAGAGAAGCTGGAGAGGTGGCCAGATCAGTCATCCAGCTGGAAAATGGCCAGGTTGGACCCAAGTGGGTCTAAGTTCAGGTCATGTACCTGTTCACCATCAGCACGCAGAACCCACTGGAGCATCATGGGAGGTTTCCCTTCCCACTGCCAACCAGTGCTCTGTATGGCACTGACTCCACAGCCCCATGGTGTCCTGCAGAGGGGGTGGAGGGGTCTGATGGATGGTTATTTTTATTATAAAATAATTCATACATACAAGAAAAGCAGGCACTGCATGTATAAGACAGAAAATTAATAAAACAAATTGCCCTGAGCCAGGCTTATAAAACAATATCACAGAAGCTGAGAGGCCCCCAGTCTCTAGGACCCTTTGGGCTTTATGACCCCAAGCTTTAAGCATGATAGGGGTGATTTTATTTTGACAGAGGGTCTCACTATATACCCCACCCTGGCCTCAGATTTCCTCCATATCCCAGGATGGCCTTGAACTTGTGACCCTCTTGCGTTTTCTTCCCTAGAGTCTGAGATCGCAAGTGCGCACCACCACCCCCAGCTCCACCGACTTCTTGCTCCATTTTCTCCCTGTCTTTGGTGTCATTTTTTCCCCTTCATATCTGCATATCTGACTGTGTTGCTTCATTTTGCAGGGGTTGGTGCTCAGTCTCAATAGAACCCTCACGGATAGCATCCAAGCCGTCCATATTCTCATTTAATCTCACGAGTAAGATGCTGTCCTCGTCCCCATGGTATGGATGGTGACACCACAGCACAGGAAGTGTTGATGGACAGTTCCCAAGCTACACAGCTGGTAGAACCAAGATCTGACTGTGAGCCTGTGCTGTAATTGGCATGTAGTATGGTATCATCACCCCAAGGGGGTTCTGGGATTCACCTGTGTCTCGGCTCTCCCACTGATGCCTGTGGTCACCCTTGTGTCTCGGCTCTCCCACTGATGCCTGTGGCCACCCTTCATTAATTCACGTTCTGCACAGTGGCAAAGCCCAAGAGACTGAAGGGTTGAAAAACACATGAGTGACTTTGAGAAGCATTGCTAGGCACCTGCCCATCCGCTGCTGACCCCTGGCTTTTGTTACCCTGTCTGTCTCACCAATGGAACCCTGCTTTGATCAAGTGTGTTAGTCTGGTGGTCCCGCCCACTTGCCCAAACTCCAGAGTGTGAATTACAAAGATTAAGGCCCATTTGATTCCCTTGTGGGTGCCTGGAAGAGACATGGATATGGGATAAGCAGGAGTTGGAGGTCTTGGGGAAAGCTTTCCCTACTAACAAAGAGACGCCAGGAGGCAGAGAGAAAGCTAGTCAACATTGTCCTGACCAGGTAACCACAATCAAAAAAATCAGCAATCAGTGGAGTAGATGCTGCCTCTCCCTCCACCAAGAGAAGGTGACGAGCTGGGCCGTCATCTCCACTGTCTTTTCTAAAAGCCACAACTGACCATGAGAAAAATGTCAGACACCTCAAACGCCTGCACCTTCTGTAGACTCCTTGAGACTAGCAAGGTAATCAGACACCAGGGGAAGCCAAGAAACTGCCACAGACCAGGCACGGATACAAGATGACCCAGCGCAATGGGGTGTCCTAGATGAGACCCTGGGTTAAAGCCAGAGAGCAGCAGAAGGGGGAGTCTCCTTTTGTCTGCAGTTCAGTTACCACAAGGGGGCGCTGTGGTGGTGTTGTCAGAGCCAGGTCTCTCCCAAACCAACGGGGAGGGTGTGGGGTGTGATAACAAGGAAGTCTGTGTCCATCTGTCCCCTCACCCCCCCCCCCCCGCAGTGCTCATCTTGTAACTGAGGACAGTTAAACTGTACGTGCTGAAGGCGGCAGGGTGGACAGAAGAGAGCACCTGCTGCCACACCCCTAAGCCTTTGTGTTACCCCGTTAAGCAACACACACACACACACACACACACACACACACACACACATTTCCTTTGTAGGAAATCATAAATCCTTACTGATTCACTGATAAGTACTTTTAGATGGTGATTTGTCCTTTTTTTTTTTTTTTTGGAAAAGATTTATTTATTTACATACTATTTATTTTATGTGTGTGAGTGTGTTACATGTGTGTATGTATGCTATGTACTTGCCTGATACTCGTGGAAGCCACACGAGTGCATCAGAGCCCCTGGAACTGCAGCTAAGGATGTTTGTGAGCCACTATGTGGGTACTAGAAATTAAACCCAGGCCCTCTGCAAGAGCAACAAGTGCTCTTAACCACCAAGTCATTGCTCCAGCCCTGAGTTTTCTCTTTAAATTCTCCTTCCTTCCTTTATTTTCTCCTTCCTTCTTTCTTGCTTATGTGTGTATATATATGTGTGTGTGCATATTTGTGCTATATTGGAGCTCATGTGTGTGCTGGTGCATGTGTGTGTATGAGTGTACTTCTGAACATGGAGGCTGGGAGAAAACCCCAGGTTTGTTCCTTAGTCTCCAGTCACTTCTTCTGTTCTTTGTTCTTTGTTTGTTTCGTTTTTGAGACAGGGTCTCTCCCTGGCTGGCTGATGAGAAAGGCTCCACTTGTCTCCTTTTCCCTGCGCTGGAACTACAAACACACGCTGCCACATCTCACTATTTTTTTTAAAACTTGTGTTCTGGGTGTGGAATTCACGTCCTCTTACAAGGCAAGCAAGCACTCGGCCCACTAAGTCATCTGTCCAGCTCTCTTCTCTATTACATGCAGTGGAAAACATCTATTTCCAGACTCGCTTTCCCTTGGCCCACGTGAGCCCCAGTCAACTCGCTGGTTGCAGTCTTTCCCGGGTCAGCCCAGCACCACGGCTTCCTTGGGCGGGTGGTCCTGTGTGGAACGCCACCTTAATTCATCTTGTGTCGGGCACAAGGGCAAAAGTGATGCCTGCAAGAAGCTGGGAGATGATTGCTCTGGAGCAAAACAAAAGAGAGCGGCTGGTCTGTGACAGCCAATATTAAAATGACTGTAAGTCACTCCGTAGCCGGAGTCGGTGCGTTATATTCCTAGTAAATAACGGGTGAGCGCAGGTTAAGTGTCGTTGCGTTCCAATTGTTGATATTTAATTAGCTCTGAAATTAAAGTGTCCTTTTATCGTCACACGGCCAGGATGACTTGATTCCTAATTGATTGAGATGAAAGCCGTCCCCAAGCCTTCCAGTGTCCCTTTGTCAGTCCAAGTGCGAGACGATTTAATGAAAACGTTTGACATTTCCAAGTGTGACATAAATATCTTTAAATTAAGCGTAGGAAGAGTTTGGGGTGTGTTCTGCTATCGGGGTGTGATGGGTGAGGAATTTCTTCTTCTTGGGAATGAGGCTTTACAGGAAAGATGATGGCTGGGGGCCATTATTTAGAGGCTGAGACAGCGACTGGTACAAGGGGCCAGCCATCTTTCTTTTCATTGGGAAGATGGCAGGTTCAGAGTGACTTGTTTTTTCTTGTCTGTGATGCACAGAAGAGAGGAGACTAAGACCCTCGAGGGTGGGAAGTGGTTGGGGGGTGGACCACAGTGGAAAGAGACAAGCGTTGATTCCAGGGGAATTTGGGCTCAGCTCTGCCACTTAAAAATTGACTGAGAGTCAGTGACTTTTACTTTTCTAATCCTGCTCCTCAGAGTTATGTGAAATACATTGAGGTCACATCGCCTAAGAACTGAGTCTGGCTATAACAGCCACCCAGGGAAGTGAGGGCCAACTTTTGACTATGTGTTGAAGATGACACCCTACTTGTGAAGAAGGGCAGGTGAAACTCCCTACCGGCCTTGGCTCTTGAACATAAACCTTGTTCCTCAGTCATCCGGGGACCTCTCCATTTTGGGGACATCTTGATCAGGAATTAGAGACTCCATCTGGGTATGGTAGACGGTATTTTCCCTGTACTCTCATTTTCTTGGGCTATTTGGGCCGCTATAATAAAACGCCCGAGTCTGGGTAAGTTGTCACAACACACACGTATCCACCACAGTGCTGAAGCCTGGCAAGTTCAAGACGGAGGTTCCAATGGGCTCGGTGATGAGTGAGAGGCCCAGGTTCTGCTCCCAAGATGTTGGCTTAGTGCTGTGTGCCTGAGGGGATGCTGTGCCCTCACAAGGCACGAGAGATGGTCATTGATCCCATTCGTGGGCATGTGACCCTCGTGGCTCAGTTACCTCCCGTAATCGCCATTTCTCTGTACTGTCGCACTAAGGATCACGTACGACATGGATTTGGGAGGGGACACGAGTGTTCAAATCACAGCACAAGGCTTATTCAAAACCAGGTGAGAGCCGATTGCTGATTGCATTCGTTTAGAAGAGATTTGAATGACTTAATTCAGTTCCCAGGGGGTTCTGAAACCTCTACAAAACACTTGCCTGGCCTCCCTTGGTGATCCATTCAAAGCAGCCCCGAGAAGTTTCAATGTTTCTTCTTTAACAGAATCAAATCTGTCTGTTTGTCACTTTCTCCACTCTTTTAGGGCTACTTACCCACCCTTGTGACAGACGAAAGTGCCATTTGTCCAACATCCTCTTCTGCACGCCACGCAAGCAGTAGGATTGCATTAATTGGGCCCTGGTGATTGGGTGGAAACATGAGACTCGGTGTGTGTGTGTGTGTGTGTGTGTGTGTGTGTTTATGTGGGGACACGTGTGTGCTATAGTGTACGTGTGGAGGTCAGAGGACAACTTCCTGTTGTTATTCCTTGTTTGAGACAGCGCCAGTGGCCCATAAACTTCCAGTCAGTCTCCTGCCTCCACCCCCATCTTCCGGTAGTGGCTACGGGATTACAGGCATATGCTACTGTGTCTGTGGGTTCTGGGAACTGGATCTGAGGTCTTGGTGTTTGCACAGCAAACCCTTTACCCACTGAGCCACCTCCCCAGCCCTGTGGTCACTTTTGACCAACGAGTAAGTTATAATGACAGGAAGGTATTGCTCAGAGTGTTTAAGGCTGGGGAGTTTAAGAAGGAGGTTCCAGTGATGACGCAGATTCTGCTCCCAAGATGGTGACTTAATGCTGCGTGTTCCCGAGGGGACAAACGGTGTGCCCTCATACAGCAGGTCGGAAGGAAGGAGGCATTTGAAAATGGGGGCTGGCCGTTTAAACTACTAGTGTGAACACACCTGATTTCCTTTTCTTCCTGCATGGTGACCAGCTAGGTTCCTGGTGGTGGCTCTTCCACGAGTCTGCATGTCAGAGTGACGACTATAGTTATCCGGGACATACGGCACAAAGTAGCAAGAAGCCCAACACTGGCTCAGTAGAAGTTTCGAACTTGCTTGTTAATGGAGTGTAATGTGTGCTATGTTAACCCAGGCCAATCCTCCTGTTTTTTAACTCCCACAGTCTAGTAGTTCAGGCCACTGAGATTAAGGTGGTGCCGTGGAACTCCAGGCATGACATGGACATTTCAGTCTTGACTTCAGAGTAAGCTGTGATTAACAACAGAGACCCTCCCAATTTTGGAGCCACTTAGGGACGCCCTACCATCTCCTTGTGGGAAGGCTCAGGAGGCAGGGCACTAGATATACGAGGCTCCGCCTCTCCATCAGAATTACAGCGCCTAATGGTTGCTGGAGGTAGGAATTCAGGACGCCCTGCCCCTCCCCAGAGCTATACAAGCCATCAGAGGTTGCCGTTGTCTGCCCACACTCCTGTATGTAACTCCCGCTTCGCCCCCGCTGCTAAACCCATGACATCATCAACTAGACTTGGAGGAATCAAGCTCTTGGTACTCTACCTGGGCTGACGTTTTTCCATCTCTTCCTAGGAAACATTTGCAAGGGAGGTGAGTTGCATCAATGCCTGGGGGAGGCTTCCTTGCAAGACTAAAAGAGCTTGCTCTATCGTCAGGTACCAGGATGCAGATGTGCCGTCTGAAGGCTGTAGAGGACACAGACCCATATAACCCCATTTCCCACTGACACCTGCCAGAAGAGCCCCGTCACCCAGAACACAGCCTCCCAGGGGCAGGAACAGATTGATTCAGCCTCCTGTGGCATGTGGGCCCCTCAGAGCTGTCTATTCCATCTCCTAGACAGCCCACGTTGGAGGGCATTCTCTACTTACACATGTCATGAGATCTCCTGATTCATACCAGGTTCACTACCTGCAGCCTGCCCCAGGACCAGCGTGAGAGGGCCCGCTGCTAAGTCTGTAACTCAGTCTTTAGTCCAGCCTCCCATTCATTGTTGGACTGAGCGGGACCAGATGGGATACAAAATATATTATTTCCCGAGTTTTTGACTTTCTGGTTAAAAAAAAAAATCACTTGGCTTGTGAAGTTCAAACACATTTATGAAAAATAGCAGATGCCTATTAAATTGGACAATTAGCTTTGGGACTCGAAAGCTAATCAAAAGCACAGCTTTGACAGCAATTATTTGATCCTGCCTTCCTGAGGATATCTCGGATGCTCATTAGCCATAACATGCACATTCTCCAGCACACGGTTGGGCACACACACACACACACACACACACACGCACACACACACTCTCTCTCTCTACAGGCAACAGGCGTTTGCGGCTCTGTTCATTCCCTGCCGTCTCTGGGAGGGAACGATAGAACCACCTCGAGGGACTGAGAGAACAAAGATGCAGAGGCTTCGGGCCCAGGGGAAGCCTGGGAGGGAACGCTGGAGATAGGAATTCTCAAAAGTGTCTGCTTGCCCACAAGCAATTTTTCAAAAAAGAAAATGAGGTCAGACTCTATTGAGGAAGCCACTGGAAGACTCTCTGTGGCCCCGGACTTTGGTGCTCATTCTCTTGCTGTTACAATGTTCTTTTCCCTTCCCTCTGAACATGCGGGGCTTCCCTTTCCCACTCTGTCCAGATACGCAGCCCGCCCTCTACCACACTGGTTGTACTTCCCGTGCCGGTTTCTTGGATCCAGGCTGAATAGGCTTTCCGTGGCAAACTGGAGATCCCCAAGGTTCAGAAGCTGACTGTTAGGGAATTCTGTCCTTGGAGGATCATAGCCATTACTATCTTTGTCAGATCTTCTGTGACTGAGCAAGCGACTCCCCAACCCCTCCCCCCCTAAGATCAAATCCACTGATGTTCCCTTGCGGAAAGAGGACGATGAAAGGTCAGTGGCCCTCATCTGAGGTTCCAGCCAGCTCCTCCTTCATCCCCACCTCCCAGATGTATACACAGTTTGGCTCGTTAGGTGCTGATATATACAGAGGGCGGAAGGTTAACCGAAGAGCGATTCCATCTTTGCAGCGACGGAGAAGGCGCTGTCCATGCTGGGGTGGAACTTTCTCATGACATACCCGTCTTGGGCTCGCTTGCAGAAGCAACCCATTATTCATTCTCCTGTAAGTAAACCTGAGATGTTCACTGGTTCTCATAGCTAGAGTTGGGTACAAGTGTTCCTTTACCCGCTCTGGGGTGAGTAGACATTTGTTTATGTCTCCCCAAGGAAAATTCACGCAGCACCACGGCAGAAGCACCTTGGGCATGATGGAAGAGGGTTATGCCCCTGTCTGGTTATTTACCCAACTTTCTTTCACCTTCCGTTCATTGCCACCCACAGAGACCTGTGTGCTACAAGACACGCTGTCGTGACATTTGCTACAATATGTCAGCTACTGCGGTGACAGGGACAGGAGGAGTCATTCAAACTCCAGAATAAAATTTCAACTGAGCCTATATCAGCCCAGTGATCACCCCCCCCCCGACCTTCATTTTTGATCGTGGGTTCGGGTGGCCCTGTGGCTCAGTTGTAAGTTAGGAGTCCTCCTAGCCCATGGGCTTTCACGGCAGGTGGGTGGGGCAACTGGTTTTTGGTTGTATTGGTGTATCCTTGCCAAGGGATGTTTTATATTCTGACTGTCCATAATGGGACTTAATTGTAATGATTTGGTATTGGATTCCCCTTAACAATCAGGGGGAATGGATCCTGACTGTTTGTAAATGGGTTTGCAAATAGTGCTTTGATTAGACCTTGTGAGCAATGTCACCCTTAGCCCAAATCAAGGGTGCTTGGGGTAAGGGCAGAGAAAGGAGGTCTTTGGAGTGCAGAACCAGGCCTTGACTTTCTAGTCTGAGGTTGCTGCTTCCCGCCCCAGAACCTACCTTTTATCGGCCTGTGGGAGAACTGGATTGCCTAGGGAATAGGCGATCGATGGGACCTGCTAATGCAGGTAAGAACTTAAGCCAGGATGGTTTAGCCGAGTAAATACCGTCGATATTTGTATGATGTAATATATAATAATGACTTTTCTAAACATAGTCACTGCTCCGAGCACCGTGCATGGATGATCTAATCTAATCCTGACCATGATCACGGGCTGTGGGCCGTGTTCTTCCTCTGCTGAGAGCTGCTATGAACTCACTCGTCCAACACACCGAGTAGAGGTACTGGGACTCAGTTCCAGACCTGTGGCTCCAGTGTCCATGGCTTCCCTAATTCATTGCTGACTGCAGAGGTAGGTGCCCTCTAGGGTTGGAAGGGTACTTTATCTCTGACTATCTACCCTGACAGACTGAAGCAAGATCCCACCAAAGTCCGCCAGAAACGAATGCATTTATTGGGCCTAGTAGTAGAGTGTGGATAATGAGATGCCTGAAG
This sequence comes from Chionomys nivalis, assembly GCF_950005125.1. NCBI lineage: Eukaryota > Metazoa > Chordata > Mammalia > Rodentia > Cricetidae > Chionomys > Chionomys nivalis. The sequence goes on along the minus strand of NC_080092.1, from coordinate 94,693,906 downwards.
GAGTGTGGGGGGACCCCGAAGTAGCCACACTGGAAAGTCTTCACCTAGCATGGTTGGTGACCTCTCTGCAGCCACATAGAAACCCTCTCAGTTAATCTTTCCAGCCTATATATTCCAGCACATCCTGAGTCTTCTAGGCCAGGTGCAGTGGGGGCAGGATCACATAAAATATCTGGGAGGAGTCACTGGAATCTTGGGTAATGGCCCAACAATCGCCCTTCCACCCTCTCCTCAAGCCTAATTATAATGGGCTGGGAAAGCAGCCACAGCTGATAGAGGGAAGATGGTCGCTGTTTTGCTCAGCAATGGCTTGGCTTGCTTCCTGCTTTGGGATCCACACAGAGGCAGCTAGGACATTAGCCAGGGCTGAGGTTTCGTCTGCAGGCTTGATGGAAGAAGGATTCACTTCCAAGTTTACTTTGTGTGAGATCTGAGTCTTTACCACTTGTTGTGCTGAGTTGGGCTTCAGCTCCCAGATGGCTGGTGGGGTGGCCAGGAGCCCCCCTCAGCTCTTTGCCATACTATGAAAAGTAAGGGAGAAAGAGCACTAGCCAAACAGAAGATACAGTCTTTCAAAGGAATCTCAGAAGGGAGCTTTTGTTACTTTGTAAAGAAGGAGCTTAGGAAAGGGTGTAAACACAGGGATATGATGTCCTATTAGATCATCTTTCAGGTGGTCTACCATGGAGGTCAGAATGTCCAGCCCTACTCCCCATGCACAAGGTTAAGGGAGCATTAATGCAAGCCATCAAGTATGGATGTCACCCATGCTCAGAGTTCAGCTCAGTGAGAGCCTGACCTTCTCAGACCTTTGTCCCCAACCTCCTTCCTAGGGGTCAGGATGAGTTCATGAAATCTGGCTTCTGTAAATGGTACTGAGTTTTGCAGCCACCAGTGGAAAGCGACTTCTGTCTAGCATGCCTCGGCTCTCTTCTTCGCCTCACAGACAGATCGATCTATTTGGTGATGCAAACATTTATTGAGCGTCTATTATGAAACCACACAGAGCCTTCTGTTAGAGAGAGAAAATGCACCGTTCTTGGCTCCCAACATGCTCCTATGTGAGTGGAGACTGCTTTGAATGTGGTCCAGCTCTAGAAGAGGGGCTCAAGAGAATCTTTTTCTCATAGCATGAGTCACTGCTCGGGTTAGCACAGGCTGGCCCGGGATTCAGAACCGGTGGAGAAGGTATGGTCTGTGGATTTTTTTTCCCCATGGAAGATGAAGTTTGAAGTGGTCCTTGGAAGGTTGATAGGGAGTTGGGAAGGTGGTGGTTAAGGGCAGGATCCTTAAATAAGGTTGCTGACACAAATCAAGGAGCCCAAAGGGTGTGGCACTCTCTTGGAGGTGGAGCTAACCTCTAGCGGTAGATGCTATAGGTGGACTCTGACTTTCTTCCAGAGGATGGTGTCCCAGCAAAAATGCGCTCTAGGAAAAATGCCTCAGGAAGACTTGCTGTGCAGCATGTGTGAGCCTGGAAGGGAATCCCGCTCAAAAGACCTGGGCTGCTTCCCTTCTGATGCCAACGGGCAAGTTTGGGGGCTTCTCAAGACCACCTTCCTATTCAGGATGGACTCACAGAGCTCAGCAAAGCCATTACTCTGACAGTGATGGCTTGTATCATGGAAACTCACAGAGGAAAGAGGCCCACAAAGGTGGGGTCCTAGTGGGGACCCACGTGGGGCCTCTGTGATCCTCTCCCAATGGAGCTGTCGACAGCAGTGACATGTGCCCACGAACATGTAACAGTGCTAACTCAGAAACCCACCCCAGCGTTGAAGCCAAGAGATCTTACTGGGGCTCAGCCACGTGGAGATGGTTGATTGCCTGTGTGGCTGACCTCAGTCTCTAGCTTCTCCAGGGGTCAAGTTGATACCACTAAGCCCATTGCCCTCTATAAATCACATTGTTAGCATAGTATGTCAGGTGTGCCCAAGACTCCAGGTAAAGAAAGACACTGTTATCAGGCAGGACATTCCAAGGGCTCTGAGGTGGCTTCCCAGCAGCCACAAGAACATGACAAACTGCTCTTTGGGTAAAGTTAATCCATTACTGCTCTAGTAGCGATTTTCTTCCGGCTTGACACTACTATTGCTATCTTGAAGCGGAGCAGCTATGATGACCCACATACCAGACCAGGCCTATTAACATTCCCTTGTAGAGGAAGTAGGGAGGCTCCCGGGACACCCGAGGCTTAGCTACTCTCCTGCGTCCTTATGCAGGAGGCCTTCCTAGTGCTGCTGTGAGGCCACTCTCCTCCTAAGATTCCAATTGCTACTCTATAAGAATTGACTAGGGTGGGACTTCTCGGTGGAACTTGCTGGTGATGTAGCTGCTCAGGAGTCACCCATGTGACTGTGGTTCACAGCTGGGCTTTCTTTGGTCTGTCAGGGCTCAGTTTGGGGTGAATAGACATGTCTCCAGGTCTCTCCAGTCATGCAACTACATATGTACAGCCTAGATTCATCCTGATATATGCATCTCAGGGGAGAATATAGAGCTGTACAAACCACCACCATCATCACTATCATCACTACCAGTACCACCATCATCACCACCATTATCACCACCATAACCACCACCACCATCACCATCATCACTACCAGTACCACCATCATCACAATCATCATCACCCTCATCATCATCACCACCACCATCACCATCATCACTACCATTGCCACCATCATCATCCCCACTATCATCACCACCACCATCACCATCATCACTACCATTGCCACCATCACCATCATCACTACCATTGCCACCATCATCATCCCCACTATCATCACCACCATCATCACCACCATTACCACCATCACTATCATCATCACCACTACCACCACCACCTCTGCCATCACTGCTAATCCACCAACAAAATAACTGTGGCCAAAAGAGTCAGGGCTATCTCTTGAATCCAAGACGAGAGAATGGGGAGACTGAGAAGTTAGTGGAACTAACTCTGAAAGAGGAGACTTTGGAGTTGAGACATGAGGGATGAGAATAAGCCAGCATGTGAAGTAAGATCTTGAGGGAACTTAGTCTAGGGCCACAGAAATGTGTACAAAGCATAGAGGAATGGGTATGCTGTGTTTGCATAGGAATGGAATGAATGAGGTTGGAACCAGCAAGACACAGGGAGATAGGTGTGGCAGCGAAGCTGACAAACATGTGGGATGTAGCTTATGGGTCACTATAGGGAGCTGGAAATCTACACTCGCAGCATGGCAGACCAGTTCACTGCATGCATTAGATTTCTGACTCAAGGGTAAGGGTGGCAAACTGGAAGCCAGTCATCCTCCAAATCTTGGAAGGGATCTTCTGGAGACTGGGTGTCTGGAGATCCTCTGGGGGAGGACGAACAGAGGTGGATGAAGGGTCAAGAGACCACGACAAGAACAAGGGAAGAGCTTATCAGAGTCACTAAGGAATGCTTGGGGATCGTGTGGGTCAGAAGGGCAGCTCTGGGTGCCTGCTGCATGGTGGACAGTGATACTGCTGCAGTGGACAGTCCAGAGATCTCCAGGACTGTGCCAAGCGAGTGAGGAAGGTTCCAGAATCCGGAGTCCTGATCATTTCTCTCAGTGGCTTATAGTTGAGGGGTAGCAGTGATGACCTCTACACATCAGAATGACCTCTGCTAACCTAGACCACTTGGGATTTGACAGCCACCATGCCTGCAAAGTCAGAGCCCATTCCTATCATAGCTGGGCCTTGGAGAAACGTCATTCTAGTTCTATCTCTTCTCAGAGAGGCTCAACAGATGATGGTGGGGTCATGCAGGGAAAGGGGACAAAGTTTAAATGGTTGATGTGGGAAGGGACAGCTTGGACCTCTGCCCAAGAGTCCCTTACATCAGCAGGTCCTCCCTGACTCTTCTATCTGGAATAGCAACCACCTGAGCTGCCTTCTGACCTTCCAGACTACCTCTCAGTGATGCACCCTGCTGGGGTTCAGAGGCTGCCTGAGTGGGCTGTTTTTGGCTCTCTGCCTCCTGGGTGAAGATTGGCCATTGGAAGTCTCTGGCAAAGGGCTGGAAGATGGAAGGAGTATCAGTTTGGGTACCCAGTTCTATCTGTTCTTTTCTTCCCTCCTCCCTCCCCGCCTTTCCTTTCCTCCTATTCATGACAGTATCTCAGTAGCCTAGCCTGACCTTGAACTCATCATGTAACCAGAGTTGACCTTAAACTTTCTGATCCTCCTGCCTCCACATCTCACATGCTGGGATTTCAGGCAAGCACCCATTGACTATTTTATGCGGTACTGGGCACCACACCCAGGGTTCTGTGCATGCTACGTCACACTCTGTGCGTGCTACGTCACACTGTGCGTGCTGCGCCACACTCTGTGCGTGCTGCGCCACACTCTGTGCGTGCTGCGTCACACTCTGTGCGTGCTGCGTCACACTCTGTGCGTGTTGCGCCACACTCTGTGCGTGCTACGTCACACTCTGTGCATGCTTTGCCACACTCTGTGTATGCTATGTAACGCTTGACCAACTGCATTACAACACGGGAGGGTGTTTATTCTGGCCTCATCCCTAGTGAGCAGCAGATGTCTGTGGGCTAGCCCTCTTTACTCTTGGTTTTCACAACTGCTCACCCCCTGAGAGTAGGAGCAGCCGATGTGGCCAGGGTGTCTGACTATCTCCAAAGAGCCCCTCTTGACCCAGTCCATTTCCTTGTCCCTTTAACTCAATGGCCCTGTAGCACCAGTTGCAAATGGGTCTGCTGTCTGCCTGTTGCTGACTGATGCCCGCCCCTCCCCTCCCTGCATCTTCATTCTCTGCTCTGCTTTACTGCTCTCTGAAGCACGGATCATTAACTTGGATGGTATTCCATATTTACCGGGCTATTTCTGCAGTGTGTCTCTCCCACTCTCTGAAGGCAAATGCAAACAAAGCTTCTGCTTTACGGCGAACAGTGTCCCTGGTGCTGGGACAGTGCGTCCATGCCACAGATATTCACTGAATAATCTCTGATGGGACAGGAGCTGTGTGTCTGTCAGCACTCTGTCCTTCTAGCTTGTGACAACTTCTGGGAGAGGCTCCCAGGAACACGGGCTCCGAAGGTCCCAGCTAATACTGGAATCCAGGAGGACAGGAGTTCACGGGGAGGAGGGAGGGAGGCATTTTGTCACTGGAGTCATACTCACATCTGAAAATAAAACGCTTTCACCTTTATTAGCACGGTTAAGAATAATAGTCCATTCTCCAGGCTTCTAAATCTTACTTTGTCACTGTTTCCAAGCAAAGCCGCTGAGCACAGCACAATGACAGGCCTAAGGCGGCTACATCATTCTTGGTGTCTGGTGCCTCTGCCAGCGCTAGTCTCGGGGGAGGGTCCAAGGCTTCTCTCTTCACCTTGAAGATAGGCAGAGAAAGGGGAGGGTGGTTAAGGAGATGGACTGGCCGGCCCAGATCTCTTACGACATGCCTTTTGTCCCAGCCTGACCCAGAAATGATGGTGTTATGGAGTCTGTGGGTTGAGACCCGGGATTTCTGGGTTCTGATCATGGCTGGACGTGTAAATTTTGTTCTAAAGGCCTTCCAAGGTCCTAATATTTTAGAATCACGTCTTTAAAATGTATTTAGTATGTTGGGGTGGGGCAGGTGAGCATGTGGGCATGTGCTGCAACATACATGTAGAGGTCAGAAGGTGAGTTGCAAGACCTGATTCTCATCTTCTACTGTGTGAGTAAGGGTCAAACTCAAGCCATCGGGCTTGGCAGCAAGCACCTTACACCACTGAGCCATCTTGCTGGCCCCGGCCCGGGCACTTACTGGCACACGTAGTCCTGAGACTAGTCTCTCTGGACTTCTGTTTTTTTGTTTATCAAAACAAAGCTGTTTGTGGTAAAGAACTACAGCACTGTAGCAAGGATTAAAAGAGTTAATACAGGCGAAGCCGCCCCTGGTAAGTGCTCGAGCGTGTGTGGGCTGTGATTCTTATTAATCTGGTGCTCACTCTGCTTATCATCCCCCGTGAGCAGATGAAGATTCCGATGCTGCTGGGTTAATCGTGCTCCTTGCTGAGGACAGAGCTGGGACTTAAGCTTGGCCCCTCGACTTCAGTGCTGTGTGTGTCTAGCCACCTAGACCCATGGCCTGCTGCTGACTGCCCAGGTTAACATTCCTTTGCCATCCATGTGCCCACCCCAGAGCTAGCCATGGGTTACGGATTAGGCCCTGGTCTCCGAAGCAGATGCAACTGTCACAAATGGCCTAAAGGAAGCCTAATGTGGTGGCTCACACCTGTCATCTCAGCACTTGGGAGGCTGAGGCAGGAGGATTGAGAGTTCTAGGTCAGCTTGGGTTTGATACTGTGACTCTGACAAAAACATTAAAAGAGAGGAAGTGGAAGAGGAAGGATTGGGAGGAGGAAGAGGAAGAGAAGAAGAGGAAGGGAGGGAAGAAGGGAGAAAAATATCTTAAGCCTGAGAAGGAGATGGAGGAAGGAGGTTTAAAGTCCGTAGGAGCTGGGTACTTTAGGGAATAATCCAGTATCTCTCGCTCAGTGGAATGACTGGGGACCCTAGAGATCAATCCAGTATCTAGCTTTTTCCTCTCTCCCCGTTCCTCTCTCCTTCCTTCCTTCCCTCCCTTCCTCTTCTCTTTTTCCTCCTCCTCCCTTTCCTTCCTCCCCCTCTTTTTCAATTTCTTTGTCAGAATCTCACAAGATAGCCCAAGAAGCTGACCTAGAACTCTGAATCCTCCTGCCTCAGCCTCCCAAGTTCTGAAAGAATGAGCCCAATTCCTCTCTGCTTTAGGGTTCTGCTGGACCACTTCTGGAATGGTGGCCTGTGGTAAGCGAAGGGATTTGGGAGCCTGTGGATGCATGCAGGAGGGAGAGCCAGGAGGCGGAGCCCAGCGCCCAGCTGCGCTGGCTCCTCAGCAGACAGCACCATTCATATTGATCCATCCAATTTTCAGAAGCAAATTGATCTTGGCTTTCAACAACAGATGTAGGACAGCGGAGTCTGAGAGGGTTTGCATGCAGTTGACTGCCTCAGGAGGGCAGCCATACTCGGGAGAGCAGAGCCCTTTGTGATTCCCCAGGGCCAAGGCCAATGACAAAGCCAATGCAGAAGTGCTGCAGGGCTTTGGACTTTCGTGCTCACCTGCAGGGCATCAGGACCCTGCATGATAGCCACTCTGGCTCTGGCAATGCTTGCCCAAGATGTCTCAGGCCTTCAGATTTGGAAGGTCAGGGGATGGCCCAGGTAGTGACCCAGTCAGGGACTGGGTAGCCATTCTATTGGGGGAGGGATTGAGGGACTTTCCAGGGAAAGCCAGATGTGTTGATTGGGAGTGGGATATCTACAGCACAGCCTGTCCTCGACTCTGAGAGGCCAACCCCAGGGAATGGTCTGCTTCTTTGAGACAAGTCTGTTCCCACAAAATGTCAGGACCATTTATTCACAGAGAAGGTGACATCTCTTTCCAGTATTAACAGGAGGGTGGATACAAACTATGATAGAGCGGCCCCAAATCCCAGCACTCAGGAGGTGGAGGCAGGGGGATTAGGAGTTCAAGATCAGCCTTGGCTACATATCAAGAAGGAGGTCACACTCCATCTCAAAAAATTCCAAACTGGCAATAACCCCAAAAATATTAATACAAAATGAACAAATAGAAAACAGAAGAAAGGCTAAGAAGATGACTCAGCTAATAAGAACACCTGTTGTGCAAGTGCAAGGACTTGAGTTCAAATCCCAGCACCTACAGGGGGAAAAAAAAACGCTGAGTGCAACCCTGTAACCCCAGTACTGTGGGATATTGAGATAGGGGGATCTTGCTGGCCACTAGCCAAGCTCCAGGTTCAATGAGAGACCTTGTCTCAAGGAATGAGGCAGTGAGTGACAGAGCAGGACACCAGATGTTCTCCAGTGTGTGTCTGAACGTGTGTGTGCATAAATGCACACACACATATAGAATAACATTGAAAAATGGGCGATTGTCTCCATAAAAATGACCGTATCACTTCTGTCTGCACAGACAACATCATAGAGCCCTCTCTGGTCTCTAGCAGTTGGCAAAGGCTGAAAGGACATGCCCGGTGGCTCTAGACCCAAGGAGGTGAGGAGCCCCGCCATTTGTGAGCCCTGAGGCCTCAGGCATGGCATGTATGTCACGGTGCCTGGGAGAAGGGGAGAGAGAGAGAGAGAGAGAAAGAGAGAGAGAGAGAGAGAGAGAGAGAGAGAGAGAGAGAGAGAGAGAGAGAGCGCAGAGCCATGCCCTTTAAACCAAGGGAGGTGAGAGCTATTGCCCATCACACAAACCCTCACTGAACTCAGCAGCCTGAGGTGGGTACTCACTGTGGATAAAAATCTGTCTCCCTGCCAGCTTAAATTGCTGCTTAAAACGCTAATGTATAATTTAGACTACAATTTGAGAATGGGCTACTACTGGGCCGTGACAGCCACTCTCCGAGGTGGGCAAAGAGGCCCTGGAGGAACTGACAGAGCGAAGTCGTCCTTCTAGAATTGACTAGAGGGACTTACATTTCTGGGGGACAGTGAGCACAGGGGCTGGCTCTTTAAAAGCAGGTGTATAGGGCATGGAGGAGGGCTTAGAAGGTTTTCCTGATGACTTATACTTCCCAGCTCCCCCTGGGAGACACTAAGTTTCTTTTTAAGTTATTTTAATTTTACATTTGTTTTATGTTTGTGATTACTTTGCACGTGCATGACATGTGTGCTGCTTTCCTGAGGAGACCAGAAGGGGGCAATCTCCTGGAATTGGAGTTACAGATGGTTGCCAGCCACCACGTGGGTGTAGGAATTGGACCCAGATTCAATTGTGCCATCTCTCCAGCCCTGTGAGAACTCAGGTTTGTAGGGATCCATTTTGACAAGGTGACATTCCTGCTTCTGAGCAGTTCTTGAGAGGGGACAGAACCAGGAGTGTCCCCTGGAGGGAGTCCATCACCAGCGTGCCAGTTACTGGCCTCACTGCTGTGACCAAGTCTGACAAACCTACGGAGGGAAGGCTTGTTTTGGCTCACAGTTTGAGGGGCTTGCCCATTGTGGTTGGGGAGGGCTGGGGGCAGGAGCAGGAGGCAGCTGGCCACATCTCCCCCACAGTCAGAAAGCAGAGAGAGCTGAACACTGGCGCTGAGCCCACTTCCTTTTCATTCTGTCAGGGCTCTTGAGATGGTGCCACCCACATCCAGGGTGGATCTTCCCTGCTCAGGACAACCTCCCTGGAAACATCTTCACAGACACATCCAGAGGTGTGACTCCATGGTGGTTCTAAACCCACTCAAGGCGTTGTGAAGATTAACCCTCGCTACAGGGACTCTGCTGGGCCCTGTTGGGAGCACTGTCACCCCAGTGTTACTGTGGAGAGGCGGTGTCCCCCTAAAGGTCTTGATATCCTGAAACCTTGGTTTGGAAATGAGATCTCAGCAAATTTATTTAGTTACAATCAGGCTGGCCTGTGGTGAACCCTGAATGCAATGTCTGGTGTTCTAGGAAACCAGCAGGACACACAGAAAGAAGGCCAGGTGTTGGCAGAGGTAGAGAGGGGTGATGCATTCGCAGGCCAAGGCATCCCAAGATTTCCAGAAGCCACCAAAAAGCCTGGGACAGCTTCTACCCCAGGGATTTCCAAAGGATGCTCCTCTCTATTTGTTTGGTTTCTGACTTCTGGCATCCATGAGATGATCACTTCTGTCATTTCAAGCTAGCTGGTTTGCACTTGTTTGTGACTCCAGCCCTGGGAAATGAATGATGGATCCAGGGAAGATTAGCCAACTCCAAGAGGGCCACGGTGCCCAGGGTCAGGTACATTCGGGCCCCATGTCTGACTTTCATCTTTTCCTTTGACAACTCTGGGAACCTGGAGGACCCCTGTCACCAGTCACATTCACATGGCTGAGCCTCCCTCATCTTTAGCCACACACTCAGGGCTGCTCAGAGATGGGGCAACCAATCCCCATCACCCCTCCTATATGCCATCCCACTGCCACTGAATTTGGCAGGCTATGCCAGCATAATAGCTGGTGGGAGACTCTTGGCTGGTTGCTAGTGACGCTCGCAGCAGGCATACCCATACGCACACAGCTAATCATAAAAGGAGTTCAAGTTTATTGTCTGGACCATTTTTGGGTACGGGAGGACAAAAAAAAAAACAATGTATGAGTTCCAACGGCGCAAGATTTACTGGCTTTGTCGGTGCAGATAGACGGGCTGGTTGGAATTATTGCAGCTGGCAAGAATAGTGTTTTAGGATCTGCCCCAGGTATTAATTTGTGGCGGGCTTATCCTGTCAGGAGCACACAATGCTTGTGGTGGAGAGAACAAATACTTTAGAGGCCCTTCCCGCAAATCGGATAGGAGCTACTGTCGGAGCTTGGGAGGCAGCAGGTCCCCTGAGCAAGGTTTTCCAATAAGTTCCAGAGGAAAGCGTGAGTCTGCTGTGAGCTATCATCGTCCGAGATTCTTGAGTCAGATCTGTCCCCACCCATGGTACCAGCTGGTGGACTGACCCTGAAGTCCAGAGTGACCCTTCTGTCAATTCACAGGGACTTGGCAGGCCCCAGGGTGCCAGGGGTTGGCCCGTTCCTGAGTCCTGCAAGGAGATCAGATGGTCCAGAGAGTGAGGGTTTAATGGGTGCTTTGGGAAGAAAGGAGATTGGGGAGACCCCTGAAGACTCTGTGACCACTGTCGTGCCACCAGTTCCAGCTTTCTGGGTATCAGAGATGTCCCCAACCACCTGATTTTGCTGCATACCAAATTTGTATTATTATTGTTTTGTTATTACTATTGTTGCTCATTTTTTACGCAGCCCAGGACTTCAGCTCATGGAAGGGCATCCCTTACATTGAGGGTGGGTCTTTCCACCTCAGTTAAAGCAGTCTAGATAGCCTCCCACAGACACACCCCGAGAACTGTCTCTTGGGCTATTTTAGACCCTGCCAAGTTGACAGTCAGAATTAACTATTGCAAGAGTCAAAGCCAGAAACTAGTTCTAGAATGTGCTTTTTGCACCCTCCCTGGTCCCCATTTTGAGTTTGTTACGGGGACCCTGGAGGTCTCAATGCAAGGCTAGGCCACTCCCTTATTCACCTTCTTCCTCTGAGCTAAGCCTTCTGGGACCCGATGTGCACAGCAGACAACGGAGCCCAGTGGGGAAGAGACAGACCAGAAGGAGCCCAGTGGGGAAGAGATAGACCAGAAGTCCAGAGTTCCTGAAGTTCTGTGGGTCACCAATCCTCAGTGTACCCAACCTACTTCCTGTCCCACTGCAGGCTGCAGCAGCCAGCAGAAGCCACGTGGAGCAAGAATACAGCCTGTGAGGGACCACGTGAGGAAGAAAGAGTTTCAGTGGCCATGGAAGACATGTGTGAAGGGGTGACTCCATTCCCTGCCAGGCTGGGCAGGGCAAGTGGTCTGGTGGGAAATTTTAGGCATTGGGCCTTCTGGTTGGCAATATATGTGCCTTTGGAGATGCTCCATTTAATTGGGGTACCTGTGAGTCAAATTCGAGGCTGGGGTCCTCCGAATTTCATCATGAGACACGGGAGTATCTTTGGAATCAGTCACATCATCTCTCTTTACTTCCAGGAAGCTTTTTCATCAGGGCACAGGCATTGTGGGAAAAGAATAGAGTCTGCCCCACTTCCTGGATCCCCCAGGAGTGCTCCCTAGGGCCAAATTGGTTCCTGTCTAGTGCACCAAGTGCTTGCTGGGCTTGTAATAAAAAGGCATGCTTGCCTGTGTCTGCTGACCACCTGGGACACTGTGGGCTGTGCCGTGGAGAAGGGTCCTGAGTGGGTGACTGAAGGGTAACAGCGGTCCTCCCTGGGACACTGTTGCTTGAGCAAGGCTGGGGCAGTTTCAGGAACAGCAGAAAGGAACTGGGGGCTGTGTGGGCAGGAGGCATATCTAGGTTGCTTTCTTTCTTGATAAAACTAGGGTGGTTTTCAAACACTCCTAGTGGAGGACTCGGGAAATCTACCCCCAGGCCCAGATGGACTTACAGGGCCCTAACAAATTCACAAAGCCAACTTCACACTCTCTGGGGTCAGTGAGTTCTTAGTGTTACACACCTCTTCCTATACAGCTTCCTGTACCACTGCATAGCCCCCTAGGGCTACCCAGGAAAAGAGGGAAGGGCCCTGACAGTAGTGATTGGCCAGACTTACATCCCTTTTGGACTTCATCTGGCTCCAAAGGGCACCTCTGGCCTGGGTAGGGCAGAGCTGGTTGTGTATTTTCCACTGGCAGAGCCATAAACAGTAGCTGTAAAAGGTACAGGGGTCCAGATGTCCTCCTGACCAAGAGTGATTTAAAACCGAAAGCGCAATTTTCTCCCATTGATCAGCCACCACAGAGGCATGCTTTCAGCCTGAGCTGGGGGGAAAAGAGAGAAATTTCCTTCTGGTCTCTGAACGGTGACCTCAGGGCTACACCCAGTATCCTCGGGTCTCTGCAGGTGTCCAATGTAGGTCGAGTTTTCCTTCCCACAGGCCAGCTCTGAAATAGCTACACAGAGACTCCTTATTAATTATAAAAGCTCAGTCGATCGTTTATGCTTGCCACCAACTAGCTCTTACAACTTAAATTAGCCCATATTTCTTATCTCTGCCCTGCCTCGTGATGGTACCTTCTTTCAGCATGGTATAATCATCTCCTGCCTCTCCTTCCCAGCATCCTCCTAGTCTGGCTCTCCCGCCCAATTTCTTTCTGCCTAGCTATTGGCCAGTCAGCTCTTTTATTAACCAGTGAGAGTAATGCATATTTACAGTGTATGAAGATTGCTCCACAGCAGGCTAGCCTGCAGGGCCTGAGCGGTGCTATGCTGTGGAACCAGCCACCATGGAGACGCCAATGAACCTGAGTCGGAGAGAGCATCCAGAGCCCTCATAGTGAAGCTAGGCAAACAGATCTCTTCAGTGAGTCTGTTTCGGTGGACCCAAGGCTCAGAAATATTCACCTTCTCAATATTCACAGATCATAGAAAAACAATAGTCCGAAACTTTTTTTTTGAGACTAGATGACTCAGGGTTTTTCATGACTGGCCTCAAACAGCATGTAGAGAAAGTAACAAATTTTGAACTCCTTATCCTCCTGCCTCCACCTCTTAAATGCTGGGATTACAGGCATTCATCACCACACTGTGACTTGAACTTCATGTGCTAGGCAAGCTGTCTGCTGAATGAACTACCTTCCCAGCCCAAGAATTTCATTTTGTTTCGGTGGTGCTGGGGATTGAACCCAGGACCTTGTCCATGCTAGGCAAGTGCTCTGCTGTCTGGCCACACTTCCAGCCTCTCATAACTCACAAGCTGATTGCCCATAAAAGCTGGCATGGATAGTCACATCTCTAGATGTAAGTGCGGCATCTCACTGATTGAGAGCTACCAAGACATAGAATTCTAAGACGGGGAAATGGCAGCCACATACTTTGCCCCACTAGCTTTGGATAAAGCACAAGGGAAGCCCTCTTGGTATAACCTTCTTGGAATCGGTCAGGACAGGTCTAGACAGCAAAGAGACTAACCCAGGAGGTGACCATCAGAAGGAGGAAGACATGCACAGAGGACCTGGAACATTGGAACACAGTGAGGTGTTTGCGTGAGATGCAGATATCACTATGAAGCCACAGACGATGTTAAGGACGGGATTGGTGTATCTGATCCGCGGGGGAGGTGGGAAGGGCACTGATCCATATAGGAGTTTCCTTTTCTCCCCAATCCAGTCTTCCTTCTGCAGCCTCCTTGGGGTTCTTTAATTCCGTTCTGCTAAGGGTGATCTTTGGTTGTCTGCAAGCTTGCCTCCTCAGCTTACTCTAGGCAGGCCTGTGGGTTATCTTCCTCCTGAGTCCTTGGTGGGGGAGGAATTCTTACCTTTGCCCACAGGGGAACTCCAGTTCTTGCTTTTTGCTTGTTTGAATGAATGACTATCGTAGCCTTGGTCCTCTCTGTGCATTCCCAAGAGTCCCAGGCAAGTCAGTATCCTTCTGTTTTGAGCCCGGAGCTATCTAGTTTGGTGTCTGCTCGAGGCAGCTGCCCCACAGCCACCCTCCTCATCTTGCACCCTGTAGCTCGGTGGCCTCATCCTCCGCCTCTGTGAATGCTAATGGCTTGATATTTGCTTTCCCCTGCCCTTCCTTCTAGCCTTTCCCCTCATCAAATCTGCACCGCCACAAATTATCCGCCTCCCCGTGACCTCCTTTTCCTGTCTGAAGTCACCACGCTCTAGACTGCTTCTCATGGGCCGTGACCTCCCTCCCTCCCTCCCTGCCCCAACTCTGAGTCTGATAGACCCCAGCCCTCTTCTGCATGGCCCCCTGCCCTTGCCAGGCGCTCATGGCCCCCAGTCATTTCATTATAGCCCTCTTCATCTCCCTGGGAAGTCTCCACCACCATCCACCGTCACAATTAACTTCTTAAAAGGCTTTCTGTTTATAAAGCAGTATAAATACAGGTCCTGCTCCGGGACATCCCTTTAATGCACAATTATTCTGGTGCGGTGATGGAGACACTTGTGTCACAGTGGGACCTAGAGATGAGTTCTATTTTGTTTGCAATGAGTTTTCAGAGTTTCCTACAGGGCCCAGCTGTCTGCAAATGGCACGGGTGGGAGTGGGCTGCCTGTGACTGGAGACATCCAAGCGTCAGGTGGCCTTGGAGACCCTTCCAGAGTCAACAGGGTGTATTGGAAATGACTATGGGAATGGCAGATTGAGAACCTTTCAGTGGTAGAGAAGAAGTCTGTCTGGTGCCAGAACAGGCTGGGTGGGAATGGCTCGAGACAGGTCTTAGGACAGCTTGGGCACAGTGGCGGAGGGATGAAGGAGATCTGGGCCTGCTAGATTGTGGGAAGCAGCTGTGATCACTATGTTTGGGTTGTGACCAGCTGGAAGGGCCAGTGAGAGCATGTGACTCTGTTCTCCAGAGGCTGTGAACTCGGGGGCTGCATAGAGACTACATGTTGTCATGGCAATGCCAGGAGGCCCTCACCTTGCCCTGCTATGGGTCAGGTGAGAATTCCCAGGTGTGTTGCAGAGTGAAGGGTGCTTAGGAGCCCCCTAAGGCCTGCCCTGGCTTGCTTCTGTCTGCTTCTCACTGGGATGCCCCTTCAGCTGCTGTGTGCCTTCCTTTTGCACGCTGGGAGAGAACCTGGGAGAGGTCCAGACACAGTGTCTGAATCATAACAGGTGCATAATTGTGTGTGCATGCATGCATGTATGTGTGTGTGTGCATGTGCATATGTGTGTGTATAGTATTTTATTTTTTGAGATAGAGTTTCATGTAGGTCAGGATGGTTTCAGACTCATTGTGTGGTTGAGGATGACCTTGAACATTCTGATCCTCCTGCCTCTGCGCCCCTAGTGCTGGGGGACAGGTGTGCCCCGCCATGCCTGACTAGAGGTAGAGCTAGGAATCCTACTTGCTAGGCAGAAGGCAGCCTACCAGCTAAGCTGTGTCCTTGGTTGTGTGTATTTTTTTAACTAAATAAAGTTAAGCAGATTGCTTACATGCTGTCTAGGCAGACTGCATTTTCCAAAGATGACCCTTATATCTCCAGGGGCTCACTTTCCTTCCTTCCTTCCTTCCTTCCTTCCTTCCTTCCTTCCTTCCTTCCTTCCTTCCTTCCTCCCTCCCTCCCTCCCTCCCTCCCTCCCTCCCTCCCCCCCTCTTTTTCTCTTTCTTTCTTTCATTATGTAACCATGACCTTTCCCAATCCCTTGATCCAGGGAGGACTTCTAACTGCCTTGACCAATGGAGTACATGAAGTGACTTCTAGGTCAAGATTACAAAACCACCTTATACTTTCATCCAGCCCCCCCCCCCTCTGGAGATATTTGCTCTTGGAACATAGCAACCATGCTGTTTGGAGTTTCAAAGCAATGCACTCAGACAACGCCCAAAGGCATTCCAGCTGAGGGCCTACTGGGGTGTCCGTTGGCAGAAGGTGGCCATCATCAAATGCCCTGGATGATTCTAGCATTGAACTGTCGAGCTACCCATAGCCTTCTAGTCTTCCAGCCAAAGCCCTGGCCATCAGAGAACAGAGATGCATTTCCACTGTAGCCAATCAGAATTCCTGACCCACAGACACGGTGAGATGGCCTATAGGGAGTCTTATTCTAATCTACTGAGTTTAGGGCTGACTTGTTACCCTGTAATGGATGACCAGCGTGGTCAACAGTCACGTGGAGTCCTATTGCCTCCTTTGTGTTTCTGACCAAAGTGCAGTCTTCCTGCCTGCCAGTAGTTGCCAGGGTAACAGGGTCTCCTGCCATAGGGGATGGGAGCAGACTTTTCATGGAAGTTCTCCTACTACCTTTATTCGAAGAGTCAATCAGGTTTCAGGGCTTGATTGGTATAAAGGGTCTGCCTTTGAGATTTATTTTGACACCAAGTTTCTAATGTCAGCCCTGGCCTTGTCTTTCCCCTCATGCAGAAGAGCAGACATGCTCAGGTGAGTTATTCGGACCCTCTTGGGTATAGATTGTATCTGTTGCTCTGGTTTTCAGTGGATGTTCTGACTTCGACCTGAAGGGGGTCCAGCGTGTGGTGTGAAGAAGAGGGAAGAGTCCTGGGACTCTGTGGGAGAAGGGGGTCTCTCCTTCCTTTTACAAATTTGTAGAATGCTGATGGCTGCTAGGTCCCAGATCTAAGTAATTAGCAATGTTCTGAACACATTGGCTTTCTGTACTATTTCTGTGTCTCCACTGAGGGTTATCTGAGGGTAATCAGTCTAAATCATTATTCCAATTCTGTCTAATCATTTCTTCTTAGACCAGCATCGATAACTACAGGCTGTCTCTAATACAGCCAAGAGGTGATCATTTTCCATGGAAGGGACAGATTCACTGATGCCTGCTTTCCCAAGAAGACCCAGGATCCCCAGAGCCAGCCCATGGGTGCTAATCATTGCTTCAGCTTTCTACCTTGAAATTTCCACAGGGGAATCCCAAAGACAGGTTTGTCCAAGATACTAATCTTGGGACTAGAGAAATGGCTCAGGAGTAAAGAATACTTGCTGCTTATTTCTGAGGGGCAGCGTTTGGGTCCCAGTGTCCACATTAGGTGGCTCGCAAACACCTGTAGCTCCACCTGTAAGGGACTCAGGCCCTGCCTCCATGAGTATCTATAAGCACACATGTGCACATACACTCACATGGACACAGACACACACATACACACACACACACACACACACACACTTAAACACATGAGCACACATGTAAATAGTATAAAATAAGACTTTTAAAATTTTAATAATTTTTTTTTTTTTTTTTTTTGGATTTTTCGAGACAGGGTTTCTCCATAGCTTTTGGTTCCTGTCCTGGCAGCCAGGCTGGCCTCGAACTCACAGAGATCCGCCTGTCTCTGTCTCCCGAGTGCTGGGATTAAAGGCGTGCGCCACCGCCGCCCGGCTTAATTTTAATAATTTTTAAAAAGAAACAAATCTTAGGCTCTCTACCGAAGCATGTGCTTTAGCATCTGGTCCTCTGAGTCAGGTCCCAGTACATAATGTGTGGATTTCCTCGATCCTCAGCTGGTCCAAACCATCCATCCCCAGGGCCTCAGTTTTCATCCTCCCCAGCCACTGCCCTAAAGCCAGGCAAAGCAGCCCCCTCCACGACTGGGAAGGAGCAGAAATTCAGGAGCCCCCGCTCCAGGAGACTTATCTCCACCTGCCACCTGAATGGAGATACTCTTGAGAGCAGTGGCCAGGTCTCTGGTTTCTGTGCTGCTCAGGGCATTCTTCCGTCCCCGGCTCACGGTGTGTGCTCAATAAATGCTTGTTGAACAAATGAGTCAGTCTGAGGGCAGCCCTTCTCAGGCTCAGACGGCATGGTGGTGGGAGCAAGTCCTCCTATGGGATGGATGCCTGCTGCGGTAAACAGGGCCACAAACGACCTAAGCAGCCCGGAGTGGGATATGTCTTCATGAAAAGGCCGTTTGGATCTCACCAGTCTATACCAGTGTGATGGAGGTCCTGCTCACTGCAGGGGGAGCCAGGGCTCTCGGGATAGAAAAGGCAACATCGGAACCGGACTGAAGGTGGAGTGCAACTTCTAAAACGAAGGGAGTGCCGACATCAGCTTCCCTGGCATCCTTTAGGACACTAACCTCAGGATGTCACAGACTTGGCACGCGCGCTTCCCAGACTTTATTGCACCATGTGCTTCCAGATGCTTCTCTCTTGCCAGCCATCCAGCCATCCATTCATCCACTCGTCTGGGAATCCTCTCTGGGGCAGATGGGAGGGGGCTTCAACTGAAGTTGTCCTGGTCCAGTCTGGCAGCTCCTCTGTCTCTCCTGGCCCAATCTGACAGTTCCTCTATCTCCCCTACACCCCAGCCCTTGGTGCCCCTTTCTGAGAGGAGGCAGAGCTCTGAAGAGGGCATGGAGCACTGGGGTCATGGTGGTGGGTGCTCTGCAGCCATCTGCAGCTGCCACTGCAAGGACAATCATAGTAGACTTCAACAAACAGGGAGAGAAGCAAGGCCACTCTGGGGGGTGTCAGGAGAGGGGCCATTCTTAAGAGATGTCTCTCAGGGGGACTGACTGCCCTGGGCTTTCGAGAGTCTCAGAAGCTGGGCAGAGCCCTTGGCCTCATCTTGGGGAGACCCCGCAACAGCCTGCTTCAGAAGGTGAGCTTCCATCCTCCCACTCCCCATTAGCCTCCAACTCCACAAACTCTGGAAGTAAAACCCCAGGGCATAATTGGGTGTGGAAGGGAGAAGCAAGAGAGGGTATTACACCGTGAAACCCCTAACTGCCTGGCCTGGCAAATGAATTAACTTGTTAAACAAAATGCATACATCTGCATACATTTGAATACATGAATAGGATCCATTCAGGCCCTGCCCAGGTCTAAGTTCTCCAGGGAGGTGGAAGCAAAGAAGATCCCAGGAAAAAGCAGGTTTGGATGGAACTCTTGCTGTACCTTAAAGAGCCCGTGCTTTTGCATGCTATATTTATAGATTAAACACGAAAAGCATCTCCCTGCTGCATTAAAAACTACCCATCAAGGCCGAGGACTCCAAGGAGCAGTAAAATCAATCTCATTGCATAAAGACAACAGCAAGCAATTGGCATGACATTTTAAGTAAATGCTACAGCCATTTGTAAATGTTCATTTTCCGGGAGACCCCATCTATTATATGACAGCTATTTTCTTAGCATCCCAGTGTGAATTCAGTCGGTTTACAGATAAGCCCGTTGAGGAGAATGGATATCAAGATGTAAAGTGCTATAATACGGACAATTTGTTACCGCTACGCCACATCGCTCTGTCATTATGTATCTGCCTCTTTCAGGGGTTAGAAGCCACTTGGCTTTTTTTCTCTCTAGGTTGATGTTAGTAAGTGAGGGGTCTAAGTGGGTGGAGAAGAAATCAAGGGGAGCGAGGGCTGAAAGGTGGGCTGGAGGTGGCAGACTCAAGGCAAAAGGACCAGCCTTGGATACAGACCTCCCTGGTAATGACATGTCCTTGTCTGATAGTCTTCCCCCAAAGGAGCTCCAGGTGGAGAGACAGTTCTCCCCAAGAGCAACAGTGAAGGGGAAGTCTGCTCATTAGAGACGGCAAGGTCCCCACACTTCTTATAAAATGTTAACCACTATAGTTCTCGGGGGACCACGCAAAGATGGGCTCGTTGGAGGAATCTTGGGTGGGCCCTCCGTCCTCAGGTCTCATCACTAGCACCCTGTACCTCTTGGCAGAACAGAGGGGCTGACAGGAACTGAGAAATAGCAAAGCTGCCACGGGGAAACTTCCCAAGTTGAAATATGGCCAGAGAGAAACTGAGGGTCCCCTTGTTTCATAAGTCACCGTTAACTCTGACAACGTAGACATTTCCAAGGAGGAAATAAATGACCTCCTTGGTAAGCCTGGAGTTGCGCCGAAGAGGTGCCAGGTGTGGTGGGTGACAGATTGCACTGGGCTCCCAAGGGTGGGTGTCTTGATCAGGAGGGTTTTGGTCATCAGGTGGTGAGGAAAGCAAATTCCTGGGCTGGAAGTTGAGTGCAGCTTCAAAAGGATGGCAGTGCAGACATAAGCAGCACCATTGTCATTCAGGGCACAAACCTCGGGGCCCCAGGGGCTCAATGGGCAGTCTCATCCCTGACTTTATTGGACCCTGTGCTTCTAGCTGTTTCTCTATTGCCATCCATCCATCCATCCATCCATCCATCCATGGTGTGGGACAATTGTCTATATTCTGTCAATTATGTTTTAAATAAACACTAATTGGCCAGTAGTCAGGCAGGAAGTATAGGCGGGACAACCAGACAGGAAGTAGAGGTGGGTCAGTGAGAACAGAAGTATTCTGGGAAGAAGGAATCTCTTTCTGCAGTCCTGTACAGACACAGAAGAAGCAAAATGTGAACTGCCCCACTCAAAAAGGAACCAAGCCATGTGGCTAACATATACTAAATAATGAGCTAATGTAATTTGTAAGAGTTAATAAGAAGCCTGAGCTAATGGACCAATCAGTTTATAACTAATGTAGATCTCTGTATGATTTCTTTGGGATTTAATGAATTGTGGGAACCAGGCAGAACAAGGACTGGGCATGACAGAAACCTCGGACAACACATCCATCCACCCATCCATCCCTTTGGCAAGCATGTGGAAGCAATTCTCTGACCCTGGGCAAGGAGCTAATCTTTTAGTCAGCTACCCCTTCTGTGCCATTATCTCTCTTTCCCATTTCTAGCACAGAGCAGAGTATACATAGTTGGGTGAACAAATGACTGACTAAATGAATGCATGTATGTCTGCTGCTACTCATCAGGTGACCAGACCTGCAGCAGCATCTTCTTTGGGGTAGGGGACGACTCTCTGCCTCATAACCATGATTGATTTGGACACATTTCTTCGACAGGCAATCCCATTACCCTGAGCTGAAATCCCAGGTCTGGTCTGAGGGAACTGGGACCTGAGCACGTGGCTTCTGTCATTTGTGTAATGAATTCATGTGACTCACAAGAGCCTGCGGCCCCAACAGAGATTCTGACAGTGCAGAGGGGAGTCCATGTCTCCATGATGAAGCAGAAAATGCAGGTCGAGAATTTTGCATGTTCTTCCAGGCCGTCCCCATTGTTGTTGACCATGGAAGCTGCCTATTTCATTCTTAGGATCAGGGGTGAGCTTGTGAATGCTACTCCCTGAGAAACTACTACCAAGAGATGCCCACCCTGACTTGAGGCCAGTCTTCCAGGAGTAACTTACTTGAAACTGTCCTTTTTTGGCTATGTTAGTTTGTCATCACTTTGGCATGTGGTTGCCAAAGTCTGGAAAGTTTGTTGTGTAATGTCACCCTATAGGCTCATGAATGCTTGGTCCCAGATGATGTCACTGTTCTAGAAGGTTTTAGAAACTAAGGAGTTGAGACCAAACTAAAGATAATGGGTTTTGTAGGGTAAACATTGGGGTGGCCTTGAACTCACAGAGATCTGTCTGCCTCTGTCTCCAGAGTGCTGGGATTAAAGGTGCTTGCCACCACTACCTGGCCTCTTGGCTAACTAGTGTGGCTAGCTCCACACGCTCATCTTCAGGCAAGCTTTATTTGTTACAGCACAAACAAAATATTACCACAGGTTGTCATTGGGACCTTAAGAAATGTTGTTCACTTCTCTCCCAAGGAAGGAATTCTTGCAACAATCCAGTTGTAGATCTATGTATGCATGGTTTGATCCACTGACAAGGTCACAAGCCCTCAGGTCTAACCTCTTCCCAAAGTCCCATCTTTGAGTATTGCATTGTGTGCAGAACCTCCAACACCTGTGCCTTAGGGGACATTTCAGATCAAAGCCTGATGATGACTTTACTCCTACACTGACTTTACTGGCTTCCACCTCACAAAGGGAACAGGATGGATAAGTTGTACTTCTGAAAACTGGTTAAGGAATGATGCCAAGGGATGCTAAGGTGATGTGGAACAATCTTTTTGTATACTATGAATATGTGTTAGTCTCATTCACTGATAAAAAGTTAATTAGTACTGCCAGGTGGTAGAGCACCCACAAGGAATATGGGTTAAATTAAAATGTAAGAGCTTGCTAGTAATAATCCTGAGCTATTGGCCAAGCATTTATAATTCATATAAGCCTCTGTGTGTTTATTTGGGTCTGGGTGGTCAGGATAGAAAATGTTTGTCTATACTAAGGTCTCAGAGCAGAAGAGACAGTGAGTCCTTAGAGTTGCTCTAAAGGGACTTTCTATGCACTTTCCTCATGGTTCCAGATTGATGTACGCGAAGGACATGTTTCCGTGAAAGGTCATAGACATGTTACACGTGGTGCCCAAGAAATACTGCCTTGTCAGCAGCAGAGAGGACAGAGCCCTGTGGAAGCCAGAGGGTTGACCTAAGGTAACAGAGGGTTGAGTCCACAAAGGGATGTGTGCAGGCTGGTCTGAGTTGGGGAACATTTGAGTTGATAAAGAAGTGCGTAAGTATAAAAATCAGTTCTTCTAAGGTAAATAAATGAGCAATCGCCTGCTGAGGTGCCACTGAGAGTACTTAGCTTAATCAAGCAGTGTCATCCTGAGGTAATTTAGAGGCTCCATTCATCACAGCTCTCTCATCCTGTGTGTCACTGCTAACAGCCAGGCAGGAAGCAGCAAAGAAAACTAACTTCCAGGCCCTTCCTCCATTAAGCAGTTTTTGCATCTTTGGATAGAGGCAGAGGTGACAATAGAAAGAGCTGACAGCAGCGTGGCCCTAGAAGCAACCAGACTGTAGGGCTGCCCCGGGTAGTCCCGGTCAGCATTGCGTGGAGCTGGGAACACACTCTTCAATTCTTATGGCAGAAAACCTTGAAAGCTAGGAATTCTCACTTTAACAATAAACCCAGGGAGAAAATATGCATGTCCCAGCAAACTCAAGAGCATAGTGATGATTGGCTATATTGTTCCAGAGAGGAGTGGGTTCTGAAAACTGAGTCACCACAGTAACTGAAAGCAGAGCTGTGTGGTGGGAAATATCACTAATTCTCGAATTTGGGTGGTGGAAGCAGGGGAATTGGAAGTTCAAGCTGACTTTTGGTTACTTAGAGAGTTTGAGAACAGCCTGGGCTACGTTTGAGACACTGTCTTAAGAATACCAGGAGGAAGGAGAAGAAAAAAAGAATAGAAAATTGGCAGGACTGGGGAGGGATGGCATTGGGAGATGTCACTCAAGATGAAGTTTCAGGTAGACAGCATGAGTAAGTTCTAGAGAGCTTCGTATAACACAGTGGCCAAAGCTGATGATATTGTTTGGCGGGCTTGAAGATTGGGAAGAGCTCATCTAAATACCTGACACGATGCCTCTGTGGGTTTACCATCTCATTTCATAGTACCATCTATATCAAGCTTATTGCCATATAACATAAATATATGCAGTTTCCAGGTATCTATTATAACTTAATGATGTGAAGCAAAAAATAAATAAATAAATAAAACTGTCAAGCCTGAATCCAAGTCCTTGTTCAATCCAGTAGGAGCCATGCAGCCGTGCAAAAATTCCCCACCTCTCTGGCTACCTCCTCTCACTCCTCATTTTCCTCACTGAAGAGTAAGTGGCATCACTGGGTCTGAGACAGAATAGACATCTAAGAAGTAGAAGCCAATGACAGGAAAGTGGGGTGACTTGTGGTGGAGGGGATGAGTGTGGTGGGTAGAGGCAAAGTCCAAAAATCCCAGGCTCTCCACTTTCCTGGAGCAGTTTCCATAGCAACAGAGTCCAACCTGTCAATGAGTGCACTAGATTTTGTGACATCCTATAGTATATAAAATTATCTGAAGGCCATCACAAAATAATCAAATCATATGCTCCGCTGTGCTCTCTCTTGGTGGGATGTCATAAAGATTTGACAAAATGACAAGATGTCAGCTTGGCTCCTACCAAGTCAGACGTCCCAAGTTCAGCCCGTTGAGATGAGTTTTGCCTTTGACTCTGACATGGGAGAAGTTCCAGTCAGATTCAATCGTTTGTGTCCTTCTAATTAACCCCCAGGTACTCACCTTCAATACCCCAGCATCCTTTATCTCTCAAAGTCCCCTTCCTTCTCCATCGTCCGTAGCTCTGGTACAGAGAGCTCCCACTCTGAAAGTTCTCTCACTCCTGCCCAGCAGCCTTGCACACTGTTACCAACCTAGAAGCGGCTGCACCCACAGTGAATGGAACCAGGCTCTCCCACTTGGAGTTGTGATGACCTTGAGCTTGAGCTAGTCCTGGAACCATATTCACAACTAACTCACCTCCTGCCTGTGTGTGTGTGTGTGATTTTGAGACAGAGTCTCTCATAGCCCAGGATGGTCTCAAATTCCTTCTGTAGTCTTTGTTTTTTGAGACAGGGTTTCTCTTTGTAGAACTGGCTATCCTGGAACTCACTCCACAGACCAGGCTGGCCTCAAACTCAGAGATCATCTGCCTCTGCCTCCTGAGTGCTGGGATTAAAGACGTGTACCACAACCACTCTCATATACTATACATGCTTTCCATCTCCACTTACAGTACATGAGACCACGCCCAAGTGGGCTGGTATCTTAAAGGCTATTG
The DNA here is from genome assembly GCF_950005125.1 of Chionomys nivalis. Taxonomy (NCBI): domain Eukaryota; kingdom Metazoa; phylum Chordata; class Mammalia; order Rodentia; family Cricetidae; genus Chionomys; species Chionomys nivalis. The sequence continues at coordinate 94,669,394 of NC_080092.1, read as the reverse complement.
GCTGAAGGAGTTCCCACAGCACTCCAGCACCTTCTGTAGTCTTCTGACCTTCCTCCTTCCCCTTTCTGTGTGCCGTCCTACCAGGCTCTAGGCTTGAGACAGCCAGCTACGCCCTACCTCCAGATGTGAGGCAGTGAGTCTGGGTTGAGGCTTGAGAAAGCTCCAGTCCAACAAGCCCCAGGTGTTATGATGCTGTGCTAAAGGCTGGGGTATAGGCAGGTGGTGTAGACAGCCTCGCACCTCTCTAACCTGGTGGCAGTGTGACGACCAGGGGTTCTCCACTGGGCTGGGCTCCTTCTTCCTTCCTCCCATCTCTCCCTGGATGAAGTTCCTGCTCCAAGTCTACGCTTCATCACAGGGTGGCCCCATCCCTCCGTTCCTCCATCTCTGCATCCTGAGTACATATCTATACACCCAGCTAGATGGAGAGAGACTAATTTTGCAAAATCTGCACAAAAAGCAGCTGAATTTATGTTCCCCCTGCAAGAGGAATGCTGCCGAGTGGAAATAAAAAGCAGGATTCCCGGGCACTTCCATTACCTCTTCATGTCACCATCTGTGACTGATGGCCAAAAGTAAGATTGCAAACAGAATCGCTTTCGCTTTGCCCAGAACAAACTCCGCCTGGCGCCAGAGCCTCCTGCAAATCCTAAGTTCTCCAGAGCATCACAGACAGCTGCTGCCACCGAGGGAGAGAGAAGGAATCTGGGGACAGCAGCCCCAGTTGTCACCTAGAGCACCCTGGGGGTCCCATCTGTCACCTGTAAGCGAAGGCCCCTACAGGCACAAGGGAATCCAGCTTGATTTAATGGGCTCATTTTTCTTCCTTGTTTTAATCAGGGAGTAATAATAATAACACCCCCCCTTTATATAGTGTTTTTCATTGCCAGTGTATCATCGAACACTTTACAGATTTAATAATGGAGTTTCAGAAATAAATAACAGGAAAGAATAATAGGAAGGCTAAACAACATATTTATGGAACTGTATTGTTGGTTTATGGCGGCAAGCAATTGCTCAGACAGCCAGCAGCAGGAGATGAAGACGCTTGCGAGGGAGAAAGAATGGGAATGGAGATTCCTTCCAGGTGCCTCTGAGGTGTGTATGTGTGTGTGTGTGAGAGAGAGAGAGAATGGAGAGCCTTCCAGGCAACTCTGAGCTGTGTGTGTGTGTGGCGGGGAGTCAGAGGCAGAGAAGATAGAGGAGAAGATATGGGAAAAAAGAGATATGTGAAATCCCAAATCAGAGGAGGGCTTCCTGCTGGGGACAGGAATAGAGGACACAGTGAGATTCCTCTACCATGAGGCAGATGACTGGCCTACTTTGTCTTCTCTAGACACTCCCGCCAGGAAGGCAGGTATGTGATACTTGCTGGGGATTCGGCCTTGTAGGAGGATAGAGAGCCAGATAAAAGTGGAAGTTGGGGGCCAAGGAGATAGTGTTATTTTTCACACGAAAACCTGAATTCTGTCTTCCAGAAGCCGTGGAGGTAAAAAAAGGCAGGTTTAGTGGGACAGGCAAGCCATCCTAGCACTGTAGAGGCAGAGCAAAGAGGACCTGGGCACACTGGCAGCAGGCTTACTGATTTAACAAAAATTAAATGAAGCCTGGGATGAAACTCAGCAGTAAAGTGTTTGTCTCAGTATACATAGGGGGCATATGCATACATCTATACATGCATGTATGTATACATACACATATGCATGCACAATACATACATACATATATACATGTGTATATGCATGTGCAATTGCAACTTGCTGACAGTGTTCCAACATACAGGCCATGTATGTTGTGCCTTCAATAGAGAAGGAAGCTGACTTTAAGGCCGCACGATCTGCCGAGAGACAGTGGGAAGGTGACTCTGAGTCAGGACTGAACCCCCGGGAGCCCCTCCTTCCCTCCGCAAACAGCATCAGTTGCAAAGGGTCAGACAAGGCAGCTTTGACCTTGATTCCTGAAAATGCACCACAGGCCACTGTAAATGCCAGCATTAACCTGTGGAGGGAGGGTCATGCCCACCGCTCCTGGAACCTAAACACAGAAGCTTGTGGCTAAAGCCTGGGCCTGCTGCTGGCCACCCCGCTGCATGGTCCTGTGACCACTGGCTCCCTGCAGGGACTGCTTCTGTCACATGCTGGACATAGCTTCTATAGGGAAGTTATTCCCCGAGAAAATTCTAGACCCACACAGACTTGTAAACAAGTGTTGCTAACTTCACCAGCATTGTGGGTAGACTTTAAATTTATTTGTTCTTTTTATTGCCTTGGAAGTGGATCCCTAACTCATGGAGCGTAGGCCCGTCTCCTCAGAACATCTCTGATGTCTTGCTGCCAAGCAGATGTAACTTGGTACCCAACTGGGTAGGCAGGAGGAAGAGAAGCCAAGAGCTGGGCTCTTTCCTCCCAGACTCTTGTCTCCAGTGACCCATGTCTTTTTGTGTGCTATGTGTGTTCCTGTGGGTGTGCACACATGAACAGACCCAAATGTATGTAGAGGTCAGAGGTTGATGTCAAATATCCTCCTGCTTTTTTTTTTTTTTTTTTTTTTTTTTTGGAGACAGGGTCTCTTGCTGAACCTGAAGCTCACTGATTTGGTGAGGGTGGATGAACAAGACCCAGGGGTTCACCTGTATCCACCTCTCCTCAGTTTTGGCGTTACAGATACGAACCATCATGTCCAGCCTTTACATGGGTGCTGGGGATTAGAACTCAGGTCCTTATGCTTGTGTGGTAGGCTCTTTACCCACCGAGCCACCTCCTCAGCTCCAGACCACTCATGTTTTTGAGGACTTACTGTCTGTCAGGCATTATGCAACACCTCTTGATGGAGCATGGCTAAGCCAAACAGATACCTTGGTTGCTCAAGAAGTTCTAGAACCTGTGGTTTTTATGAGAAGACAGGGCTCCAGGGGACTCCTGGATGGCTGACCTTCAAGAGCCATGTCAGGGCTGCCTGGTGGTTGAAGATTCAGAAATGTGGAGAAAGCAGGAGGCCTGTGTGTGTGGCCCAGGCCTCTGCTTGCCTTGGAGGTCTGTGCTGCTGTGACTATCACCAAGATGGCATTTGTTAGCATTTTCTGGCTGTCAGTGTTGGCAGGTTGCAGCCCAGACCTCCTGCTGGGCTCCATGCTTAGCATTAGAGTCAGATGAATGATTTGCATGTTTTTATTTTAAAAAAGGAAAAGATGCCCCCATCACTACTGTTCCCAGAGCTAGGTACTCCCTTCCTGCACCAGGATAAAGGCAGGGACCAAAGCCACCTGGGCTCTGGGTGGTCTGCTCTCAGGGTTCAGTGAACTGTTGACATCAGCACCCGGGAACCTTCACCCTGGGACCGCTGTGGACAGAGCTTCACCTGGATCCTGCGAGGGCGAGGGCGGATACAACCCAAGGAGGCTTAAGCTCCAGAAGTGTAGACTGGGGCTGGGAAAGCATAAACGGGGAAACAGGAAGCCATGCAACCAAGCATGAGACCAAAAGATGAGGTGACAGCTGTGGCTAGTACTCGGCCGAGTCCAGCATCACCAAAAGGGTAAAGCCAAGGCCGGCCTGAGAGGTCCGTAGGCCTGTGCCATCGGCAGGGACCACAGTCCCTCTCCAGGATCCACTGCTGACCTCTTGTCTCAATCAGGCCAGCTGGCAGCTGACTCAAGTCCCCTAGATGGAGCTCTAACCTGAAAGTCACCACCGGTATGAACCTCGAGTCTCACCTGTGAAGTTGGAGTATCTAGGCATGGCTTTCACGGCTCTGGGGGGAGCTGAGTTGAAGCAGCTCTCAAGGGGATTTGCTGAAATGGAGCCTCCTGCCTTTCCTGGACCTGCCCTCAGACTCCCAGAGCCAGGGGAAGACTCAGCCACTGGCTCCTCAGTGGAAAGCTAACTCCAAAGCAAATTACAAGCTCTTGCCAATGGCCCCACACTCTGCCTTGCTTCACCCTGCTTTTTTTTTTTTTTAAATAAAGCTTTATTGTGCAGTATCTACAGTGATCACTCAATAGTATAGGACTCACGGCTGTTCCTGTGCTATAGTGGCAGCTGAGTAGTTGCCACAGGAACTATTTGAGGCACAAAGCCAAAACTATTTCCTGATCCGGACCTGTATAGAAAACACTTGCAGATTGCTCTGTTTTTTTTTGCTTGTTTGATTGGTTTGGGTTTTTTTTTTTTTCATTTTGGTTTTTGGTTTTTAGTTTTTCAAGACAAGGTTTCTCTGTGTAGCTCTAGCAATTCTGGAACTAGCTCTTGTAGACTAGGCTGGCCTAGAACTCACAGAGATCCACCTGCCTCTGCTTCCCGAGAGCTGGGATTAAAGGTGTGCGCCACCACCACCCGGCTAGATCTCTCTGTCTTAAAAGCCCAGTGCTGCTCAAAAAACCTACAGCAGCAATTGCTTGCATGGCCAAAGTCAAAGAAGGCCTCCAGCACTTCTCTTTCAAGTCCAGACCTGAGAATCTCTTGCAGAGAGCATGGGTCTGTCAAGCAGGGTCAGGATTCACTTCCACAACTAACCAGCAGCTCAAAAGGTTCATCTCACACCCCTCGTCATGGTTGGCAGGAAGATATGATGCCAGGAGGCAGAACTGGTGACCTCTGGTTTGGTCTAGGGAAACTAATCCCTGCCCCTGGATAGGACAGAAGACTAAACCATACTCTTTCAGAAGTCACTTTTCTGGTTACTGGGATGAAATAGCTGATGGAAGCAGCTTAGGAAAGAGGGGTGGTTATTTTAGTTCAGAGTTTTGTGGTGGGAGCGACATGACAGCTGGGGCTCTGTCCCTGCTCGGTAGAACTTACTGCATGAACTGTAGCATCTGGGAGGAGCAGGAAGAAGGAGGAGGGAGGGAGGGAGGGAGGGAGGGAGAGAGAGAAAGAGAGCGCCTGGGTCAGAAGTAGGAAGAGCCCAAAACCTCAATGCTTACATAGCAGTGAACCACTTCCTCCAGCCAGGCCCCACCTTCTGAGACTTACAAAACCTCCCCAAACAGCTCCTCCATCTGGGGACAAAGTGTTTAAATGCCTGCGGAAGACATTTTGCATTCAAGCCTGAAAACCAGCCCTTTTCATGGTCTCTTGGACGGCATTGCCAGGATGAGGCCTCACTGGGGTATTACCCAGCTATTATCACATTCTTCCCACCCATACCCTGCTTCTTCTCCATCTCCAGGAAGGAGTGAAGACTGCCCCTAGGACTCCTGCTCTGCATCTGGAGGCCCCACAAGGTTCTCTTCAATAGACCAAAGTGAGATAGGTCCTGCCTGGACCTTGCTAAGGGCTCATGCCAACTGTCCTACTAATAACTACTATAACCAGATTGTTCTCTGCTGCTCTGTCTCTGGCGCTAGCATACTCTTCTGGCCATAGAGAATAGCTTCATCCCGTTTTCAATAGGACAACTTTAAAGAAAAAAAAAAATGAAGATCCTTGCCTCCGGTCACCAAGTGATAGAGTGGTAACTCAGCTCCACTGTGTTCTAGAAGTTTCCACTACAATGTCACCAACTAAGAAATGGCCTTTTTTCCTTGTCTCTGAGTTAAGCCTGAGTATTTTTTAAAAATATATCAATATACAGAATCAGATGTTTCCATCCTGACTCTTTGTTCCCAAATACCCAGTAGCTGCTTCCCAAATTACCATGCAGAGGCTTATAGCAATTAGAAATGCTTGACCAATAGCTCAAGCTTATTACTAGCTAACTTTTACATTTTAAGTTAGCCCATATTCCTTATTTACGTGTTGCTATATGGTAGTACCTTTATTTGCAAGGTGTGTTTGTCTCCTGTTCCCTCTGCATATGGCTGGTGACTCCTGACTCTGTCCTCCTTCCCATCATCCTTAGTTTGACCACCCCACCTAGACCTCCTGCCTGGCTACAGGCCAGTCAGTGTTTTATTAAACCAATTCGAGTGCCAAATCTTTACAGTGTACAGAGGATTGTTCCACAGCAATCTCGTGTCTGCTGTAAGCATAACAACACTTAAGAACAACAATGAACTTCCAGGGGACACTGAAACTTACTACCTGGCTGGAGAATTTGGGTTCTCACCTGGGGTCATTCATGTTGGGTATGGTACAGACAGGAAAAGGGGGGGTGTAGGTCCAAAGCAGCAGCAGAGGCGGAATTCCCTGGCTGCTTCTGCACTGCAATTACACACAGGTTTATAGGTACCACAACTTCCTCCATCGCAGATCTCCTGCCAGGATCGCAGAGACGTCCTGGCTTCTCTAGGGGTACACACACAGGGGTACCCATGATGCATCACTCAACAAGCACATTGCCAATGAAGGATGGTCTGGGTTTCCAGTGCTGTCCTCTCTCCTGTGCAGCCTGGGTATCATTTTATATGTATCTTTGATGAATGGTTGCACTTTTATATTCTAATTGGTAATAGAAACAGCACTCAGAGTCTTGGGAGAAGCCCTAGGTCCCAGCTCAAATGGGAGATGAAAGTGTTTCTGATGAGAGGGGACGATGATCATGGAAAACAAAAACAAAAGCTCGGAAGCATAAAAGGCGAGGAGCTGGGGGCAGGTCTCAGCAAAGGGAGAGGAGTAGGGAGCAAAGGCTGGCCTTGTGTGCACAAGTACACAGCAGCTGTATCTGTGGGCTGGAGGGGAGCAACCTTACCTAGGGCATTCCAAGTGAGAAGTCAGAATTCTTATGTTGGTATATAGTAAGTGTGTGTGTGTGTGTAGGTACCCTCAACCTTTGTACATATATGGAGGCCAAGGAACAACATTGAATGTATTTCTTTATTGATCCTCACCTTATTTTTCAAGACAGTTATCTCTCACTGAACCCTGAACTTGCCAATTTGGCTAGGATGACTGGCCAGTGAACCCCCAGACTCCATCTGTGTCTGTCCTACCCCTCAGCTCTGGGGTTACAGACATGCGCCACCGTATTTGGCTTCTGCCGATCTGAACTCAGGTCCTCAATGCTCAGACAAGCACTTCACCCCCTGAGCTGTCTCCTCAGCTTGCATGTCAGTATCCTTGAATAACCAAAGAGAGAATGCTGGAATGTGGCTACCGGACACAGGAGATGACCAACTCTAGGGGTGATCTCATGTGCTAGGCCAAATTAGTCTAGCTATGCCCCAGCCACCCAGGCTGTCAGAGTAGCTCAGGTTCATGGCTATCACCTCCTCTCCTTCCAGCCCCACCCACCCTCTAGCAGGAGCCCACAGAACCCTCTGTTCCACATGCCAGAGTCCTGAGATCTCCCATAGGAAAGCTCATAGCCAGTTCTACATTCAGGGCAGAATCTAACAAGTCCTAGGTCGTACTGATGCTATGGGTACCACTTTTGAGGAGTGACTAAGGATACAGAGTGGGGAACCTACTCCTGAGGGTCTGCTCTTTGCAGTCACATAGGGGTTTAAGTCCTCATATCTTGCTAACCCCGAGTTACTGGTTGTGTGACCTCCAACAGGTTACTTAACCTCTCTCAGTTTCTCGTTTGTCAAACAGAGGCAAAAATATGGTCAGGGCATGGCAGAAGAAGAGCTGATGTTAATTAAACATGTTGAGCTGGGATGCACTGACCCCGCAGGGATTGGAAGGTTTGATTTCTATTGAGTAATTCGCCAAGCAGAGACCTGGACCTGATTAAGAGGTTCAGAGCCAGAGGGAGAGGTATGCTCCCCAGGCAACTGCCTCAGGAGGCCACCATGTTCTGGAAGATGGTCTCCCAAGACAGGGAGCATGTCTTCTGTGTCGCCATACTATGGGGGCCAGGAGGGACACAACCTGATTGCAGATCAGAGAAAAGTGGCACAGATGTGACATCTCTGTTGCAGAACAAAGCCAGTCCAAAGAACAGCCAACAGAAAGGGCTGAATAGAGGATGAAAGAGAAGGAAGGAGATGAAGAGACCCCCCAAACCTCTGCCTATACACAGATTTCCCAGAACTAATAAGAGATCCAGACCCATTTAACGCCGTGAGATTTGGAGTGTGCGCATATATGCATGCTACAATTCAATGAACTAGCCTGGGAACTGAACACAGGTGGGAAAGGAAGCTGGATGAATCTGCCTGGAGACAGGTCAGTGAATTTAAGCAGAGCTCCCGCCAGCATGGGCTCTCTGTGGAACGGGATTCCTCAGGCTGAGCTCTTCTGACATTTTAGGAAGATGATTTGTGTTGTGGAGGCTGCCCTGTGCTATGTAGATGTTCCGAGCAGCCCCAGCTTGTACCCACTGGATGCCAAGAGAACCCTCCCACCCTAGTCGTGACAACCAGAAAATGTCTTCAGACATTGCCAAATGTTCCTTGGGGACAAAGCCACCCTCAGGGACAGCCATTCCATATATCCTCCCTTGGGACCGTGCTGTATCTGCGAGACAAGGGGCGGAGGGTCTGTGAATGGGGTAGCCAGGATGTAAGCCCCACTTCCTCTCTGCAGGAAGCCCTGGCTGGTGGCTCTTCCAATGGCTTTTCCAGAGCTTACTGTCCAGACTGTTAGTTTCTTGCTTCCCAGCCTCCTCAGGCTGTGGTGAGAGATGAGAGGCAGGCTCCAAGTGCAGTTGTCCAACTCTCCCCTCACACACCCCCACCTCACCAATCCCAAGCTTCGTATCTCCAGGGGCCCTCCTGAGGTTCCCAGGAAAAACATCTTTGGAAAGGGCAGGGCTGGAGCTGGCGCCGGGAGTCCCGATGGAGAAGCCAGGGGGTGCGGAGGCTGAGTGGGGGAAGAGAATGTTATCACAGAAGCCTGATTTCCCTACACACTCTATCAGCTCCCCATCTGCTCCTTGATTAAACGTATTGCCGCGCTCCCTCCCCACACACCCGCTGCCAGGACGTCTCTAGAGCCCTGATTACATCTGTGGAGAGAGCCTCAAACCTCACAGATGAGCGGGCCTATCGATCAGCCTGGCAGCTGACGTGTGTTTTAAGATGTAGAGGCGGATGGGCAGTTGAACTGCCAGGCTGAAGGGTATAGAGGGCTCTTACCCTGAAGGGGAAGAGCTTTATACACCCCCTTTCCCCAATAAGCCCAGGGTGCTACTTCGATTCCCATCCAGTATTCCCCTTCGACTCTGAAACATTGGGTGACCTCCCTTCCCTTTCTTGCCTCAGTTTCCCTCTCTTTAGCGGGAGGATGTGACAGCCGAGCTGGTAAATGTGGAGTGAGTGACCTTCAGAGTTAACAGCCTATAGTCCTGCCACTGACTCATAGCCTGCCTGTCCTGTGAGCCAGCAGCCCAAATGTCCCCCAGAAGCTTGTTACAAATGCAGGCTCTCAGGCCCAGACGGGGCCGGGCCTAGACTGGCTGAATCAGGAATTACCCTTTAACAAGCTCCCCAGGTACGTCGTGGACACGTTACAGCGTGCCGACAGCTCTGTTCATTTACCTACTTCAGAGGTGAACATGTAAAAGAAATCTCTCAAAGGGAATGACTCACCACCTTTCCTGGCCTCAGCAAACTTTTCACAGAGATTTTTCTTCCTGCCCGGGAACTTTAACCCTGAAAAGCAGGCAGCTTTGAAATCCTGGTGGTTTAAGCCTTAAGATGAAAATCTTCATTCAATCGGTCCCTCAACAAGCCTGGGGATGAAAAGCAACCCCCCCTTCAGCCCCCAGAAAAAGGCCTCTCTTGGGGGATAGGCAGACCCCTCTCTTGAAAACATGTCTGTCCATGGTACGGTTGTCAAGCAACTTGCTTTCTCGTTGCTAAAGTCGGACCAGTGTCCCTGTGAGCTTCATCATTCTCCTGAGACTCTGTATTAGTGCCTAGCAGTGGCTGAAACACATTATCAGAAGCTCGGTGGCTCGAGGCGATGGAGTTATTTATTCTTTTGCAGTTCCAAAAGTCGGAAGTCTGAAGTCATGGTGCGATCAGGGTCCTCCTTCCCTTTGGAGGCTCCAGAGGGAAGTCCTCCTTGTCTATCCCAGTTTACAGTAGCTGCGCCTCTCCTCTCTCTGCCCAAGGTCACGGGGTCTTTGCTTCCCTGACACGCTAGAGCCTCTCCCTCCCTCACTGTTTTTGTGATGGTCCTTAGGATGTATCCAATGAGTAATCTCACTTCAGTTCCTAGTTACATCAAAACAAAAGCAAACAAAACCGTCTTTTCCATTGACCACAGATGTGAGCCACATAACCACAAGTCACAGGGAATGGCTGTGGCTACCTTTAGGGGGATGGCTACCTACCTTCGTCTCCAGTGGGATCCTATGTGTTACAGTTTAGATTGGCAGTGCTCCCTGCCCCCCTTCCCTCTCTCTGTCCCCGAAATCTCTTGTGTGGAAGGCCTGCCCCCTCCCCCATTGGTGGTGCTATTGAAAGGTAAATGAATTTCATGGATGTTAACCTCAAGGATGGGCTAATCCATTGACAGGCTCCCAGGAGAGCTCTTAGGAGGTGGAAGACGTAGGCATGACTTTGAAGGCTGTATTTTAGCTGGGCCCTCCTCCTAGCTGCCTTGGTTGACAAGGAGCTTCCCATGCAGGATTCCCACGTGAACAGCCACCAAGTGTGTCTGAACAAGATGCCCAGGAGGGGAAGTGTCGATCTCTTCTGAAAGACGCTCTGTGCAAGCGGTAACGGCCTGCAGTGTTTCAGGACAGACATGACTTTGCCAGCATGCCTGAAGTGGGGTGTATTCCAGGCAGAGGGAACAGTGTGAGAGACTGTGAACCTCAGTGTACACAAATCCAAGAGTTAGGAGATGTGCGACATGGACCAGAGATCCCAGCAACTCTGGAAAGAGAAAAGCCCCCTCCTCCCACTGCAGAGTGGCAATCTGTAGCTTGTGGGTCATGGAGACAATACAATATGGCTTTCTTTGAGAGAGCGGCCTGTTTGGCTTTGCGCTGGGGACAGATTGCCCTGGTGCCTCTGCAGGGGTAAGTTGGATGAGGTTGGATGGGAGCCTGGACCATCGCTTCGGCATCTGGTGAGACAATCCGGGCAACAGATGATCAGGGCCAGCCCACACTGGCGGCTTCTGGCCTGGTGGATGACAGCTGAGCTGAAAAGTAAGCAAAGCCATCAGCTAAGCCAATCTCACCCCATCTTGGCAGAGACAGACTCGAAGGGCAGTGACAGTGATGACCTAAGGTCCTTGGGCAATGCCCTACTCTGGTCCTTCACTGGAGAGGGTACCCTTAATCTCTTAGCCCCTCAGCTTCCCCTCTGCCTCCAGGAGCAAAATGGTCCTTTCTCTCTGCTCAACTAGTGGAATTTTTCGCTAAATATCCCCCAAATGTTAAACTGACTAATTTCGGTGGAGATTTTTCTTTAAGCCAGCCTGACACCAGTTTTAAATCAATTTGAAATCCATTGTCTACAGATCCACATGGAGAGGGTCCTTGGAGTACGGGTACCAATTATCCTCATCTGTCAGTGAGGACAAGGTGGCTGAGATGGCTGGGGTGGGCGGGGGATGCAGGTTTATGTGTGTGGAAGGTGTTAGGAGCTCAAGGCCACTTACAACAAAAGGCAGGATGTTGGGGCACGTGGTTGTCACTGGACACAGTGATGTGTAGTAGGCCTGGCCCCCAGTTGATGGTGCTATTGAGAGAAAGCCGCTGAATGAGAAGAGATAGGTGGGGAATCTGTTTGCAGGGGTTGGGCCAGCTAGACTTTGGGTTGCACACTTGAAATCCCCACACTCAGAAGATGGAGGCAGGAGGGTCAAGAGTTCAAGGTCATCCTTGGTACATACCACATTTGAGATCAGTCTGGGCTCATGAGACAATGTCTTAATTAAAAAGGGGATGGGACCTGAGGTACCTGTAAGGAAGCAGAAGCCCTAAAGGGCTGGGTAAGGCCCAGGAATGCTGAAGTTCCCATCAAGTTCAAAGACTTTGGCCTTTATTCTCAGGTTACTCTGTCCCTTAAATAGCTAATGTTGGGAAGCAGGGAAGACCAGGGCGGGGTCTGGGAGGGGTATCGGTGATGGTGGGTGCAGGGAAGGTCAAGGGGACTCATTAGCAGCCATTTGCAGCCTGCTTTGGAGCTCAAGATCAACGAGAGTATTTATGAATGAAATCAATCCTGCCCCTGATGCAGGGAGACAAGCCAAATTCCCTGGCTCCATCTTCCTGTCCAAATGGCCCTCATCCCCTTCAGAATATTGCTTTGTAATAGAGCCCATCCTCTCCATCCTTCCTCCCCCAGGGAGGGTTCCAATTTATCTCCCCTAAGTGGAGGACGTGGGTGATGTGCTAATAGGGCCCAGCCAGACCAACAGACAAACTGGGCAGGAATGGGCAGGGGGCAGAGGGAGGTGCTTCAAGGACAGACAGCGAACTCCGCATTGTAAGCAGGGCTGTAAGTAACAGCTCCCTTGAATCCGCTGCCAATTCAACAGATGGATTATTCTCTAACATCCTGCAACCTGGTCCAGCCACAGGAACTAGCCTGTCTAATACCAACAGCCAATCCTAACGGCCAGGGTCTAGTCAGGTGACCAGGATCGGCCAATCATACATTCTGGTTTTGACTTTGGTGTGGGTAGAGAAAACGTAGGACCTGTTTTCAGTAGCCTTTGGGGGCAAGGGTCCAGCCACTGTGGTGTTAGAAGTGTCATAGAGAGATTCTGAGGCCAGCTTCTAGAATCCACTTGTTCTCAGTTTCCAACTTGCTTCCCATCCTCTCACCAATACCTTATGTTCCAATATCTTTCCAGAATATTCCCTTAGTGTGAGTTTCTGTTATTGGCAACCAGAATCCTGATAGATTCGGGAAATTATTCAAAATCTGGGGAAGACATAAAAACTACACACTCCTGTGGAGAGTGAGATGAAGTGTCCTTCTGCGTGGGAACTGGGCTGTGAGGTGAGCTCCTGGCCTTTTCCACAGCCACAGTGCCTTCCTGGAGGGTGAACGTCGGAACGCTGACTTCTGCCGTCTTTCTCACTGAATCTACCGGAAGCTTTGCTGCTGAGATCTTTCTGTTCTTCCAATGTTGCCAGTATCTCGGAGGGCGAAGCCGCGGGTCCAGCCCACGCCCGAAGTGGTTCAAAGGGATATAAAGACGAAGACTAAACTCCCTCCTCATCCAGGAGCTGAGGCAGCAGTGGCTCTCAGAGACTGATGGAGATGCCCCTGAAGTCATGGCGGGGTGGGGCGCACGCCATTCCTGCTGGCACAATTCACCAACGGTTCCTTGTAATTCTCTCCTTAGGCAGAGGCTGCAGGCTTTCTCGTGGTTCTGACTTTGCAGCTGGGAGAGAAAAGATGAGAAGGGAGCATGGAAGCCACTCAAGGTAACCCAGGGAGTGCAGAATTTTCACCCAAGCTTCCAGAGGCGTGTCTCACCCCCCCAATACCCCCCACCCACCCCCAACCCCACCCCCAGTGCGCTAGATTTGCAGAAATACTCCAGTCAAGAAGAATGGGTGAATGGGAGGGATGGAAACGGCTGAACCACAAGCCTAGATCCTTAGGGCAGCCTCCTGCAGCTCAGAGCCCAGCCTCCTGTGAGTTTCCCATTACTGTAGCTAGTGGCTTATTGCATCCTAATCTGGCAGAGGTGGTGGCTATGGTTGGTGTTGTTACCCTGTCTGGGCAGAAGTCCTTGTATAGGCTTTGCCTCTGAAGTCTGTGCCACCTACTTGGTGGATGGCCTGTGTGGGTGGCTCTGGTCTGACAGACAGGGAATTCCCTAGAAACTGTGAGCTCTAGGCAGCTGGTCCCTTGAGGATGTGACCCTGGAGCTCAGTCCCAAACCTGCTCCTCCCAGCCCGCATCAGACACACAGTGAATCCGGACAGTCTTCAGGCCTGGATCTGGGACCTCTGTGCTGAGTTTCCGGGTAGACAGAGGAGCCGGTGAACATCCAGGAACCCACTAGGGCCAGTGGGGATGGCCCCCGAATGAGAGGTGCCCCCTCCTTGTTTCTTAGAATGTAGAGAAAGTGGCCTGTGGCTCCTTGCTACCCAGGGGAGACAGGAAGTTGTTGCCATATACACCCCCACACACATACCCTGAACTCCTGCTTCCATGGGCCTGATCTTATTTCTAGATGGATGTCCATCGTCCTATGATACTGTCTGTGACCTGGGCCATGCGACAGTCACGCCCCTTCTTCATTCCTAGACACTGAAGAGAGGGACTCCCTTCTAACCTTTCAAGGCCTTGAAGGTTAGAGGGACGTTGTAACTTCCTGGTCAGTAGTCCTCAGCCAGCCCAAGAGTATTAATGCTCATCAGTAACTCCATGACAGGTAGTACCTTATCTCTTCTCCCATTCCTCTGATTCCTTGTCCCATCTCCCCTACTGGTCCAAAACCCCTGCCCCCATTTCTCCTATGAACAAAACATCCAGCCTCTTTCGGCAGTCACCCCAGTCTAGGCTCACCTAGGGGTGAGTCATTAAATACCCAGCCCTCTATAGGGATCAGAGCTCCTCCCCAGAGCTCAGTGTGGTTATCTGTGGGGAACCCTCCTCCTGACGCGGGTGTCCTGGGACTATGAGTGTATGATCTGCCCCAGACTGACCTCTGCCGAGTCACCGAGGCCAAATGCCCGCACAGACCACATCTGAAGCTCTCTCTCTGCCTTTCTCAGCTGCCAGGAAGTGGGAAGGGAGGGGTGGGGACCACAAGGCGTTTCTCAGCTGAGGCCTGAGAACAGACCTTGGTTGCCCAAGAGAATGAGGCATCCTCTGGGTAGCTTCCCGCCACTGGATGGCCATAGCGAAGTTCCGCTGGTGTCAGCAAGGAAGGTCAGAGGTCAGAAGAGAAGGGCCAGTAGGTGACGAATACTGATTATGGATTAGGGACAGAGAAGTGGATCCAGGGGTCCAGCAGGACCTGGAAGCCCATGCCTATTATACCAAGCACGTCTACACGAGCTAAGCTCAGCCCACGGCTTCATCCCAAGCTACATGGGGCCTGCGATACACTTTCAGCACTGTAACAATATGTAAAACTAAAATACTAACCTTATGCCCAGCCAGCCCTTTCACAGCTGTGCAGACCTTCCCCCTTCTCAGGCCAGCTTTCTCCCGTCCCTCCCCACAGTGTCATGAGAAGGCCTTCCAGATTCATCCTGCGCACTCCTGGCTCGGGGCCACTCCCAGCAAATGAGAAGACCACGGATCAATGCCAGAAAAATGACCATCTCTCGTTCCCTCGCCAGGGAAGCAGTGTTGGGTGCACCCACACAGGGCCGTGAGAAGCGAGGCTCTCTGGGGTTGTTTGCTTAAATCCCTCAAGTTCTGTCCTCTCTTGGGGTGCACCTCCTGTAGCTCAGGGCCAACTCATTCATTTATCTGTCACCAGGACTGAAGCAGCCACGAAATATTGATGTGGCCGTTAGAGTGTGAGGAGGGGTAGAGGGGCATGGCAGCAGGACCTGCCGGCCATGGCTTGGGGGGCTCTCCCCGCTCCCCAGCACTAATGTGCCTGCGCGTTTAGACAGATCATTGTGCGCAGCTTGAAGCCCGAGTTAGGATTAATGGCCGGGTATTGTGTAGCTTTTCATCTCTGGCTTGTGAATATATATTAAGGCTGTGTTCCCATCGCAGCTGGAGTTAAAGAGCTGAAGCCACCTCATTGAAGACTTGGAGGAGAGTATCTAGCTCAGAACCAATTTGGCTCCTAGGCCTGTCCCTACATAGTGGGGGTTTTTCTTTCTCCTTTGCTTATGGGTATAATTAAAGCGGCTGGGAAGGAAGTCAGGCAGAGCGAGGGACTATGGTACCTGGAGACGCGTTGTCTTTGAATGTGAGCTCCAGCCAGAGCTCTGGATAAAATGACTCAACCTCTCTGAACCTCTTCTCTGGCCATAAGGTCACCTTTGCCATGACCCAGGGCTGGGGTGCTTAGGGAAATAACCCAAGGATACGACCAAGTTTCTGGTCTACAGTTCATTACTTCCTTCAGACTTCTAAATACAGCACAGAAACTGGTTCTAGCTAGTTTAAGAGGTATTCCAAATTGTATGTCTGCAAAGACTTGGTTTCATGATAGGAACCACAGTATGTCACACAGGGTCTGTCCAGAAAGGACCAACCTGCCACCACCTCCATGGAACAGCAATGTGGACCACACATAATGGGATTCTACTGTGGCACCGTAGACCATGTTTGGTTGCCATTCCCAGAGGTGGGACAAACTCTAGGCTAGGCCAACTCTACTCTCCCTCTTTTGTGTATGCACAGGCATGCACGTGTATGTATATGTGTGCATGGATGTGTGTGCCTACATACATGTGCCAAAATAGATTGGCTTTCAGGAATGAGGCTCACCTGATTAGCAAGCAAGGAGTCCTAAGTACCTGCAGGTAGCAGGTTGGAGATCGGTGACCTAAGGTAGACGACTGTTTCTAAATCACAAGCCAGAAGGTCTGAGGCCTGGGAGAGTCTAATAAACCTGGAGGCCCTATGAGCCTGGAAGCTGTAGCCTGAGACCCAGGAAGAGCCTGCATTTCTATCAGGCTCCCGCATCCACTGTGGCTCCAGCGGCCAGGCTGGGGAGGGGGAGTGCTCCCTCCCAATCCGCCCTTTTGTTTTATTTTGCTTCAGATGGTTGGATGAGTTCCACTCCTGTCAGCGAGGGCAGTCTGCTCTATCCAGTCTCCTGAGGCCATGGCCATCTCACCCAGAAAGACACTCAGACTCATCCAGGACACTGGTTAACCAAAAGTCACCCAATGACCTACCAAGACACTGAGGCAGTGAAAACCAAATTCTATGCAGTGGCAGAATGGGGGTGCTGCTCCCCAGAGTCATGATCCTGAGATGAGTGGAGATGTCAACTTCAGGGACAGTAGACGATAAGTAGGAATCCACTCTGGATTCAGGCTGCATGAGTTCAAATCCTGCCTCTGCAATGAAGAAGCTGAGCGGCAGGGCACAAATCAGTTGAGATCTCCCTCTGTCTCTGCTCTGTCCTCTGGAAAGCAGGCATGATGACACCTTTCTGCAAGGGCTGGCTTGAGCCTTGCATTCAGAACTTGAACTAAGAGTGTTGGATAAGCAGCCGGCACTTAACACATGCTGCTCCTCCCTCAGAGAAGATAGGCTATCCCAATGCCCAACTGTAATGCCTGAGGTCTAAGGAGACCTGTGAAGTCCCTGCCTGAGATTCCAGGCTCCGTGGGCCTTGCTGGAAACTTCCCGGCTGATTGAGACAGTGATCCAGTCATACAGCTCTAACTGCCTGGAGAAACTGTCTCGATACTCCTGCCCCGATCCTACCTCTGTCCTCACAGAAAGCACGTTCTTGAAGAAGATTGGGCTAGTTGGCCTGAGAACAGGGTCTCAATTGGCCATGGACAATGGTGACCATCTGCAGTCTTTTCAATAGCAATAAAAGTGGCATTCTTTGCTGGTGCTGGGCCAGACGCTCAGCCTCTGCCCTTAATCTCCAGTTTTCAGTTTCTTGTCCTAACAGCCATTCTGATCCCTGGTATCTTGAGGGGTGCTTCTGACCCTAGAGCCCCAAATCCCACATCAGTCAGTGTTAAATTACTAAGCTGCCAGGTCTCACTTGCATAGGTACCCACACATGTGGACCCAGGAGCAGAAAAGAGAGTAGCAGAGGATTTTGGGTCCCTGTGTCAATTTCCTTACACTGAGGAGAATGTTTCTGCAGTCAATGGAATAAGAACCCAGGGAAGCACTGTAGAAGGCCACTGGCTGTCAAATCAGTATGCACACTCACTTGGGCCAGACTGCATGGAGGTAGATGAGATGTGGAGTTTGCAGATTGGGAGATAATCTGTGGATTCTGAATATCCCCCAGCGACTCATGTCTTGAAGGCCTGGTCCCTGCCCAGCTGATGGCACTATTGTGGCAAGAACATTAGAGGTGGAACCTAAGAGTAGGCCATATAGAGTGGTGCCCTTGAAGACGGCATTGGGGTCCCTGACATCATCCCTCCCCGACTTTCTCTCTCTGCTTCCCAGTCACCAGGAGGTGAGCTGCTCATTCGCCATGTGCTTCTGCCATCATGAGCTG
Organism: Chionomys nivalis; assembly: GCF_950005125.1. Lineage (NCBI taxonomy): Eukaryota > Metazoa > Chordata > Mammalia > Rodentia > Cricetidae > Chionomys > Chionomys nivalis. The sequence goes on along the minus strand of NC_080092.1, from coordinate 94,651,473 downwards.
CCTTGCCACAGGCCCCAAGATCACAGAGTCAGGTCATCACAGTCAGAAACTTCTGAAAGTGTGACCCTAAAGTAGCCTCTCCTCCTTATCAGTTGATCTGATCTGACGTTTTTGTTTCTGCAACAGAAAGCAAACTCATACACCAGGGTTTGGGTCCGTGGAGCTTATGTGAGTGTTGATTCCAAGGATGGACATAATGGTGGGGGAAGACAGAGGCAGGGAAGGAAAGAAAGATAGCAAAGGATGTGTTGAGGTACAGGTGACTGTGGTATAGATCGGATGCTCACCTGTGGGAGACCCCCTAGAAGGAGGGAGAGCATCCTCCAAGTGTGTACTCACCATATTTTGCTGCTGCTTTCTTGCTGAAGCCTGCCCCTGGGGGGTGGGATTAACCTAGGGACTGAAGCCTGCTCCTGGCCAAGGACCACAGGACCTGAGCATAGGTGGCCTCTGCAGGAGGCTGTGGGATGATGAGTGGGCACTGGTCCATCTGTTCGAGGAGTCGGTGCCCCCTGGCCTCAGAAACTCAAACTGGTGTTTGAGGTCTCCTGGACGGCTGGGTACTGTAAGTCCAGGACCAATCCCCTTTCTCACAGTCTCCATCACTCTTCCCCATGTGGAGTGGCCCTGTAGCTAGCTAAGGGGGCATCTTCTTCCTTAGAAAGGGAAAGGAAACTGAGATTGGTGGAACTGAGAATCTTGGCTGTGTGGGCCAAAGGGAAAGTACGAAGGATGGAGCAGGAAGAGCCCTTAAAACATCTCTCAGCTGTTTCAGGGCTGGAGATCTGCACTAAATCTCTGGAAAAGGGAGTAATTACTCTGTCAGCAAAGGTGATATAATTTTTAAGACTCGATTCCACGGCCGTAATTTTTCCTCATCCTCCCCGCGTCTCATGGGGGATTTAGGGGCCAATTACTTGTCAGTTTCCTGAGAGGTGCTATTCCTAGTCAGAGAGCGATCACCTGCCACAGCTTCCCTGAGACCCACTGCCAGCCAGGTGGCTGCGTGGGGGAGTGACAAGAGGAGCTTAGGGATGCCATCAGTTGCCCCAAGGGGAGGGCAATTCCTGGAGATTGAGGGAGGGGAGTTGGGACAGAGCTCTACTGTGCTCAAAGCAACCTCGAGTTAGTGGTGCCCTTGAGGATTTTGTACCAGTCAGGTCAGCCCAGAGACTTAGGGGCGAGGTGGAGAAGAAAGAGCAGGGTCTGGTCTCCAAGATGGAAAAGTCTTCCAGCACATTGTAGTGAGTCTTAGTCTGTTTCCATCGCCGAAACTAAATACCATAGTGTAGCCAGGCTTTCTTTGGTGCACCAGCCCCAAAATGATGACACAGAGACTTATTAATTATGAAATCTTGGCCTTAGCTTAGGCTTGCTCCCAACTAGCTCTTATAACTTAAGTTAACCTGCTTATATTAATCTACATTCTACCATGTGACTCTACCTCTCCTCCATTCTGTAGTCGATCTTCCTGTGTCTGGCTGGCGAATTCAGCAAGCCCCCGATTCTTCCCCAGTTCCTCCCTCTCTCTCCCTGGAAGTCCCACCTATTCTTTCCTGCCATCCAGCTCTTTAATAAACCCGTCAGAAGGTGCCTTAGGCAGAGACATATCTTTGCACTGTCCAAAAAGATTATCCCACAATACCATAGATTGAGTAACTTAGGAGAAAAAGAGATTCCTTCAATTCACAATTCTGAAGGTTAGGAAGTTCAGACTTGGTGGGTGCATCCGCACGGCCCTCGTGGAGGGCAGGGCAGCAGCTTGTGATAGGCACTGAATACCCAGCTTAGGTCTCAACTCTTCTTCTTATTAAAGCCTCAGACCTGGGCTGGGGATGGAGATTAGTGTCAGGAGCCATTTTCCCAAAGATTATAGCAGGGACCATTGTCCTGGGGATGTTTGCGGAGAGCCCCACACCCCAACTGTATTGAGAACTGTTTGTTGGCGGAGCCCGCCCCACACCCAACTATCTTGAGCTATCTGTTAGTGGAACCCGCCCCACATTCCCACTATCTAGAGAATTGTTTGTGGTTGGAATCACAAAAGGAACGATTCCGCTTGCGTGTCGGCTTGTGACCATTGCTGCCCTGGCAAGGTCCCTTCCTGCCCTTGCCAAGCCCCTGCCCCCATCCCAAACCAAATTCCTCATTCAAGGGCTATATAAGCCCCAACCATTTCACTAATAAAGTGAGACCTTGACAAATCGAGAACAGAACCTTGACTGGCTCTTGCTTGGTCTCCATTTCTCCCTCCCACCCATGTCTTTTTCAGATAGCACCTCTTCGGGACCCTGGAATAATTGACCCGCTGGGCAGGTTTAGATTAGGGTTGGAACACTTGCCTAGTATATAGAAGACCCTGAGTTTCATTTCCAGTAAAGCCAAGCAGAAATAGCCACAGCCTATTGGGTTAGAATCCCATGCTTATACTATTTAACTTTAATAATGTAGACAAGTACCTGCATCTATACTAATGCATAAAATGGAGATTTGTCTCTCCTCCCTCCCTTCCACCATTTGTTCCTCCCCTCCTTCTTCCTTTGACATGATCTAATGTAGCTCAGGCTGGCTTCAAACTCACTATGTAGCCAAGGATGACTCTTGAGCTTCTTATGCTTCTACCTCTTTCTCCTACATTAGGACATTGCAGGCCTACACCACCGCTCCTAGTTTTATATAGTACTGGGAATGGACCCCAGGGCTTCATGCATGGGTTGGGGAAAGGCTCTGGGGCAGCAGGGTATCTTCTAAAAGAATCTGAGCATCCCAGGGAGGTGGAACCCTTGCAACCCAGTCTGAGTTGCTGTACAGAGGGAGAATTAAGGACAGCCGTAAGCAGTTGGCTCTGCATAAATGAGCCCTAGATCTGTACAGCCTTGGCCAGTTCTTTACCCTCTCTGTGCCTCCAGTTCCTTCCCTAAGGATGGGACCTGCCTCAAGAGATTGTTGGCCACTGTGTGACAGCCATTTTTCCTTCTATTGCCTTGTTGCTGAAGGGTGTCACTCTGTCTCTCTTGAATACCTTAGAGGATAGGGGGCTCACAGGATGCAAAGGCTTCTATCTCTGCTTTGGGACAGCTAATTGACCTTAACCAAGTCAGAATCTCTTCTGTAGTATTTATTTCTTGGGGTCATCTTAACCACCAAGTGCCACTCATATGTCCTTTGCCAGGTTCTGGGGCTCAATTGCAGGTGTCAAAAGCCGCTCCATGTTCTCGTGGGGACTCAAAGGGAGTCTCTCCTGTTCTCCCCTCACTCTGAGAACCGCCAAGTTTCCACTCTGTTAAAGTCAGAGCACCCATGTCCTGGGACCTGTTGTTGCCTGACCATCAGGGGCACAGGCTGAGTCTGACACAGTGGAGTCAACTGGCCCTTATCTCTGTGTTCAGTGAGCCTCAGGATCTCGGATCTTCCCTCTAACAAAGCATCTGCTCCAGAGGCCCAAGCAGCCTGGCCGACTGACAACATTGTGTTTTGGGTCATCACATGCCTGGGGCTCAGAGTAGAGCAAGGGAATCTGGGATGTTCTCTATACCCAGGGCTCGCTCCTCTCTCTGGGACTGTTTCTCTCCAGAAGTGTTTCATGAGAAGGGAGTAGCTATGATAATGCGGGCAATGGGTATGCTCATGGCTGATGTCTGGCATGATAGGAAACCATCGTTCTGCCAATAGAGCCTCCTGCTCTGCCCACTCCCAGGCTGGACTGGAGCTTGGCTCCTTCATTGACATGCTGTCCAGCCTAGTGGACAAGGTGGGGTTGGTTCTGTAGCCAGAACCTACCTTTATTGTTCTCCGTGATGGAAACAACTTTACTGTTCTCCGTGATGGAAACAACACTAATTATTCTTTTTTCGTCATCTCTATGACGGGGATAGTATCAGGGTGGTTGTGATAGCCAAGACCTTATAGAACTCTCAAGAAGAATGTATTTCAGAAGTATTTGCCTCTCTCCACTCGACAGAAGCGGGAATCAATGGGAGAGAACCCTCTGAGCATACCTGTGGGGGATTAGCTTGATCATGTTCATTCACGTGGGAAGACTTGCCCACCATGGGTGGTACCATTCCCATGGCTGAGAACGTAGACTGTATAAGGAGAAAGTGAGTTGAGCAGCATTCTTGTTCTCTGCTTCTTGGCTGGATAGAATGTGACAATTCCTCAAATTCCTACTCTTGTGGCTTCCCTGCTACAATGGACCATCACCTGAAATTGTGAGCCAATTCAATTCTTTCTTCCCTAAAGCTGATTTTTGTCATGGTGTTTTATCATGGCAATTGAAAATAAACTAAGACATCCCCAAAGCAGCCAGTATGGAAAATAGTTCCGACAATTTGTCTCTGACTCCAGACTTTTGGCCCCTTGTGAATAAGGAGATTTTTGAAGGGGGTAGCCATGCCCTCCCCCCTTTTGTGAAGACAGTATCAAGATTCTTATAGTTTACCTACATCTACTCTTTCCAGACTTCCCGTCACAGGCTCCTCCTTCATTGACTGCAGAGATTTTCACTGGGCTTATGAGTTGGCATCGGGGCACCTGCTCTGTTGACCTTGGGTTATCTGGTCTGCTGTGAAGGCGTCACCTCTATTGGGAAGCCTCACTCTGTTTGGGGGCTTCCTCTTTGTTCTCCACATTTGGCCTACAGATAAATTGCATCTCATCTTGTCCTCCCAAAGGTCCCTGTGTGGATACCTTGGTTCCTTGGGAGGTGGTGGAATAAAGTCAGGGCCTAGTGACAGACCATCAGAGCTGTGCCTTCAAAAGATGGTTCTGTGCAACCCAAGAGTTCTCCATAGAAGCTTAACATAGAAGGAACAAGAGTAGTCTCACATTTTCTGAGTGTGAGGACTCACGGCCCACCCACCCTTTGTCTTCCACTTCTGATTGGTCCATCTCAGGCTACAGTCATCTCTGACTGGTCCATCTCAGGCTACAGTCATCCTTGAGGACTGGAATAGAGGAAGAGACAGAAAATGAGCAAGGCTTTCCCCGTTGTTACAGTTTGAATGTGAAGTGTCCAGCTCAGGTTGTTGCCTAGAATGTTTGTTCTCCAGCTGGTGTTACCATTCTGGGAGGTGGGACCATTTCGGAGATCTTTGAATGATGAGGCCTTTGGGGCTATGCTATCCCTAACCACCTCTTGTCTTGCTCTCCGCTTTCTGGTCCACCATAGTGCGAGTGGCCTCCCCCACATGCTCTCCCCATCATATCAGGGAACCCTGGAGGAGTCTAGGCAGGATAGGAGGGTTGAACAGTCATGAGCTGGCCATTGGGGAAGGGCAAGCACCAGCACCAGGAATGGGGAGGATTTGCCCACCTAGCTCCGACCCGCACACACACCACACACTGCTAAGGCTCATGAGGTTTGCTTTCCATCACGCAAGTGGCAGCAAGTGTTTGCACGTGGAGGGCCCTGAGTGTCACCTACTTTGCCCTTTATTGTGGGGGGAAGGGCTAGAGCGTGTATTGGCTAGAGGACAACCTCAGCTGTTGTCTGAGAGATTCTACCTATTGCCTTTAAAACAAGGTCTCTCGTGGGTCTAGATCTCACCAACTAGGCTCGACTATGCCCCGTGAGTCCCGGGAATCTCTTTTGGGATTACGAGCATGCAACAATTTACCCACCATTTTTATGCATGGCTGCGGGACTCGAACTCTGATCTTCATGCTTGCATAGCAAGCACTTGACCGGCTGAGCCAGCCCTCTCTTTAGTGCCATGGAGACTTGTGATAGAAAGGTGGAGGCTGAGAAAAGATTGCATGGACTTTGAGGGGACCCAGCCTAGATTCTCTCTCTGAGCTGGCTGCTCGTGACCTCTATACCACACGTTCTGACCTCAGGCTCCACATTGGTAAACAGTGATCAACCACGCCATGTCCACGTGGTGACTGAGGATACAATGCCAGAAGGCACGCCAAGCAGTTGGCATGCAGATATTCTCTGTAAGTGTGTTGTTTCTATTTTTACTGGAAGGCAGAGAAGGGGGCTGTGTACCATTGCTTTCTCCACTTCTCAAGTCTCAGAGTGTCTGAGCTCAGCCACTGTCGGGACATGTAGGTGTCTGGATATGAAGTAATGTATACTATGTCTCTCCACTTCTCAAGTCTCGGTGTAGCAAGCAAACCATCCCTGAGACCTAAAGGCCAGCCCTCTCTACCTTAGAACCACGGGAACTGTGTGTGCAAACGCCGTGCACGAGCCAGGCAGTTGGCAAAATAATTGAGTGCTAGCTTGTCATATTTTAATGAAGTTCTGGAGTTAGAGATTTATAATTGCTAATGAGCCAGGCTAATAATTAGTTGCTTTATAATAAGGGTGATGATCACTCAGACAGAGGTAGAGAGAGCCAGGCTCCTGCCTAATTTTTCTCCTGTAATTATGCGACATGCCCAACTGCCTGGAACGGTTCTCACCCTTTCGTCCTCTGGCTCCAGGACCATGCCTGGTTTCCATGGCACCATCCTCGATCTCCTATCCCATCCCAGCATCTTGACTTTGGGGGATCAGTACCTCCTGCCAGGAAGCTGTTGTCCAGCATCTACCTCTGTTTGTTGTCCCCCTGGTGAGAGTCCCCCTCCCCTTGCTCAGATGCAGATGGGTGAGGGGCCAGCTCTATGGCTAGAGAGCCAAGCTGGCCCCTCACGCAGAGGAGAGACTAAGTATTTGGTGGATGCTCTCTACCTTGGATGGAGGATGGAAAACCCTGTGTCTCCCTTGGTAGCTTCAACCCCAGGGAGGATAACAACCAGACTTTCCCAGCAGCAGGGTGTCTTGAGAATGCCCTGAGCTAAACCACTCCTGGTGATAGACAGAGCCCTGGTAGAGAGGACAGACAGTTCAGAGGAGCGGCTGCTTGCACTCTAGCCCTCCCTAGCTTCTCAAGGGCAGAGGAGAGAGAACCCATGGTCCTTCTCCACCATCACCAGGCTGACTCACTGGCCAACCCTGGGTTTGCCTCTGTGGGAGAGAGCTGAACAAGACTCAGGTCTTCTCCAACACTGGGCCTCTAGGGGTCACTCTGAGAAGTGTGAAGCTTTAAGAAGAAAGGTAAAGGGTACAAACAAACCCCAAATCTCTGCCATGACTTAGCCTATGGGTCCTGGGGGCACACCGGAAGGCAGGACCCTGGGGAGTCTGGGAGAATACTGAGGTAGGTGGCTACAGATGAACACCCGTCAGTTGTTTGGTGGTTGGTTGACTCTGATTTTAGAGCAAGTATCTAGAATGATTGAACATGGGTCAGACATCCTTAGGGATTTGGTGTCTGCTGTGTGTGCATGTGCGTGTACTTGCGCATGTGTTCGGGTATATAACGTGGAGGTCAGAGGTCATCATCGGGTGTTGTTTGTCATCAGGATGCCATTCACCTTGCTTGCTTGTTTGTTTTTTTCTTTAAAAGAAAAACACTCATTTTTATTATTTTTAATTACGTGTTGGTGTGTGATTTTGTGTGCATGAGTGTAGGTCCTTGTGAAAACCATAGGGCTTGGATCCCCTGCTCCCGGAGCTGGAGTTACAGGTAGTTCTGAGCTACTCAAAACAGGTGCTGTGAACTAAACCCAGGTCCTCAGCAAGTGCAGCCAATGCTCTCAACTGCTGAGCCATTCATTGCTCCTGCCCCTCACCTCGTTTTGGAGATCGGGCCCAGGTCTCACAGGTTTGGCTAGGCTGGCTGGCCAGTGAACTCCAGAACTCCTCCTGCACCCCCTCCCTGGTGTTGGGGTCACAGATTTGCACACAGTCACTGGCATTTTGGCCTGAGTTCTGGGGATCAAACTCAGCATCCATGCTGACAAGACAAACATTTTACCCACCGAGCTGTCTCTCCAGCCTCTTGACACCTATTTTGAATCACATAAACCGCCTAGAGAATTCCTTCATTTCTCTATGGCAAGAATGCTATGACCTCACTTGTGACCTGCACGCTTCCTGTCATCTCCTGAGGCTCCTGTGGATATGCATGTGGGGTGCACTCTGGGATGCCACTGGTATCAAGTAAGAAATAAAACACACAAGGCACTCCAACTGGATGTGGGCTTATGCCCTGGGGTCCATGACAGACTTCGGGGGTCATGTGCATTTGGGTGGGAGAAAAAAGTGCAAAAACTTCTTTTCTGTGAGCACAAGGAATCCACGGAACTGTAAGTGGTGCTTGGGGCTTCGCCCGTGGAAAAGAAGTATTTTCATACTGCATTAGCGCAGTGGCAGATACCTCAAAACATTGTTTATGCTCATCTCCAGCTTGAAATTATGGCAGTTATTAGACCCGTTGCAAGAGCTTGTTGCTCACCATGTTAATAAAAGATCGCTCGAGCTCCTATATATTTGGTTTTTATAATACAAATTACTACAGCTTTTTAAGAAACCGGTTGATAGCCGTGTTTCAGTGTAATTGCTCCTTTGCATAACTCCATGGATTTTCTTTCCACTCCTCCTCTCTGTCCTGTTTCCCAGCTCCAGACCTTCCTGTGGCTGCTCCTTTCCAACCCACTAACTCAGCAGAGAGGGATGACTCCTATAGGAGATGTAGCCCTTAGGATGCCTGGAGCACATATCCCCGGAGGGTGCTAACACATCCCCGGAGACTAGAAGGAGAACCACAGGATGGAGGCTGGACGTGGTGACTCGTGCCTGGAACCCCAGCATTCTGGGAGGCTGAGGCAGGAGGGAGGCTGTGAGTTCCAGGTCAGACTGGGCTATGGAATGAATTTCTAGACCAACCTGGGCTACACTATGAGATCCTTCCTGAAAAGAAAAAGACACAAAGAAGAATAAGGGGCTGAGCTTTTGTCTCCATTGACTCTTGGCTGACAAAAAATGATGTCTGCCCAGCTGAGGGCTGGTGGTGCTGCTCATGGTCCATGCTTCTCTTTCCCCACACTTTAGAGCCTGCACTTGTGGCTTTGTTTCTGAAACCAGGAGATGGGTGGAACATTCTTTGGAGTTCTGAGTAAGTTTAGCCAAAACCATGGTCCGTGTCCACTCTGTCCATAATGATTGTTGAGCTCCTCCAGTATGGCAGCTCAGGGAGAAGAGACAGTCACTCAGGAGTCCAATCAGAGATTCAATACTGATTCTCTTCCTTCCAAATCAAGGAGCAAACTCCACGGACACAATCATATTCATTAACTCAGTAAACACATCGCCCTTCTCTGTGGTAGTTTGAATAAAAATGGTCCCTAGAGACTCACACATTTGAATATTTGGTTCCTGGTTGGTGGAACTGTTTGGGAAGGATTAGGAGGTGTGGCCTTTTGGGAGGAGGTGTGTCACGGGGGTGGGTGTTGATGCTTCAGAAGATTAATGCCACTCCCGTTGTGCTCTCTGCCTCATGTTTATCATTGAGATGTGAGCTCTCAGCTCTTCCTGCTGCCACGCCTTTGTTCCGCCATTATGGACTCTAACCCTCTGAAACTATAAGCCCAATTCAGTGCTTTCTTTTTATAAATTGTCTTGGTTAGAGTGTTTTATCAGCAATAGAAAAGAAGCTTAGACACTCCCCTTTGAGCACACGACTGTCCCAAGGGGTCAGGCCTAGGCTTTGCTTTCATGACCTTCGACTGGGCCTGGGATACATTAATTAGACAAACAGTATTTTGATCACTCATGACTGCTAACTAATCAATAACAATGAAAACAGCTTAGTAATGGGGCAGTGAGAGATGACAGAGTGGGTGTCATGTCCCACAGCAGTCTCAGCTGTCAGCAGGCCTGGAAGCCACCACTGTTGCATGTGTCACTCTTGATATTGTGTTCCGCAACTAACTTCAAATTCAAGATTAGATTTCTTGGACCTGTGGCCAGTAAGATGGCTCAGTGAATAAAGACTCTTGTCATGCAAGGTAGATGCCAAAGTTCAGCCCCTGCATCCCACACGAGAGCGGAAGGAGAAAACCCGCCCTGTACAATTGTCCTCTGACTTTCATACACAAGGCATGGTGTGTGCCCTTCATCTCTCCCACACACACACAAATGAGCGCGAGCGCGCACACACACGTACACACACCATATATAATTATAATAATGAATAATAACAATAATAAAAATTTCTTGGACATATAATGGTTTCCATATAACCCAGAAAGTTTGGCTTTCTTTTCTTTTATTATTGCAATTTTTGGTTTTATTTTGTGTGCCTGTGTGGACACACACAATGAAGCATGTGTCAAGATCAGGGATCAACTTGTGGGAGTCCATTTTCTCCTTCCATCATGTCAGTTCCAGGGACCAAACCCAAATTGTTCAGCTTGGTGACAAGCACCTCTACCCACTGAGCCATGTCACTGGCCCAGCCATGGAAATTTTAAACAAATACATGACTTCAAGAATTCTATTCCTGGGCTGGAGAGATGGCTCAGCGGTTAAGAGCACTGACTGCTCTTCCAAAGGTCCTGAGTTCAATTCCCGGCAACCACATGGTGGCTCACAACCATCTGTAATGAGGTCTGGTGCCCTCTTCTGGCCTGCAGGCATACACACAGACAGAATATTGTATACATAATAAATAAATAAATAAATATTAAAAAAGAATTCTATTCCTTTGTTCCTAAAAATCACTGAAATGCTCATTTTCCATGATGTTCCTCAAGTTGCCTTATTGCAAATAGACGTGCAAGTCTTTGCTGCCATGCAGCTGGGTTTGGGAGTGATGGTGTGATACTGAGAGCACTTGGTTCCAGTCTCCTCACCTCTGCCCTCACGGGTTCTGTGCTGTGGGATGTCTCAGAATGTGTTTGCACAGGATAGGAAAAGCCACTTTAAAATGAGAGAAAGCAGAAGAGGAAGAGGTGGTGGGGCTGCGAGGCAGAGAGGCCACAAACCACATTCTCCTGTGGGACCAGAAAGGAGTGTTTCTTCTCATCCATTTGCATCTATAATTGAGCATTTTCTGTTCACTCACCCAGTATAGCCTGTCTTCAAAGACACTCTGTGTGCTCTGGCGGGAATTGAGTGAGCCTGGAGCAGGTGGAGAAATTGAGCAAATTAAGGCTGAGTGTGTAAGTCTTCCTGCATAGAAGGTGCAGGACTCACCCAAGAGGCAGTGGGCTTGCTTCTGCTTCTAGTAAGACCAAAGACTTCTTTGGCTTTGTTTTTAATCAATAGTACTTGTGGAATAGAATTGCTGGGCTCTAGAAGACCAACCTCATTCAAGGTCATAGTCCCTGAGGATGAAGGGTAATAGCTGTCATTTACTGAACATATACTAAGCACCAGTTCCTAGGATGGGGTCTTATGTGGGTCACCCTCATTTAGTTGTAGAAGCCCCCAGGATGTGTGCACCAGCTTCCTAACGAGATCCTGAGCATTAAAGGAGGGAGATAGCTCATTGTGACAGCGTATTGTGTAGCCACGGAGCCAAGGTCAGAATCACAAAGTCTGGCCCTAGCTTTGCTCCTTGATCCACACTGTGCAAGGGGGGAACACCCCAACATTCAATATCATAGGAAAGTCTTTGGGGTGAATGACAAAGTTTTCATTAGACATTTAGTAATAAAGTCAGTTATATAATATGCATAGATAGATAGACAGACAGACAGACAGACAGACAGACAGACAGACAGACAGATAAGGATAGAGGTGAGATTAACTGGAGTTATCCTACACAGGAGATAATGGTCCTCCCCAAAGCCACAGATTGCCAAGTAAAAAGCTCATTGCCATGTGAGGAATAAGTTCCCTTGAGTTGTTGTTTAGAGGTGTCCTGAAGACTCCCCAAACAATAAAACGATTGCCACTACTCTTGGCTGCCTCCCTATGATAAGACCCAATTATCCCAATGATAAGACCCTATTTCTGAGGACATAAGACATGGAGAAATCAAGTATGTACTGGCCAGGAAACTTCCTCCACGCTAGCTAGCTCTCCCAGTACCAGAAAGTGCTGTGTAGGCTGATGGAGTGGGGGTAGTCATGAATCATCTTATCCATCTGTGAGTTCTGTGAACAGCAATAATGACAGATGTGGCAAGATATGTCTGTGGGTGCAATAGTGGCATGGATGTTAAAGGGTAACCAACCACCTTTCGGTTGGCTGCAAGGTCTACTTCACATGAAGAAAAGCATGTCTAGTACCATACACCTGGTCAATAATCCATGGTTGAGGAGTTCACAGGCCCCAGGGGCGAACCTACTACTATTTTTCTACAAAGTAAGCATAGCGTCAAACTGTCCTCTAAATTCATATTTCTATACCCATAGATTAGTGCAGCTATCAGACCTTATTAGAGAAGTTTCTTTGTGTTGCAGACAGAGGGTAATACAGAAACTCACATTTGGTCAACCTTCAGAGAATAAGTATTTATGAAATGCTCACCTATAAATGGGACATTTACAACACACACACACACACACACTCACGCACACACACACACAGCTTAAGGAGCCTTGAGGAAGACGGAGTGAAAAAATTGTAAGAGCCAGAGGTCAGGGAGGACCAGAGTGGAGACTGCGTCTTCTTGTAGTCATGTCCCCACACACCTGTAGCTGCCTGCACACGACCATCAGAAGTGCAAGTCCGTCAACATTCCAGCGTAGCTGGGGGAGCTTACCACCCCGACCCCTAACCAAGTAGCTTTATCCAGCTATTGGCTTCTAAGGGAGTGAGAGTCAGTTTTCTTTAAAGGTGTGGCCCCTGTTAGGTCAACCACACTCTAGTGAATGTTTCCACTCTCAAGAGTATACAGACAGCATAAACAGGAATGGGTGAGTAATTAAAAAAAAGACATAAAATTGGTAAGGAGTGGAGGAAAGAGGTAGGAGGACTTGGGTAGGAGTGGGAATAAATATGGTCAAAATAATTGTATGAAATTCTCAGAGAATTGATAAATTATTATATTAACAAAAATAAGAAAAACAATGGAAACAGATGGCCCCGGTGCATAGTTCAGGCAGCTTATGCTGGGCCAGAACTTTCCCTGCAGGTCCCCTGTAACAACTCTCATTTTACAGAGAATCATGGGAACCATGCAACAGCCTCAGATTAGAGTCAGCGTGTGGAAGACTCAGCCTCTTGTTCCAATCCCAACACCCTGTGTCGCCAAGCCATTGGCCAAGCCATTGGGGATGTGAGTGCGGAGGTCGGTAGAGAATGGTGGGGAGGCATCCAAACATGAGGCTAAGAATTTGCTCCAAATGCCTCCTCCAGGAAGCTTACAAGGATTAGCATGTAGCTTGTTTGCTTTTCTTTTCTTTTATTATTTATTTAATGAAGACAGGATCTCCCACTGCAGCCCATACCTGCCTCTCACTTTATCAACCCATCTGGCCTTGAATTTGTCACAGTCTTCTTGCCTCAACCTTCCAAACTCTGGCATTATAAGCTTGAGTCACCATACTACACTTTGTCTGTCTTTGTCTGTCTGTCTATGTATGTATGTATGTATTTATGTATGTATGTGTCTATGTATGTATCTATTTATCTATGTATGTATTGTGTATGTATGTATGTATTGTGTATGTATGTATGTATCTATGTATCTATTTACCTATGTATGTATATGTATGTACGTATGTATGTATCTATGTATTTATCTATCTATTTAAAATTTTAAAGAAAGAAATCTTGGGGGTGGGGAGATGGCTCAGAGATCATGAGTACTCCTTGTTCTCTCAGAGAACTTAGATTCAATAATACCCAGCATCCACAGGGTGGTTTATATCCAACCATAATATGCATACCAGGAATCCGGTGCCCTCTTCTGACCTCTCATGCACCAGGCACGCACATGGTGCAAAGACAGACATACAGACAAAATGCTCCTACACATAAGACAAAATCTTTAGAAAGGAAGGAATCTCCCTGTTGCCTAGACTGACCTTGAATTCATAGACTCAGCTGATCTCTCCTGACTCAGCCTCCTGAGGAGCTGGGACGATGGGGGACTGCCATCGCTTTCAGCTCATAGCAGACTCTCGAACTGTTGGATGAGACACATGAAGAAGCAAAAGAATGGAAATGTGTGTTTTAATCTAACCTTCTAAAAAGGAGGCATGGGGCTAGGCATGTGGCTCAGTGGGCAGAGTGCTTGTCTCCCATACACAAAGTCCCAGGTTTGAACCTTGGCACCACCACAGACAGAGGGGTAGTGGTTCATGCCCGTAATCTCAGAATTTAGTTAGAGGTGGGAGGATCAGAAGTTCCAGGGCATCCTTGGTTACATAGCTAGTTTGAGGCCAGCCTTGGCTACATGAGACCTCGAGTCAGCAAAAAATTCAAAAGTCCTCTCATCCCTCCATTTGGTCCCGGGGATGGCTTGGTCTCTGTGCCCTGTCTCTTGTGTGTCAGTCACTTTCCCCTGCCTCCTCCTATTAGCACTGGAAGCTGGAAGGGAACCCAGCTCCCCAGCTGCCTCCTGGCTGCTGTGCTCCAAAGCACAGTATTTAAATCCTGTTAAATAACCTGTTTTCATGGGAAATCACAGCCAGGTTAGTAAATTCCCCGCACGCTCACTCTCTAGACAAAGCCAACATCCTGGGTCCCCAGAAAATTGGCCATTGTCCTGTAATGGTGGAATTGAATTGAGCAAATGGCTGCACTTTAAAAAAAAAAAAGAAGAAGAAGAAGAACTTGTTCCCATTCAGGCAAAAACAAAAGTTCAACCCTCTGCTCTGGAAATTTCCAGGTCACGGCCCATTTCTCCGCAGGTATAAAGGAGAAAATAAACACCTTTGCAAGGCAAACGATTAATTCCAGCCAGCGTTTTGGAGGCTCCTGCTGACAGCCGGCTCTCTGGCTTTTTAATTGGTGGCCACAGCCAGGTTGGGTTGGGGTGCAATGTCAGCTGAGGGATTGCAAAACTGCAATTCCTTAACTTTCTGTGGGCTGCTGCCAGGAGCCTCTTTCCTGACCATTGTGGAAGATCCTGGGGGTAGGGGTGGGAATTGTTTGTACTTTTAGTAGCTGGGTGGTGTGGTCCTGGCTTCTGCTACAGTCATTGTTAGTAGCAGCGGCAATAGCAATGAGCCCTTAGTAGGCACCATTGCGTGAACTGCCCCCATCATAAGGGACTACGGAAAAAGAAGGCTGGAGATCATAGCTACACAGATACTGCTGAATTCAGTAGCGTCACTGTTTCTGAGAGAGGCTCGGGTATCTAGACAGCCACTAACTTTGTTTACACTCAGCTAGATGGCCTAAATGGTGTTATCTCCCCTGTTCTTGGGACACTCATGCCAAGTGAATCGGTCACCTACTACTGCATAACAAATAGCCCCAAACTTGATAGTTTACCAGCTGGGATTCTGTGGGCTGCTGATTTAGGGTAAGCTCAAGTGATGGGGAAAATTCAAGCCGAGGTGAGTTCATCCATACACCTGCTGGGTGGTTGGGACACTGGTGGCTGGAAGATGGCTTCAGCCTGGCCAGCAGGATGACTTGATATCATGTGACTCATCCTGGGGAGATGTAAACAAATGTCTGTTTACCTCAGGTAGGACACCAGTGATAGACTGAAGAAGTGATTCTATGTACCCCCACCTTTGAGCTCATGAGCTTATTGAGGTTACTTAGCAGAGCGTGGGTGACCCGAATGTGAGGGCATCACACACAAGTTCACAGGGTGTGAGTTACCATTCCTGAAAGCTGCATCCCTGGAGTTTCCTGCAGGACTTGCAGGCTGCTCAGCTCACCGGAGAGCTCTCCCAGCAATTGTTTGCTGTTTGATAACCAACTGGGAGGTGGGACCTTGTACATTTTGTGACTTTCTGAGCTCCCTCCAATTCAAGAGCCTCTCTCCTCCCTCCAGAAGGGAATTTGTCAATTTGAAGGAATAGGTCCTTAACACTGGGGCTTTCTGAGACACAGGCTGGTCATCCATAGGCTGACTCAAACTTGTTCCTGAGTACTGTCAGGATTCAGTTGCAAGAATGGGAGCTTCTTAGTGAGTAGATAATGAAACTTTGGGGCATTTACACAATGGAATATCCAGCTGGTAAGAAATGTGAAATTTGCAGATAAATGGATGGAGCTATAAACAAGCAGTCTGAGTGAGGTAACGTTGACCCAGAATGATAAACATTGCATGTTTCCTCTTATGTGTGGATTTAACCTTTAAGCTTTAGATATGTGTGTTCCAATTAGTATTAGTATATCTACGGAGGTTGGGTATTTCATAAGGGACCAGGGGTGAGGAAGGGATCTTCCAAAGAAAGGGAAATAGAATTTAATATTATAAAGAGATAAAAGGGAAAGTAGATTAGGAGGATTACGTGGGGAGGGGCATGGGAGAGAATACAGGTAGAGACAATAATACTGAAGGCTTTTTGAAAAGCCTTGTGGAAACTTACCACCATAATAGCTCCTTAAATATATACATATATGAAAGAAATATCCATGGAGTTGAAATATAATAGGGAAGACAATGTCCCAACTAGATAGACACCATATGTCACCAAGAAAAAAATCCAGGTTCCAGAAATGGTGCTTTCTTGTTGAGTTATTGGCTAAAGGTGTCCAGTAGGCCACTCGCCCAAACACTGTGGACCATTACCAGCGCTGTTGATTACCCTATGATTTGAAAGTAAGGCCTTATTGCTGAAGACATCACATACTTATGTCGCCATAAGGAGGGATTATTCTGGTACTCATCAAGAAGATTCACCACTATTGACTGGCATTCGTGGTGCTGAAAGGTGCTATACAGACTATCAGAGGAGAAAAGTAATTGTCCCTCAATATCACCAATCTATGAATCCTGTAACCTATGACAGTGACCTACCCGCAAGACAGACTGATGCAATAGTGGCATGAATGTCATGGAAGTAACCAACCACTTTTGGATTGGATTCAAGGTGCCCTGCATGAGATGAAACCTAAATCTGACATTGCTAAGGAGGTCAAGAACTTGAGATCAGGAAGGCCATAGGCACGAGGGGAAAAGTAACTGCAATTACTCTTAAAACATAGGAATAAAATGATGACCAAGGACATTGCTGTATCCATTGATGTATCCACAGATCAGTGCTCTGCTTAACCTTCATCAGCGAAACTTCTTCTTGCACCAGACGGTAATTAACACAGAGACACAAACTGGACGGTGTGCAGACAATGAGACATTGGAGCCCTCAGCACTAAATAGGATTGTTTTCATCAAACCCTTCCCTTCCAGGCTCAGGGATCTAAGAGGAAGAGGAGACGGGAGTAAGAGCCTGAGGTGGTGGATGACTCCAAGGAAACTGTGTTTTCCAGACACAGCAGGGTTGGTGTAATATGAATGCACAGAGACTGTGACCACATGCCCAAGACCTGCCCAGATTTAAGTCAGACAAAATCCCAGCACGGAGAGCAAAAGTGGACGTAAAATCTGACCCCTAAGCTCTTTGTAATTGATACCTGACGGGAGAGGGAAAAGTTAGTTTTCTCCAATGAAGTGACACCGGGAATAGCAACTGCACTCCAAGGAGGCCCTCATGCTCAGGGGTAGTTAGAAAACACATAATGGATGTTACAGTTTTTTGTTTGTGCTTTTTATTGTTGTTGTGGGTTGGTGTTTTGTTCGTTTGTTTTGTTCTTTTTTGTCTTTTTAATCTTTGTTTGTTTTGCTTTTGAGAGAGAGAAAGTACATGGAGTTGAGTGGGTAGGGAGGTGTGGAGGATCTGGGAGGACACTGGGGTGGGGAAAGGACAGGATGGAGATGCAGTATGTGAACACATTTTCAAAGAGAATGGACACCTGCATTGGTTATAACAAGATAAAGGCCAGTTCTGATTCAACAGTGTGTTGTACCTCTCCCCACCACTCATGGCCACCCAGACCCCCAGAGTGTGACTTGCCTTGGAAATAGGGTCTTTGAGGATGTAATGAATGATTTGCAGTTAGTGGTCCTAGATTTGGGATGAGGCTGAATTCCAACAGTTTCCCTTATAGGAAGGGAAGATGCTGAGACTGAGAGATGCATGATGGTGTTTGGAGGGATGCAGACGCAGCTGGAAGAGATGCATGGGACGGAGTCCCCACTGGAGCCTCAGAAGCCTACCGACACCTTGACTAGACTTGAATCACCTGAGCTGCTGGGTCTGAGACAAGGGGACACAGATTCCACTTCTTAGGAGCAGCAGGGAGGGACCAGGAAGATGGGCAGGAGGGGAGCCTCATTTGCAATCTTGCACCTTGGTTTTCCTCAGTTCCCAATCCACTATTGGCATTTACCTTCAAATCAGAGCTGGTTCTGTTTCAGCTCGGGCTCCTGAGAGGCGTCATCGCTCTCACAGCTGACTCCCTTGCAACAGCCTTTCCTCACCAGATTCCTCACCACATCCGGCTGGACTTAGGCCATGTCAGTGTTGTCTGAGCAGAGCCTAGGAAGGCAGGATGGCTGAGCGACAGTGTGTGGTGCAGCCTGAGCTCCTAGGGGCATCTTCCTGGCCCCCTATTCAAAGTGGCCTGGGATGACCTGGACCTTCCTTGCCCATTCCATAAATCCAAGTCTGTCCCTAGGGCACAGGAAGAGACTCTGTACTGACAGGAAGACAGTTTGGAGAGTCTACACTTTCATCTTCAGGCCCTGAGGCTTGCTCTTTGGGGAGACTAACTAGAACTCATCAGCCTATGTGCTCAGAGTTCCCCCTGGACACGGGGCTCCCTGATGCAAGGACACCCAATGCCTGGATCCTGTTTTTAAGAGCTCACAGTGCCAAGGAGGCACATCAGTCACACAGCAAAGTTCCTGGAACTCCAGGCAGTGGGTTACAGGACAGAGCAAAGAACATCCGATAGGAGCCCTGCGTTGGATAACTTTCCCACCAGCATTAAGTCACCAGCACCAGCAACAGGGAACTCCCGGCTCAGAGACCCTGCTGCAGCAGCCTCTCCGGTAACTGAGATCACAGGTAGGCACTGTGCACCCCTGAGCACAGTTTTCTCTTGGTGACTGCACCCCGGAAAATAGAGCAATGGGAGATGGATACTGGGAGGTAGAGATTGCTAGAGGAAGGAGATGAGGGATGGGTCGAATAGCTCCCTCCGATTCACGTTGTTTTGAGACCCCAGAACGTGATCTTTGCTATAAACGAAGCCACCACCCATGAGCTTGGTGAAAAGGAAGTCACGCTAGAGCAGAGTGGCTCCTAAGCACCTTAGTAGCACTGCCCTTGTAAGAAGAGAAGAAAACCAGCTATGCAGGGCCAGAGAGAGACCACATGTGGCAGAAGCAGAAATGGACATGATGCAGTCAGAAGCCAAGGATCTCCCACAGCTTGGGGAGGCAGGAAGGACCCCTGTTCCAGAACCTTCAGAGGAGTGTGGCCCTGACTCCAGCCTAGAGCCTCCAGGGCTATGAGAGCATCATACCCTGTTACTAGAAGGTTGTAGGTTGTATCTTGTTACAGTGACCATAGGAGACTCAGATGAGGTCATTTAGCAGGTGGGGCGGGTAGAACATTCCAGACCCAGGAAGATGAGTACAGATGCAGCAGGGAGAAGGTTGTTGGGGCCACAGCAAGGATGTTGGGGGTGACAGCCAGTGCAGAGACAGATCCAGATGGAGTTGGAACCCAGTAGTAGGGTCCTGTGAGCCACTGTGACCCTTTGGGTCTTATTTTATGCACAATGAGAAGTCACTGAAGGATCTTAAGAAAAAAAAAAAGGACCATAGTTTGAAGTCCCTTATGAAAATATCACATCAAACTGAGTGTTGTGGCTCACACCTTTAGTTCTAGCACTTGGGAAGGCAGAGGCAGGCAGATCTCTGTGAGTTCGAGGTCTACAGGGCGAGTTCCAGGACAGCCAAGGGGAAAAGGAAAGGAGAGAGGAGGCAGAACAGCCCGCCATATCTTCGCATGATTAGATATGGAGTCACCTTAGAGCACACATGATTCCACTCGTAGGAAATGAAAGCAGTCACTGCACAACACATGGGTGTTTACAGCAGCTTGGAGTAGCTCAGAGACAGGCATGAAAGACCTCTGCCAGGTGACCGTGGGTGGGTACAGAACACGTGGTCTGTGAAGGGGGTATTATTTAGTTGGGAAGAGGTACAATACAGAAGCAGGCTAAGTGAAGACCACCTAAGAGTCTGTCATTCTGTACAGAACCTGGAGCTCCACTGTGACAAGCTGACGGGTGATGGCTTTGGATTGGGAAGGGGCAGGGGCTTAAGGAATATGGAGTCTCTTCCTCAGGTGGTGAAAATGTCCTGAACTGATGATGCCGATAGTGCACACACATGGAACATGCTAGCAGTCATGGAGCTACTCATGTTGAATGGGTGTGTTCTCTGGTACATAATTTATAGCCCAAGAAAGCTGTTTTAAAGCAAGAGAGATTGTAGAAGAGGGGAGGCAGAGAGGGAGCTGCAGAGCCTGCTGAAGAGGAAGGCGTGGGTGAGCCTTAGAATAGAGGTGGCAGAAAGAGATGAGAGCAGCTATTGGCTGGAGGCAGTGTAAACAATGGATGGAGAGACGAACAAAATGTGAACTGCATGCCCAGAGGGATCTTACTCCCATGTAAAAACATTACATCAGGCTGGGACGCTGACTTAAGTGCTTGCTGTGCAAGCCTGAGGATCAGAGTTTGGATCCCCAGCTCCCGTGTTGATGCTGGTATGGATGGGCGTGGCGGCCTGTGATTCCAGCCATCAGAGGGAGGAGATGGAGAGGGTACATCCAGATCAAGCTGACAGCTACACTAGCCAAATCGGCACACTCTGGTTCAAGGGAGAGACTCTGCCTCAAGATGTAAGGTGATCCACTTCCGGCCTCCACACACCTGCACACATGTGTGGCCAAACAATACAAAAGCTACATATGCATATACCCACATAACACACACACTCACACACACCAACACATAGAACCATTACACCAAGTGAAATAAGCCAGGCACGGGGGTTTGTCATCATGATCCATCTACTACAAAGCTTCTAGAACAAGCAAGTTCACAGAGTGGGAGAACAGAGCTTCCCAGAGATTGGGTGGGGGGAAAGAGTGAGAAGCTACCACCTCGCCATTACTGCATTGGATAGGATGATGAAAGTTCTGGAAACAGCTCCGAAGTCATACCATCTGAATGTTTCTGAAGCCATCAGATGACACACAGTGGCTTAAGCAGTAAGTTGTGTGACATTTGCGTTTGTTTCCCCTTGAAGAAAACCAAGACATAATGTGTGTGAGGGACGGGCACAGATTCACCTTCTGAGGTGTGAGGCTGGCGGGAGGTGGGGGATGGCAGGAGGGGAGGTGCACAAGGCGTGGTTTCGGGAGTGGTTTCACACAGCAAGGCACAGACAGATGACCCAGCATGGAGGGCAAGACAGTGTTGAGGACAAGAGAGAATGGCATGCCATGCCTCCTCTTAGGCACCCAACTGGGGCTTTCCCTTGCACAGTGCCTTGACAATTCAAGGCTGGGAAACCCCAAACTCGGCAAGGCTGGACACTTGAGGGACAGAGGAGAGAGATGAGGCTAGAGATTTGGCTCTGGAGACAGTGTGTTGGGACACTGTCGGGTGCCACCAGATGTCCTTTGAGTCTTGGGTGTGGGCTGTTTTCCCAGTGCAGAAGAGAGCTGAGACAGAAGAGGTCACCAGGTGTCCCGCAGGTATCCCGCAGGTGTCCCTCAGGTGTCCCTCAGGTGTCCCGCAGGTGTCCGTAGGTGTCCCGCAGGTGCCCGCAGGTGTCCCGCAGGTATCCCGCAGGTGTCCCGCAGGTGCCCGCAGGCGTCCCGCAGGTGTCCCGCAGGTGTCCCGCAGGTGTCCCGCAGGTGCCCGCAGGCGTCCCGCAGGTGTCCCGCAGGTGGAATAGAAGCAGCATGCTCGGCAACGTCACCTCCTTTGCTGTCTTAAACATCAGCTTAATTGAGATGCCATTTCCAGGCCTAGACTTCACCCACTCAAAGCGTCCAGTCCAGTTGCTACTGGTGTGTTTCAAGTGGGTAAAGATCACCCTCATGAATTTTAGAACATTTTCCTCTTCTAAGACCTCTGCACTCCTTCGCCATCACCAATAGCTAAAGTGACTGTGTAGAGCCTCTTCTTGGCAGCTAGCATCCCTCGGTGACAAATTCATGCCATGCTGTTTCTCCCTTCTCCTGGCCTGGACTCTATGGCTGTCAACTTTCTCAGATGGAACCACATCCGTATCCCCTCCTTGCCTGGGGTGAGGGTAGGAGTAGCTGCCTTCAGATGAAGGATCACCAGAAAAAGGGAGAGAAGCCAGGCCACAGTGCTTCAGAGGCCACGGGCTCTGCTGAACATGTCCAGAAAACTGAAGGCCTTTCCAGCTGCTCCCTCCTTGTAATTGCTTTGTGCTTGGAAACCTCCAGGCACATTGACCCTTGGTTCCTCCCAGGAAAGAGGGAAGCAGGGAGGACCCTGTATCACCACTCTGTCTTCCTCTCATTTCCTGGCCCCTGACTGACTTCCTTCTCCAAGAAGGAAGGGAGCTGCCGGCCACCCTCCATTCCCTGACGCACTGTCTTCTGTGTGTCCAGCCTGAATTCCTCAGAGGAGGAGCCATAGGGGCATCAGAGGCAAAACCAGCCTGCCTTCAGAAGACTGAACTCCCTGGAGGCTCCAGGAACACATTCTGGGGTAGAGGGAGGGGGACGAATGACATTTAAGCATCACACAGTTCTTCTCTCCCCTCCCCCCCCACACCTGCCACCCCGGCCTCAGAAGGGTGCTCACGTGTTTTCACACACCAGTCTTGTTATTTAAAACAAACAAACAAACAAACAAATAAACATTTAATCGTGGTTTTTTCCCCCCAGGAGGCTGGGCATTTGCATTGCCTCCCCACCTCTACACAAGTTAACCAGCTGGTTTGGGGAGGGAGCGGGTTGTCAGCATTCCATAGGTCTCAGGACCTGCCCTCTGGGGCAGGGACCAGGCAATTCCTTACAGACCAGGTAGTCCTGGGCTTAATTGAACTCTAACATAGGGAAAGAAGGCTTGGAGCTTCTAACTACCCAAAGTCTGGGAAGTCTGAGTCCTCCAGAGGTCTTGGGAGGAGTAGCCCAGTGCAAGACTCTTTGATAGAGCCAAATGTAGCTTTCTCCTCTTCTGAGTATCCTTCCCCTCTTCTTTATTCTTCCTGCATCCCTAGGGGAAGGGCGCAAACTGGCCCTGTAGTCCGAGGAGCCAAGCTTTGGTTCCAACCCTAAGCTGTGTGACCTCTCTGGTCAAACTTATTTTAGCATCTGTGAAACAAAGCTTAGAGCATCTACTGTGGCAATCGCAAGATGAAAGAAAGAGAGGGGGTTGCAGAACACGGGCACATCTTCTTATGGTTCCCTACCCCTCAGGAACAAACACCTGATGCACGGTCCCCTGGGACCAGGGCACAGGAAAAACTGGCCACCAGCACTGTCCTCCCCACCTGATAAAAGCTCAGGGGAAGGTGACCACAGTGAAGGACAGGCCAGGAGTCTGCCAAGGGCCCTGGGTGAGAAGAGAGGCCTTCTGATCATTAAAACCAGAGTTTGGCCCCATGTGGAGAGACAGCCTCACAACACAGGCTTCAAGGTGGTGGAAGTCCCAGATATTTGTGCTCGGACTCTGCATGTAGCATCTAAGTCCCCTCTGAAAGAGCAACCGTGGCTCTGGGCATTGCCAGGCCCATTGCCTTCTACAAACAGACACCCTGCTTCTCCCCAAAATGTCTCCATGTTCGCTATCCTCATTCCTAAGGGCTTTAAAGTGCTGGGGGGAGGTGGGGTGGAGCAATTTTTCTGTAGGGAAAGGAAGGGCTGGGCCTTGAAAACTGAGCCCTGAGCACAGGGTGCGTGATGGAGGGGTAGGGGGGATGCGGAAGGACCCTGCAGTTGAAGGCCCTGGCTGAAGCTGCATCTCCTCTCTGCTTGTTGTTGGGAGTACCCCCATCTAGTGTGCGTGTGAGTAGCGGGGAACAATGATTGCCAACCCCAGTTTCCTGTAGAGCCAGTTACACCGAGGGAATCTTCCAGAGAGAGCAGAGTTGGATCTACAAATCTCGGCACTCGTGGAATCCTCCTGCCCCCTGGTCCCCATACCCACACCCACCTGTATTTGCAAGAAAGCCCACAAGCACCATCTCCCCTGGGAAGGCTTCCAGGAATGTCCCCAGAGGAAAGAGTTCATTGATGTGGCGCCTGTCTCCCTAGCCATCTTTGTTCGAGTTCCTCAGGGATAAAGGTTTTATCTCCGTTGTCCCTCAGCTATCCTCTGGTTACTGGGTTTTGCTAGATATGGGAACCCACAGCTCCTGGGCGTCCCGGCTCGCTCTCGGAGGTACAGAATCGCTTTTTGCACCATGTGCGCCACGCAGGCCATTTACTGAGAAAAGTGAAGGGATAATTTTCTGACCTTAATATGCAAGCTGAGATTTTCTCAGCAGTTAATGATCAAAGCGCTGCCCCGGCCTCCTTAGCTCCAGGACGGGGAGGCTGCCGGGCTTAGTAAATGGCTTTAGACATCACTTGAGCCTAGACCTCCGTAATTAAATTTTACATGTTAATCTGAACGGAGTCGTTTTTGAAGGACTTCCCGTCAGCCCAGCAGGGCTAATTTAGTGAAGCCTTGGCCAGCAAACAGAATGGCCGCCACCTGCAGGTCAGGCACGAGAAGTCAATTTATGCTAATGAGGTTGCTTGGCCTGCCTGAGAGGCATTGTGGGAACAACACCTGTCCTGTTAATAGGTTGTGATTTTTCTGCCCGGCAGGCCTTGGTGTCCCAGGACCATATGCAGCACCACCTGCAGGTCTGTCTGGGTTGGTGCAGGCTGACTGATGACGTTCCTTCCCTATTGCACTATCAGACAGATAGGGGTGATCCCCAAATCTTGCCATTCCTGTACCTCTGGCCATATTAACTATGTTGAGAATCCTGTTGGGATATGGTCATCCCTTCTCGCTGTTGAAACTATGTAGGACTTTCTTTGGTTCCATGATCCTTCCTGAAGCTCTTGGTTTACTGCTGTCAAACCTGAGGGTCATACCCCATGCCCCAAGTCAGGCCCAGTCAACCTATCCTCATATGTCCATTAAAAGAATCAAATTAGTAGTGCAAAGTAGAAAAAGGAGATTTAGTCAATGTTGCCACAGTGGGAAGAGAAAAATGGACCCAGAAAACCCCTCGAGTTTGCCTTCAGGGTCTCCAGTGAGACTGAAGTTTAAATAGGGGGGCAACGCTCTGCACACCACGTACCTGTATTGTCTGGACTGCAGTGTTAGAACTGTGAGAAATCTCTTTCCAGTTCTCCCTCGGCCAATGCCTTTTACTTCTCCCAGCTTGAGATTCCCAGCGAAATTCCCACTTTGGGGTGGAGGGCGTTGGGGACAAGTACATTGTTCACCAGTCTGGAAGCCGGATTGGGAGATATAAGTGTCTCTTTGCATTATCTCCATTTCTGCCTAGCCTGTCATATTAGTGGCTCTCAGTTAGAGGGAGCAGAACAGATTCTCATTGCTTGAGTACCTTGATGGGCTTCTACGTGCAGCTTAGGACTAGGGGTTCTGAGCTCTGTTCAAATGCTTCACCTCACCCACCCTCACTGGGGGCAGACTAGCTTTCCAGAAGTCCCTAATGGAAGGCCAAGGAGGGCAACAGCCTGGACATACCTGCTCAGGGACCTACAGTGGCGCAGCAGGGAGGAAGAGGTACACCCCCAGAACAAAATGTGCCCTTTGTTGCTAATTAGCAAATGGGAAAACAAGACCCAGGGAGCTTAAGGGGAGGAAGTCCAAAGGGAGGAGAGGGATGAGGGATGATGTGTGATGCGAGAGATTCAGAGGTGGCATAGGCTCACAGGACTTCTGTGACAAGTAGAAGGCATGGGTTTGGTGTCGTGGTTCCCCCCCCACCCCCGCTGTGTGGAAATGACATGTTACAGGCAGCCTGCAGTTCTGAGGCAGACATGGTGCTGTGGAGACCATGCTGGTGACAGGGAAGTATACTCTTGCTCCCATAGAAAAATGCTTATGTTCCCCCAAATTTAATGCCTATAAGAATCATCTTAAGGCTGGCATTGTGGCCAAGTTGACAGAGTGCTTGCCTAAAATGCATATAGACTTGGGTTTGACTCCCAGCATCACATAAGCTATGCATGATGATGCACATTTGTAATCCAGCACTCGGGAGCTGGAGGACCAGTTCAAGGTCGTCCTTATCTACAAAGAAGGTCAGGGCATCTTGGGCTACATAAGCCCTGTCTCAGAGTTGTTGTGGAAAATAGTTCATATTCAGAATCCCTGGATGTGGTGATTTGAAAGAATATGGCCCCCAAAGGGGAGTGGCGCTATTAGGAGGTGTGGTCCTGTTGGAGTGGGTGTGGTCCTGTTGGAGTAGGTGTGGTCTTGTTGGAGTAGGTGTGGTCTTGTTGGAGTAGGTGTGGTCTTGTTGGAGGAAGTGTGCCACTGTGGAGGTGGGATTTGAGGTCTCATATCTACACAAGCCATGCCCAGTGAGACGGGCCCCTTCCTGTTGCCTTCAAGTCAAGATATAGGACACTCGGTTACTTCTCCAGCACCATGTCTGCCTTCACGCCACCAGGTCACACCATGATGATAATGGACTAAACCTCTGAAAATATAAGCCACCCCAACTAGATGTTTTTCTTTTATAAGAGTTGCCATGTCTCTTCACAGCAATAGACACCCCAACTAAGACCCAGACTTTAGGTGTAGAGTCTAAGGAATCTTGGGGATCAGAGTATATATAGCCAGGCAGGTTGGTTCTGATCCTCAGATGGCCTGGATGTGGGTGGCACAAGGAACTTCCTTAGAGGAAATGTCCTCATAAAAATAAAGCATCCAGAAGCTTTATTGAGTTTTTCATTATAAAGAATGCCTAGCGGATGAGACATTCTGTCTTCCGAAACACTGGGATATCAACACATACTGGGAAACGCAACAGGACAAAACGGTTGTCATAAAGAAGACTCTTACAGAGAATAGGAAATCGGATCCGCTCTGTGAGGCCCTGATACCAGTGTATTCCCCACGCAACCCAAATAGACAGGCAGTGCTACCCTACTCGAGAAGCTTAGCCCAGGAAGGGGCCAGCCACTGTGTAGCAGGGATTAACCTGGCAGGCTGCAAGTGAACTCACCTGCTAGACCAGAATAGAAAGAAAAGCTTACTGAGGACATCATCAGGGGACAGCTGACTGGAGTCACGAGTATAGTCTGCAGTAGAGAAAGATGGGTTGATGGTGTCCTCTTGGTTAGGGTGTTTGTTTAGGCACAGTTTTCTGGCATGCAAATTTACAGCATGCAGAGAAGAACAGTTGGGACCGGTCAGCGCGCAGTTCTGAGAGGACAATGTTAGCTGCTGTGCATGTCACTTCCAGTCCCTGTCCTTAGCTTTTACTTGAAAAAAAAAAATGCAGTGTTGAATCTGGGTGTGGTGGCATGGGTCTATAATACCAGCATGCAGGAGGCTGAAGCTGGAGGATTGCAAGCTGGAGGCCAGCCTCGGCTACATAGCAAGATTGTAAGCTGGAGGCCAGCCTCGGCTATATCATAGCAAGATTCTGCCTCAGCTCCCTCTGTCTTGTTGAAACTTTGTCTCCTTGTGCCCTTGCCTGTCTTGCTGGCTTCTTATGGAACACGGGCGATGCTGGGGAAACCGCCAGAAAGTGGGCGCAGGTGTGGACTCAGCTGAGGCGTTTGTCAGATCCTGTGGCAGGGAGGGAAGGATTTTGCCTGTGAAACCACATAGAGCTTTTAACCATCTAGGCCCCAGACAAAGAAGATATTCCGAAGAGACACTCTGCCCTGGCCCCCCCTCTTGGGCTGTCAGAGCATTGAAACAATGGACCCCAAGGAATTAGATCGTTGCTGGGGAAAGGAGAAGGCTGGTGCAGCAGGAAGGGAGGCTGCTCTCCCAGGAAGAGATCTCACACAGTCTGACAACTAGCCCGGACTGCCTCGCGGGACAGACTGGAGCTGAGAGGAAGGGTCCACACCTTGACCAGGACTGCTTAGTCATGTATGGTTCTTGTCCTCTATTTAAACCTAAACCACATGTCAGGACCGCCCCCCTCCCAGAAGGACTTGGGGGAGTGGTCACTGGACCGCTCTGTCCTTCTCCCCAAGTGGCTACATGGAATAAACCTCCCTTTTTAATTGGTCTGTTGAGGACCAGTGCTGAGGCTAGCTTGTTACAGCCCAGGTCGGACCCTGGCAGCTTTGTTCATTGAACCAGTTGCTTGTTTTCACGCGCCAAGGGTTTGCTCTGCCATTCTCTGCTCCGGGTTAACCCCTGGCTCCCAGCCATTCTTCATCTTCTTGGGGTCCCTCATTCTGCTTGTCTAATCTGGATTGACACACCATGACTGCTAAAAACAGTTCTGGTTTTCCAAAACAAGCGCTGCTAATGTGTGTTGAAATTTAGTGTATCCTTGATTGTCTTGACCCAAGAAGGGATCAAGCTGTATCAGAAAACACATGCATGGACCCAAATACGAAAACTGATTGATGGGGGCAAAGGGGTTATTCATCAGATAAGAGTACCTGCATTGCATACACAGGACCTGAGTTTGAATCCCGAGCATCTATGTAAAAACTCTGTTATGGCTGTGCCTGTTTGTAACCCAGCACCGGCAGGACAGAGACAATGGATCCCAAGAGCTCCCTGGCTGCTAGTCTAGCCCAAACCGAGCTTTTCATTCAGGGACAGACTCAGGCTGAGAGGGATAGAGGAAGGCACCGGACATCCTGCTCTGACCTCTCTGTATGCACACATGGGTTGAGCACCTGCTCATTCCTATGCATGTATATACATCTATCACACACATACAACAACAACAGTCACACACAGAGAGGCACACACATAAAGTCATCCACACCAGAATGAGTAAAGGATATGAACCTGTGCCAGCTCCGGGTGTCTCTGCTCAGCACCCCATCCCACAGTGCTGGCTATATCCTTGATCTCCAGTCCTGTATTTGAAGGGACCTGGTCCCTCCTTATCCAGAGGCCTGGGTGAGCTAGTAGGAGCCTTTCCTGGGGTTTCTCATACCGAGGTATGCATCAGCCTTCCCTCCAGGCCCCCACCAGCAGCAGGTCCTTGGCTCCCATCCCATTCCTCCCCACTGCAGCCCCCCTCAGCAAGGTGAGCTCCGCAAACGCTTCCTGCCTGGGAAGAGGCTCCAGCTGCTGATGGTAGCTACCGCTGTCCCTGAATGGGGACCACCTGGCAGCAGAGGAAGGCTTGGCTTTGCTTTATTGAGGTGGATCAGTTTAGCAGGGAAGTGACAGTTGCCGAATCCTCGAGGAAGCAGAGACGACAATTTACTCTCAAAAAGAGCTAAGAGGTTTACAGTAGTTCTGGAGCATTCTAAACAATCATGGGTTTTTATCTATGTCCCCGAATCCCCGCTGCACACTGGAGGCACCTAGAGAGCTTTGGATAAAAAGACCCGTCTCTCAGCAGACACAGTTAATTGGTTTAGGGTGGGGACTCCACATCGGGTTTGAAAGCTCCCGGGCGATTCTCACATGTAGTCAAGGTTAAGATGAAACCTGTGCTCTGCAGACTTCAGTGAGATCAAATACACCTGCAAGGCTGGGTTAAAACTGCAGGTTCCACCCAGGGGGGCTGAGGAAGAAGGTTGGGGGAAGAAGGAATGCAAGGATTTGCATTTCTAGGAGCTTAGTTGGTGTTTGCCTTGCTAGCAAGAGGACCTGAGCCCCATGCCTAGAATCTGTATAAAATAAATAAATAAATTCAAGCCTGGTATAGGGCTGCTGATGACTCATAGGTCAAAACACTGACCCCAAAGCATGATGCCCTGAGTTTAATCCCCAGGACCCTCCTAAAGGTGAAAAAGATAGAACAGGCTTCACAAAATTGCCCCGCCATTTGTGAGCCCTGAGGCCTCAGGCATGGCATGTATGTATGCCCTCTGACCTCTACACAAACACCACATACACATGTGCACACACAAAATAATTTGCATTTCAGACAGGGTCTGACCCGACCCCTGACCCCCCACCCTGCTTTAACTACAATTGATAAAGAAGGCATTAGTTGAGAAGGTCTTCACTGTCCTTATGCCTTTAGACATTGCTATGACAATCCTTAGGGATTAACAGTGACCCTTAACTCCAGAAAACCTCTTTCCATTGCATTTCTATTTTCAAAGGAAGGCTACTTGAGGTGGGGGGGGGGGTTACCCAGGTACCCAAGACTTCATTCCTCTGCTGGCCTTGCAGGGGCTACCCTGTCTCCTTGGTCTTCTGAGCCTACGAAGATCTGTTTGCCTGAATTTCATGTGGTGTGTGTGTGTGTGTGTGTGTGCGTGCATGCACATGTGTGTGTCTCTGTCTGTGTAACAAGAGCCTCTCTGTGCCCTAATTGAGCAGAACTCTCTACCCTCCCAAGTGGCATCATTTCAAAACATGGTGCCTCCTGGAAAGAAGACTCATGGTGGGAGCAGGGGATGTATTTAAATGGACCACCACCTCTCTGCACCCCAGACATAGCTGCTGGAGAAAGCAGCTCAGCCCACCTCTCCTAACCAGGCTCTGCTCAAATTATGGACCTCAGCAGCCCTCTCTAGCTCTGTCCACAGAGTTGATGGTAGGATCCCTGCTGCTCCAGGAGAGACCAACACTCCAGGAGCCTGAGTTGTAAACAGACTCCCCAACGGCTCAGATTCTAGGAGAATGAGGGTGCCCGTCTCATTTCCCCAAGGAAGCATACAGACCTCCAGTTGCCAGACTCGGACACCTAAGAACCACTGGTGGCCATTTGCATCCCCGCCCTCACCTGGATAATGGGTATAACTCAGCTAGATGTGTCCCCTTTTCCCCAATTCCTCCCTTTCCTCAGAGTCCCACATTCCTTCTCTGGACACCCAGAAATCAGAGACAGCTTGGATGTAGTCCTGTAAGGCCACCCCCTTTTTCTCTAAGACCTGTAAGAGACCCGCTTTCTGTCTCATAGTTCTGAACTCTCACCACAGGCTCTGTTGTCTGTCTGTCCATCTGTCTATATATCCATGTCATTGATGTATTAACTTAGCATAGAACTTCCACCACCACAGAAGCTGAGCTGTTGTGGGGAGCCCACAAGAGACGACCACTTAGACACTGGCCAGGTTCATGAAAGTCTTCTTACCAGCTGGATCTACACTCAAGTACTCGGGACCTAAGCGTAGCACTGAGTGTCCAGAGCACAGGGTTTTTAGAGGTAAAACCCATATTCCGGCATCTCACTCTTGGCATCCGCAAACAGTTTAACAGAAGCTGTGATGAGTAGTTAGCTGGAGGAAAGGTTTGCACAAGTAGGCAGTTTAACAGAAGCTAAAATAAACTAGTTAGGACACCCTGATGCTGGGATCCTAGAATAGAGCTGGGAAATTTTTCCATGGGTTCACCATCAAGGAGATCAAATTCTAGTTAAACCTGAAATGACCTCAGCAAGATGGAGGAACCTCTGCATTGTCTTTCCCTGTCACAGAGTGTCATCAGAGAGCATCTCAGGCCTATAGTTGAGATGTCACTTCCTTTACTATAACCTACCTCTCTGGTGTTTCCACCAATATATTTTAAAAGTGCCTTGTTTTTTGGCTTTCTTTGTTCTGTTACCATAAAGCTTCATGAGAGTGTTTCCACGATGGAACATGGAATTTGGGGTGACCCAGATCTGCATTCTCAGGCCACTCATTTTTGGCTCCAGAATCAACCATCTCTTATTTATTTATTGAAGGTGAGGATGGTGCCTTTGGGTCTATACTCTCCATCTTTCCAACCAATTCTGTGAGATCTACCTTCTCTCTTTCTACTAACCAAGGTCAGCCTCTAGACTCCACAGGAAACTCCAGAAAGTTCCCTATGGCTGGGTACCTGCTCAAAATTCTTGGGTGGGACAAGGGCAAGGAGGTGAGAAACTGTGTCTGGATATCTATATTGTCTTTGAGATAAAGGCGATAGGGCTTAAAAGTGAAGGTGGGGGGAGCCAGGCTGGAGGAAGAACAAGAGCCAGGCCTAGGTCAGGGAGGAGGTGGTGTAATCTGTCGTAGACAGCATGATACCCAAGAAGCCAGTGGATGGCTGGGCCTTTCCACCAGGGCGTGTAAAGTACAGGGAGCATTGTTTGTTAGTAGGGGAATGCTAGCAGTGGTCCAGATTGCCTCTCTCTCCCTGGACTATCAGGGGGATGAACTTTCCCCATTTCTAATGTAGCAGAACCATCCTATCGACAGGCACTCCAGTGAGGCTAAGAGAGAGAGAGATGCTAAGACACTACCGATTGCTAGCCGTGCCATTATTTTATGTAACCAGAAAGGGGAAAAATATCTACCAAATAAATTACAACATTGATTGCAAAAATGTGTCCAACTCTAGGAAATAGAAAAATATGAAGGAATGGTGTCTTTGAATCAATAACATACAGTAATGATAATAAAATACTAAACTCACTCTTATTTATGACATCCTTTGCCAAACTCTTTACTCCTGTCTCCTCCCAGAGCCCCTCAGGAGCCCTTCGTGGCAGGGGCTATTACAGTTCAGAAAAAGCGAGGCTTAAACATTTGAGTGAATTGGTCTCTCAGCTGGAGGATGGGGCGCTGAACTCAGGGTCTTCTGGCTTCTTTACAGTGAGCTGATAAGCAAGTTGGAGCGGAGTGAGGAAGGATATTCTCTTATTGTAGTTTGTCAGAAATGAAGATGCTCAATAAATAATTGAATGGAGAGACTGGTCCACACAGGCAAAACACATTTGATGGAGGTTTGCTAGGGGAGCAGTGTTGGAGAAAATCGCTGTTCGCTCTCCGGAAATCTAACTAGTATGTAGCACTATCCTTCCGCCATTCTCTCTCCAGTGCCTCCACCCTGGGAGGAACAATCCCATCATTTTGGTTGCAGTCTGGATGTTTTAGGTGTCCATACACACAATAGTGATGCGGGCACTTTTGGCATATGGAAAATACACTTCTTTAAAACTTCACTTCTTGAGGCCAAAGAGGTGGCTCCGTGATCAGGAATCCTTTTTGGTCTTACCCAGGACTCAGGTTTTGTTTCCAGCACTTACATAGCAGGTCACAACCAGCTGAAACTCTAGTTCCATGGCCTCCGAAACCCTCTTTTGATGATTCCAGGCTCACGCATGCACATGGTTCCCATACACACACTCAGACACACACATGAATACATATAAAATATATATATATATATATATATATATATATATATATATATATATATTTAAAATTCAAGACAGGGTTTCTCTGTGTAACAGCCCTAGCTGTCCTGGAACTCACTCTGTGGACCAGGCTGGCCTTGAACTCACAGAAATCTATCAGCCTCTGCCTTCTGAGTGCTGAGATTAAAGGCTTGCACTGCCAGTGCCCGGCATAAGATTTTTGTTTTGTTTTAAACTTTTTAAAAAATGTATTTTATTCAGTGGCCAGATAGGGGGTTGTGCTGACTTAAGGTTTTTTTGTTTGTTTGTTTGTTTGTTTTTTGTAATCTTGACACAGCCAGGGTCATCTGGGAAGAGGGAATGCTAACGGATACAATAGCTCCATCAGATTGCTTGTAAGAAGTCTGTGGGGCATTTTCTTGATTAATGATTGATATGGAGGGGCCCCGACCACTGGCCTTGGTGCCACCTGTGGGCAGGTAATCCAAGGTTGTGTAAGAAGTCAAACTGAGTGAGCCATGAAGAGCCAGTAAGCAGCGTTCTTCCATGCCCTCTGCTTCAGTTCCTGCATCCAGGTCCCTGCCTTGAGTCCCCAGCTCCAGTTCCCTCAGTGATGGACTCTTTGTTACCTGGAAGTGTAAGGATAATAAACCCTTTCTTCTTCAGTTTGCTTCTGGTCATGTCGTTCTATCACAGCAATAGAATACTAGGTAAGGTATGGCCCAAGAATTCCATTTCTCCACATTAACCCAAAAGACTTAAAATATATGCCCAAGTCTCTGGACCCCCTCCCTGGGGGATTAGGCAGTTTTGTGCTGAGAAGCCTGGCTGAGAAGCTCTGGGCATGTCAACACTGTATGTTAGCATACACAATTCTACAAAAGGGGGTGAAAGTCCCCTTCTTTTGTACTCACAACAGCATGACTGATGTGATTCTCTTGAGTAGGGGTAAGGAAGGGATTCCCAGATCTCAGGTTATTGCCATCACTTGGGCATCTGAGTCCATTAGACAGCATATTGGTGATGCTGTTCTGACTGCGCCATGACAGAGCCAGCTGGCTGCTTTTCCACGAGCTGGAGGGAGTGTATGCATTTTGCATTGCTGCGACAAAGCAGGAACGACTTTGTCACTTATTTGGGCTCACAGTCTGAGGGTGTCTCGGTCTATTGCAGTGGAGAGGACATGGCAGAAGACATGGCCGTGAAATCATGTAGCAGAGACTCTTTACAGGCAATGTATAGTGAAACAGAGAGAACAGTGGGGACAAAGTACCAAATATCCTTCGTACATAACACCTTGCAGAGGGCTTTCTGGTGGTCGTTTAGCTGGGGAGCACCTAGCGGGGGCCAGGTGTGGGAGATGTCGCCAGAGAACTCTCTGTCTATAAGGAGTTCAAGCCATCAGACTGATAATCCCACGCGGGAAGAGTTAGATGGAGGTGTGTGCACACCTATTACCTCTTTAACTTAATCATATAAATTTAAGTGATCGCACTTAAAAAGCTAATGCTACAAGGTGTGACCCACCTCGTGTTGACTGAGCAGTGCAGATGGCATGGGAGAGGAACTGCCTGGTTTGAGAGTGAGAGTGGCTGTGGCATGCGGTGGTCAAGGCTTTCTGGAGAGAGAGCTCCAGTGCATGCAAGACTCCAGTGACCCACTTGCCCCCAGTCAGCCCTACCCCTGAAGTCCCACAGCCTTCCAAAGAAAGCACCGCGGGATAGGGAACAAATCTTTAAAATGTCTCCTGGGAGGGCATTCTGCATTCAAACCACAAGAGGAGGAATCATTATTTCAGGAATGGAACCGCCAGCTGGATGTGGGCGAAAACCCGCCTCTTGCCCCTTCTCCCCTCTTCCCAATTCTTGATCCTCTGCTCTGCTTTTTGACATCCTGTCCACCAAAGCTGTCTCTCCAGTGAACCCACCAGTGACCACCTTGTGAGGCAGTAGCTCTTAAACCAGGAAATTACCGTCCTTTACCATCTGCTCAATCAGCATGAGCGGGTCACACCTTGTGGTATTAGCCTTTTATTGAGATCACTTAAATTTATATGATTAAATTAAAAGAGGTAATAGGTGTGCGCACACCTCCATCTAGCTCCTTCCTCGCGGTACCATCAGACTGATGGCTTGAATTCCTTATAGGCAGAAACTTCGCTCTCATTCCAGAGTTTCCTGCACCTGGCCCCCGGTAGATGCTCCACGGCAGAACGACTCTCAGAAAGCCCTCTGCAAGACGGAAAGTATTAAGAATGCTCAGAGCACGCTGGCCGTGAATTCTGATGATGCTCTTTCAAGTACTTCTGCAGCACCGTCCTCGCTTCTGTGAACACAGGGGAAGGCTCATCTTGTGTCCCATTCACACAGTGGGCGCGATGCCCACACATTCCCATATCCCTAAACCCTCCCTGGAACTTGTCTGCAGCCAGAGCTTTAAGAGGGAGACAGGTGAACAGTTCAAATCCTGCTCTACTGGTGACCTGACCAAGTCTCTATCATCTCTGGTATTCTTAAAAAAAAAAAAAAAAAAAAACTGTGTGTGTATGAATATGATTTGTGTATGTGTGTGTGTGTGCACATTCGTGGGAGTGGGAGTGTGTGCACGCCGTGTGCACGCCGTGTCAGAGGTCAATCGCTGGTGTGGGTCCTCATCTTCCACCTTGCTTGAGGTGGAGTCTGTTGTCCTTTGCTCTTTGCACACTAGGGTAGCTGGCTTGCAGGCGTCTGGGGGTTCCGATTCTCCTTCTGCCATAGGAGCACTGGGGTTACAGATGTGTGATATATCCTACTGCATCCTCTTTACAGGAGTGCTTTGTGCAGCGAGTGCTCTTACACCTACCCGCTCCATC
This sequence comes from Chionomys nivalis, assembly GCF_950005125.1. NCBI lineage: Eukaryota > Metazoa > Chordata > Mammalia > Rodentia > Cricetidae > Chionomys > Chionomys nivalis. Next base: position 94,615,563 of record NC_080092.1, on the reverse strand, counting down.
CTCTGGCCTCATCCTCGTGTGCAAAAAAGGAGTAAGGGAGTTCAATCCCGCCATGCCCACCACACCACATCCAATCTCAGCCCAGGGAACCGCGTCACCAACAGGGTCCAGGGAGGTTCTTGGGCATCCATTGTTTCACCAGCCAGCGCTTCCCCTACAAGAAAACTGGGCAGAGGGTGAGCAGGGCTGGAATCAGTCATCAACCACAACACAGCTGCGACAGGGAGGCAGCTCCACGCAGAAGCAATCTCCCTTTAGAATTCCAGGCCGGCAGTGTGTGCCTTGGATAAAGTTCAGGTAATCGTGCCTGCAGCCTGCCGCCTCCCTCCCCTGCTCTCCGCAGCTCCGAGCTGACGGAGTTATAATAATTGGGTGCTTCTGCTTAAGCTCATCAGCTCCGGCTTCCTGAAAGGAACGTGGCAATTAGCAGTCCTCACCCTGTAATAAAGCCTTTAATATCCACTTTCATGGTTCATATTACAGTCATTCAGGCCTGTCCCCTTGCACACGGCCTGTCAGGCAGCAGGGCTGTGGTGCCCACTAGGGAGCTGCCCCCACTGAATGGCTCGGCACACAATGGTTCCAGAGGCCTTGGCAATCCAGGCCAGGCAGCTGGGGAGCAGGGTTGGAAATGAGAAGGGAAATTTCTGCCCACTGAGGTTCCAGGGGAGCTGGTGGGGAGGATGGGAAGGAGGCAGGAGATGTGGGGCAGTATCTCCGCCTCTCCTGTGAATCTCTCCCCATCCCACCAGACCTCCAGGCTCGCCTACCATTGACTCATCACTCTACATTTCCACTACTGGACATTTTAGAAGCACGAGAGGTGGTGCTGGGGGCGAGCATGGGGGTGGAAGGTTCTGGATGGCGGCTCTGCATGTGTGTGCACCTGCAGAATGGCTGCACACTTCCCGGGGGAGATGCCTTTGCTAAAAGCAGGTACAGGGAGTATGCATGTTGTCAGGAGGAAGGCAGCTCTAGCTAGTGCCTCTGGTCACCCTCCCCTGGGCAGTGGCCATTCCAGGAAGTACCTTACCTTCTCTGTAGAGAGTGCAGGCAACAGGCAGGGTCTTCCTTCATCCCTCAGTCAGTCGTGAATTGGCTGACAATAAGTACTGTTCGCTGTGTGCCTTCATGGAGCCAGAGCAAAGCATAGAGAATAATAGCAGTGTATACAGTAGGGGGTATAATAGGAGTAAAGAAGGAAACAGAAGGAATAACTTGGGCAGTGGGGGGTGCATCGGCATCAGTTTCCTGTTGACGTAACACAGTGCCTGATAAGGGTAATTTAAGGAAGAGAAGATTTCTTTGGGCTCACAGTTTAAGAAGGAATATGGTCCATCATGGTGAGAAAAATGTGGCTGCAGAAGCCACGAGGCTTAGCAATTCCCATTTCATTCACAGTCAGGTAAAGGAGACTAGACAGGGAGCGATGATGGGCTGTAAAGCTTCAAGCCCACCCCCAAGAGTGACCCACTTTCTCTAGTGAGCTCCACCTCTTAAGGGTTCCATAACTTTCCAAAAACCTGTGGCCCCAGCTGGAGACCAAGTGATTCTGGGGAGCACATCCCCAACTTTCAACAGCATTCCAGGCCTCCTGGAGGAGGCGCTGTCTCCTGCGGTGGGTTGTATTTTCATATAGGAGCATTGTACACTATTTCCACACTAGGTGCTGTCTCTAAACCTTTCCACACCCATTCCAAGTGATGAAGTCTGTGTCCTTCCCCTTGAACCTAGCCAGACCCTGGTGGCAATGTTGCTCAGTAAGATATAAGATACGGAAAGCTGCAGGACTTCCGGGTTAGGTGGAAAAAAGTTATAGACTTTCTCTTGATGTCTGTCCTTCTGGATAATTGTGCTAGGAACATAGCCGCCATGTTAGGAGGAAGCCTAAGCCACATGGGGAGGCTGTGTGAAGGTGTCCTAGACCACAACCTCACCATAAGGACAAAATTGACCCAGCTGGACATGTAGTTGAGAAAGCATTCAAGGAAACTCCAAACCCAGTCACTGACTGCAATGAGACCATGAAGAATCTCCCAGCTGAGCCCAGCCAAGCCCAGAAGCATGAGCCATGGTAATAAAGACATGGCTCTATTTGAAGCCACCAAGTTTAAGGCATTCATTATACATCAGCCATTCCTAGTTTACAATAGAGACTGATCAGGTGGTGGACAGACGAAGTCCTAGGCAAAAAGGACGTTACATACAAAGCAAAATTGCATGAAGCAGATCCTTTGACATAGAGTGGAGGGAGTTGCAAGATTTACGAATTGAACAGGGCAGAAGCAGGTGTCACTCCTACCCATCCGGGAGTTATGGGGGTTTTCAAGCAAGGGAAAGACCTCCAGGGTTTAGAAAGAGGACCAGTAGCACTATGGACAAGGGGATAAAGGAAGAACAACCCATTTATGACCCTCTGTAACAGTGCCAACATCTTGAACATTCTCTAGGGATGATGCGTAGAGAGAAGGGTAGCTCTATGAACCTACTCAGGAGAAGAGGACAATGCCTAGACAGTAGGATTGTGAGTCCTGTGTTATTCCAGACATGTGATCAGCTCTGTGGCTGGATGAATATGAGAGGTAAAGGGATGAGGGAAGGACTCCTGGATTTCTGCATTGCAAGATGTTCTGTTTTCATTTGTGTTAAAGCCACTTGAAGGCAGGATTCATTCAGTTCACAATTTCAGGTTACAGACCATCATTGCAGGATGTTAAGGCAGGAACCTGAAATAGCTGGTTACCTCCCAAGTCAAGAGCAGAGAGAAGATGAATGCATGTGTGCATATCAGTGCTCAGTTCTCTCTCACCTTGATGCCCTCTAAGATCCCCTGCCTAAGGGATGGTGCCACCCACAGTGGGCTGGATCTTCCCACATCAATGAAAACAATGAAGACACTCCTCCACAGTCAAGTCCACCACCAACCTGATCTAGACAGTCTCTCACTGGGACTCCCCAGGTGATTCTAGATTGTGCCAACTTAACAATTGTAGGGGTTGCCAGGCCCAGATATACAAAATAGGAGAAGCAATTATGGGGAGAACATGAAGGTTCCCCCTTGAGGCACTTGGTGTGTGTGTGCATGTGTGTTGGTTTTTTGAGACAGGCTTTCTCTGTGTATCTCCAGCTGTTCTGGAACTCACTTTGTAGACCAGGCTGGCCTCGAACTCAGAGATTTGCCTGCCTCTGCCCTGAGTGCTGAGATGAAGAGTGTGTGTCGCTACTAGCTGGCTTTTTAAAACATAGGTAAATATGTCTCGTGGATGGCTAGATTCACAAATCCTAGAACTCAGAACTCAGATGTGAGGTTTATCTAAACAACTGAGCCATAAGGCGTAGAACATGGGATTCGAGGAGGTTCCAGAGCAATTTTCTGTAGGTTGGGATGAAGAGAGAGAAGAAATAGCGTGTGTGTGTGTGTGTGTGTGTGTGTGTGTGGTGGGGGTGGGGGATGGGACAGCTAGATGTGCGGCAGAAAGCCAAGGACAGAGCATTAAGGTCGGAGAGGCAGGCACGTCACTCATGTACACGGCAGTGTGGATTGCCAAAATCAGGTTTCCAGCATGTGCAATCATTAAAGGGAGGAAGGGAGGCAAATGGAGAAGTTGGTACCTCTTTTCCTGGAGAAGAGTAAATTAGACATCTCCCCGCAGGGGGGAGAGAACCCTCTGTAGAGGAAAAGGGTAGGATTGGTGAACTAGGCGTGTCGCTTGTCTGAGGTGACCAGAATGTGCCAGACCTGTGCTGGCAGTACTTTTAATTTGTTTTCGGTTGCTATGGCCAAATACTTAAGACTGAGTATGGTAGAAAGAAGGGAAGATTATTTAGACCACAGCTTTGGAGGCTGAAAAGCCAAGATTGGGTATCCCTATCGGTCTAGACTCTGGCGGACCCTCTGCTGCTCCACCCCTACCGCCACTGCTGCCTACATTGCATTGTTGCTGAGGAAATCATGATAGAAGTGGGTTAGAATCATGGTAGGACTGCCTTTGAGAAGGAAAAAGCATATGGCCAGATGTGGGGAGGGAGGGAGAGAGGGAGAGAGGGAGGGAGGGAAGGAGGGAGGGAGGGAAGGAGGGAGGGAGGGAAGGAGGGAGGGAGGGGGAGAGGGAGAGAGACAGAGACAGAGAGACAGAGAGAGAGAGAGAGAGAGAGAGAGAGAGAGAGAGAGAGAGAGATCTCCTTTGTTCATTTCCTGGCCCATCTGTGCCCACAGCTGATTGGTGAGTACCTGCTCTCCTTCAGAACAGGTCCTCCCCACTCATTTTTTCTGGTCTCAATGCTGATCTCCCGTGGAAACATCTTGTGATGGTTAACGCTGTCAACTTGGTAGACTTGAGAATCACCTGGGAGAGAAACCTCTGGCATGTCCACAAAGGATTCCTAGATTGGGTGAATTTTGAGAACGTACACCTTAATTGTAGGCGGCACCATCCCATAGGCTGGGGTCTAGAACTGGAGAAGAAAAGGAAATGAGCTGAACAGTTGTATTCCTCTCTCTCTCTGTTTTCCGGTGACAGATACAATGTGACCAGCTACCCCCATGATGGACTGAGGGTAGCCTCAAACTGTGAGCCCAAACAAACCCTTCCTTAAGTTGTGTTTGCCAAGTATTTTGGCATAGTAATGAGAGAAGCAACCCTTACCATACATTTATTTACCAAGTCCATAGGCGACCCTCAGTCCCATCACATTGACACCCAAAATTAACATCACAGGTACCATTTTATAGGTAAAGATGCTAAAACTCGTCATATTAACAAAGGAATTTGAGGGTTTGGGCTAAAAATAAGGGATACACTTGGGCCCAGTCTCTCAGACTAGACTTCTTCTCCTTTACATCTGTGAGAGTTAATTGTCAATTTGCCACAGCCTACAACCACCTGGGAAGGGAATCTCAGTTGAGAGACTTTCTGGATCAGGTTGGTATGTGGGCTTGTCTATGGAGGTGGCTGTCTTGGTTGTTAATTGATCCAATCCACTGTGGGCAGTGTCATTCCCTAGGTGGGACCTTGCAAGTGTCAATGTGAGGAAAGCTAGCTGAGCCAGCGAAGGTGCCTGTCTTCTCTTTGCTTCTCAACTGTGGATACAATGCGACCACTGTCGCAAACTCTTTCCACTCTGACTACGGTGCTAAGATGAACCTTCACCTGGAACTGTAAGCCAAATAACACCTAAGCTGCTTTTTGTCAGGACATTTGTCCCAACAACAGAAAGGAAACTAGGATGTTCTGTAATTCCCAGAGCAGCAGAAAGGCAGACAGCTCCCCCAGCAGGCTGTCCTGCTTTGGGGGTGAGCATAGAAACCATCTCTCTCCAGCTTTCCCATCCTTCTGCCTCCAGCTGGGGATGACTTCCGCATTTCTCACTTCTAGAGTCATCTCTTCTGGGTCCAGCCTCTTACAACACCCGCTGCTCTTCAAGCTGTCACCTGCTCACAGAGGTGCCCCGAAGTGGGTGGCAGGGAGCTATGGAAGGCAGGGGAGGGGACTGAGAAGAGTGGGTTGGTTTCAGGGGCGAAGCAGAGAGCAGGAGGGAAGGGCAAGGTTGTCTCTCCAGGCCCCCCGCCAGCCTCTGCCTACCTGCCGAGCCCAGCACCACGGAACCCAAGCACATTAAGGGTAGGCAGGCAGGTGCTCAGAGCCTCTAATGTCTCTAATGTGTTCCATTACAACCGTTCCACAATAAGGTAATTATGCGAGGAAATAATAAACGTGTCCGTCTTTCTGGAAATATTTTTACTTCCAGCAAGAGGGAAGCAGCGCCATTGTTTTCCGAGAGCATCTCTGCTCCTGTACATATTAATTAACTGTGCTCCGGCTCGAGCACCTCACGGCATTTGTATTATTCATAAATGTCTCGGGGATGCCGTAACTTACGTACTCCCCCTTCCTCGGCTTGAAATCGTTTTTTAATTTCAAGTTCTTTTTTGACTAATAGCACTTGGGGTTTGTACCTTCTGTGCTAGGGGCTCCACTCCCTAAACCGTAGCCCCCCACTTCCTCCCCTCCCCTCTCATTCTGCTGCAATGAGGGGCTCTGATCTGCAAGGTCTTTTTCAGGTCCCCAAAGATGCAAGTTTGGGTTCTGTGTGGGAGAAACATCTTTAAGAGCCCTGCGCCTCTTAGAGTTGGGTTTCTAACTCTTCCTCCCAGTCTCCCCACGCCCCCCCCCTTAGCCCTCCCACCATGACGCCATCCCTCCCTTCCTTTCTCCACTTTGCATCTCTCTTAAACGAATAGACTATGATTTTAAACAGTTTGCAAGGGGAGAATGACTGGGAAGTACGGAGAGTTCCCGAGCACCTCCTCGCTCCCACTTCAGTTGCTCCCACCGTGAGCATCTTACATTAGTATGGCGTGGGGTAAGGGCACTAGGGCAATGGATTACTCTAGGCAAAGCCTACAGTCTGCGTTAGGATCACTGCTCATCTTATCCATGTGGTGTGTCTGGGCGAAAGTCTAATGTCCTGTATTTGCCATCTAGAAGCGTCTCTCTGCCCTCAAACCCCTCTTTACCCCACCCATTCAACCTCTCTCCCTGCGTTGGTGCTCTGAACTTCTGGCAAACAATGATCTGTTTCTACACTTGGACTCAGACTGTGTACACCCTTGCATGTTTCTGGTTTTTTTTTTGTTTTTGTTTTTGTTTTTTTGAGACAGGGTTTCTCTGTGGTTTTGGAGCCTGTCCTGGAACTAGCTCTTGTAGACCAGGCTGGTCTCGAACTCACAGAGAGCCGCCTGCCTCTGCCTCCCAAGTGCTGGGATTAAAGGCGTGCGTCACCACCGCCCGGCTTCCTTGCATGTTTCTGGATTCAAGTCTTAGTTCTTGAGTGCATGAAGTCTGCCCCATGGCCAGGCTGTGAACTCCTCAGAGATAGGGACCACATCATCGCACAGATTTTTCCTGGTTCAGTCTGGAAATGGGTTACGGTGTACTGAGATACCAAAGGTAAAGGCAAGGGTTGGTAGAGGCCCCAGTTCTCTGCAGTTGGTTTAGCAAGATGGTTTATAAGATCTGAGACTCTGAGGACAAACCAACCAGCTCCTAGGCTCTTAGCAGGTCTCTCTCTGTAGAAATTGCTAGCCCCAAGAGGGTGGTGGCAAGGGTGACTTGCCTTCCCAGTGTCTCCCTTCATCTCAATGAGCCTGAGGTCTGAGGAGGCTGAGCAGTGACTTACAGCCCTCCCAGAGAGACAGGGTGTGGCAACGTTGGCCTACAGGGAAGCCAGTAGACTGGCCATGGCAATCTAGCCTTCCCATGTGGAGCTAAGCAATTCTCTGCTATGCATGGGTGAACCTGGGTTGTCCCACCCTCCCTTACCCTTGTCCTGACCTCTGCCTATCATCTTAAGTCTGGAAAGAGTAAGTTCTCTCACTGACCTAGCCCTTTGCTTCAGGATCCTAGACAGCAGAGAGAAAGCCAGAAGCAGCCCGTCTGCCATACTTAGCTGAGATGTTAGCCGAAGGTGTGTCTAATGGAGAGTCTAAGACAAGAAGACCCAAGGCCACAGACTGGGTGTCCCGATTTCTCCTCTTGGAAGTCCCTTCCACTACATAGCCTCTAGCTACTGCGCTGAAAAAAAAAAAAAAAAAAAAAAAAAAGCCGAATCAAAACTTTGACAAGCTGTCGCTCCCTGGTGGTCTAGTGGTTAGGATTCGGCGCTCTCACCGCCGCGGCCCGGGTTCGATTCCCGGTCAGGGAAGCTTCTCTTCTTCCTCTCTACAACTCGCCCCCTTCTTGACACCTGTCCGGCCCTGCCCGGGGGAGAGGGGGCACTGCCCCCACATCACCTCTCTTATTGCCGGGCGGTGGTGGCGCACGCCTTTAATCCCAGCACTTGGGAGGCAGAGGCAGGCGGATCTCTTGTGAGTTCGAGACCAGCCTGGTCTACAAGAGCTAGTTCCAGGACAGGCTCCAAAGCTACAGAGAAACCCTGTCTCGGAAAAAAAAAAAAAAAAAAAAAAAAAAACAACTTTGACAAGCACGGATCTTCTCATTCTCTCTAATCTCATTGCTCTGTTTGCTTTGGGACAGACACGGTGGTGGCCACGCTGTGGTTGACAAAGGGCTGGAGGAAGAAAAATGGTAGTGGTAACCCAGCAACATAGGCAAGAGCCAAGACACTCACTTTCTGCAAGCCACTACACCAAGCCTAACTTTGACATGCTGAGAGCCAGGTGCCCAGGTGGGAGCCCTGGAGGGCAGCTCTCTCTAGCACCCTGATCCTTTGTTACTCCCGCTGTGTTAACACAGTTGGCTACAGTGCTAACTCAAAGCCTGGGAGAGGACTCTACCCCCACGCACTCAGGGCAGGGATCCAAGGGGCCAGTGCTCTATAGGAAACAAAGCCCTCCCAGGGTGGCCCTTCTCCAAGGCTCTAATCTCCAGTTACCATCTTCAGTTGTGCATAAGGAGTTAAGTTCTGAATAATGGACAGATGGGAGTGGAAGTAAAGGCTTTGAATGGGAGGTCTCTTGGCCGGTGTGCCCGGAAGGGTCCGTATCGAGGGACATAAGCCAGGGCAAACACAGTTCTTCTATACCAGGGGCACACAATGGCAGCCTCCTTCTCATCCCATCCTGGGGCTGGGATGCCTGAGCGTAGCTCATGGAGACTGGAATTACAAATGGGAAGGCTCCCCGAGGGACAGCAAGCCTCTGGCCCAGCAACAGCGCAGCTGGGAGGAAAGACAGGCACCCCCCCAAACCCCCCCAAACACGCCGCCAACCCTGCTGCGCACAACTCTGGCTGTGCTGTCGAAGTAGGTTCCAGCTGGTGCCCTCCTCTCTGGGCCCCTAGCCAGTCTGGCTGGTGTCTCTACAAGTCTGGGAAGGCATGGGTGAAGGCTTGAGAATAGAAGGGAAATAGCTCTCCCTCAGAACCCTGATTGCTGCCCCAGCTCACCGGCAAGGTGAGGCCGTAGGTCTTTCCACACTTGAATCCCATTGGCACTCCGTTTTTCTGGCTATGAGCAGTAGCTCATTAGCAATCCTGGGGCAGGTAGGCAAGTCCCTCTGGGAATGAGCAGCCGACTTGGCACAGGCCGGGTTAGTCTGTCCTGGCCTGATCTGCAGAGTCTTGCCTTTCAGCTTTGACGTTCCATGCTCTTGGGTGCCAACTTCACACTGCCACCTATGGACTTTATGGGTATCAGGCCATTTGGACGCAAGTTTCTGTCATCTCCACATATGTAAAGTGGGGACAGTCAGCCAACCCTGCGACCCTGCTTGTCAGGGTCAGGTTGCCAGGTGAATGGGAGAGCCTGGAATCCAGCAGTCTCACGCTGCCCTTCTTGCTCCTGTTGCCAGGATGAGAGAACCCAGTCCCTTTGTCTTTCCAACCAGCTGGAGCTTACTTCCCACCCCTCTGGCCCCTTCGTCTTTCCTTCTGCATTTCTCCTTGCTCCTTTTTACCAGACTCTGTGTATTTTACAGAGTGGGAGAGGTCTGCCTTTATTGTCATGTTTGCATCCCATAAATATTAGACAGGTGGCTATTCCACGGCAGGCTGTGCGCCAGGCACAGGGCTTAGACCCAGGAGAAAGACGAGTGTGCATCTTGCTCACATCAAAATGATAGACCGGTGGGGAAAGCTGGTGTTGAACAAGTGATTTCTGTAGCAAACAAGGGTTACCAACACCCAGCATGGGGTAGTAGGGTCGGTCAAAACAACCAGGAAATGTGAGCCCACCGAACAGAAGGCATGAACCAGAGGAAGAGGGTGGAAGGATGCTGTCACAATCAAAAGTCATCTGGCACCACCAGAAGTTGGGAGGGATAAGAAAGATCTTCCCGGGGCTGGTGGAGGCACACATCCCCAAAGAAACTGCTCTGTTTTTATAGAAGCAACTCCTAAGGTTGTCCTTTAGAGTCACTGAGTATGGGATCCAATGTCCCCTTGCCATTTTGTGACACTTAAGTGGTGACCCCCCAAAAAGGAGGCTACTGATATTTCTTTTTTTTTTCCTATCAGAAGAGAGCTATGCAGATAATCCAAAGGGAATTTCAAGTCATTAAAATATATATTCAAAAGGAAGAGGCCAAAACACAACCTGGCTTGACCTTGGCTCAGAATCATCAGCAGATGCTCGGGGTGGCCGTTCTCACTGTACGCGATGTTTACAGCGTCCCCCGGCCGCCTAGGATGTGTTCATAATTCTTGGCCAATAAACAACTCCTTCCACGAAGCCAGAAGTCATCAGGTCAGGAACAGCCGCAGCCCATCCGAGGCTCTCTCTGTCAGATTGTTCCTGGAAATGAAAAAAGGATGTCAAAGTCAAGAATTGTAGAATAAACTACTGACTTCCTGTCTGCCCCTCAGGGACAATTACCGGTTTGAGAAACCCATGTTTAGAGTGTGTGAAGCAAGCTATTCGATATGCAGTTTCCAGGGGAATAGTAAATAGACATTGTAAGATGGAAAAGGCAGGAATTCCCACCTTTGCTCATGGGCTGGTAATAACGAGGGCCAACAGGCTGGCACATCACGGATGGTGGGGCAGGATCTGTTGAATTGTTATATCCTGTATTCATCTGATTTCCTGGTGCTGTGATAAAACACTGATCAGAAGCAACCTGGGCTAGGAAGCTGTTTATTTGGTTTACAGGTTATAGTTCCCTCTTCAAGGGAAGTCGGGGCAGAAACTCAAGGCAGGAGCCGAATGAATCAGAGACGCTAGAGATCACTTAACTGGTTTGCTCCCCATGACTTGTTCAGCTCCTTACTTATACATACAGCCCAGGAGCACCTGCCCAGGAGAGGCACCGCCCACAGTGGGCTGGACCCTCCCACATCAATTTTTAATCAAGAAAATGTCCCCACAGACCTGTCCTTTCCTGGGTAGCTCTAGTTTGTGTCAAGTTGACAAAATCCCCACATGCACTCTGATGCCCAGAGGCCAGGAGAGGGAATGCCACCACAAGCCACAGGGCGGGTGCTGTTGGGTGGAACGCCCCAAGAAGACCCTACAGGACAGCTTCCGGGGCATAACTGCCTGGTCTCACTTCTTCCTTTTCAATCCTGGGAAGCCAGAATAGGAGGCTGTGGATAGGGTCTATTCAGACCACTTCAGAAGTAGAGGGAACTGCAGGGAGGGGAGGTGGAGACAAAAAGGGTTTGACGCCAACTTCATTCATGTCCATCCTCATGGCTTGCCTCATGGAAGGCCTTCTATTCCCTGTCGTTTAAAAAAAAAAAAACAGGCAAGACCCCTACTAACTGAGCTACTCTCCAGCACAACTTTTTCTTCTTTTAATAATATACAATGTCTCAGTAAACTCACACGCCATGGCTGGGAGCCCCAGTAATAGAGTTGGGCATCGTTAGGCAGATTGCCCCGCTCTGTGGGCCCCTGGGCAAGTTATTCACTCTCTACATATCTCAGGTCTCTCTAGGGTCCCTTTTATAGAGGTCACCTAAAGCCATCAGAAAACATAGATATTTACATTAAAATTAATAACAATAAAAATTGTAATTATGAAGTAGCAACAATATTTTTATGGTTGGGGGTCACCAAGCATGAGGAACTCTATTAAAGGGTCCCAACATTAAAAGGTTGAGAACCATTGGTCTAGAGTAAAATAGACATGGTGGCATCTTCACTTAAGAGAGGGTGATCCATGGAGAGCTGGCCCAGCTGCCAAACTGGGTCCACATGGTGGAAGGAGAAGACTGACTCCAGCAAGTGCTGCGGAGCCTCTGACCTCCACATCCACACACCAGCACAGCGAGCATGCACCCCCTCCCACATAGAAATAGACAAATGTGCTTTTTTCTAAGGAAGAAGGGGTAAGAAAAAACAATGATTATAGTGCTCACAGGCCATTACAAATGGAAAGCTCCCACGCTGATCTCACATGGCAATTTAGAGTTAAAACGAGGTGTGCAAACCATACCACCAAGTTATCATTTGGTGATGTGTCTGTCTAAGAAGCACAGAAAATGTTTCCTGTTTGTTTGTTTGTTTGTTTTGAGTTTGGATTCCATCCCCAAGATGTTTCATTATGGAAATCCTAACAATCCAAAAGTTTAAAAAGAGAATCTCAAATTCTCTGGTCCCCATGCTTCAGATAAAAGTCACCCAGCCTGTGTCTGTCCCTGCCTATATGACTTTCAATGTCCATGTTTAAGGCTATCCCTGCCACTGTCAAGTACGCTCTGACTGGAACAGGTTTGTCTGAGCTTTGTTTCCAGCTCCTTCTGTGCTGTGCATTTTCTCTACCTTCCACATACTGGACTAGGGCAGCCAAGCACAGGAGTGGCAGTTAATCTACAGAGTAAGAAACCTCCCCCAGAGCCTTGGAGCTGAAGTGAGGTCCTCCCAGAGCTCGACAGGGAAGTGCTCTGGCTGAGTAGGAGGAGATGCTTCAGCATGGGTAGCTGTCACAGGGCTCTGGTTCTCTCTCTCTCTCTCTCTCTCTCTCTCTCTCTCTCTCTCTCTCTCTCTCTGTGTGTGTGTGTGTGTGTTCATGTGGGTATGCAGGTGCATGTGTAGGTATGTAGATGGAGGTCAGAGGTCAATGTCAGATATCTTATTTTAAGAAGATGGGCCTTATTGATTCAACCAAGCTGGCCAGCCAATGAGCTCCAGGGGTCTGCTTGTCTTCCTGACCCCTGACCCTCACAGCATTGGGGTTCCAAGCCCACACTTATGCTTGTGCTGGGGACTTTGACTCTGGTCCCCATGCTTCTGCAGCAGGCGCTTTACTGACTGAGCCCTCTCCGCAGCCCCTTCTAGGACTTTCCCATCGGGAAGGTGGGTGGTTCAGGGGCTAAGTTACAGGGCACAGGTTGTGTGAGGGAGAACCTCTGCCCCTCAGGTGGCTTCTATGATATCACAACTCCAGGAAATAAGACCCCTAAGCTACAAGCAGCCCAGCCAGTGATGTTTTCTCAGGGCCACTCTCCAAGCCCTGGGCAAACACCAATTAGCTCTCCTGTGTGGCTTGGTGGAAGCCTGGGGAAGTCCTCGTGGAGGGTAGACTTTCTCCTCATGAAAGAAGTCAGAGCTCAGAGACCTGGAGTCTCCCGGGCTGAATGTGCCAGGGTGATGTCACCATGTGTCCCTTCTTGTACCCAACTTAGAAGTGTAAAATATGGCCACCTCTCAGTTTCTTTAGCGCGCTCTCTCTCTCTCCTCTCTCTCTCTCTCTCTCTCTCTCTCTCTCTCTCTCTCTCTCTCTCTCTCTGTGTTTGTGTGTGTGTGTGTACATACACACACACACACAAATAAATCTAGAGACAGAGGAAGTGAGGTGGAGAGGGGGCAGATGACTGAGAGAACTCACAAGCATAAGGTATGAGGACGAGAGAGGGAGATTTCACAGAGTTTAAATATAGGAGTATAAATATTTGAAAATCTGTGGAGCTGTGCATGTGGGAAGCTGCAGATTGGGCTTATGGAGTCAAGTCCCAGGAAGCGGCATCCTCGTTCTCCTGAAATGCTGTGAAAAGAGGGAAAAGAGGGCTGTGCTTGTTCAGGACTCTCTCTCTCTGTCTCTCTGTCTCTGTCTGGCTGTCTCTGTCTCTCTCTCTGTCTCTCTCACACACACATGCACACACACATAGGGTAGAGGGAAGATACACATGGAATAGGCACAGGCATGGATACACAAACATGCTTTGAAACTTATACAAGTGGACCATCAAGATGGCTCAGAGTGTAAGATCTTTGCTGTGCAAGCCTGATGATCCGAGCTTGAGTTCCAGAGGCCATGTCAAAAGCAGAATGTGACTGTACACACCTCTAATCACAGTGCTTCTATTGGGAGACTGGAGGCTGAAGTGGGAGGGTCCTGGGCCAGCTAGGTTGACATATACAGTGCAGCAGAAACAGCAAGATGGTCTTGCACCAATAAGGTGAAAAGAGAACCAGCTCCTGAAAGTTGTCCTCTGATCTCTACAGGTATGCCAGGGAGTATGTGCCCTACACACACTACATATATACACCCTAATAATAAGAAGAAATATATACAAGTTTCTGCCTTGTAATATCCATGCACTACCCATAGATGTCTGAACACTAGTGTATGAAGGCACAGTCATGAGCAAGACTCCATCCCTTCTCCTAAGGGTGCTGCAGCCAGCTGATAGTCGTAACTGAGACATAGCCCCCTACACATGAAGCCACAGTGTTGGGGTGCTATTGAGGCTGCATGCTCAGGGGCTAGGCTTAATCAAAAGATGAGAGGGGTTACAAGCTCATATCACTGGCCTCATCATAGCACCACCAAAGATAAACATGTGAATGTATAGGCTAGTAAGTCAACGGCTACCCTGTTAAGTAGCAATAAGGAGAAGATGGTCTTAGGGAAGGCCTGTCTATGCAGGAGGAGTGAAGCCCTCAAGGGCCAGCCAAGCCTTCTGTGGGCTTTGAACTTCCAGGACTGGCATGGGGATGTAGTGGGAGGAGATGTTAGCCCGCAGCTTGGAAGGTCGATGTTCTGATAAGCTTTAGAGATCTGAGGTCACTCCCTATGTCCCCCTATGGATGGAATTTACTCTCTCTCTATCCTGGAGTAATGTGCTCCCCCCACCCAGTGATCATCCAGACTGTAATACTTATTGTTTTGCTCTCTGGTTTGGGCAGTAAGGGACAGGACTATTCCCTTTATGCTGTGGGACAATGGTCTTCTACCTTGTAAAGATTTGTCACTTGTATTGTTTTAATAAAACACTGATTGGCCAGTAGCCAGACAGGAAGTATAGGTGGGGCAACCAGAACAGGAGAATTCTGGGAAGAGGAAAGGCTGAGTCTGGAGTTGTCACCCAGACACAGAGGAAGCAAGATGAGAATGCCTCACTGATAAAAGATACCAAGTCATGTGGCTGACACAGACTTTAGAGATTGATATAATATGGTTGTGGGGTGGAGAATTTCTTTGAGGGCATAATCAAAATAGTCTAAAATTGGCTTTGATGATAATAACTGTACATACCTGAGAATATACCCCAATCATCATGGCATAGTATCCTTTAATTGAAGAATTCATGTGTGCATATGTGTATCTGGCAATAGGCTTCTGAGCATGCCTGTGGGAGAATTATCTTTATTACATTAATAAAATAAATACTTATCTGCTGTGGGATAATCCTTCTGTATGCTGTGATTATGTGTTCCTCTCGTTAGTTAATAATAAAGTTGAATTGGTCTATAGCCAGGCAGAATAAGACTAGGTGGGAATGCCAAATGGAGATACAGGTAGAAAGAAGAATGGAGTTGAGAGAGATGTGAGCCAGCTGCCAGAGGAACGAGATGTGCTAGAGGACAGGAAGAGTCATGAAGCCATGTGGCAGAATGTAGATTGATAGAAATGGGTTAACTTAAGTTGTGATAGCTAGCCATTAATAACCCTGAGCTATTGACCAAACATTTTGTAATTAAGATAAGCTTTTATGTGATTATTTGGGACCAGGTGGTCAAAAGAGTAACACTCTGCCTCCGTCTACAATTATATTAACTGTGGGTAGGGCTCTGCCCTGGGCAGAAGATCCTGGACAGTATAAAGTGGAAAAGGTGAGCTGAACACTAATGTGCATACACATCCATGATCAGATCCTAATCATGGATGCCATGTGACCAGCTCCCTGAACCTTGGGTTTCATTTCTCAGGAGCCAATCATCTTGGTTTTTTTGAGGCAAGTTTTGTTGTTGGCCGGCAACTCTCTTATGAGACTAGTGTAGCTGGCTACCCAAGTGACTTCCCCAGTGCTGGGATTACAAGTGTATGCCACACTGGAGTCTTCATATGGCTCTGAGGAATGAATTTAGGTCATAATGTGTACACAGCAAACACCGTACCAACTGAGAAAAAAAAAAGCATTTGGGAACTAGAGAGATGGCTCAGTGGTTAAGAGCCCTTGCTGCTCTTCCAGAAGGTCTGAATTTGGTTCCCAGCATCAACATCAGGTGGATCCCAACCACCTGTAACTCCAGCTCCAGGATATATGAAACCCTCTCCTGGTCTCCATGTGCACCTGCACACATATGGTTGGCATGCACACAGCACATACATATAAATAAAAATAACAATTTCTTTTTTTTTTTAAAGAGGTGGATGAGGTAGGGCACGATAGTGTGTGACTGTTATCCCAGGACTTGGGAGTTGAGGCAAGAACTGGGAATTCAGGATTATCCTTAGCCACATAGGATATCTGAGGCCAGCTCAGGCTGTGCGAAACAATGTCTCAAAAATATCTCGAAGTCAAAAGAGACAGGTGGATACAGAAGATCCCAGTTTGGGGGCTGAAGAGATGGCTCAGCAGTTAAGCATGACTACTGCTTTTTTTTTTTTTTTTTTTTTTTGGTTTTTTGAGACAGGGTTTCTCTGTGGTTTTGGAGCCTGTCCTGGAACTAGCTCTTGTAGACCAGGCTGGTCTCGAACTCACAGAGATCCGCCTGCCTCTGCCTCCCGAGTGCTGGGATAAAAGGCGTGTGCCACCACCGCCCGGCCATGACTACTGCTTTTAGAGGATCCAAATTTGGTTTGAAGCCTCCATGTCTGGTGGCTAACAATTGCCTACAATGCTAGCTCCTGGAAATTCCGTGAGAATCTGACTTCAGGGGATCTGATGCCCTCTGCTGGTCTCCACATGCACTTACACCCATGTATTCATACCCTCACTTTCCCAATATATATGCATGCATATAATTGAAAATAACGTAAGTCATAAAGAAAAAAACACTCAGCTTTGAGTCACACAGTTGTGACTTTTGGAGTCTCACCTCTGCCACTTCCTGGCTTCAACGACAAGACATTCACCCCCTTGAAGCGATAGTCTTCTTGAGGTAATAGTCCTTCCACTCTAGGATTGCTGAGTAGGCTCCAGACTATTTTATAAAGCAATTGAAAAGTTCCTGGAACATTCTGGGTCCTTACTTTTAATAATTCTTAATAATGATAATTAACAGCTGAAAATTACATAGAACTTGCTACTAGAAATCACCATTGCATATGAAATTCTCACTCATTAGCTGGGGGGGGGTAATTAGAGCTGAAGCAAGTCTCCCTCTTCCAATGAGGCTTACCTGGTAGCTTGGATGGTTTAAGAGTGGTGGTAAGGGTTGGATACATGGCTCCGTTGTTAAGAGAAGATCCTGCCCTTGCAGAGGACCTGAGTTCAGTTCTCAGCACCCATTCCAGGCAGCCTGTAACTCCAGCTCCAAGGGATCTGATACTCTTGTCTGGCCTCCTTGGGTACCTGTATTCATGTACACAAATTTACATACATACACATAATTTAAAAGAAAGTAAAAATAAAAAGAAGGTGGTTAAAACTTTAGAAGACATTGAGAGTCCTGGTCCAAGGTCATCCATTTGTGTATGTGTGTGTGTGCTCACTTTGCTTGTGTGTGTGTGTGCTCACTTTGCTTGTGTGTGTGGAAATCAGAGGTAGACATCAGGCATCTTGCTATATCATTGTTCATCTTTGTTTTCCAGAGTCTTTCCCTGAACCTGAACTCTACTTATAGGAGTTATAGCCCTGAAGGGAAAGGCATCCCAGCCATCAGAAGCCAGGCTGTACCTACAGCTTAGAAGAGAAAGGTATCCTGGCTGTCGGAAGTCAGGCTACACCTGTAGGTGTTACAGCTCTGAAGAGAAAGGTATCCTGGCTGTCAGAAGTCAGGCTACACCTGTAGGTGTTACAGCTCTGAAGAGAAAGGTATCCTGGCTGTCGGAAGTCAGGCTATACCTGTAGGTGTTACAGCTCTGAAGAGAAAGGTATCCTGGCTGTCGGAAGTCAGGCTATACCTGTAGGTGTTACAGCTCTGAAGAGAAAGGTATCCTGGCTGTAGAAAGCCCAATGTTACCCACAGCACAGTTCTGGTTGGGGATGGCTTCCCCACAGGAATGTAGCAGATATCTGCTTCTTGCTTCAGCAAAAGTTACTTCCCTGCCATGCTGCACTCTGGCAAAAGAAGGTTATCACCCAAACCTCATATTGGGAGGGAGGAATCCAAGAGAGTGGCTGTCTCTGCCAAGATGGAAAAAGGCAGCTCCCAACTAAATAGGTAGAGGGTTTATATAGGGCTTCTTAGGGGTGGAGTTTTTCCCGGGTGAAGATTTCCAGGGTGGGAATTGGTCGGATTTCAGTCTCTGAGCTTGGACAAGCTCAGAGACGGACTGGTTTTGTGCTCAGTGTTTGGTGGGTTTTTCTGTTCAGGGATTGGTTGGTTTTTATGCTGAGCTGGTTAGGGGAAGAATGTGCATCTCTGACTCTGGTTTCAGGGCCAGGGTGTGTTCCCCTGGCTGGCCCTTTTACCCTACAATACTCTTGGCTAAACCACCCAGCCAGCAATCTACCTGTCTTCACCTATCAGAGCTGGGATCGTAGGTCTCTATATACCCACGTGCCTGACCCTTCTAATGGGTGCTGGGGATCTGAATTTAGGTCCTCATACTTGTACAACGAGCTCTTTATCCACTAAGCTGGTCTCCCACCCTGATCATCTAGCTTCTAAAAATGTCAACCTCAAAGAAAATGATTCCAATTCAAGGGCTGCATGGGCCATCAAAATTCATACCAGAAATGAAATCGCTCATTAAAAAGAATTAAGTAGGCAAAGCGGGGGTATACTTCTGTCCTGACACTCCCAAAGTGGGTGGATTCAGACCAACAAGGGAGGGCTGTGTCAGCTTTGCATATCCTGACCCAGAGGTCCTTCTGTAAGATTCGGGGAAAGTAAAATGGGACTTATCGCCAAGTTTTGATGTTAAGGGCATCCCCTTAGACTCCTGGCTTCTCTCTCTCTCTCTCTCTCTCTCTCTCTCTCTCTCTCTCTCTCTCTCTCATCTCTTGTACAGAGTCAGTCTGTTTATTCATCTCATAGAAAGCGGACTGGAACTAGTCAGTGCTAACCTCTACATCGTGACAAAGCAGAGTTGATAGAGGATCTGTATTCTGTTGCAGGTAGTGTCTCCTCTCCTGCTTCTCCAGCTCCTGAACACAACAGCTTAGAAGAAAAGGGATGGAGATCAAGATGTCAGATCCCAGCTCATCACCAGGAACCTGACAGGGTATGAGTCCTCTTCCTTAGCCCACAAGGCAGCCGAGGTCCTGCTGTGTCACAGACACCTGCAGAAAACAAGACACTTAAGGCTCAGCACAAGGAGAGATTGCAGCTCCCATCGTGGTATCCAGATGGCATTGTCTGTGCACCTGTCCCTCCAGCCACAGTTCCCACAGACTGTATACAGAAAGCCTGGTACCTGTGTAGACAATGGAACAAGAGTGGAGCCTTGAACTTAGGGACTCTGTGTCTTTCATCACGGACAGTAAACCTGCCACTTTCTGCTCAGAGGGCGACAGCATATCTCCCAAAGCTGTTTACCAGGTAAAGTTCTATAGCCTTCAGAGCAAAGACAGTTGGGTCCCTGCTTGCAGGAAACATAAAAACAATCAGTCTTGGGCCAGCAAGACGGCTAAGTGGGTAATGGTGTTTGCCACCAAACCTGATGACCTGAGTTCTGTCCCTAGAACTTACATGGCAGAAGGAAAGAACTGGCTGGCTAAAGTCACCCTCTGACATCTACATGCTGCGACACATGTGTGCACAAACACATACACATGAACATAAGAAATAAAAATTTTCTAAAAGTTTTTTTTTTTTTTTTTAGAAACATGAAACTGGTAGAAAATAGTCCCCCAGCACTCAAGAGCTCTTGTTCTGGTCAAGACTCAGTTTCCCCATCTAAAAATTGAATATGATACCCAGCTGACATGTGACTGGAGAGAACAGATAAAATGTCAGCATACATTTCTGTTGATGGGATAAAGCACCACGACCAAAGCAGCTTCTAGAAGGAAGGGTTTCTTTTGGCCTAAGGTTCCAGAGTTCATCATGGTGGGAGGCAAGGCAGCAGGCATGCAGAACAGTAAGAACATGAAGCTGGGAACTCATATCCTCAGCCGCAAGCATGAAACAGAGAGCAAAATGCAAACCGAGCAGGGCTGTATAATCCCAAAGCCAGTTCCCTAGTGCCACACTTGCTCCAGCAAGGCTGCTGCACCTCCTAAACCTCTCCCCAACAGCGCCACCGACTGGGAACTGAGTGTTCAAATTCTTGAGCCTATAGGAAGGGGTGGCATTTCCCATTCAAAACACCACAGATTTCCTAGCACATAGTTCACGGTGCGCTAAGACATTCAAGAAATAGTCACTACTGCTCCCCACTACAATCTTCTTCAACTACACAGCAGTTTAGCAAAGACTTTGAGTGCCAGAGGGGCTCTGTGGATAAAGGTGATTGCTGTGCAAGCACGAGGACCTAAGTTCAAATCCCCAGCACCCATGTAAAAACGGGGCATGGTGGCATGTGTACCTGTAATCACAACCCTAGGAGGGAAGCAGGGACAGGAGGGTAGCTGGAGTTTGTTGGTTGCCAGCCTAGCTCCTGACTCGGTGAGAGATCCTGGCTTAAGTGGGTAAGGTGGAGAGCGATCACAGGCAGGATGACAGCTAATGTCCTCTGGCCTCTCTGTGCAAGCCCATGTGCATGTGCACTCTGCGTAAACACTCCACAAACACAACAGACCGGAGGTGGTGCAAGCTACACTTGCTCAGACTGGCTCTCACTTAGACCGGTTGCCGTCATACCCATGTGTAAATTTCTCATGACTGTTTGGCTTTGAGGTGGTGGCCTGCTTGGCAGAGAGAATGTGTGTCTTGATCCCATTAGCGGCATATCAAACCTGATCAGTGTTGCTGCAAAGACTTACTGATGAGCGCTTCCAAACTTTTAAATAGAGTTTCAGAGATGGTTAAATAGTCTGGGGAAGTCATTACCCTCTCCACATTTGTGTGTGTGTGTGTGTGTGTGTGTGTGTTTGTGTGTGAGGGGGTATGTGTATGCGTGGGGGTGCACATGCGTGGAGGTCACATTAGGTGTCTTCCTCATTTTCTCCATTCTCCACTTTATTTTTTGAGGCAGGGTCTCTCACTAACCCTAGAGTTTCAAAATGGATAAGCTAACTGGCCAAGCAAGTCCTAGGGAGCCTCCTCTTCTGCACCATGCACCGGGAATATTGTCATACTTGCTTTTTTTTTCCCCCACGGGGTTCTGGGGATTGCAACTCAGGTCCACATGCTGTGCAGCCACCACTTACCCATGGAGCCATCACACCAGTCCTCACTTGGAGAGAACATCAAAAAATATAAATTCCATCGCCTCCAATCCCAACTAAATCACACTCTCTGGGAAGCACGGCTCAGGCACCAACAGTTTGAAAGCTTCTCTAGGTGAAAGCAGCAAGGGGCCGGGTGTTGGCACTTTCCCAACGCTGGCGATTACTCACTCGACCACAACAATTTAAACATGCGTCTCTCCGGTGCTTAAGCCATTTTATTTGAGTGTAATTGGTCCAGCTCTGAAAAGGTCATCATGAATTTGCAGGTGCAGCGTGAAGCCCAGTAGGAACTGTGATCAGGGAGAGGGAGGGAGAAAGGGCCACAGCTAAGGAATTGAGAAGTACATGGGGGGTGTGTGTGTGTGGTCGGGAGGTGGGTGCTTTAACTGAGAATAAGGGGGAGCCCCTGTGGCCTTTGGAGTTCCATCATGACAAGAGGCAGATCCTATATACCCAGGAAGTTCTGGCCATGAACACTCACCCATGTTCTCAGGCTTCTCCGCAACCACGGCCAGCATCAAGCATTCTGTAGGCTCACTCAGGGTTGAAAATAGCTCCAGCCCTTGCCTTGCTCCCGCAGACTAAATTAGAGGACTAACTCTTTGCCTCCTGGAAGGACTGTGGGGTCCCTCTTTCCTTCCTTTCTTCAGTTTGGGCAATCGATAGGATCAAATGGAGCTTTCTTCTCCCTTCCCTACCTGGAGCCATCTTACCTTTGCAAGAATGGCAAGAAGGAGAAACTGAGGCTGGCCCAGTGCCGGTGATGCTGCCTGTTCTGGTTGGGGGGGGAGGGGTTCCTGGCCTGCTCACTGCAGGTGGGGTAGAAAGGGGCAGGGGCCAGGACCTCCAGGACTTCCTTTCCCAAGTCTGAATTTGGAATTTGCTTTGAGCTAGTGTTCAGTCCCCCTCACTCGTAAACATGCAAATCACCCAGGTAATTGGGACACCTGAAGTCCATGTGAGCTCAATCTATCTAAATAATTCAGGCTTTGGGTAAATTACCAGAAACTCAGTGCAGTGGGGTTTGCACACTGGGGAAGGCCTGCCAGCGCCTTTGTTTCTAAATGGAAACTGTGTTTTCCTCTTGGCACCTGATATTTACAAAAAAAAAAAAAAAAAAAAAAAAAAAAAATAGCACCAGGCATCACCTAGTGGAACCACACTGTGGGGAGGTGTTCCATCTTCCTTGAAAGCCCAGCCTTGAGTCCCAGCCGAGCCCCATCCTGAAAGTCACTTGGCATTAGGGCTTCCCATAGAACTCAGGTGGCATTCTGTCAACCCCTCTGAAGGAGCCATTTTTCCCCCTAGATCTGGGGGCATGGCTGGACCCACCTAGAGGTGAAGAAAGGGTGATGACGTCAGACATCGAGGGCTTCGGGGGTTTCGGAGACATGTCTGTTAGGAAGTGGGTGAGAGGTTGAGTATCACGGGAAAAACTGGGTCCTAGAACCCTTTGGCATCCTTCCCATCAGGATGGAGCGGCTTTCTAAATTATAGCTCTTCAAACAGACGCGTGGAGGCTGCATAGGCGTTTGGGAAAGCGGCGCTCAGCAATGTTAACTCGACCTGCTTGCAGAATGACCTTGGACCCATCCAGACTCCGTTTCTATCCCCACACACCACCCCCAATTTTCTACTTTTCTGAGCCTGACAGCATGAAAACAAGGTCTTTGTTTCTGTCTTCCCGGGCACCTGCTGCTCTGGTCCCACCTACCTGAAGACTCACAGGCCTAGGCCTATGACATCATGAGTCTGGTAGCCGCGGAAACGGGCAATGAGGTCAGACAGCAGGGGTCTGATGGCTTTGGGCAAGGAAGGGATGGAGGGGTCAGTGTCTGCAGAAAGGAGCTTGAAAGGTATTACGAGGTGACACACGGGAGGAAAACGTAGCCAGCCAGCTTCGCCAAACAGGGAAAAGGCTGGGACTGAGACTCAAAGTGGATTAGCGGCCCCTGCCTGAGCCGCAACCCGCCCAGAGCCGGCACTGCACCCCGGAGCCTGATTGCCTATTCTGAGCTGGTTCTACTCGTAATTTGTTGGCTCAAAGGTCGGAATGGACTCCTAAGGAAGACAGATTTCCTAGTGGCCAATCCTTGGGGACTGAGCTCTCGAAACCAATTGGCCCAAATTTCAGCTGTGTTCAGGTTTTAAATTCCCACTGGGGTGAGAGTAGTTCACACGGGGGAGAGTAAAAGGAGCATCAGAGGGAAGAGGCAGTTGGGGGCTTTGAATCTGGGGGGCTGTATGTCCAGAAAGGGCAGAGGCCTCCCTGCAGGGGAGACAGGGAGGGACAGCGAGAGTTGATGGAGCCCCAGGAGACCCAGGGAACGGACACTTTATAAATCACAAGCTCCTTCGTAAAAATGGAGTTTAGCCTCCCCCAGCTTTGCTTTTGAATTTATTAGAGGTTTCATTTCCTTGGGTAATAATTCATTATCTCGTTCCCAGTCCAGGGAGCGGCGCTGGCCCAGAAGTGGCATTTACCTTCCTACCTCAAAGTGAAGCTTTTCTAAGCTGTGTCATCTTGTGATCACTCTCGTCCCCAGCCCCATGACAGCTGCATCCTTAACATGCCCCCGGACCCCAGAGGACCCCAGACAGGGCTGACCATGTGAAGGACGGCCCCAGCAGGGCTTCACAGTCTCCCCACCCCGCCTGCACCGTGCGCACTTCAGCCTGTCTCTCCCAAGCTGTGGGCTGTCTTCGGGGCCCTGCGCCTCTCTATTGTGACAGAGACAGCTGCAGACGGCTGAGATAGAGCTGTTCTTCCAGAGCCCAGATAACTGCTATGGGGGGGGGGGGCTCCTTGGAGAGCTGGGAGGGGGGACACACAGGTGACAGCTTAACTGGAAGATCCGAAAAAGCTATTTCAATCCCGTCTCCATGTGGGAGACAGGCGGATGCCCTTCTGTGGGATGAAACTTGCTCTTCTCCATCATCTTTGCTGAGGGAGGAGGAGGGGCCACTCACAGGGGCCAGGAGACTCTTGATTTTTCACGAGGAAAACATATTTTTCCAAATTCCATCTTGTCTGGAATCACACACACACACACACACACACACACACACACACACACAATCTGGTGTTAGCCAACCCCCACTGCAGAGCATGCCTTACCCAGGCTCATTTCTTCGGTGTGTTCTTGACCTTTGACCGGATGTATCAATGAACAAAAGGCAATTGTGGTCTCTGCTCAACTGATGGCCAAGTGGTCTGAGATGTATGCCGCACTGTTATTAACTATTTGAGAATTTCAGGTATGTAGACCATGTGTTTTGGTCACTGTCCCTTCCATCTTCATGCCCTTTATTGTTTCTTACTGAGTTCAGTTTGTGCTACCCCTGTATTCACAGGTGAGGGCCTGTCCACTGGTGTAACCTTTGACACTAGAGCATGGTTGACCTACTAGGGACCACATCCTAAATAATATCGACTCTCTCTCTCTCCTAGAAGCTGTTATTCATCAATAACTCCAAGCCCATGAGCCCCATTCTCCCTTCCTGTTGGATTGTTGACTGGCTTAACCTTATACACTGTTTTGTGTTGGTCCTCCCCATACTCTGGCTCTTACTCTTTCTGATCCCCCTTTCTTGATGGTTTCTGAGTCGTGTGCATCGGTGTGAGTGTGTATGTATGTGTGCTTGTGTGCAAGCAAGTGCATGTGTGTATGTGCTCGTGTGTGTGTGTGTGTGTGTGTGTGATATAGATGTTTTATTTTTGGCTGAGCAGTCCTCAGGGAAGAAGAGAGGGTCTCACCCTTCTCCAGAACTGGCTACCCACACATTCCATTTCCACCCTACAGAGGAAAGGGTTGGGGAAAAGGGAGTGGGAAAGAAGGCCCAGATCCCACAGGGGATTTCCTATAAACCACCAACGGTGGCCAAGGATGCTTTAGTACTGGCCAGTGGGCTAAGAACTTGCAGAGAGGTTGGGGTCTACTCGTGCCCAGTTTTCTCCTTGTGACCACCAACTCACCACGGCTCAGGCCAGTGCACCCGAGCTCTACCAATGGAAGAAAGGCAAGGAATATTGGAGTCCAACTACACACCTAACCAATTCCCCATTCCTGCCTTCTCCACTCACTGCCAAGAACTGTAATAGATTTAGGGAGGGGTGCTCTTGACCCCTCTTATGTGTGAGTCTTGTTTATCAAAATGGTAGCATGCAGCAAGTGTGCATGGCTGAGTGGTCCCTTCAGGTGGGCAGTAGCTGACCTCCTGGCAGCACAGCTGGGTATCTCCACCACGGGAAGCTGCCCCATGTAACATCTGAGCATCTCCTGGTAGCCCTAGAGAGACACTGCAGGAGGCTGTGGCCGGGGTACTGTCCTGACTGCTGTCAGAGGAGTCTCCCTGGGGTCTCCTGGCATGTGTCTCTGTCATTTCTAGTTAACATCACCTACAGGCAGATCTCTTTCTTGCCATTCCTGATGACTTCCTCCTACTGGGACTGTTTCCATCCCCAAAGTGAAAGTAGAGCCTGGGTAGACCCTCTCAGAGGTCTGAGTTCAAGACCAGGCTCTGCCGTGAGCCACATGACTTCAGGGGAGCCACACAATTTCCCTGAGCATGGACAAGTTCATCTGTTAAAAGGGCAGAGGAGTGGTTAGCAAGATGGCTCAGTCTGTACAGAGCTTGCCTTACAAACACGAAGTGCCAGATTCAATCCCCCCAATCCATTTGAAAACCAGGCATTGGACCAGAAGAGGGGTCCCTGAAGTGCTTTTTGCCAAGCCTGACGACATAAGTATGATCTCTGGAACCCACTTGATAGAGAGAACCCACTCCAGCAAGTTGTCCTGTGACCTCCACCCATTTGCTGTGGCACATGTGTGCCTACATACATACTCATGTGCACACACAAATGCATAGACACACATACACACTAATGAGACCACTTGTCTGTACTGTGATCGAGTTTCCTAACACAGTGGGCACATTGTAGCACTCAAATAGGTATTGGTTTCCACTCCTCTGCCAATCAAATCCAAGTAGTTGATATAGCAGCATCCTCAGAAAACTTGCTAGAAATCTGATTCCCAAGCTCAGCTCTAGACCAATACAGCCAGGCTTTCTGGAAGGGTCCAGCTATCTATGTTCTAACAGGTCCTTTGAATGGCTTTGTCCCATTTGGAAGTGCGAGCAGCAAGGGTGTGACATTAAATGCCACATAAAATAGAGCACAGCCACCTTCATGTCGTGTGTCTGCGGAGGGAGATAATACATGTGTGAGGGCGGTCTGCTGAAGCATCACAACACCCTGTGTGCTTGGTCCTGATGCTGATGGCACACCACACAGAGGTAGAGACATGTTCGTGAGATGGAACTGGTGGAATCTAACCTCTTGTGTTCTGTCTCCAGAAGCAGTGGGCCTGCTTCCTGGGAGAGTAAGGCGATGGGAGGAAAGGGGTATGGAGGGGCCCCAGAGCAGCACAGGACAGGGTGTGTCTGGAGAATCAGGGCCATACAACCACTTAGTGACAGGCATATCTAAAGTGGGGTGTTTGCACTTCCAGCCTTAGCTTTGTTGAAGCAGTAGCTTGTACTGCAGAAGTGGACAGGCAGAATAGAAGCAGCCCAGGAGGTCAAAGGGCAGAACCTGGAGGAGGAAGGAATAGTTACATCAGACAGAAAGATGAAACGCGGGGGGAGTAATTCTATTTGAGGACTTCTTTAAGCTCATGTTCTCTGATGTAACAATCCTACAGCTCCTTACCTCTTCGCATGCCTCTGCCAACAATGCAAATCAGAGGTGTCCTGGGCTAATGCTTGTTCACTGTCCATATTGTTCACCAGGCTGTACACTCCATGGTGGCAAGGATGATGGCCCATGAAGAAGCCAGGGTTTATGATGGGACCGTGGTACCTGGCATGAAACATACAACTGATGTTTGCTGAATGGATGAATGGATGGGTGGGTAGATAGATAGATGGTTGGATGAATAGATGAGCAGATGGATGAGTGGATGAGTAGGTGGATGGTTGAATGAAGAAATGGGTTGGTACGTGGATGGGTGGATTGGTTGATGAATGGATGGATAGAAGTATGTATGTATGTATGTATGTATGTATGTATGTATGTATGTTTGGATGGATGAATGATGGAAAGATGGACAGATGGATGGGTGGGTGGGTAGATGGATGGGGGATAGAAAGATGGATGGATGAGTGGATGGGTGGATGGATGGATGGATGGATGGATGGATGGATGGGGTATGGACAAATGAATAGATGGGCGGATGGAGAGATGGCTGCATGGATGAACAAGCGAAAACACTGGCAGCATGCCTTCTCCCACTGTGATTCACGATTGTCACATCTGTTTTCCTTCTAGTCGGAGATCCCAATGGCCACCCAGACTCTTAATTAGCTGCATGTTATCATTCACAGGACAATGACTGGTTTCATGTGTTTGGTGGCACCCAGTCAGATTTTATTTCTTATTCTTTTGGAGAGGCAGGGTCTCATGTAGTAGCCCAGGCTGGCCTGGAACTCATTCTGCAGTGGAAGATAGCCTTGGACTTCTGATCCTCCCACCTCTACCTCCCTGGTGCCAGAATTACATGCTTGGTTATGTGGTGCTGGGAACCAAACCCAGAGCTTCACATACGGGAGGCGAGCTCTCACTTCCACAAACCGCATTACTATCTTGTCATGCATATCCTTGCTCACAGAAAGTTCTCAAGAGTTCATCTATGATCTCAACACTCAACTCAAGCGGTAGAGCCAGGAAGACTGAGTTACAGCCAGCCTGGGCCTGTAGGGAGAAATAAGAGCGGTGGGTGACAGATATGCACATGGATTCTAACACCCTGAAGCTGAGCCAAGCATCCTCATTCTCAGGCACGAGAACAGAGCCAGGGCAGAATTCCACCTTCCCCAGCAGCTCAGTCTGCAGAGTGGAGAACTTGAAGATTCAAGGTAAACAGTTCCTGCCAAAGGCCTCTACTTGACCCTCTTTGTAAACCTAAGATCGTAAGTAAACCCTCAATTAACCTCTTCTCCCAGATTCTGCTCAATACAAAAGGTTTCACACCAAAGGGGAATGCTATTTTCAAACTACCTCTGTTGCTATATGGATAGCCAGCCAGAATAGGTCAGCGCTCTGCCTGTGTGGCCAGAAATACCTGTTCTCGGCTGCCAAGGAGGTAGAAAAGGCCATGCTACTAGGGAGGTGCCTGTGTCCCTGCCCACTGTTGACCTCCCAAGCTTCTCTTGTGGTGTGGGTGCAGGGGGGGCATTTTCACCTGTTTTGGAAGTCTCATTGAAAGGATCAGGCCTCGGGGATGGAGAGACGCTCAGGAGTAAAGTGCTTGCTTTATAAGCTGACTACCTGCATTCAGAGGCACAGAACTCATGGAAACATCAGGCACCTGAGGCTGGAGAGATGGCTCAGTGGTTAAGAGCTCTGGCTGCTCTCCCAGAGAACCCAGCATCCATATAGGAGTTCACAACTATTTGTAACTCCAGTCCCAGAGGCTCTAACTCCTCCTCCTGGCTTTCTTGGGTACTGCACACATGGGGTGCACATACATACATGATGTCAAAACACATAAAAATAAATAAAAATTTAAAAGTCCTTGGAGCCAGAGATTAGAGAAACAAACCTTGTGTCTTGGGGACAGAGAAAAGGTAAAGATAAAAATAAAAATTCAGGTGCAGTGGCATGCACCTATCACCAAGCACCAAGGTGGGGATGGAAGGCTCCCTGGGGCTCACCGGCCAGCCAACCTAGCTACATCAGGGAGCTTCAGGTTTAGTGAGAGACCCTGTCTCCATAATAAGGTGGAGAGTGATTGCGGAAGACATGAGAGATCAACCTCTGGTATGCACAGACACACACACACACACACACACACACACTCACACACACCACCACCACACCATACCCCTGCCACAAGGTCCTTGTTTTCTCTTTTCTTCTACGGGCTCCCAGATATTTCTTGATCAACCCACAGCCATCTTCAGTAGACAAAAGGGTGCATTCGCATACAAATGGATGGACAGATAGACAGGCCCAGGAATTGTGTTTGGGGAACATGCCAAAGCTAGCATCTCAACCTTATTTTCATCCTTAACTTATTTAGCATGAACCAAAAGGTCAGGCTGCTGTGTTCAGGGCACCTTCCAGGCAAGGAGCCAAGAGACGAGAAGAGCAAAATAAGATGATGTGGCGAGAGGCAACGCAGCAAAGGTCGCTTTACCCCAAAAGGCCTCATCTCCAGGCAGAGGGACATGACGTGGAGATATTGATTTGCCTTAGCTGCACCCTCTGTATATTCATGAGGCTGTGACTTTGATATTCTCAGGAGTGTTCTAGATCTGAATGTATTGACCAGGGTGGAAGCCTGTTTCTTATCTAGGAAGCAAAGGTATTAATGGAAGCCAGGGAAGGCAAGGGATTGGAGAAGGGGACAAGTAAGGAATAGTATGCAGCCATTTAAAATAGACGAGGGCCTGAGAGACAGGTGTGTGGATAAAGATGCTTCTGTGCCGAGTCTAACTCTCAGAGTTTGATCCTTGGGACCCACAGGGTAGGAGGAGACAATCAACCTCGACAAGTTGCAGGCTGTCCTCTGACCTCCATAACTCTATAGAAATGGCCCTCCCAGCACAGATGGTGTGTGTGTGTGTGTGTGTGTGTGTGCGTGCGCGCACGCGTGTGTGCACAAGGAGCCTTTAATGACCTGGAAACTGCTCACAATGTAAAATTAAGCTCGAAAAAGATTACTATGTATTTGGGGCCAGCCACACACTATTTGTTGAAGGACTGGGAAGAAATAGACCCAAAGCTTCTTAATATGCCTTTATTCGGCCTAGTTTTGATTTTTTTCTTCATTTAAATACTCCTTAAAAGAAAAACTTAAGATGTTCTCCAATAAATTCTAATTATGCAGACATATCAATTCAAATTTTATGTATATATGTATGACTGCACCTGATTGCCACTGCAGTTAATCATTTGGCCTGTAGTCTCCAGAGCTCTCGCTACAATATGAATGGATAACTGAGTACACACGGGCTTGGCATTCCTTGTCTGAAATCCTGGAGACCCGATATGTTTCATAACTTTCCCTAAGTGTGAAATAGCTGTATATCCATCATCAGAGGACTTGGGGACAGGATCCTGTGTTCAAGCAGAGCGTTTGTCTGTATTGCTTAGTGTTTAACTATACACCTGGCCTGGAAGGGATGCTGGGCTTTAGGGACCCTGCACTTCCACATGGGCCCAGGCTGACGGGATTGTTCACGTGTGGTGTTATGTTAGTTTTTTTAAAAGTATCAGATTATGTGCTTAGAAATTTCAGGTCGGAGGAGGGAACTGTGCTCAGTCCAAACATCCTGTTTCATGTCTGCTACTGGGACAACACGCCCTGATAGAGCAGCCTGGTGGAGGAAAGGTCCATTTAGCTCTCAGTTCCAGATCACAGTCTGTCACATCAGGGAAGATCAAGGCAGGGACTTGAAGCAGCTGCTCGTCACAATCAGGAGCAGAGAGAAATAAATGCACGTGTGTTTGGTGCTGGGCTAGCTCTCTCCGCTCTTATACAGCCCAGAACTGACCTAGGGAATAATTCCTCCCACAGTGGCATGGGAAAATAACTGCTCGAAGACATCCACTAGTCAACCTTATGTAGACAATTTTCTTGCTGATACTCTCTTTGCAGGTGATTCTAGATTGTGTCAAGTCGACAAAGTCAGCCATGCCACATGGGCATGTATATACATAAGGATTTTCAGAATACAAGGAAGGAAGTAGAATGTTGTAGGGTACAGCAGTAACCCCTACACTTGGGAGACAGGGCAGAGGGATCCGATGGAGACTCAGTCAGTGTGGTAGTTATAGAAACGGAGGAGACAGATGGTGGAGTATGGCCCCCAGGAATTTCTAATGGGTGGAATATAGAGTTTGGGAGAAAAAGGAACATCCATGGTAGCATGGAGCCATATTGCCTGAAGGAGGGACCAAAAGGGCCATTCTGTTGCCCATGGGCTGTTCTCCAATAATGTTGGTGACTCCCTCTGAGCATGACATCTCGTGCTCAGTCAGTAACAGTATGCTATTCAGGCAGTGGAGGTGTGTGTGTCTCTGTGTGTGTGTGTCTGTGTGTGTGCTTTCACAGAAGTCTGTGGAGAGTGATCGCCTTGATATGTCACATAGCGACGGACCCAAACAGCGTCTGATCTAGTTGAGAGATGCATTACTAAGGGCACCCTGGCATGGTGGCACACTGCTGTAATCTCAGCCCTTAGAAGGAGGCAGGAGGACCAGGAGTTCAAGGTCATCCTCTGGCTATATAGCAAGTTCAAGGCCAGCCTAGTCGTCTACAGGAGACTTTGCCTCAAACAAAACAAATGAAAAACTGAAAGGCTCAAGGCCAAGACCCAAGATGACAAGGGGAACAGCCAGCCTTAGGAAGTACCTGAGAGTCTCCTGAGTGCCCCCTGGTGGGAAGTTTGGGCAAATGGCACTATGAAGAGACCAACTACATTCCAACCTTCTCCATTGCTGATCCACATCTTGCTCCTGGCTCCCTTAACATCCATATGATTGGATGGGAATTGCTCAGCAGTCAAGCCTCTGAGCCACAGACATCAGGAGACAGGGTGAGGAGTGTTGGTGTCAATCAGCACACAGCAAGTCTCAGAACACCCATGTTTCTTTGCGAGAGCTGGGGCAGAAATGAGGAGACAGTTTTGCACAGAAGAAACTACATGCAAATAACACTTCAAAAAACAAAAATCTCCCAACTGGGTGTGGTGGGCCATACCTATAACCCCAGGATTTTTTGATAACGAGGTAGGAGGATCACAAATTCAAGGCCAGATTGGGCTACACAACAAGGGTCCAGTATCAACAATAACAGTAACAACAGACCCTAGTGGTCCCAGATATCAATAAATAGAGTGCCAGAGTAGACAGGTGAGGAGGAGGAAGCTGCAAGGTCCCCCAATAAACTTCTACAATCAGGAGGCTGGGCCTGCCAAGGAAATAACTGGGTGTTGTCAATGATGTCATGAGTCTTTGGGCTAGAGAGCTGTGGTAGATGTTGGTGCCTGTTACTTCAGGCGTTTAGGACACAAATATTGATTTCTGGACTCAAAGATCAGCACACAGAGTCCACAGCAGGGCAGCTTCACAAACGGCATTTTCTCTACTGGTCAGTTTAGGCTTGTAGACTGAGGGATTGCTTTAAAAATAAACTGTGTGACTCGGTGTGTGTGATGTGTGTGTGTGTGTGTGTGTGTGTGTATGTGGGCACACATGCCATGGCGTGCTTGTGGAGGCCAGAGAACAACTTACAGCTAGTTCTCTCCCTCTGCCATGTAGGATCCAGGAACTGAACTCGAGTTGCTGAGCTTCACAGAAAACATACTATCCTTTGAGCCATCTCTCAGGCCCTCACTTTGATTTTGAGGCAGTGTCTCTCATTTCTATTGGATGATGCTCCTGGCTAGCTGGCCTGGGACTTTCCAGGCAATTCTCTTGTCTCTATGCCTCCTGTCTTATTGTAGGAACACTGAGGTTACAGACTTGTGCCAAGGCATCTGGATATTTAAGTGGATTCTGGGTCTGAATGCATGTTAGTCTCGTGTGCGGCTTTCATGCACGGGGCCTTTTCACTGGTCCAAGAACGGACTACTTTTGACAGAGTCCAAGAGTAGAAATCTAATGAGCAGCCAAGTCCATGTGACCCTGAGGTGGGAGGCATGTAGTCCTGGACCCTGGGGACTGGATAAGAATGGAGAAGCAAGGTCCCCAAATTATCAGGGTCCCCACATCCTACTAGGGTCCCCTAGTCATATCACACACTCTCTCTCCAGCCCCTGCTTCTGTTGATGAGGCCAGTGTATACGCATGGGTAGGAAGTTACATTGTGGAAGCTTCCTGTCTATCAGTTGATCTATCAGCAAACACCTCTAGCTGGTTAGCTTTGTGCCAGGCCTCTGCTAGGCACCGTCATAGGAGAGGCTCTCAATAAATATTTGTGAGCTTTTGGGAATATAAA
The DNA here is from genome assembly GCF_950005125.1 of Chionomys nivalis. Classification (NCBI taxonomy): domain Eukaryota; kingdom Metazoa; phylum Chordata; class Mammalia; order Rodentia; family Cricetidae; genus Chionomys; species Chionomys nivalis. The sequence continues at coordinate 94,582,424 of NC_080092.1, read as the reverse complement.
CCTATGAGCCTTCCCTGGGCTGAACGCCAGCTCCCCCCTCCAAGTAATTCCAGCAATTTCCCTGGAAGCAGTGTCCAGGGAGAGGGGGTGCAGTGGAGCAAGAATTGCAGATGCCCAGAAAGGGGAAGGTGTGGTGTCCCTCCCACACCAGCATCTACCAGGCTCGCTGAGTTTAGCTCCCTGTCCTTCTGCCAGCTTCCAGAAAATACACAGAGCCACTGGCTTTGCTAAACACCATCTCTCAACCCTGGCCTTTGCCCCAGTGTGTGCCTTTCTCTCGGGCGATTAGTCCCGCTAACTCGGTCTGCATTTTTGACTGTGGGCTTCTGTCATGTGAGTCCCCACGTCCAGTGGCTTTAGGGGCTCATGGATCACAAGGTCCATGCCGAGGCAGCCACGTCCATGTGGTCACACTTGGTTATAAATATCTATAGAGTGCAATACCAAATAATTGTGGGGCATATTTCACCCTGCCTGTTGAACACATCGCAAGAAAGGAATTGATCCCTGCTGTTCCATTTATTAGATGGTGTAATACCACAAAAATCGTTTCCACAATATCCCAAACTAAATCATTTATTCTTGACAAAAATCCAATAAAGAGCTCGATCCTTCTCCATAGGCAGATAAAGTACAGATTAATGGGGCTGCCTAGATCAAAAAATACTGGGAAAATGAAAGTGAGATAGAGAGAGAAAGCTCCTTCCTCCTCCTCACTTCCCCAAGGCTGCCTCGGCTCAAGGTTTTATTACAAAAAGCCGCCTAAGTATTACAGGCTAATCCGTAAATCCCAGCCTAGTAAAATATGTGACGGATTTGTAAATCGTGCCCTTTTACAAATCAGATTGAACTTTTTTTTTTTTTTCTCAAAGAGTTTGCCTTTCTTCTTCCCCCTCTCTTCTCACTTTCCCCTGCCTGGATGCTGTCCCAGACTCCACTGTCCCAGACTCTGTCACCAGAGCCTAGGTTTCCCCACCATCTTTTGAGGTTGGCTCAGCCCTGCTCTTTGACCCCCTTCTTACCTGATGTATGGAGGGTTGGAATCAGATGGATCAAGAGTCTGGTGTACATCACTATGCACAAGGAAGTCAGATGCTGGGGGCAGCATCTAGGCTGAGGTTGGCATCAGGCATACCAGGAGGCATACCAGGCATACCAGGAGCAGCAAACTAAAGCACCACCCGTGCACATGTGTCTCTGTGTCCCATTCCAGCTCTTATGCACATTGAACCACACGTGATGTGTAGTTCCTCAAGGTCCATCCAAAGGGACGATCTAAAGCTCTCCACTGTACACATCAGTTCCCGAGGATCTAAGGACCTCAGTGTGCCCTGGATCAAGACTAAGCATGTTCCTTGGATACAGGACACACCATCATAAATCCATCCAAGTCTGGGAAAGTAGCTAAGTTACCCATCTTGCACATTCTGCTTAAAGTTGTGTTTGCTCGGGCTGGTTTTAAGCAGTCACTGTCCACTATTCCCCTCATAGAAGCCAACAGACACGTCAACAACTGGCTGGCTGGACAGTCATTTGGTTCTGTGCTTGAGTCCCAGATTTGGCACTTTCTAACCTGTGGGCATTGGCCAAGCCACACAGTCTTTCCTAGGCTGTTTCCCCAAAAGAAAATGGGAATGATATTAGCTATTCCATAGTATAGATTGAGTCAACGCTAAGCATCCCTCCTTCAGTAAGGCTATGGAGAAAGTTTGAGGATGCAGAAAAACCCAAAAAGCTGCAGGGTGGATAGCCTTCCCTCTACCCACAGCAGTAGCAGGCTCTCAGCCCTGCTATGGGAGCCTAGCTGGAGCCTGGCAGAAAGTCTTTAAGGGAGCCCACACTGCAAACTGCTGAGGAGCAGAGGATGCTGGGACCACTCCTGCTTGGTGCTATGTCTTGAGTCATTTTTATCCTGCGAGATTGTACCCAAACACCCCAACAAAAAATATCTGCTCCCTCTTGTCATGGATTTTCAAAGCCAGGGGAAAGCGTGAGCTGGGATGGTTGCCTGGCAACTTTCCTTCCAGATCCGGATTCCCATGACCATCACCTCCACCACACACATGGGTGCAGACACACACACACACACACACACACACACACACAGAGAGAGAGAGAGAGAGAGAGAGAGAGAGAGAGAGAGAGAGAGAGAGAGAGAGTTTGGCCCATTCAGTATGAAAGCAGGCTGGACAGGAGGGAGGGAAGGGTACTGGGACCAGCAGTTCCTGGAATGGTGTTTTGCAGCTTTACAGAAAGGCAATAAAATGGTAATTGCCTTAGAACTCTAACTGCAGCTCCCTCCACCCTTACCCATTCCGTTCTTCCCTTTGCCCTTGCAGGATGGAGCTGTCCCTCAGATTCTAGAGTGGCAGTTGCTGAGAAAGCCATTGCACTGCTCCACCTCCATCTTGTTGAAGGAATGTGGTGGGTGCTTCCTGAGGACCCGAGTTTGGGTCCGCGGCACCCATATATAAAGATGGTTGCAATGTCTGTCTGTCCCTCCAGTACTGAAAGGGGATTCAGGGAGCTCACTAGGCAGCCAGCCTCGCTGATTCAGTGAAAGACCGTGTCTCAGAAAGTTAGGTGGAGAACCAAAGAAGACACCAGCTTGTTATCTTTAGCCACTGCACGAGCCCGTTCACGCCCACACAGACACGCGTGTATACGTTATGTGCATTCACGCTCGTGTGCACAAGTGGTTGATTTCTAGGGAGATGTGGAAGAAAGGGGAGACAGAGGAAGGGAGAGGGGGCAGTTAGATCCATAGGACCTCATTCTCTCGGCACATCACACTTCAGCGAGACCCAGAGAATTCAAGCTGCCCAGTGTGAGCAGGGATGGAAAGGAACACAGGGTTTCCGGGAGAGGAAGCCCTTTGAAAAACAGTATATGGACAGGACATCTACTTCCCAGGAGCATCCTAGAAAAGGCAGGGCTGTGTTTCGGGAAGCAGAGGGATGCAGAACATGACCTCAGCTACCCCCACAAAGCCAGGGTGCCCTTCCATTCCTGCAGCAGCCATCAGACATCCCCTGCTTCCCTCATTAACCTTTTTACCTTCCGGTTTTCCACTGAGAGTTCTCCTCGGGGACCTAGAGAGATGCAGCTGAGTACCTTTCTGCTGACCCTGATCACAATGGGGCAGCTCAGAGAAGTGTCCTGGCGCCATTGTCCTGTGGAGCCTCCCAGGCATTTGCTCCTGCCCTTTGGGGTCCTGACATTGAGAGGCAGTCTGCAGCCATTCTGACCATGGTATTAACAGAGCTGTGGGTGACAGTGGTGGTGGACAGTCAGGCAAGGGAGGGATAAGCACAGGGCCCTGAGCCCCTGGGTAGTGTCCATGGAGAGGAAGCAGGTTCCAAAATTTTGTGGTTGGGGGAAAAAGAATCTAATGAGACACTGTATTTTGAAGGTCTGATATAAGAGCATTTACAAAATGACTTCAGGACAGATGGCTTGAAAGGGGGAATCTGAATGAGGGACTCTCATTCAGGTGCATGTCCATTCCTCCACCTACCCACCTCCCTAAAGGTCCAAGTTAACAGGACATGGGAGGGGGAGTGGAGGGTCTTGGAGGCTGGGTTCAAACCCCTTGGTTACTACCTGGTCCCATTCACACGCTTATGTTGCCTTAAACAACCAGGTCCTGCTTGGTCACATGGTCTGATTCCCTTTAGGAGGATTAAAAAAGCTTAATTACATGTATGTATTTGTGTGTCAGCACACGTCATAGTCTGCACGTGGAGGTCAATGGACAACGTGCAGAAGTCGCTTCTCCTATGTGGGCTCAGGGGATTGAACTCAGGTCGTTAGTCTTGCTTGCAAGCATCCTTACCAATGGAGCCATCTCCCAACCCCACCCTGAGAGGTTTTACAGGGAAGGAAGGCAGTTAGCAAGCCCAAGAGAGTATCACTTATGCGGCGGCCTCAACGAAGCCTGTCTGTGTAGGGTTAGGCTATTCTCATTTCCCCAACTCATCAAAAGCAGCAGAGATCAGGCCAGTGGGGCGGGCCCCTGCCATCCTTGCTCCTGCCATCACCCATAAGATCACAGGATGATTTGGGTGGAGGGACCGGCAGAGCATACCCATCAGGGTCAGGGCGGGTTTCTCAGTAACTTCTTATTTATTGGCCTCCTCCAGTCCCGCGGTCGCCAGTTCTGTTCAATATTTTATTCTTGTTGTACCTGCTCAGAAGCAGAGCTGCGGGCAGTTTTGATAAATGGATTGAAAGGAAGGTTTGTCTGGTTTCGCCGAAGCTTCTATAAGTGCCTCTGGATCTTAGGCTGAAATGATATTTTCCCAACTTCCTGCTGTGATCTTACTCCCCAGCGGCGCTTCTCTTTCTCCCTGCTCGCTCTCCCTATGCATGCCACCTCCCAACCCCCAAGCAGGCACACACGTGCCAGGTTGCACAGATCTGTAGACTCACTCAGGACCACTCAGGGCACCACTGTGTGAGGGAGCAGAATGTATCTTCCTATTGGAGCCCATGTGACACTCTTACGCACAGATGTGCCCTCGGTGCACACGAGGGCAGATGTGCATGCCGTCTGAATTCAGCTAGTCTGACTGCAGGGGAGTTCTGGATGAGCACACGTAGAGATGAGCAGATCCCAAGAGGGAGAAGCCTGGAACTCTGGAAATCTCTGCTGAAGCTCCCATGAGCTTCAAGGAGCCCTGCCCCCATCAGCTGGATACCTCCAGCCTTCCCCCTCCCTCCTCTGCCTGCCTGCCTGCCGGCCTTGGAGGTCCCACTGGGCCAGCTGGAAGCTGTATTCAACCACATCTGAAATGGTTCAGGATCTGGATCTGTGCCTGGCCGCCTGCCCTTTTCCATAAATAACTTGCTGAGCCTGGCTCCTTGCCCTCCTGGTGATGTCATTGGCGTGGGCCCGGTGATGAAGTCATAGGCTTCCCTTCCCTGGGCCCTCCCTTTGGGTGGAGTGTGAGTCTCCCCGTCCATCTTGTGGGTCCCCCGCCATTTGCTGGGAAGCTGCCTGTCTGCACCTCTTCCTGTTCCCATCCGGCCAGGTATTGGATACAGGCTCTCCACCATCTGGACCGACTAAACATGATGGTGCCAGACAGCTCTCATCTTCCCTCCCCATTGTTTCCAGGTGACAGCAGACTTTTCCGTTTCAAGGGTGGCAGAGAGTTGGCAACTGGATGCAGCTGTATGCAAGCCGTCCCAGCTGGGTGACATCAGACGAAAGTCTTTGCACCTCTGTGCCTCGGTTTCCTCATCTTTAAAGTGAAGATAGTAGTAGGCACTATCCCAGGGCTGGCTAAGTCTTCTGTGGGTCCACGCGGTGGAACACCGAGCCTGGAGTATCGGTGCGCTGAGTGGGCCCATCATGTGACTACATTTCCATGAAGCTCTAGGGTTGTGTGTTTTCTTCCCTGTGACTTCACTGTGGTGCTCATGTCCAGAGTGGGCACATTTCCTTGGCACATTTCTTGCTGCGTCACCAAGGATGACCTTGAACTTCTGACCCTTCCACCTCCATCTAAGAAGTGCTGGGATTCCTTATCCCTATATAGTTGACATTTTTCACTCACTTCTGGTACTACTTGCCTTGGGAAAGGAAGCTGGAAGAATCAGGGAGTTGAGGCTCTGGTGGAGCATCTCTGAGGTGTTCAAACCCTGACTGTCCTGTACCTATGGACAGAAGGAAATGGTCCTCCTCCTTGGATGATCTCAAGGGAGCTCCTATGGTGTAGGAGTTCCTTATGTTTATGTGTTGCTTTCATTGGTTAGTGAATAAAGAAACTGCCTTGGCCTAGTTGATAGGGCAGAACTTAGGTAGACAGGGGAAGACAGAACTGAATGCTGGGAGGAAGAAAGGCGGAGTGGGACAGAGACACCATGGAGCCACCAGAGACAGACAGACGTGCTGAATCTTTCCCGGTAAGCCACTGTCACGTGGCAATACAAAGATTAATAGAGATGGGTTAAACTGAGATTTAAGAGTTAGCCAATAAGAAGTTAGAGTTAATGGGCCAAGCAAGTGTTTTAATTAATGCAGTTTCTGTGTGATTATTTTGGGGCTAAGCTAGCTGGGCAGCTGGGACGAACAAGCAGCTTCCTTGCAACACTCCTAGGATTGTCCTTATTTTCTATATGAAGAAAATGAGGCAGGCCTGGGGAGCTATCTCAGCCAGTAAAGGCTTGCTGTGCAAGTGCGAGGACCCGAGTGCAACGCTCAGAACTCACACATAAGCCAGGCACAGAGGCGTGTTCTCAGAATCCCAACCCTAGGGGATGAGGCTAAGTCGGTCCCTCCCTGGGGCTCATTGGCCAGCCAGCCTAGCTAACCTGTGAGCCCTGGGCCAGAGAGAAGGTCAAGGCACTCTGTCTCTGTCTCTTGCTGCCCCCCCCCTTCACACACACACACACACACACACACACACAAACTGAGGTAGAGAAATTAAGCATCTTACTACAGGGACAAACATCAATGGCATCCTAAGACACCATGGACTTGCCCAGAACCCTTGCCTGATTCCCAGTTGTGTGCACCAAGAGTGTTCCCTAGAGATCATATCTCTGAACTCAGTAGTAGAGGTGAGGCACGTTTTCTGGGTCCCACGTGGTGGCCATGGAGCCTCAGGAACTGGGTCAGTGAGATACACACCAGATTTTGATGATTTTGTATGGGAAAGAGAACACAAGAAAGCTCAGGAATAATTCCTTGGGATTTATTATGCGTCGAGCTGATAATGTTTCTCATGTGTTGAGCTAACTAAAGTATGCCATTACCATCACCTACTTCCTTTACTTTTATGAGGTGGTTATCAGAGGTTTAAAACCTCTTGCATGGATCTGGTTAGATTTCTCTCGGGTGGCTGTGTTCTGGTGCCTGGCTGAGTACTGAAGAGGGTTTGGTATTTTTCCCTGGCCAGGTTTCTGACCCAGTTAGCAGAATGCCATCAAAGATGAGGGCTGCTGCCTTCTGCCAAAGTAGCCACCCATCCCTGCTCTGGGGTTTAAGGGATAGATCAGTTGATCAGGTAAAGCTGCTTAACTTCCTCTTCATATGTGATCCAGAACGCTGAATTCGGCCTTACATTCTTGGGAGAGAACCTCGAATTGTCCAGGTGCCGAATGGATGCCACGCCCTTGGTCGGGGCCACACCTAGCAGTATTGCTGTCTGGGTTCCGTGCTATCGCTCATTTGTCCTGAAGCCTTGGTTCTATTCTCCATTCACATAAATCTTACTCATTCTTCAAAACCCAAATCAGAAGTCACCCCCTCCAGGAAGCCTTCCCAGGCTCTTTTTGTATATGTATGTTGTGTTGTGTCTGTGCATACATGTATCTGAGTCCATGACATGTGCATATGTAAAGGCCAGAGCGAGACTTGGGTGTCGTCCTCTATAGCTCTCCATCTTATTCCAGGGTCTCTTGTCTTTTTGGCTAGGCTGGCTGGCCGCAGAGCATTCAGGATCTATCTGTCCATACCCTAAACAACTTTGGTGTTACAGGCCTGTGAAGCCATGTCCAGCTTTTTTTTTTTTAAAAAGTATATTTTATTATCTAATATGTGTATATATTTGTGTGCTTGTACCACATGTTTGCCTGGTGTCCACAGAGGCCAGAAGAGGGCCTCAGATCCCTTGAAACTGGAGTTTAGAGTTGTGAGCTGCCATGTGGGTGCTGGCACTAGAACCTGGGTCCTCTGGAAGAGCAACCAGTGCTTTTAACCACTGAGCCATCGCTCCAGCCCCCATGCCCAGCTTTGTATGTGGTATTGGGGGTTCAAACTCAGGTCCTCAGATCCCCATGCCTGCAAACGCCACCGTGCCATCGCTCTAGCTCCCACAGCACCTTCAATGTGCATTTCAATTATGCTGGACCATCAGAATTTATCAAAATGTTACTAAACCACGGATGAGGACCTTCCCTGAGAAAAAGTGGTATGAACATAAATCTCCATTCTCTGACAAGGTAACTACTGGGATAATTCTTAATTTCATGTGGGAAAAATGAGGTGCAGAGCAATGAAGTAGCTCACCAAGATGGAAGAGTTTAAAAGCAGAGAAAGCAGGACTGGGGCACTTCAAGTCTAGTTTCAGGCCGACTTTCTTCTGAAGACCAAGGGTCTCAATTACAGCCGTGGTGTCCCTGGTAGCCCTTAAGGGACAACAGCATGAACCAGGGCACCCGTTCACCCACTACTAAAATCCCCACGGCACCCAGCCAGGTCCTGCATACAGTGGGTGGCCAATAAATGTTGCCTGAATTATATCAGGAATGGGATGGTGGCTCTTCACTGCCCCCATCTCTACGGTGCCTTGCTGGTGTCCAGATCTTACCCTGGCTCCACACAGCTCCGTCTGCACTGTCAGCCCAGTGGCCTCTCTCTCTCTCCATCGCCTCCCCAGGGTCCTCTCTGCACCTGCTTAACACTCAGTTACTGTCATTCGACCTCTGCCAGCCGGGAATTAATTCCCCAGGTTACCACTGCATAAAAACCAAACTCTCCTTTTATAGTCTCGGCATGTGATGCCCTTTCTTTTTATGCAGGCCCCACCACACTGCCGGGGAATAAATAAAGACAGTGCAACTTTCAGCATCTTTTATTTACTGTAGGCTGCAGACTCCCTGGGCCTGGAGTTATACAGAAGCCCAGCCGCTGTGGCCAGGTGCAGGGGAGATGAGGGGCACCAGAAGGATTCTGGGTATGGGACTTCTAAGCCTTGGGGCTTCATAGATCCTCTGCATGTCCTGTCCTCACCAGAGATTCTCAGACCCCTTTCTGGGGCTGTGTGTGTGCGTGTGTGTGCGTGTGTGTGCGTGCGTGTGTGCGTGTATGTGTGTGTGTGTGTGCGCACGCATGTGCTTATTCATGGGGAGAGACAGGGTCTCTGGTTGATTGGCCAGGCTGGCTGGCTAGCAAACCCCAGGAATCTGCCTGTCTCAGCCTCCCTAGCACGAGGATAGCGTCCACTCACCACCACGTTCAGCTTTGTTTACGATGCCTCTGGAGACGGAGCTCAGTCTTCACATTTGCATGGCGAACCCTTTCCATTCTTCATCCTCTTCCTGCCTCACCCTCCTGCTCAGCGGTTCCTGGTGTGACCCACTGAGCAGCACCTGAAAGGGATAGCCACTGGGTAAAACAGCAAGCCAAACCATGGTCTGGTAGAGATGGAAATGGTGGGCACAGGGTCCTGGATACATCAGTCACTCTCCTCCCACCCCAGGGAAAATCATAAGAGGACATTTCTTTGAGGTTTTCAGACAGTGACCTATAACCCCAGGGGTCACTGACTTGGATGCTAGTGTCTCTGGCCACCTTGGGAAGGGAGCCGCCTACTGGAGTCCAATGGTGGTTCAGCAAGCTCCCATCTTGCTTGTGTGCCTGCCTGGCTCTGCCCCCAGGGGACCCAGACTTTCTACTTTCTGTTCCTGCTTGCTCATAATTTCCCCCACAATGTTTTCCATTGGTCAAACAGGAGGATATCTCTGTTGTCCTGTTTGCTTCCGAAAGATCTGGTTGGGTTAAGTCGCAGCTCTGTGGTGAGTGTGGAGGCACCAGACTATGGAACAAGCCACTGCTTGGTGGTCCTGTTGATCCCACCGCCATCAACCTTTGCAAAGTCCATCTCTGTCAACCATTGTCTCTTTTTTTTTAAGCAACCCCTGGACTGGAGAGATGGCTTAGCTGTTAACGTGTTTCCTACAAGACCACGAAAACCTGAGTTCAAGCCCCCAGAAATCATGTAAAAAAGCCAGGCATGGTGGCATGTGTATGCAAGCCTAACCCAGGGGAGGGAGACAAGAAAATCCCTGGGACACACTGACCAGCCAACCTAGTCTAACTTGTGAGCTCCAGGTCTCATTGAGAGAGCCTTTCTTAAAAACCAAAGTGGCCAGCACTCTTGTAGCAGAGGCAAGCAGATCTCTCTGAGTTCAAAGCTAGCCTGGCCTACATAGAAAATTCCAGGCCATGCTCTGTCTCTCTAGTTTACTGGGCATCCTGTTGTCAGTCTGCCTATCCCAGCCCTGGCCATGGCTTGTGCTTCCAGAAGGGACTGTGGGGTCTGAGGATACTCTGCCCTCAGAAGAGGGTTAAGTCATAGCCCCTCCCCCCCAACTCTGACCAAAGACTATGGAGGAGGTAGTTGTCCCTTCTGGATAATAGAGTGGAGCTGCTGTCTCCTTCTGTCCTATAAATCTCACCTTAGCCTAGACTCCCTCAGCCTCTCCCTAAAATCCAGCTCTCAGGGCCCCTGTGAGCTCAGCTCCCCAGTGCAGCTGCCTGCTAGTTCACTCGCTTCCCACCCGTGTGTGTGTGTGTGTGTGTGTGTGTGTGTGTGTGTGTATGCAGGAATAGCAGAGTAGCCTTCGGGGCTAGTTTCCACACCCACTTTTGCAGCTTTCACACACGGTGACACTGTGGCCCTAGTTCCAAGGGAGAACTAACACACAGCCAGGGTGAGGCTATATCTGGGGCTTCCCAAATGCTACACCCCCGTCTTCTTGCTCCCCAACCTCCACAAGAAGTTCCCGGAGCTGGGAGAGCAGCTATTTTAGAGATAATTGCTTAATTAGGGGAAAATTACTTAAATTTCAGTGGCAGCACCGGCAGCAGCGGCAACAGTTATGGTCGTAAAACCCTCCAGACTCAGTTCCCTCAGAGAGGGGAGGTTTGCTCACACCACACCCGCCCATGGTTGCTTCGCCTAGGGGGCAGAAGCTGTGTCAGGGTCTTTCACCCATGCACATACACACACACACACAAACATGCATGCACACACAGCGTGGTTGAACAGTCCCCCTCTAAACACACATCTGCCCAAACCCTGATGTTCTGATGTTCTGTGTGGTGATTAGAGATGAAGCCATTAGAAGGTGGAGAGACTGTAATGGTGGCACAAGGTTGGAGCCCTCAGGGTTGGATTAGTGTCCTTATTAAAAGGACTAGATCAAGTAAAGGCACTTACAACCAAGTCTGATAACCCGTGTTTCATCCCCAGGTTCCATATGGTAGAAGGAGAGAACTGGCTCCCTCGAGCTGTCCTCTGACCTCTGTGGCATGCATGCACACACCTAAGCACCAGACAGACAGACAGACAGACAGACAGACAGACAGACAGACAGACAGACAGAAAACTGTAATAACCACTTTAGGGAGGAGAGCTGCACCTTGCTCACTCCCTCTCTCCTCCCCCGCCCTTGTTCACGCTTCAATATCAGACTTCAGCTTCCAGAGTGCTGAGGTTTGAATGTCAGTTGCTAAAACCTGAGACCCAAGCCTATGGTATTTTATTAAACAGCCCAGGCAGAGACAACTCTGCAAAAACCGATGGTAAAATCCTGGCACGGCAGGCTGCCTGGTGCCTGCCGTACCTACTCTGCTGAGAGAACCATGCAGACAGCCACCACGAGCAGGGCTTCTGCAAGAGGACACAGCTGTGTTCCAAGAAACTGTGATGAAAACTAATATGTGGGGGTGGGGCCGCCCAGGCCCCTGAACCAGTTTGCCGGTATAGAGGCTGACTTGCGAGCTGCCCTGTCTGCTCAGAGGTCCTTGGTGCCTGAGTAAGGGCCTGTGGGAGCAGTCCAGCTCCCCCCCACCCCCAGACACACACACAAGGCCAGGCGGTTCCCAGTAGGGACTGTGCTAGGCTTCAAGGCTGCTGTAGATGTGACTATGAGCTTTGGGGACATACAGTTCTTGTGATGTGATCTTGTGCCAGATATCGAACTCCGAGCGTTTCCATTTTCCCGTCCCCAAATTGATAATAATCGTCGCTCATTCCTGCCAGGGTCACGAAGGTAATGAATTCAGATGGCTGGGGAACTCGGAGCTGGTCGGCCCTATGCGCTTGCTGGCACCAGCTTCCAGAAGCAGGATTCAGGGGGAATGAGTTGGGGGGTCTCAGTGTTTGGACTTTCAAGAATGTTCTCCATAAGAAAGCTTAGGGGGTGTCCAACCCTTGTCTGGAGGCCATGTATACCCCAGGATAGCTATGAAGGCAGACCAACACAAAATGATAAACTTAGTTAACACAGTGTGGGGTAGATTATTTAGCAATTCTTTTTATAACATTATTGTGTGGTTTAAAGCATATATTAATTAATTATTATTCTGTGCATGTATAACATGAGTCTATAAGTACAGGTGTGTGTGTGTGTGCCACTGCATACATGTAGAAATGACAAATCCTTGTCTGGCTCTCTTCTTCCATCTTGCTTTCTGCTCTTCTGCTTCTCCAGCTGGCCTGGAGCTCCTGGGGAGGGGGGTTCTCCTATCTCCACCCCACTCTCACCACAGGGTGGTGGGGTTACAGAGGCATACATACCACCGCATCCAGCTTTTAAAGTGGGTCCTGGGGACTGAACTCAGGTCATCAGGCCAGCACAGTAAGCATTTTACCCATAGAGCCATCTGGCTGGCCTGACAGCATGATCTTTGAGTGTGAACTTTGTTAATGGCAGTATGGTCCAGAAAAATCAAAAGGTCAGACACCCCGTAAAAGATCTATCTTATCCCCTTGCCAGCTGACTACCATCCCTGCCCTCCTCCCCTTCTGATTGTGCTCCTGAGTACTTGCTGGGCCCCTGACAGAGTTCACAGAAGCATACTGGGGAGGCACAGGTGAGTTCTGACCAATATCCATGACTGCCCGGGTGCCTCTTAACAGAACGCCTGGCCTACACCAGCTGCCTTAACCTCACAGTGGCCTTGGTCTTGCCATTCTGACGAGAGAGCCCTAAGCTTGCAATGAGCCTTGTCCTGGCAGGGAGAAACCCTTCACTAGAGAGTGGCATGGGGCCTTACCCGTTTAATTTGCCTAATCATCTCTCCTCTTTCCACACTGATTCTAGTCACCCCCAAAGTCACTCCAGGACAAGGCTACACAGCCAGACACTCCCCTGTCCCCCAGAAGCCCACATACCCTCTTCTGGAGTCCAGTCCCATGGCCTAGGGAGAAAGCTTGGTGTGTAAGCTGCACTGCCACAAAGCTGGACTTTAGGTGTTGGTATCGGTGCCAGGAGAGACAGTTTGCGCCTGCTTAAGGGCCAGAGAGCTGCTAAGTGTGGGGTGTAGAGAGGGACAGGAGGGAAACTCCAGTAATGACAATGAACTGGAAATGGTGGCAACCCGGAGCCCAAGGGAGTCGAGACTGTGAGGGCAGAGAGCAGAAGCCAGCGAGCTGGGAGGTAGCGCAGTTTGCTGCATAAGCACAAAGACGCGAGTTCGGGGCCTCACTACCCACATAAAAATCTGGGTACTACAGTATGTGCCTGTAATCCCAGGGCTGGGGAGGTGGAGAAAGGAGGATTCCTGGAGCTTGCTGGCCCATCAGTGGAGTGTAATTGGTGAACACCAGATCCCAGAGTTAGACACAGTCTCAAAAAATAAAGTGGAGAGTGATTGAAACACCCATGCATGCACATGAACATAAACACACATACATGCACATATGTGCACATACACATGCACAGAGAGGGGGAGAGGGAGGAAGGGAGGAGAAAGAGTCATTCAGAAGCAAGAGCTACTCCAGACCTAGTCCCAGGGGAGCTACATGCCAGGGTTCAGAACACTCAGGAAATAGGCATCTCACCATGGACCCAAGACGAGTGGCTGCATTGCACTCCAGGGAGAGCAGTTTCAACCAAGAGCTATTGCACTTACACGCAGGTGAGACCCTAGGGTGGCCGTGGGAGGGGAACAGAACAGAAATTCCTGCTTATGTCCATGTGTTAGTGAGTGGTCAAAGACCCAGACCCAGGGTCTCCCCGGGAAACCATTCCAACCTGAATCAAGGGGTGTGTGCCTATGACATGACCAAACAACATGAGGTTAGATACAGTTGCCCCTAAGCCCCAGTCAAATATTTTGTGTGGTTTAAATACTGTCTGGCTCAGTGGCCCTCAACCTTCCTAACGCTACAGTCCTTAAGTACAGTTTTTCATATTGGTGACCCCAAACATAAAATTATTCCATCGCTACTTCATAACTGTAAATTTGCTACTGTTATGAATCGTACTGTAAATGTCTGATCTGCAGGGTATTTGATCGGCAACCCTGAAAGGGGTCGAGACCCACAGGTTGAAAATCACAAACTGATCTGGCCAGCAGAAAAACCAGGACTCGGTCTTGGAACCGGAAGCCACAATGGAGATTATCCACTCACTGGGAAACTTGTGGGTGAGCCTGGGCTGCTCGCTCGCTGACTGTCTCTTATGCCCGTCTTGTCTGTTCACGAGCGCCTACCTAAAGCAGTTCAGACAACTGCCTGCTGCCATAGTCCTGAAGAGTCTCAGTCTTCCCAGAGTCGTCTCCCTCCTGTGGGCATCAGGTGGGCCAGAAACCAGGTCTTTGAGGGTCAGTCTAGGCAGGGCCCAGGCCACTGGGGCTCTGGTTCTGAGTAAGGCTTGGCAGAAAGAAAATTCGAGGCCAGCAACTAGGTACTTAAACCTTCTGATAATGAGGTTCAAGCTGCCCCCGTCACGCCCTGCTATTCCTAGGCCTGGCATGGCTGCATACCGTGTGTGACAGACATTCAGACAGAAAGACAGGGAATTACGCACACACACGCCTGGGAGTGTCTGTTCGCATACGTGACAGATGTGTGTGTGGGTGTGGAGGCCACAGGCCGGTCCCAGGCATGCTTCCACCAGAACCATCTATCTCTTTTGTGACACAGCTTCTTTCCCTGGCCTGAAACTCTCTCCAAGGAGGCGAGGCTGTCTGGACCATGAGCTCCAGGGATTACAAGCACAGGGTGGCACAGCCTGATTTTCACTCTTGTGGTTTTAAATGGGTTCTGGAGGTGACGTAGAATGCAAGGTAAGCACTTTGAGCCATCTCTCCAGCTCCAGCGTGTGCTTCTGACCTTTGCATCCAGGGCCAGATGAATCTGTGACCGTCTCTAGTCTTGGAGCCCCCTTGTCTACAGCAGTGTGGCCTTAAAGAGCCCTGGCACAACTGCTCACCTGTGCAGCCAAGGGGGCCTGAGCTCTGACCTCGGTGCCCTCAGCTCCAAAACCAGCCTCCTGCTTTGCCCCCCTGGAGCTCGAGCTCTGCCTAGGACCGTGTTTCTACCTCCCCAGCCTTGCCTTCCTCCCTGCTTTCATCACCAGCTGCTTCGGCTCCTCTGAAATCATGTCACATTCCTGCCACCGGCAAGCCCTATCTGGGCCCTATCCCCACCCCTCGCCACTATGTCACCAGCCTGCTGGGAACAGGCATTCTCTTAAGCCTGCCCTCTCCTCTCATCATCATCCCTGCAACCATTTCTCTGCCCTGGTCTCTTTGTAGCCTGCCATCTTGTGTCTCCCCCTCCCCCATCTCCGTTCTGAAGGCAGTAGATCCTGGACTCACAGTGACACCTGGAAGCTGGTTGGTTAGAAAGGCAAGCTCTCCCCCACAGCCTAGACTCGAGTCAGACACTCTCGGGGTAGAGGTCAGTGATCTGTTTACACAAGCCCTCCAGATGACGCTGTCAAAGCTGAGAACCAGTGTTGTAGATCATAATAAAATGGCCCCACACTAGCCCAGACTGGAGTATAATAAAGGTTTCTCTATTTAGGGGTAGATTCACAGATCAGCAGTTCTCTGCATGAGTGGGGAACAGGAACTGAATCCAACAGTCAAGGGACCACACACTTTTTTACATCTGTGTATATATAGTACATGTGGCCATGCCCAAAGGGGGCCAGTATCTTAAAGGCTATTGGCTAAAGGAGTTCCCACAGCAAACCAGTGCCTAACATATCCTCTCAGCAGCTTCAAGAATATTCTTCCCAAAGTCCAGGCCAACTCCTTGAATTCTCCTACATAGCATCCAAGGGTTACTCTCTTCTCTTCTCTTCTCTTCTCTTCTCTTCTCTTCTCTTCTCTTCTCTTCTCTTCTCTTCTCTTCTCTTCTCCTCTCCTCTCCTCTCCTCTCCTCTCCTCTCCTCTCCTCTCCTCCCCTCTCCTCTTCTTTTCTTTCCATTTATCTCCTCTCATCTTTTCCTCTCCCCTCCCCTTCCTTATCTTCCCATCTTCTTCTCTTCTGAACTTCTTCTTCCCTCCTTTTCTCTTCCTTTTTCCTACTCCCCCACCTCAACCCTTACGGCCCCTCCCTCTCCCATCTTTCTTCAGAATGAGCTTCTTAAATACAGGATTTAAGGTGCTTTGCATCTGGTCAAGACATCTTTTTTGGCCTCCTGCCCTCTTCTAGTGAACCAGCCTTTTGCATCAAGCCATTCTTCCCTTTTACTCCCAGAAGAGCTCTACCCAAACAGTAGGTTGTGCTTCTCAGTATTCTGAGGCCTTGGCCCTCCCTTCCTCCCAGCCACCCTTAGCATAGCATAACTACTTAGGGACACATTTTTCTTACTGTTCACATTGAAGTTCATAATCTGGGGTAATGTTTGTGGTCTAATTTAACATTTTAACCCTGGGGCTGGTCACTGGGTTGAGATCAGTTGTCAATACATACCTATTGATGACCCTTGGGCTGAGATCAGTTGATACAGGCCTGCTGATGACCCCTGGGCTGAGATCAGTTGCTGATACAAACCTACTGTTGATAGGGATGACTATGATCTCTCAATCTGTCTCTCAGCATCATACTCCACTTCTTGTTGCCCTACCAAGTCTACCTACTCTACCTTCTTGATACAGTGCCTCTACTCTTAGAGCCTCCCAGGACAGCTGTTAATTCTCCTATATCCTGTCGCCCTTATGGGCCAAGTCATTTCCATTCTGCTAGCAGATCATAAGTCAGAAGAGTGAAGGAGAAGCCTTTTCCTGAGGCACCACTGTGCCGCCGTGAGTCCATTCCCCACTCTAGGATTGTTGGTGGGAGGCATCCTCGGACTCCCCTTCATGCTCCTTTAAATGGCTCCTGCTAACAGATGAAGACATCTTACAGCGTACTTCTGACCTCTGGCCACCCTCCTGCAACTTTTTTGACAGGAGCAGGAAACAGTCTGGGTGGTGCTTCTTTATCCCCATTTTTAGCCTCATCCCTTCCTGACTAGATCCACATTTCTGCTTAGGGATGGATTTTAGAATGGGCTTACATTTCCTGGACATGTAACAATGGCTGGACAGCCTAGAAGTGGGGTAGGTGGTTGGTTGAGAAACAGAGAAACAAGGCTCTTGCCTCAATCTACAGGTACACACACTTTGGATTTTGAAATTGACACCTAGGGGGCATCGTAGACCTGCTAATTTTGAGGATGGATTGAGTCAAGAGGCACACTGGGGATGTCTGTGCAGGATGCTCATGCCCAGATGAAGAGACCCAGCTCTCATGTGGGGTGGGATGTTACCAGGGTCCTTACATCTAGCTCTCGGTGCTGCTCTTGAGGACTTGACCCAGACCCACAGAGCCTCTTTAATCCCAGTCAATATAGTCCTTCAAAGCCCAGCTTCAAAAATGGGGGTGGGGTAGTAAAAGGAACATGTGGATGGTCCCTCGCAACCTTCTGCCCCTGGCTGAACAGATGAGCTCAGTTTGGCCCAATTTCCCCCTCATCCACCTTCCTAAACAGCTTAAGAAGAGCACACTGCTCCTCCCTCCCCTCCTCCCCACAACCATCTGCTCAAGCTTCTTCACAGTGTCCTGGGGTCCTGTCCCATTTGCCTTCTTGGAAACATCCTATTACCCTTCAGCAATGATGTGCTAGAGATGGGCTCCGGCTAGCCCCAGGTCGCCTAGCAACCCTGACAGGCAGCCAGCCTGGCCAGTCACCTGTGGCCGCTGATATCCACCTACCTCCAGAAGCTACAGGGAGTCACAAATCAAGTATTTCCCCCTCCGTTCTCCCTGCCACCAACATCTGACCTTCTTCGAGCCCCTAAAGAGGCAGCCCGATGACCACCGCGCTCATCTCACCCTTTGCCCCCACCTGAGCCCCATTCTGCAGTTTAATCTGTGACATTTAACATAAATAGTTTTCTATTCCCAGCTGACCTTTAATGGCTTTTTATCATCAACTGTGGTTCCTGGCAGCCGTACAAAAGCTGCTATCTGTTGCCTCTGTCCCTCCCGATAGAATACCCAAAGAGCCCCCCTAGCCTTCTCCATGTGAAGCCGGGGGGCCCCTGGAGATGTCTGTTGAGCCTGGAGCGCTCCACTATCCACCAGGAAATATCGTTCTGTGTTTCAATTAGAATTAGTGGGGAAGCCGGTTATTAAGTGGTTAGTTATTAGGGTAATAGAGACGCTCCACAGTATCGGGGGCAGCTGCTCGCCTTCTGCTAATGGCCCCTTCCAGCCCTGAATCCCTCCCTAATGCTCTAATGCAAACTTGCAGGATGGAAATGGGAGGGAGCAGGTCAGAAGCCCCCTACTGCCTACTGCCCCCCTCCCAGACCATACCATCCCCAAGAAGTGAGGTGCTGAGGTCACTGGCCAACCCAAATGCATATTCACCCTCCCAGAAGCAGAAGTGACTGTCCAGGCTGGTGGTCACGGCCCTGAAACCCCTCTGAGCTTCTCTGGTTGCAAGTGGTCTTTGTGGCCACTGGAGGCCTCCCTCAGGGGTCTGGGATATTCTTGTTGCCGTGGTGAGGTGGAACCAAGAATCTTGCATATATGTTCAGCACACAATGTACCACTGAGCTACAGCCAACCCCTGAGGTTTGGGTTTTGGCAAAGGCTCTATAGATTCTGAAGATGCAGAGAGGTGACCAAGGACTCCTAAGCTTGAAGGCAGTTAGATGACTCCAGATAAGTCACATGACCCCTGGGGAATATTCCAGCCTCTCCTTGAAATCATAGGTTTGGCCTCATTCCCAACCACCCTTCTTCCCAAGGGCACCCAAAGTGCATGCCTTTCATTGTAGAAGCAAGTCAGAGAGACTTTCTATAGTCACAGTAGCAAAATCAGACGGAGCCTGTCAATGTCTGCAGTGGGGGTCCTGACCCTCTGGTCCTGTTTCACTGAATCCACACTCTCCTGTTTAACAGAGATGCTCTCAGAATCCCTTCCAGCCACGTTTTCCTTCTCCTTCCCTGGCTGGGCTGAGTAGCAGCAACTCTGCAGACTGCTGTCTGTATCCTTCCTGTGGCTTTCAACCTTGTGCACCACATGACCCCAGATGTCACTGAACCCTTGGGCCCTGGCTTTCCTACATGATCATCACATTGTGGGGGTCAGTAGCCAATACAAGGGAAGCACCTGCCCAGGGCAGCAAGAGCAGAGCTCGGTCCAGGCTGTGGTCATTAAAGCTTGCCACCAGGTGAAAATGAAAGAGAAATGGCAGCCCAAGGTGGCTGCCTTCTCTGAGCACCCTGTGGAGTATTTGAGAAGGGAAAGAAAAAGAGACAGGGAGCCTGGAGATGCAGGAATGAGTGGGGCCAGAGTGCAACGGCTAGGAAGGGGGATGGATGGAGGGATGGAGAAAGAAGAAAAGAAACAGGGGGTGAAGAAGAGGAGGAGGGGAAGGGAGAGGAGGAGGGGAAGGGAGAGGAAGAGGGGAAGGGAGAGGAGGGGGAAGAATAAAAAGGGAGGAGGGGAAAAGGAAGAGGAGGAGGAGAAGGGAGAGGAGAAGGGGAAGCAGAGGAGGAGGGGAAGGGAGAGGAGGGGGAAGAATAAGAAAGGGAGGAGGGAAAAAGGAAGAGGAGGAGGAGAAAAAGGAGGGGAGAAGATGGAGCACCCCGTAGTTAGAGGAGCACCGATGGGAGGTGGGAGCCAGCACCCGGAGAAGGGCTTAATTTGTTTTCTTCTGCTCAGCTGTGCCTACAAAAAAGCAAATGAACCTGAGGAGCCCAGACAAAGTAGCTGAGACCTGATGCTGACATGCACCTCGGACCAGGGAAAATTATCTTCCTAACCTCTACCTCGGTACCATAATCGCACTCTGGCTCTTGTGGGGAGGGGCTGCAGGAGAGCCCCTGCGTTTGATTCCTTTAATCTTTGACACCACCTGTCACGAAGGAGTGTGTAATTAGGACGCACTGTACCTTCCCAGCAGCCCAAGTGCCTGGCAAGATGCGAGTTGCTGCCGTGCTGCTCCTAGAGCCGCAGCAGTGGACTGGCCGCATTCTTAGTTGGTTGATAAACCTTTCTAGGAATCTGCCCACTTTCTCAAGGGATGGAGCTATGGCTGGGACTGTCCTTCACAGAAAGCATCAATACATATCCTCAGGGAACCTACCTCTAAGGGGCCAGGCATCCTATTGTGGTGCTGTTCTATGGGCACAGCGGTGGTGATTTAACCCTAGTCTTCTAGTCACTGGTCTGAAAATGTCCACACATGTTCCTTAGAGCCACTCCATGTAACCGGATAAACCTAGTTGCTCACACATCTGAACCTCCATTCTAAATCCACCTAACCTGCTATACTCAGCTCTGGGAGAGCTTGCTGCCACCCCAAGAGCACCAGAGGGGACACACTTGCCAGGGCAGGGGAAGACTCGTATTTTCCATACTGGGTAGCCAGAAAGGGTTGTAGGAGTTCCGAGGATATGTAAAAGCAGAAAGGACCTGGAGGTGATTAAAGGTCCCAAGGTACATCTTTACAGAAGGGAGTCATGGAAACTGGATTACCTGGTTAGAGCCAGAGTCATGAGCAAGGCCAGGCTACCCTCTTCTGGGGCTGCAGGATTCCAGAGGTCTACATAGCATTATGACAATCAGTTGGGTTCCACGTAAATCAGACCAGCTGCCAAATAAGTCCCAGCTTCATCACAGTGCTGTGTGACCCGCTGGCCTGTGTGCCATTCCCCACCTTGCCCAGCTCTGTTTTCTTAAATGCAAAGTGGTGACCAAGGAAGTATCTGAGTTCTGTTCAGAATTATGAGCATCAAAGGTGACAGTGAATGTCAGAGCTTGGCACAGGGGGAAAATGAGTGTCAGACCTTGGCACAGGGGACTAGCGTTCCTTCTCATCAAGGCCTTTGACTCTAGGCAGGACAAGTCTATCAATTTTTAGTACCTATGCTGCATAGAATGATATCTTCCAGGTCTCCCTGGCCACGATCATCTTCCAGGATGTCCAGTCTAGCTATCCCAAGGACCATTTCATTGTTTAACAGTGGACCCAGAGAAGGAGGCTGTTGCTACAGCCTGAATGTGTGTGAATGCCCAGGGCATATGTTAGAGACTTTATTTCTTCTGTGGTGGTAGAGATGACACCCAGGGCCTTATGTACACTAGGCAAGCATTCTACCACATGGTTCCATCCCCTGCCCTCTTTCTACTTTTTATTTTGAGACAAGGTCTAAGTGAATTACCCAGGTAGGGGTTGAACTCACTTCATAGCCCAAGTAGGCTTTGAACTTTTGGTCTTTCTGCCTGAGACTCCTGAGTAGCTGGAGGTACAGGCCTGTGCCACCAGGTCCAGTGTGACTTGGAAACACTGTTGGGACATGGGTCCCAGTAAGAGGTGGTTTATTCATGAGGTGTGTCCTGAAAGTGAATCCAGTCTAGTCAGGCAGGATGATAGGGGCCAGAAACCCTAGAATTTGGGAGGATAAGACTGGGGGACCAAGAGTTCAACATAGTTTTCAGCAACATAGGGAAGTCCAGGCTGGTTTGTAATCTGCGAGCCTGTCCTTATTGGTTTTCTAGTATTGTGATAAACACCATAACCAAAGCCACCTGGGGAAGAGAGGTCTATTTGGCTCACATATTCCAATCAGTCTGTGGTTTAGTTTTGTCAACTTGCTACAAACCTAGTCGTGTGTGGGAAGAAGGACCCTCAGGTGAAGAACTGTTGCCATCAGATTGTCCTGTGGCCCCATCTGTAGTGCACTTTGTTGATGGATGTGTGATGGTCCCGGCCACTGTGAGCAGTCACACCCCTGAGCAGGTGGTTCTCGGTTGTGTAAGAAAGCAAGCTAAGCAAGCCAGTAAGCAGTGTTCCTCTATGGTTTCTGCTCTGCTCCAGCTTGACTCCCTGCCCTGACTCCCCTCAGCAATGGCTTTTGTGTGTGTCAGTTCTTTTTCTGTAGATGTGATAAGATTCCTTGACCAAAAACAAACATGGGAGGAAGTTTATTCTGGCATGCAGTTGCAGAGGGGTCAGAGTTCATCGTGGCAGGGAGGCATGGCAGCCTGAGCAGGACACTTCGACTTCGAGCTCACATCCTCAACCATAAGCACACAGTGTGTGCATGTGAGGGGGGAGGGGAAAACTGGAAGGAGGGCAAACCTATAAAACTCTCAAAGCCCGCCCCCAGTGATATATTTCCTCTGGCAAGCTCACATCTTCTAAACCTCCCCAAACAGCATCGCAAACTGGGAACCAATAATTCAAATACACAAGTCTATGGAGGTCATTTTTTTTTTAATTTAAGTCCCCATAGAGATGCCTCCAAAACAAAATAAAAAAAAATGGATTTAGCCTTCTTTCATGCTTTCTCCTTCCTTCCTGTCTCCCGTGTCCTCTCAAATTCTGTCTTCCTCCCTGGGCTGAGAAAGCCCAGAGGCCTTGACAGACTCCTTACTCTCTTGTCCTTGAGTATCCCAATAAATTTCTGAGCATTATAAATGACCCATCTCACACATTCTGTTGTAGCCAGTAAAACAGACCAAGACCTTTGTATTTTGCTCTGGCCTATCCTAAGTTATGACTAGAGTGAATAATACCACCACTTCAAGGATTACCTCAGGATGACCTCTTAGGGTCACTGCCCCTTCAGGTCTGGCCTACAGACAGGCTGAGTCACCATTACCTGAAACCTTGTGAGAGACTCAGAAACCCTTGGGATCCTTGGTCCAGCTCACCAAAGCAGACCTGAGTTTTGGGTCAGGTATCTAGGATTGCTGTAGGGTCTCCAAGAAGACCACGCAGGTCCTTGTCCTGACTGTATTGTTTCAGAGATGTAAATTATCATTAATTACCACCATAGAACCAATATGGCCAATAATGTCACTTTTTGAAAAAGGAAAATCTGGGGCTTGTTGCCCTCACACTTGATTCTCAGGTTCTTCTTTCCCTCTCTCTCTTTTTAGGGGGGACTAATCTGAGACAGCTCTGGCTATCCAGGAACTCATTTTGTAGATCAGTCTGGTCTTGAACTCACAGAGATCCACCTGACTCTACCTCCTGAGTGCTGGGATTAAAGGCTTATGCCACCACTGCCTGGCTCTTAAGTCTTTTCTTAAGAGAGAATTATGATGATAATTCAGATCACTGTTCTGATAATTCTCTCTTAAAATAATTCAGATAACTGTTCTGTTGCTGTGAAAAGGCATGCCATGACCAAGACAACATATGTAAAAGGAAATTTTTAATTGGGGAATTGCTTATAGTTTCAGAGGATTAGCATGTAAATGGAGACTGTGCTTTCATTTCTTGCTTTAAAAGCCCAGTCTCTGTTTACATTAGTCCGTTATCATTGATCATGGCAGGGAGCATGGCTGGGAACATGGCAGTACTGGAGCAGTAGCTAAGAGCTACATCCTGATCTGCTGGTGGGGGAGGGGGTGGAGATGATCCTAGCATAGGGGTTTGAAACCTGAAAGCCCACCCCCTAGTGACACACTTCCTCCAACAGGCAACACCTCCTAATCCTTCTCAAACGGTGCCACCCCCTGATGACTAAGCACTCAAATATATGAGCCTATGGGTCCATTCCTATTTAAACCATCACATAAAGTAAAAACCATGCCCAGGTGACCCAACCAGTGTGTGTCTTCTGAAGAAGATCATGGGTCAGACCCACCCTCCCCATAGGAGGGGGCAGTCAGTCATCTGATGCAGGAAATGCACACCTTGCTGCCCATTGCAGCCATGTTGCTGTTGGGTGATTTGTTTCTAGAAATTTCTTCCTTTGTTGGTCTGAAAGATGACCGCCTGAAACTCCCAACCAAGGTCCCTCTTCAATCTCCTACCCCATACAGAACAGCCTAGTTTTTAAAAAGAAATTACAGCATTAGTTTTTATGTATGTGAAGGGGAGGATTGTTTTTGTTACACACGGAGGACAACTCAATGGAGTCAGTTCAAATCTCTTTTTACCATGTGGGCCCAGAGCTCAAACTTAGGTCACTGGGCTTGCTGACAAGAATTCATACTAAGTCACTCTGAAATCTTCATTAAGATAACATCTCTTATCATTTTCCTTTTGCTGTGGTAATTGGGATGCTTGTTCTGGCACTTAAAACCCTGGCAACTCTTTAGGGGTCATCATTAAAACCACCACACTGCCCATTTGTAGTGAAGAGGCTAGCAGGTCTACTTTTCGTCCTGGCTGGCTCCCGCACAGCTAACTTTACACCTAAAATAACAACACACGAATTGTATTCATTTAAACACTGCCTGGCCCATTATCTGTATCCTCTTATTGGCTAATTCTCACATTTTGATTAACCCATTTCTAATAATCTGTGTAGCACCATGAGGTGGTGGCTTACCAGGAAAGACTCAGCATGTCTGACCTGGTGGCTGGCTCCATGGCGTCTCTCTCACTTCCCTTCTTCCCAGCATTCTGTTCTGTCTACTCCACCTATCTAAGCTGCTGTCCTATCAAAAAGCAAAGGCAGTGTCTTTATTAACCAATAAAATTAACACATAGACAGATGACCCTCCTGCATCACCCATTCAGATGGACACACTCTCCAGCTATCATATTTTACCTGGGCAAAACCAAATCCAGAGATCCTTGAGCAGGTGTGTTCACTGGGTATGACCAGAGTGCCCCTCTTCTAATGGGGGAGCTGAAAGACATTGGGTGGCCCATGG
Organism: Chionomys nivalis; assembly: GCF_950005125.1. Taxonomy (NCBI): domain Eukaryota; kingdom Metazoa; phylum Chordata; class Mammalia; order Rodentia; family Cricetidae; genus Chionomys; species Chionomys nivalis. Next base: position 94,557,773 of record NC_080092.1, on the reverse strand, counting down.
TGAACAGTGCATACCATTTGGATAGAGAATTAGACAAGGAGGTTATCTGCAGCAGAGATGGGAGCAGAGTGAAGTAACTGTTGTTTCTGAGACATGAGATTCAAGGAAGTGCTCACCAGCAGACTCATCCTGGGCCTGGTGAACTTCAGAACATGAGAACTACTTAAGCATCTAAGTGTGCATGAGAGGAGTAAGGGGCAGTCCCACACCTCTGCTCCCCACAGCACCCCACCATGTTGTGAGGGACACAGTCCTTTTCCTGACTGTTCCCATTAGAGATGGTGCTAGGTAGAGGAAACAGGAGGTTGATGGGGAAGTTTTGTTAAGTAATTATCTTCAAGAGGTGGTACTAAGTTGTGGTGTGGCTTTCTGGGACCTGAAGAAAAATGGGCACACAGTCCAGGTGCTCTCTCTCTCTCTTGGTGGTTCCCATGCAGCACAGCTGAGCTTGGACTCTCAATCCTGTTTCATGAGTTTTTCCCTTATAATAAATAAAAACATAATTGCTTTATCTTTTAGCTAGCCCGATTACTCCCTGAATTGAGCTAACTTCTACAATTGGTGCCCAACGTGGGGATCAAGTCTCCAGTGGCCATAGCCAGCCACCGTCAGACCACATGTCATTCGAGTATAGAATTCCCACACAGCAACCTTGAGTAGCCATTGACCATGGTCCTTCATATTTTCTCATTAAATGTCTCAGAGAACCTTGGCCACCCATGACTGTGCAGCTGGCTTCTGGGTCCAGTATGGGATGTGGGCTTCCTGCTTTCTTTCTCTCTTTGTGCTGGTGTGGCTTCAGACCAGTCATGGACTTCTGCTAGGCACACAGTCTGTGATTTACACTAAATAACTGTTTTTAATCTGAGCATATCTTTCAGCATTTAATGTTAAAATCAGATTCAAACCAACCACATGGCTACAAGTGCACCACAACACCTACTGGCAGGTAACAGTTATTGCACCTACTCCAGCTCAAACTCAAGCACAAGTAAGATTTATAATTTAAAATATAAAATATAAAGTTATAATTTAAAAGGGCAAGATGATGGACAATTTAACAATTCAGGAGTTTAATAGCCTTTTCACTTATACCATGTATGATGTTATGCAAGGTTTATATTATTTCCCTCCTACATCCCTGTATTTGACTACAGGGATTAGCTTTGTCCTTCATATTTTCTCCTTAAAAACATGGTTTGATAATAGGGTCAAGAATGAGGTGCTTTTAGAAATGATATAGTCTTTACAGACTTATGATGACCAACTAAAAAGGAAATTCAGCACTCTGGAGAAGGATACAACCAATTTGACAAACAAAACCCAGTCAACTACAGAGGGTGCTGAGACATTGTCTGAGAGAATTCATACTGCTGAATGTATTAATTGTACTCTGCCAAAGGGTTATGATAAATTGATTGATAGAATGTCTGTCTCTCCAGGAAGGTAATATGCATGCTATAAAAATTATGCTCAAGGATAAGACATTATCTTTACTGGACAGACTTTACACCTTGGAATCCTCAATAAGGACATTAGAACAGAACACTGGACAGGAGATCCAGGCTCTACAAAAGGCAGTGGTAAAAGGATTTTAAAAGATTGAGCAACTTGTAGAATTTGATGACTAGGGGCAAAAGGTACAAGGACAAAATTTAGCCTCATCAGTACATAATAAACTCTGGGATAGTTTACCCAGAGTTTTACCTGCGTTTCTAGTGATATCATCAGAAAGAGCATCTGGTACCAAATACCCTAAGGCAGTCAAAGAATATATATGGGAACCCATACGTGTGACTGATCAAAAGGAAATACATTCATCCTTCATTAGAAAAATAGTCAAAACGTGGGCTTCAAGCAACAAAGCAATTCCACAAGACTAGATTCAGTTAGTCTCAGTGGTCCTAGAAAATGAACCTCAATTGCTTTGAATGTGTTACTAGAGAGAAGAGCAAAAATTTTAGAGCAACAGAAAAAGCAAAAGGACTTGAGATTTCCCAAGATCAAATTCTGGGCAAGGGACTTTACTCTGATCCTCAGGATCAGGCTCTTTACAATGAACACATCTTGTCCCTATGTAGTACAGCAGCTTTAAATGCTTGGGACAGGAGTCAGGAACTGAGAAAGAGAATTGAATCATAGGGTTAAACAGTGTTAGAGAGAACCCTTTAGTGACTTTTTACAAAGATTAACTAAGGCTCTACAGATAGAGATAACAGACCCAGAAGCTAGATGTGTACTAATTAAATTTTGGCTTTTAAGAATGCCAACTTAGAATGCAAAAAGATCCTTGGGTCTTTAAAGGTCAGATCAGCACCAGTGAATGAATGGATCTTGCATACAATGAATGTTGAGACACTTGACTATAGTACTCAAGCTTGGGTAGGAGAAGCAATTTCCAATGGTATGAGAAGACATCAAAATACCAAATGTTTTAATTGTGGTAGAATAGGACATCTGAGAAGGTATTGTAGACAAGGAATTCCTAGAAATAATGTCTCCTCTGGGAATGGCAAGAATAGGAGAACTCAGCCTTCATGTATATGTAGGAGGTGTGGCAAAGGCTGATATTGGACTAATGAATGTAGGTCAACAATGTAAGACAGACAAAACCCAATACCATTTGGAAACTCTTTGGGGGGGCCTCTCACAAGCCCCCATGATGAATGTGGTCTAATCATTCCCAGTTACTCTGAAGACCATGTCTTACAAGGAAAATTTAAAAATCCAGTGCCTATTGTAAAAAACCATAATGGTCTGGATGATGAAACGTTGTATGGGGAATGGGCTGTGTCCCGCCGCCCAGCTAGCTTAGCCCCCCAAACAATCACACAGAGAATGTATTAATTAAATTACTGCCTGGCCCATTATATCTAGCCTCTTATTGGCTAACTCTCACATCTTGATTAACCAATTTCTATTAAATCTGTGTATCACCACGTGACTGTGCCTTACCGGCATGAGCCTAACCAGTGTCCATCTTGGGCAGGAGAACCATGGCATCTGCCTGACTCTGCTCTTCTTCCCAGAATTCTGTTCTGTCCTTCCCACCTACCTGAATTCCGCCCAATCAACTAGGCCAAGGCAGTTTCTTTAATGACCAATGAAGGAAACACAAATACAAAAAGACCTCCTACACCAATGAAATAGAAGTGGAGGATGAACCAAATATTCCAGCATGACATAGGAATCCTATCTCAAGTGAAACCAAGCTCAAGATGGGTCAAATGCATAGGGCTAGAAGGACAGAGAGGAAGGCTGAGGCAGTGAATTTGTGGGGTCATGATCTATTGCAGTAATAGAATATCCAGATTAACATTCCTGCAGCAGCCCTAAAAACTTATGTTTCTGGGAAAGATATTAGAAGGTATTATAGACAAAGGTTACCAGCCATTCAGGCTGTACAAAGAACAAAAAGCAATTGACAAACCTTCAGAGGTGCAAATGGCCCTGCCTTTAAAATGATTAACTGAAAAATCACTTTGGATTAAACAGTGGCCTCTAGCAGAAGAAAACCTACAGACTTTAAAACAGCTGGTATAAGAGCAACTAGATGCTTACCATATTGAAGAATCTACCAGCCCTTGGAATTTTCCTATATTTTTTGTTAAAAAGAAATCTGAAAAATGGAGAATGGTGACAGATCTTAGAGCTATGAACAAGGTTATTCAACCTATGGGCCCTCTACAATCTGGAATTCCTCTGCCTTCTCTGTTACTAAAGTGATGGCCTCTCATAGTTAAGGATTTAAAGGATTGTTTCTTCATTACACCTTTACAAAAACAGAATAGAGAAACATTTGCCTTCACAGTGCCTACTTATAATAATTGTCAGTCTACTAGGAGATATCAATGGACCGTCGTCCCATAGGGAATGCTCAATAGCCCTACCCTGTGCCAATACTTTGTCAGCCAGCCAATGGAAATAATACATAAGCAATTTTCTAAGTCTATAATCTACCATTACATTGATGACATTTTGTTATCTGATTCAAATGCAGTAGCGCTATCATAAGGCTGGTTTTTTGGGTACCAGCTGCTCAACTGGTGCATCTTCTAATGACGTTCTGGCCAGAACTTCAAATAAGAACGTTGGAAAAAACCCTATCAACTGCATGGAAATTGTTTGCAACTATATTAGACAGTAATCTTGAAACTTAACCATCACTTTACTTTTGTAGGATCCCATAAAGAGAACATTGCCCCCATGACAGTGGGAAGCAATTCTAGAGGACAACCTCCCCTCTCCCAAAAAAGTTTGTCTTCAGGGTTGGGAACACCGTTTCGGGGTTGTTGATTATTACTTGTGTCAGGTAGAGGGTTGGGATGGAAACTATGTAGGTTCAGAGCTAAAAAAAGGGGGGGGATAATAATAGTGGGTAATAGAGTGAATACTTCTGAGCTATTATTTATGGATAATTTACATCAATATAGTTTTTGTATATTGATACAAGTTCAAACTTCATTTGTTATTTTTATTTACAAATTTTGCACACCTATGCAAAGTTATTCTGTCAGATTGTATACATGCATGTTTCTACCTCTCTTTAGGGCATTTTGTATATTGATACAATGTTTAGGAAATATTTTCATACTGCATTAAATATTATTCTTACCTCTGATCAAGATATTTATACATTATTTACATTTTTGAGGTCATTGTCCTCATTTGCTGCAAATTTGTTTACAGATTATTTAATATTCTGACATGAAGTCTTAGTCCTTAAGTTATACAGGTATTAGATATTATAGGCCAATAGTTGTTCATGTTTGTTATACATATAGTCAGATTAATTAGGTTCTTTAGATACATAGAGATTGTATTCTGCTTAGACAGGTAATCTTCAACCACTTCAGGATCTGTAGAACATGGCATTTAAATAACTTAGGGTTCTGTTGACATGAGACATGATTGCTCCTGACAGCACCAATCTATTCCCTTGAGAATGTTGAACACCAAAGACACTCCACTCGGAGTTTGTTTTCTTCTTGGCACAACTGGCCTTTGGACAAGGAACTGCCCATGTCTCAACCACTGACAAAGTACATGGTATCTGGACTGGATAAGCAGGACACAAGGAAAAGGACTGCCAAACCTTGCCAAGACAGGGTAAGATGGTTGTGAAAAATTTCTTGCCTCTGAAAATGGTCTGTCAGTTTCGCTAGGCCTTAGCCAAAGTTGGTTGCTTCGATGTTGCCAATGAGACTTTGGGTGATTGCTCAGGTAGCCAATTGTCTCCGTCATATACCACTCACTTTGGAAGCTGCTTGATTGCTCCTCCTGCCTACTCAAGTAGCATTGCCTCTCTTCTCAAGCCTTCAATGGGGTTGAAGATTCGATAGTCATAATTACCATCCTCTTATGGTTTAGCCAAGCCTATTTCTGATGCAAGACTTAGACTCTTTGGAATAGAATGTTCATTAAAACATTTACCCTGTATTCCTTGCTTAATATTGTTTATGTTGTTTCTAATACTTGATATCTGCTCCTATTGTATATAGTTTTGTATTGGGATTGGATCACTCTTGTTTAGACAAAAGGGGAGGTGATGGGGAAGCTTTGTTAACCAATTATCTTCAAGAAGTGGGACCAAGTTAGGGTGTGGCTTTCTGGGACCCAGAGGAAAACGAGTGCATGGCCCAGGTGCCCTCTCTATATATAGTTCCCATGCAGCATTGCTGAGCTTGGACTTCTCATTCCTGTTTTGTGAGGTTTTCCCTTATAATAAATAAAAATATAATTGCTTTATCTTTTAGCTAGCCTGATTATTTCCTGAATCAAGCTAACTTCTACGGGAGGTCACTGTGAACCCCTCCCCAAGGTTAGTACATCCTGTTGGTGATGGCAGACAGGTTCTGCATTTATGTGAGGCTTGTCTAAGCATGGCATATGAGTCTATAAGAGTTTTTCCATGAATCCAGGTTTAAGTTGGAGGCTGAGGTTAAGCCTTGCCTAGCATGGTACCCTCTGGGCATCTTCCATAGGGTCTCCTGCCATCACCATACCTGGCCAAAAGTTCCAGGCAGTTTTCCTAGCCTCCCTCTGCCCAGTCTCACTCTTGCCTCTACTCAGAATTCCTGCTTTCCAAAGTACTCTCCCAGGACCCTCTCACGGGACCATTGCAATGCCCTTGGTATTCATTCATTGGCTGCTTGTGACCAAGGCTGAGCTTCCGGTTCAGATAATGAATAATCTGCCCCTGACTAAACAGTGCAGCATGGGGGTCAGACCAGGCTCCCCATCCAGCCCTCCCTACTGCTCCTTGCTGCCAAGCATCTTAGACCAGACAGCATGTATCAATATTCAGTGGTCCAGAAGAGGCTCAGGACCAATGGTGTAGTCTGATCTCCTCTGACAAAGAAGAAAATTGAATGAACATTGACTCCCGGACTGGCAGGAAAGAGACCTGTCATTTATTTATTTATTTAATGTATGTGGACTGATATCAGAGGTCAACCTTGCAGGCTGTTCCCTAGGTGCACCTTTTCATAGCCCACATGCATGCCCATTGGATCCCCTAGAATTATGGTTAGGGATGGTCGGGAGCCACCATATGGGTGCCTAGAATCAAACCCGCATCCTTCAAAAGAACAGCACATGCTCTTATCTGAGCATCTCTCCAGCCTCACCACCTTGCTTTTGAGACCAGGTCTCTCACTGGCCTGAAATTCACTAAGTAGGCTAGCTGGCCAACTGGTGAACTCTAGGGGATCATCTTGTCCCATCCAGTTCTGGGATTACAAACGTTTGCCTCTATCGCCAGTGTTTTGTCTATCTGTTTGTCTGTTTGTCATGGGTTCTAGGGATCAAATTTAGGACCTCAAGATTTCAAGACAAACACTTGCCTGACTGAGCCATTTCCTTCTGCTTGCAATCTGATTCTTGAACATGCCGAGAGCCTCCACACCGCCACCAACAGATGGCCAGACTCAGATGGATCAGAAGAGCCAGTGTGTGCTTGACTCCCAGGACTGCTAAACCAGCCAGCACCCTCTCCTGCCTTCGAAGCAGGGATCTCTGGCTTCAGTCACCAGTGCTTGATTGAACTGCTCACTCTTGGCCTTTTCCCAGTGGCTCTGTTTTCTAGACAGGACTGGGGAGCCAAGATGGCTGCCCTCTGTATTCTACACTCTGCCGCTGCTATCCTGCCCTGACTCATGAGACATGAGCCCCTCCCCATCCCTAAGCCTCCATTAGCATCCAGTTCTAACAGGCAGGTGCTTCCAGCATTGGCAAGGAGCCACTCATCCAAAGCCCTTGGGATGCCCCAAATGATTGCTCTCCATCTGAGCTGGCACAGTTCGCTGGGACGAGTACCACCTGTAGGTTACTTAGACCCCAGCCAGTGGGTCCCTGAGCTGTTCAAGATGGTATTTGTCCTTCCTGCCAGCAACAGTGGTGCCCATCCCAGAAAGGGCAAAGAATCATCTGCCGGTTGTCCTCAGACCTTGTTCTTTAGTCTGCATGGATTTAGTCCTTGAATGTATTATTTGCTGACCTAAAATCTGTCGCTCAACCTCCCTGAATGTGGACACCCTCCTCTATAAGTCAGGGTTATGATCTGGATTTTAAATGACCTTCAAAATCTCTTGTGTTGACGACTTGATGCTAGCCTTTGGTGTTTTTGTTGTTGTTGTTGTTGTTGTTTGTTTGTTTGTTTGAGTGAGGTGGGGAAGAAGGGTGGCACAGGGGTGAGGGTGACAGCTATTACTTGAATTGTAGACTCGTCACCTCCAGATCCTGGACAGAATTCGGTTCTGTAAGCCCTTGGAAGCACTAGCCAAGGAGTGTGGTTACATGACGACCCTGTGTTTGGGAAATACCGAGGCGAGGCCAGCATTTCACAGCTGCAAAGCAAAGTGAAAAACCACTGTGCTGAAAGAGGCCCAGGGGACTCTCACTGTAAGACTCCGTCTAGCTGGGACACACTCGTGGGCTTTTGAGTCCTTGTGTGTTTTCTGTATTTACTCTCCATGGGACCCTTTCACTACGAAACACAGGGCTTATGGTCGGACATTCTGGAAACTTCTTCTCTGAGGACCATTCTTCACCAAGAGTTTTCACTTTCTTTTTCTTTTGCTTTTTTTAAAAAAATTCTTCCTTCTGCCCCCTCCCAGAAGACTAGTTGAAGGGCAAAGCATCAGGAACCTAATGCATGCTGGGTGGGGAAAGGGATGTGGGGTTCCCTGCACCCTTTGCCCTGACTCACAGGGCCTAGCCCGGACCATCTCCTTTATCAGACATGCTGCAGGGCTAGCTACGCTCTGTATTTTATGGCCCTATCATGTGTGAGATCTTGCCCATGAGGGGGAAGCTGTCAGTGCGAAACATAGATTTCAAGACAGACGTTCTGCTGCAAGATTATGAATAACCCCTCTGATCATTAGAGCCAGAGCATTTTTTAAAAATCCAATTTGTTTCTCGCTTCAAAACTCATTTCGTCTGCTTCCTGTCATCTGTGTTATGGAGGGAGGGCTGAAGGCTTCCAGAGTCTTGGCTCCTAGAAACGTAGTACCCTTAGAAACCATCCATGACCCTCCTCCAACACCCCTATTTCCCCTGCGATAACCTGAGAACCATCGCTTGCAACCCAGCCCAGGTGTTTCTATTGGAAGGCATCTCTGTTACAAACTGACAGAGCAGGAGAGAGCCTGGACACTGGGTCAGTGTTTCCAAGACCGGAGCAAGACCAGGCCATGACTGAAGCCCAGGGAAGCATTGCTGAGTATGTCCTTGCAGAAGGTACCGATTCTGACTGGCCAAGTCCAAAGCCAGCATGCATCAAGATTTAGAGAAAACAAAGGAGCATGAAAAAAATTAATCACTCCATTGCTGCTTCTTCCCTCAACAGCCAGAGACACCAGCACTGGGGCTTGGAAGGTGGGGGTGATGCCCCTCGCCCCCCCCCTTGTGCATGCAGACTCCTCTCTTCTGCAGTAAAAGCTGACACATTGGAACACGTACCTTCTTCCCCCCACGTAAGCCTACCTCAGGGACGTGAGCCGTTCATCTTCTTCTTGGCTCGGTCTCAGCCTCCAGAATACTTGTGCGGGGCACCTTGCCCAGTTCTGAGCTCTGACGAGGCACCAGGGCCCTTCTGAGCACTTGGCACTCTCCCAGGTTGCATTTTGTCTGTTCATCCACCTTCAGAGACCAGACTGGACAGTGTCTTCTGGCTGAGCCAGGCCAGAGTGGACCATGTCTTTGCTGCAGGCTGCAGGATGAAGTTTCCAGGAAGCCTGGGATGCAGAGGTTCCACCCATCTGTTTCATCTCTCACGAACCCTCCTCCCTGCCACAGACCCTGAGCTGTGGGCTGCAAACAGCAGATGAGACAGCTCGCACTCCGTGCCCTGGACAAGGTCAACGTCCTGGAGGGAAGAGACAGGAGAAGCTGTTTACAGAAGCACCTGAGTTCAGGAACAGGGGCGTGCGCAGGAAGAATCTGCAGCCCTGAGAAGATGGATTTGGACTCCAGGAGGCAGCTGGGGAGGGTCAAGAGAGAGGGTGACTTGAGCCAGGTCTGCAAGGACAGCTAGCAAGTTCATCAGGCTTGCTTGTCTTGCAGGAAGCCATCTCTGAAGTCATGGTTCCCTGAGGTGATTGCCGTTTCCTGAGATGACCCATTTGCTCTTCCACCCTCTTGAAAACATCTAAATTTCTGTCTCGCCTCAAATATAAACAGTGTGAACTCTTCGGCTCACCAGACCGTCCTGGTGCCTTGCTTAGGACATAGTGGGTACACAGAGCTGCGAACTAGATATTTGGGGAATACAGGCACGGGGAAGGAGGGGTGGGGACAAGGCCCAGTGGAAGCCAGAGTAGAAAAGACCTTAGCAAAGAGTGACAAACATATACCAAGCCCCTGGTTCCCAGAATTCTCCAGACTCCCCTCCCCAGACACTGGGGTAGCCTTGCCAAGAGAGCAAGAGCTATGAGGTTTCCCTCCATAGCTCCTAGATGCATCTAAGGTTGCCATGGAAAAGGTTCCAGAGACATCCTGGGCCCAGGCTACCCCCCCCCCCAGCAGGAGTGGAAAGACTTGCCCTTATCCCATACCTTATCTTGGGCACCTTGGTGACCCAGCCCAGCATCTCGGGAGCCTGACTGCCCCACTTCTGCCTGCTCTGAACCTCAGTCCTTTTAGCTCGAATTTGTAAGTGGGCTTCAGCCCAAGCAAAAGATTCAGCGGGAATCCGGCCGGGTTCCCAGACGCTTAATTGGAGCTGGGCTCTTCATTACCCGCACACCTGTTCCCCAACACCATATGGTCCGAGGTAAATAGACTGTAATTGTTTATCCAGAGTCAATTCTTCCATGAGTGAGTGAGTGCCGGTGGGGGCCCACAGTCTCCTCAGCCTCCTCTCGCCATTCCCAGCTCCAACCTCTCCAGGAAACTGAAGGACAAACCCCTCGCAAGGTTAAGATGCCTCGCATGCTGCCCCAGCAGAACACACTTCTGCATTGGGAGACTCATCTTGGACAACTCCCCCAGCTCCGAAGAAAAGCCCCACCCAACTCTGCCAGCTGGCGGATACTTGGCAGCCAGGCTTCTCTGCCCTTGCCTGTGTGATTTAGCAGGAAGGCACCTCTCTGGCCCTGGGCTCAGTTTTTTCTTCTTCTTCTCCTATGGAAGCCAAAGGATGTCTGAGATGGACTGAAACAGTGCCAGCTCTCTGGCCCCCATCACAGCTCCACCACCGTTCTACAGCAACCCGAGCAAATTCTGTCAAATCTCAGAGCCTAGGCCAAATGAAGACACACGACCTCAGTGCCACATGGTTCCTAATAATAGAGGGGCTAGCATCGTTAAGCTGGCCTCTCATGGAGGAAGACTGTGGACTGCTCATACTTGAAGGCTTAGGTTGGTGAATGCCCTTGGTCAAGGTCACCCAGGCAGGGGGAGAGAGATTCTCACCCAGTTCTGTGAACCCCAGAACCAGATCCCTCAATCCTGTTCCAATTATACTGTGGATAACACACCCAGCGAGCCTGGCCTGGTGCCTGTCATCCAAGAGGAAATCGATAAATGCCCGTTTTCGTGTCTCTGTCCTTCAGTGGACATATCCTGCCTTCCATCCTGGCTCCAGGACCTGGGCAGCATCCAGAAGCTCGGGCTTCAAAATGTCCCCCCACAAGGTGAAGTATAAATAGGGCAGATCCTTGTCCCCTCTTCACTTCCTTGGTCTCAACTCTTGGTCAGTCACCAGGGAGAGGCGTCACTTCCTCCTCGGTCTGGCTGTCCCCAGATAGTCCTAGACTGTGGTGCTACCAAGCATGACATTCGTGCCCAGGGGGAGGAAGGCTGCTGGAGCACCCATAACGGTTTCTGGTCTCCAGTGTATGGCCTCCGGAGACATCAGATGAGTTCATCATTGGGAAATGCAAGAGCCAGTTATGGTTGGGAAGATGGCTCTGTGGTTAAGAGTGCTTATTATGAAATCAAGAAGACCCAAGTTCAAATCCTCAGCATCTATGTAAAAGGCAGGCAACTCCAGCATTTGTGGGGTTGGGGGTGGGTGAAAACAGGTGGATCCCAGGAGTTTGCTGGTCAACCAGCCTGTAATCTGGAAGGACAAGGTTCCACTTCAGTGAGAGAGGCCCTGTCTCAAATCAGAGCAGAGAGAGAGATAAACTGCTAGCATCATACCTATGCTCACAAGTGTGAGCACTGATGTCACACATGCTGGAGGTGTGTGTATACGCATGCGCGTGTGTGCACATGCGTGCATATGAGCACACACATACACACAAAGAAACAGCCAGAGCTCCTGTGCATTCTTGAGATCTGGCTGATAGTCAGTCCCAGGAGGCAGACTTCTCAGTACGGGGAAGAAAAGCAGAGCCACTTAGATGCCTGGACACTGCAGACACGTGGGGCCTTTCTCCAGGGACTCTGACAAGGCTTCTTCTAGTGGCTGTTCCCTCCCCTGCTCAGAATTCTTCACTCCGAGCCCCCACCTCCCATCCTGGCTGCCCTGAGGATGAATGGCTTCCTGGGGCTTAAGAAAATGGATTCAATGTCCTCTTAATTTTCACTGAATCAGCCCTTAATATGATGAAGGGCTTCCCAGCCAATCCCCTCTGATGCCCCTCCTCCCGACCAGATTATAGAGTCTACCTGGGCTGGTCAGGTTACCATAAAGGTGAGTTCATGTCCCCAGCCCAGGCATTCTGCCAGGCTGAGAAAGGAGGCCGAAGGTCACCTTCTGACCGCTGTCAACCCTCTGGATGGAGATACGCGCACCTGTTGAACTACCAAGACAGTTCCCTGTATCAAACACCCTGCTGTCTGGGAAGAAGCATCGCCCCAAGGGGAGCTGAAGGGAGGGGCAGAGAAGACTCTGGAACCCTCAGGGTGATTACACATTCTCTCTACAGGAGGTCTCCCAGGCCCGGGGGGGGGGGGGGGGCTGGAGGTCTCTAATTCCCACGGCTCCCTGATTATTTCATGGAAGTCAGGGGCTGAGGTAGGAGCAAGAATTCTGTAATCAAGAAAAAAAGAAATATGTAAGAAAAAGGGGGCGGGGAGAGCTTTTCCTAGCAAGTTTTCCGGGCGCCCAAGGGGACAACTTTGAAGGAGCCTGATGCCCTGAGCAGTCGCGGCTGCCTCCCACAACTTTATGAATGGGAAGGAGTTTTAAAAGATATTTAAGCTGCTGCATAAATTGGCCCCTCTGGGGATGCACGTGGTTCTGCCTTAGTCCAGAGGCTACAGGGCTATTTTCCACCCCAGGCATTGGGCAGGGGGTTTCAGGATTGGCTGATGGGAAAGGGGCGGGGCTTCCTGCCCTGGGCCTAGGATGAAAGCAGAGTGTGCTAGAATCAGGAGCTCCCCCTCACCCCACACACCCTCCCCGTGACACTGCTGGAATGGGAGCCTCAGAGAAACTCATCACTGGATCTCACGAAGCCCTCCAAAGGAAGTGTGTCCCTCAGCGGGGACCGTCAGTGGAGAAAGGGACGGGGAGGAAGATGCACACTTAAGAGTCATTCTCCATTTTGATGAAATTCCTAATAAAAGCAAGTTCAGGGGAAAAGGGCTTGTTTGGGCTCACAGTTTGGAAGTATAGTTTACCATGAAGGGAAGCCAGGGTGTCGGGAGCCTGGGGCAGCAGGTCACATTGCATCCACAGTCAGGAAGCAGAGAAGGACAGAGGGCTGAATAGGCAGCTTGCTTTCTCCTTTTCATCCCCTCCCAGAGTACAGCCACATTTAGGGAGGAGGGTCTTCCCACTTCAGCTATCCTAATCTAGAAACTCCACACAGATATGCCCAGAGGTTTGTCTCCTAGGTCTATAGCCCCATCAGTTGACAATACTAACCATAAAAATACAGAGCCCCACTCCATGACAGTCCCGGGCTGGGCATTTAATGAAACAGTTCAACCCTCTACCACTACCTTGCCATTTCACAGATGAGGAGACTGAGGCTTGGACAGTCAGCATCATTGCCCAAAGTCATACGACCAGAAGGAGCCCAGTGGCTTCAAATCCAGACCATGCCTCTCTTCAAATAGCCCCTTAGAGAGGGTCTAAAAGGGGCGGAGCTGCTGTACGGAGTCCTCAGTTGCTCATGCACACGTTGGTATGGGCTTTATGGGGTGGCTTTGGGCCCCGAGGTGAATGCAGGAGGCTGCCTGAACTGGCAGAGACTGAAATCCCAGAGAAGGGCGGTTACCCAAGCTTCCTCCTCTGACCCGTCCCTCCCGCCACTGTCATCTGCTGTGCACAGCTCCTAGGGTCTCCCTGTGCTCCAAGCACCTACAGATGTCCAACTGGGGCCTTTGCTCAGTTGGGGTGGAAGTCACGCTCCAAAGCAGAAGACAAAACCTTAGGGATCAGACTGGAGTTGAAGGGTGAGACTTCTGGGCTTGCCTCTTGGGGACACAAGCCTTGGGCTTGATCCCCAGCACCACAGAAAAACAAAAGACCTCTCCCCCCAGAAATGACTGCCATCCACTCTGCCGGATGTGTTTCTCCCAAGCTAAGCCGTCTCCCGTGCGTTCCCTGTTCCTCCTGCCCTTTAGTTTCTTTATCAGGAAGAAGAAGTCCGTTTTCTCCTGGAGAGACAGAACTAATAACCAGATTACAGGAACTCACAGACAGGGGCATCAAATATTACACAGAGGCTCCAGGTTCCTATCACTCCATCTGTAGTGTTCCATGGCTGCCGTAATGGCCGCCCGGCCCTCTCATTGATGAAGTACATTATAAGTGCTAAGTAATAATAATACTGTAAAATGCCTCAGCGCTCAAGCACGAGCTCCAGGCTCCAGATAAAATGCCAGACAGATAGATTAGCAGGCAGAGGAAGTACTCAAGAGTGCCGTCTCCCTGCAGCTCCCTGGGCCTAATAGATAGGACCAATCAACCCACTTCAATTACAGCTTGGGGACTAATAGCCAAGAGCTGATTAAATTCCTTGTGCCGGAACTGGTGTGACAGTGCTCTGTATGTTCTGGTGTCGGAAGAGCAGGTGAGCACCATGGGCTGGTGTGAGATTGCTTCACCACAAAACACTGTCCTATGGAGTTCTGTTACTAGCTCAGGCTAGCCCAGAGCAGGCCTGGTATCCATTTTCACCCTCTTCACCTTTGCTTCTCCCCAAGCTGAGAGACTCTAGTTGGTTCTGCATCAGTAGAAAAGTGGGGGAGGGTGCTGTGGGTTGAATGTATCATTCACTAATTCTCCCCCACCTTGAAGTTCATGTGTTGGAAATGAGCCCCTCGAATTTACTCACATGCTGATAGTATTGAGGGTCTGACTTTGGGCAGGGGGTAAGGAGAATTCATGAGGGTGGTCCTGGTTTCATTTCCTGTCCCCATCATGAACTATCTCAACAATATCAGCTTAGGAGAAAGCGTTTATTTTTAGCTCAGAGTTCTTGGCTACAACCCATCATTGTGGGGATTGTCATGGTGACTAGAACTTCAACTGGTCACACTGTATGCACAGTCAAGAGCAGAGAGGTGGGCAAGCGTGCATGCTAGTCGTTCAGTCCAGGGCTTAGCACGAGCAATGGTGTCCTGCTACATCCAGGGTGGGACTTCCCACCTCAGATAATCCAATGAAGAAAAACCCTCACAGGCATGCCCACAGGCCAGGCTGACGAGTCTGAATCGATACCGCCTTCCCTGGTGATTCTATTGTGTGTCAACCATCAGAACTAAGGGACATGGGGACATTAGAGCACCAGGGGCTTTACAAGAGAAGGAAGAGGGACAGACAAGGTGGCATTCTCCAGATGCTGAGTAGATGCAAGGGCTGTGTTCCTGTGTTGATTGTTGTTTTTAACTCTTTATTCTTTGGGTCTTTGCTCTCTGAGGGGCCACCACCCAGCTCCCAAATAAATCACACATGGAGCCTTATTCTTACTTATGAATGCCCAGTCTTGGCTTGGCTTATTTCTAGCCAGCTTTTCTTAACTTAAAATAGCCCATCTACCTTTTGCCTTAGGCCTTTGCCTTTTCCTATTTCTGTTTATCTTTTCTTTCCTTCTTACTCCATGACTGGCTGTGTAGCTGGGTGCTGGCCCCTGATGTCCTCCTCTCCTCATTTTCTTGTTCCTTGGTTCCCTCTTCCCAGATTTCTCCTCCCTTTTATTCTCTCTGTCTATCCTTTCTCCTGCCTTGCTACTGGCTGTTCAGCTCTTTATTTAACCAATCAGATGTTTTAGACAGGCAAAGAAACACAGCCTCAGGGAATTAAACAAAAGCAACATAAAAGAATACAGCATATCTTTGCATCATTAAAACAAATGTTCCACAGCATGAACAAATGTAACACATCTTAAAATAATACCTCACAACACTCTTGGACTTCCCAGACTCCTGAGCTGCAAGCTGTAAGCCATTAAGCCATGTGAGCAACTTCTTTCCCTTCATCTCCTCCCCTCATCCTTCTTCTCTTTTTTTTCCTTCCCTCCCTCTTATTCTCCCTGCAGAACTCACTTTACAGCTCTGGCTGGCTTTGAACTTACAGCAATACTTTTGCCTCTGCCTCTTGAGAATGAAGACTGTAGGCATAAGCTGCCATATCCCACTCACCACTGCCATAGGTTTCTTAGAGCTACAGAAAACAGGCTAAGACAAGGCTGGAGATGGTCAGGAAGATATGGGAGTACAGGCAACTGGAAGACAGCTGGGTGAGGGAGATGACTGTTGTACCAGGGAGTCATCAGAACCAACTAAAGGTGGACTAGACTCACAGAGTGGGTAAGGCTGACTGACCTCAGATGTCAAGAATGAAGGGAGGATGCTGGCCAGCAACATACGGGAGAGGGGCCCCATGGGTGTGGGCTCCAGTGACGGGGACTCATGGCGGCCAGGGGTAACCCAGAGAGTCTGGTGGTGTGGGAGGTCCTTCTGTCTATGTGTTGCTTTTATTGATTAATGAATAAAGAAACTGCCTTGGCCTGTTGATAGAGCAGAATTTAGGTAGGCAGAGAAAACTGGACTGAATGCTGGGAGATGGAGGGCAGAGAGAGAGAGACACTATGGAGCCACTGCCAGAGATAGATGTGCTGAAACTTTGCCGGTAAGCCACTGCCACATGGCGATACACAGGTTAATGGAGATGGCTTAAATTAATATGTAAGAGTTAGCCAATAAGAAGCTAGATCTAATGGGCCAAGCAGTGTTTTAATTAATACAGTTTCTGTGTGGTTATTTCGGGTCTAAGCTAGTCAGGCAGCCCAGAACCAACAAGCCGGCCCTCCTCCAAAAGTCTGGCATTGTTGGAAGTGAACCCTGCTGAGGGAGGGCTGCCCACATAAACATCCCAGAGTCACATAGATAAGTTATCCCCCACCCTCATGTTCTGTCTCCCCATGACAGGAAATGCCAGAGCCACTGATCCTGCAGATTTTGGGGGACAAGACTTTCCCAAGTGGGAAAAGCCCTGTCAAGCTGGGCAGTTTTTTATACCTGGGCTTGTTGACCTCCTGCACAGTATGACACAAGGCACATAGTCTAGATAAGGAGAAAGGAGGGAGATGAAGAGGGGGAGAAGGAGGAAGAGGCAGGGGGGAGGAAAAGAAAGAGGAAGAGAAAAGGGAGGAGGAGGGAGAGGAGGAGGCAGTGTTGAAAAGCAATTTGCACGAAACTTGTATCCGAGAGCAAACACAAAAACGTTTGATTCTGTCGTACGCCTTCAGAGAACAAAACAGTGTGAACCGTGCTGAACATGTGTTCCTTCAAAAATAAAAACAGAGAGAAGGAAAATCAGATGCAAGCCTCCCAAGAGCTAATTCTTAAATGCTCCCAGTTGGGTTTGCTGATCCTCGGGGACCATGTGGGAGGAGATGGGGAGTGAGCTGGTAGACATCAGCTCCCGGAAGCCTCTGGCCCAAGACTGCGGAAGGGAAGGCAGAGTCATTGTCTCTGCTGTGCAGAAAAGAATCAAAGCCTATTGCACAAGGGAGCCGAGCACCTACATCCAAGTTCAAGCTAGGGAGGGCGCAGAGGAGGAGCAGATGGGAACTGGGCCCACCGAGGGGCCAGGGAAAGGAGGCTCTGGTATGAATATTGTTAGGCAATATAAACAACACGAGGAGAGGCCACGGGGAAGAAAGCCACCGTGGAAGAAGATCGGGGACAGTCTCACAATAGGAATTGCAATGAAGGGCAGGGAGCTGTGGTGTAGGAGAGAAGACCACAGAGAGGGGCCTTACTCTGGAAGTCACACGATAGACACGGTGACAGGCTGCTTCTTGCTTGCTTATTCCAGAGAGCCTGAGAGTGAGGGCCAGAACCTCCTGTGGACAACAGTGTGGCTAACTGAGCCCGGGTCTGAACTCTAGTGAACCATGTGGTTTCTGATCAAGTCTATGTTCTTTCCTGATCCTCCTTTGGGTTTCTATTTTAATAAATGGGGTGGGGTGATGATGGGGGTAGGGGCAGCAGGCACTTCACAGTATTTGCCCAGTTCCCTCCTCCCTGACAGCCGCTCTGCTTTCCTTGGGGGCACCTGGCAGCAGACATGGCTCCGCCTACCCACCAAAGCCTAGGGGTCATCTGAGTGGCCTTTGTTTGGCATGGCTACTGTAGCAAGGTGCCACAGGCTGGGGTGACTCACACAGCAGAAATGTTCTTTGTGGGTCTGAAGTGTAGAAGTTTGAGCGCCTGGCTGGTTCGTCTCTCCTCCCTGACAGCCACCTCCTCTCCGTGTCCTCACATCCCTCTGGAATTAATCTCTTTCTTGTTATGAATTAATCTCTTCTTGTCTTAAGGACACAGTCGTGTTGGATTAGGGCCCACCCTAGTGGCCTCAATTAAAATTAATTACCCCTTTAATGTCTGTGTCTCCAAACCCAGAAGCGCTTTACAGGATTGGGGGTTAGGACTCTAGCGTCTGAGTCTGAGGAGGCAGAATTGAGTCTGTGACAGGACACAGAGAGTGGCACTCAGGGCCGGACGCTGTGTGGAAATGACAGGCCCCACTTCCCACTCTTAGTCCCTCCTTTAAGTCCCATAGAGTGGGGGTCTGGTCACCAAAGCGGAAAGTTGGCCACCTCTCACTGTGTACCTCCAGGCTGTATCTACTTCCCCCCCTTACTAACTTGGCTGGCTGTGTCCCATCACCCTATGCCTCCTGCAGGCGTAGGAGCCCTGGAAGAAGGGGCCAGGCTGTTCTCACAGCCCTTTCTTGTCTACCTTTTCTCCCGTCAGATATCAGGACTCCTTGAGGGAGACGAGGGACTTTGACTAAATTTGAGGACAGTACCCCACCTGGGTGCTCGGGTTCAGCAAGGAGCAGAGGAAGGAGAAGTGACCAGGAGAGATGGCCTGTTCGACACAAGGGAAGAGGACGCCACATGTAGCCTCGTCTAGCCGTGTAGGGCTCTATAGGTCTCCAGTATTTCTAGGCCACAAATGAGGAAGGGACCTTCAAATCCTCCATGGACAGTAGAGCTAGCCCAGAGTGTCTGGAAGCTTCTGCATGCCATACCAGCGAGGATGCGACCTGGAGGTTCTCTCTGGTGGAGTCTGGCTAGCTGGATTCCTTTCCACTGTCACATTGCTTGCTGTCACTACAGGTTTGGTCCTCAGGCCATGCATGTCTGTCTCAGCCCTGAGATCTCGAATCTAGGGTGTCAGGGGAGGTTGAGTAGAGCCCTGGCACAAACTAGAAGTAAGCAATGAGCCCACCCACAGCCTGGAATCCAGGGTGACGGGATGTTTGGATACATAGACAATCTCCAGAATTGGGGCAGAAAGGTAGTTTAATCAAAGCACTGGAATGTGCTCTTGGGGCCTCATCTGAGGAGGTCCTGCCCTGACAGAGCTGATCAGAGGCTCTAAGGGCCAGGCAGAGAGACTCCCAAGGCCATGCTGTTGGCTCGGTGTCCTTCTAGACATGGGGAAAGGTGCCTGGAGGTTTCCGCACCTGTATGGAGGAAGACACTCTCCCCAGGAGGTCAGCTCAGATCACCATGAATACTAACATAATAGCAAGGCAACGGTAGACACTCAGTTCAGCCAGCCCCAGCCGGTCTTCGATGCTCCTTTGGGAGTGACACCGTACTGGGGTGACTGTACTAACTAGGAACTGGGAGAAGCTAGAGTAGGAGACAATCACTGGGTTGTTTTGGGGGGCCTCGGGTGGGTGAGTGAGCCATCAGAACAGTAAGGAGACAGAAGATAGACTCCCTGAGTCGGTGTGACCTCCACGAGACTTAAGATTCTGTTTGCAAAAACGGGGGCCACAGAACCCGTGTCTCTGAGAGAACTGAAGGGATCGGAATGTAAAACATCCAAGAGGACTTGGATGGGCGAGGTTCTGGGCGTGCCAAGCATTAGCATGCACAATTGGAAGCTTCTAGAAGCTTAGACAAGAAAGAGTCTTGCTCTGAATGTATGATAATAAAAAGGGAGATATTAGGTGATGTAGAAGGGAAATGGGAAGAAGACAGGGGGGAATAGTAACAGAAATAAATGCTATGTGCATACGTGGAAATGGCATAATAAAACACCTTACTTTCTATAATATAATTAACACATGCTAAGAAAAAAAAGGAAAAAAAAGGAGAAAATTCCTTTCAGTAGAACCCGAGACTTTAGTGTTTGGGGGATGGGGGTGCATGGGTCAAAGAGCATGAACCACCTGACAGGAGAGGAAGCTTGGGTTACAGGCTGCCTTGGGGTGGGGTGGAGGAGTAGGGGCTGTGCGGAATAGGGCATTAGAGACACGAAGGACGCTCAGGTGCTAAGGAGCATGGGAAACTGGCAAGTGGTATCCATGTCCTTTGCATTTTGTTAAACCAACATCACTTCTAGAGAATAGCTACTTGGAACAGGTGAAGGGTCATTTTATTGCTTTTATCTGCCTGAATGGTGTTCCCGGAGACCATAGACAGGACCCTGGGAGTGTGCAGAGAACTGATTCTTCTCTCAGGCTGCAAAAGTTACCCAGTCCTCAGTGGGTATCATAGGTTCCCATCCATCAGCAGAAGGTCAAGAAAATGAGCCAGGCTCCCAGAAGACAAGTTCCCTAAAGGTGAAACACAGTATGTCAGAATTAAACTTGTAACACCCAGGACCGGTCCAGCCTCCCTCCAGGCGGCATCGCAGCCCTCGGCTACCTCCCCGGGTAATTTCCAGGGCATTTCAAACGGCAAAGACAATTGGATGTCAGAACTGGTTTGGGTCTGCAATCAGACCAGGGATTTTCATGGAATTCCCAATGGAAGAGCCTCCAGGCCCAAGGAAAATTTCCCCAGTGGCAGCGCTCCCTTCCCAACATGCCCCTCGCCTCCCCAGCCTGCCTCTGTTATTGGATCCAGCGTGATTGTCTCCCGGGCCCCTAATGGAATTTTATCAGGGATCTCTGTAACTGGATTGCTTATTTGCAGCCTGCGCCGCCAGCGGCCCCAGATAAAGAATGCGGAGTCTGCACTGTGCGTCAGAAATCCAGCCCTGTCGCCATCCATCACTCTGTCAAACATCACTGCAGACAGCCTGCTTCAAGCCCCATCAGGCTGGGAATTTTCTGCCCAAGAATAACAAAAACGGCCCCAGCTGGAGGGGCCTCTGTCCCACCTTATGCCTTCCATACAGGTGGATGAATTTAGTTCCACCTTCTTCGTGTCTCGCCTCCATTTCTTTAGAGTCTGGAGCCGCTCACCAGCCCTTCGATAGGTCTAGAAGCCTCTAAACAACACTGTGGATTTACAAAACCCTAAGCATGTAGAATACAGATGTGGGAATAACAGTTCTTTGCAGGTAGAAAGCATGTGTGAAATGTGTCCATCAACCTTCTCCCACTGATATTTACCTCCACCGTGAATGGGAGGTAATGCTATTATTTTCTGATCGGCAGGTGGAGTTAGGTTCAGAAAGGTTAAATTACTTCTCCAGGTTTTTGTTTTGTTTTGTGTATTTGTGCGGGGGTACATTATGTGCAAACACGTTGTGCACGTATGCACGTGTGTGTGCATGCATATGTTCCATCACATGTGTGCACATATACATGCAGAAATCACAGGTCCATGTCAGCGACCTCTCTCAATCATTCACCTCCTTGTTTTTTTTTTTCCTAAATAACTTTATTTCTTGTGTTTTAAACTTTATTTTTAGTATTGGTATGTTTGCATTGAAATAAAATTACATCACTTACCCCTCACTTTCCTCCCTCCCAACTGCCCTCTCTCGAACCCCTCTGCTATCTCCCCTCCCTTAAAGCCCTTCCACATCCCCCACTCTTAAATTGATAACTTCTTTATTATTGTTACACGAATGTGTGTGTGTGTATGTGTGTGTGTGTGTGCAAAGACAGACCAAAACAATGGCAATATCAATCAGCATGTTAACATGGAAGGGGGTAAAATTCATGGGGTCCCTTCCCTAGACAGAGAACCACAGACAGCTGCCAAAGAAAGAGAATGAGCCTTTCTTGGGAATGATCCCCCTTATTGGTAGTCCAGTGCAGAATGGTCAGTGATGATATCATATACAAACTGAAGACTTAGCAGGTTGTGTTTGTATACACAACACACTATACACAACACACACCCATATGCAGGCTCTCTTATTAAACTTGGAGCTCACTGATTCAGGTAGACTGACTGACTAGTAAGGCCTGGGGAATCCTCTTGTCTCTTCTTTCCCAGGTCTGAGGTTACAGGCATGCCCCCACACCTGGCTTTTTCCCTGGGTCCTGGGACTCTGAATTTAGGTTGTCACGCTGTATGGTGGTTTACAGACGAAATTGCCTCCCCGCCCCCTCCTCACCCCCCAGCTCATTCTTTTTACTCCAGATCGCGAACTCTTTTTCCTTAGGTTGCAGCTGTTCTTTCCTCCCCGGACTCTTCTCTCTTCAGTTTGGTCCTTCTTGGCTGTCTGTCATTCCCACCGTGGAGTGTGGGGCTGTTCAACACTGTCACTGCCCTGGCTTGTCTGCAGAAGGATACTGATTGTCACCCAGTCTGCCCTCTTCCTCTCTGAATCACACTAGCTGTGATCAGTGAGTGTAGCTCCCCAGGGGCCGCTGAACTGACACAGACCCATCTTTGGTCTCATCAGTTCAGGAGCCCAAGCCAGCGTAGGTCCCTTCTTTGTGATAATGAGCCCAGGAGCCCAGCACATCCATCAACCCCAGCCAAGAAGCAGAGATCTGAGACTCGACACCCCAGGACACAGCTGTCTGTCCTCGCTCAAGCCATCTGAGAACACTCTGACTGTCTCCACGGTAATCCTTCAGATGTAGCGATGGGTAAGTGGGGGCCTGCTTGACTTATTATAGTATAGTAAAAAACTGTTTCCAAACCCAAAGGTAATGTGGACCCCAAAATGGAGGAGGAGGAGGAGAAGAGTTGGGGGAGCCTCCCTGAAACCTTGGCTAATGACGCAGGGCATGAGAGAAAGAGAGTAATAGATACATCTCCATCTTCAGCCATGGACCCCAGGAACAGAAGAGGATGCAGTAGATAGAACTGTTCCTAAAAGGTCAGTGTACCCCAGTCCCCAGAACATGTGCATCTTTCTTTATGTGGTCTTAGTTTCATTTCCATGTTGTGATAAAAATACCCAGACAAAAAGCAACTTAGGGGACAGATGATAACAGACCATTACTCCAGTGGGGAAGTCAAGGCAGGAGCTTCAGACACTGAGTCACATCACAGCCACAGTCAAGGGCAAAGAGAACCCAACCTATGCGTGCTCATTTCCTCGCTTCTGCTCAGCTCTAATTCTCAACTCTTATCCAGTATTCAGGGGCCCTGCCCAGGGAATGGTGCCACACACACACTGGGATGAGTTACTCTACATCGATTAACTGAAGTCAGTTCCACAGAGGCAGGCCAAGAGGCCAAGCCAATAAGGACGATCCTGCACTGAGACTCTTTTCCAGGTGATTCTCGAATATATCAAGTTGAGAATTCAAGTCAACCGTCACGTGAGGTTAAAATGAGAAGAGTCTCTTTGGTTCTCTGAGTGGAACCCAAAGGAATTCAAGAGAGGTTGGGCATAGAGAGGAGAGCTAACCCCAAACAGTAGAGAAGAATGCAGAAGCAAGGCCACACACCAAGGAAAGTCAGTGGTTACCAGAACCCAGGCAAAACTAAGAGTCCCAAGGGGATGAAACAGATACCCTAAGAAGTAAGAGCTGTGGAGGCAGTGGACAGAGCCCTTCTCCTGGGACCAGCACTAAGGAGGATGGTAGGGAAATAAGTGAGTGAATGGGGTTGGTCTGGAGGACACCGAGGGAGGTTTCCAGAGCTCGGCTGGAATACAGAGTGTGAGATAGATGAGGACAACCAGGTCATAGGAACAGAGAGGAACCTAGGGAGTCTTGTGACTTTGTAAGAAAAAAAGACACCAAAGACACAGAGAGAGACCCAGGGAAGGATGACTTGTGGAAGCAGAAACAGGATGTCTTCTCTCATATTCAGAATGAAGATTTTCTTTTTTTTTTTAAGAGAAAAAGAGATGAAAGGAGAAGGAGACCAATGAGAGAAGAAAGGAGGAACAAGAGGGCATAATGGGGCATGCATGACTATGATCAAAGTCCATGATATTCATGCATGAAAATTCCACAGTGAGTCCTATCATTTGTACAATGAACATACACTAATAGACATCAAAGAGACAGGCAGAGGTTAGACTCATGGGGTAAAGGATGTCAATGACATCCAGAAGCTAGGAAGGAACAAGGACAATCTGCCTGTTCCTCCCCAAGGGCTTATTACCCTGTAGAATCTTGATTTTGGACTTGTAGCCTCAAATCGATTAGAGAACCCATTCTTGGTTTTAGCCACCAGCTTGTGGTACTTGGCCTTGGTCATACTAGAAGGCTGATTGATCTATTACATTCTGTTGGGGTTATGAAGGCCCCATAGGCTTCAGGCATCTATGAGATGTGCAACTAAGATCTCTACCAGGGATGTGGCTAAAGAAACCTGCAGATAGAGATGGAATGGGGGCTGGATGCTGTGGGAACCAATAGCCTTTAAGATACCAGCCCACTTTGGGCATGGTCTCATGTACTATAAATGCAGCTGTAAAGCATGTGCAGCCCCCTTGGCTGTTGGATTTGAGGTTTTAGTTCCCAGCACATGCAGAGGACTGCAGGTCACTACTCTTTTTGTGAGTTTCTCCCCTAATAAATAAACCTTTGGTATACTTCATTCTGGACTAGTGTGGAACTCTTTTGTATGGCAACAGTTTGGTGCCCACATGGCCAGAGTCTATGCCGTTGCCGGGCCATGTCCAGAAGGTCTGTAGCCTTCTCCCACCCCTCACAGTCTAACTACCCCTCCACAGCTGACTGTAGTGGAATGAATAGCCAAGGCTGAGCCACTTCTGGTTAAGAATAGTACTCAAGAAATACAGAGAGGCCGGGCGGTGGTGGCGCACGCCTTTAATCCCAGCACTCGGGAGGCAGAGGCAGGCGGATCTCTGTGAGTTCGAGACCAGCCTGGTCTACAAGAGCTAGTTCCAGGACAGGCTCCAAAACCACAGAGAAACCTTGTCTCGAAAAACCAAAAAAAAAAAAAAAAAAAGAAATACAGAGAGTTCAGGATTGACCCCAAAGTAGTATCATGAATCTTGAAGAAACAAAAACAAAAATAAAAAAAACTTCCAAAGGGAGATGACAATGAATGAATGAGGAACCTAAAGAGAACAGTGCCCCATAATTTGTAGAAGGAAAAAAATACAAGTTATTACCATTACTCTTGATGGCTCACTCCATCCTATTTCTGTAGACATCACTGACACTGAAGGCAGGACACAGAGAAATCAAGGAACGGAGCTGGAAGCTTCCTCTGTCTTGGACAGCATGGCCGCCAGAAGTGCTACACATCCAGCTGAGGAAGAAAATCCACCAGCCTTATCCTCTCATGAACCCTGCATACTACAAGAGTTCCAACCTGCCAGGTAAGATATAGTCACAGACACAATAGTGGCACGGCTGTTTGTGGAATAACCAACCGCTTTCTGCTTGAATTTGAAGCCACTCTACAGGAAGGAATGCTTGCCTGGGATTGTCAAAAGCCCATGGTTGGGGAGATCTTAAATTCTTGAGGAGAAAATACTACTGGTGTTTTGCTAAATGGGCATGGAGGAGAGTTACACAATTCTGTCTTTTGTGTCTAACATGGCCATTGAAGTTACAGGAACAGAAGCTACCTACACAAGAAGCTGGGAGAAGAAGGCAATTAGCAGGCGTAGGAGGAGACAAGAACAAGAGAGAGTAATGGAGGGATAACTATGATCCCAATACAATGTATCCATGTATGAACTTGTCCAAAATTTTTAAAAGAAAGAGGTTAAAATACAACAAAGCACCTTGTGCCCCCTAGAAGAACCATTCTCTATCCTGGGATCTGAAATGCAAAGCTCAGATATAAACAAGCAAAGCTAACTAGCTCCCAAAGAGTTAATTCTCAGTATGCAACTAGAAAAATAAATAAATAACTCAAAATATCTCCAGGCATCACAGTGCACAATTAATTAACAAATGAATTGCACAGGCAAAAATTGTGTGGAGTTCAGAGGACAGAGAGAGCACCTAGGGCTTCAATTGTTAGGGATGGCTTTGCTAAGCAATAAGATTAGATCCAGGCTTCTAAGAAGGAGGGGTAGACACTGTATAGGGAAAGGTGTGGGCTGGAGATGGTCAGGTCTGCTCAGCAAGCGCCTTTATCTGCTGAGCCATTTCGCCAGCTCCAAATAGAAGTCATTTTTTTAAAACATGGAGGTGATGGACCTAAAACTGTATCTCAAAGCTACCCCACCATCAGGGTGGATTAGGCGGCCTGGAGGGAAGGAATGGATAGGATCTTGGGAGACTTATGGTAATTTATTATTGCACAGAGAGGGGACGGACAGTATGCATACAGAGGTGCCAGCCACAGGAGTGAGCCAAAGGCCTGCTGATGGAGGAGTTTCTGGAGAGAGTGAGGTATACAGATGGAGGAGAGGGAAGTGTTGGCTGCACTCTTGCTGCTGCTGGGAGCTCAGACCCTACCCCTGCCTCCTTAGCAGGGGCATCCCTGTCTGCTTTGATTTTATCTCCTTCTATGTGTGTGAACGGTTACCTCCAGGGCTTACAACAGGGTTGGAGCCTGTGGTGGTTTGGATAAAATGTCTCCCATAGTCTTGGACATCTGAATACTTGATCCCCAGTTGGTGGTTCTGTTTGGGTAGATTTAAGAGGTGTGGCCTCGCTGGAGGAGGGCTGCCACTGGGGTCCAGCTTTGAAAAATCAAAAGCCCACATCATTCCCAGTTCTGTCTGCTTCCTGTTGGAGATATGAGCTCTCGGCTCTTCCTACAGTCACATCTTCCATCTGTTGTCAAAATTCCCTGCCATGAGAGACTTGTCTCCCTCTGGAACCATAAGCCCAAATAAACCCTTCTAGAAGGTGCCTTGGTCATGGTGTTTCATCACAGCAAGAGATAAGTAATTACTACAAGACGCCACTCTTCTGCTTAGCAGTCACTACTGTAAGGGTCTAGGGTGCAGCTCCAACCTCTCAGGGGCTTTGGGGAAAGGTAGCATGTTTATTACCCCGTGGAGGGCACCTTCAGGGGCTACCTTCTCTTGCAGCCTGCGGAGGTGCAGCTTCCTGCCCTTTATTACCCACAAAACCTTCTGCAGCCAATGCACCGAAGAGGGAAGGAACTGAAGAGAATATTCACCCTCTTTTTGTCTCCCAAGTTCAGAGCTGGCTCTCGCCCACAGTTCAATTTCGCAATCTCTCCTCTGGTGCACTTTAATATTTATAGTTGCGTGGCTAGAATATGGAGTGTGAGAATTTTTCAGTCTCGTGAATAGAGGCTTTAGAGAGCTGTCACCCACCTGAGGCTCACTAATCTACAAGCACTGATCCCAGGGCCATTTCTGCCCCCACCTCCAATCCCAGAGCCCTCCGAGGCTATCTGGTCGTCTCAGGATCCCTGCCTTTATTAGCTAACTGCTCCTGTTTCAGTGATAAAACACCCGACAAAAGCAACTTAGGGAAGGAAGGGTTGTTTCGGCTCATAGCTTGAGGGTGCAGTCCATCACGATGGGGAGGAGTGGCATCAAGGGGAACTCTAGCCATAGCAACAGGCGTGTGTGACAGGTGGTCACATTGAGTCTGCAGTCAGGAAGCTGAGAGAGGTGAATCCTAGCTCTCCAGGTCTTTTCTCCTTTTCATTCACCCAAGGACCCCAGATGCTGCCTGCTTTCAGAAGGGGTTTTCCCACCTCAAGTACCTCACAGACTCACTCAGAGACGGGTCTCCTCAGTTATCCTAAATCCTATCGTGTGAGGCTTGAGAGATGGTTCCGTGATGAAGAGTATGGTATCCAGGAGCCTCCTCCTGTGCCTGTTGGACACCCAGCATGTAGCCTGTATGAGCCCAGAGACTAAAGGGCTTCATTATACCATCTTTGTTCATTTACATTTGGTTTTACTGGCTACTCACAGGTGACCTAGGAAGGTGGGGTGGAGTTTCACTCTCTAGCTGGTAGCAGAGGGTCAGTCTCTTAGTCTCTGAACCCTCGGAAGCTGCTCATCACGGCTGTGGGAAGTGAGCCCTTCCCACGGTGACTACAGGTAACAGGGGCTTTTTACAAATGGCCTCATGGGAAGCAGGCCAAGGGGCTGATGAGGTGGCTCAAGGCGAAATGCTGGCTGAGCAAGTGTGAGGACTCAAGTTTGATCCAGCGTCCGTATGAAAAGCCAGGCATGATGATACACACTTGCAATCCTGTTACCGGGGAAGCGCAGGCAAGCAGATCCCTGGGACTCTCTGGCCAGCTGGCCTAGTTAAATCAGCAAGTTCTAGGCTGTAAGAGACCCTGACTCAAAATAAATAAATAAATAAATAAATAAATAAATAAAATGGTACATAGCTCCCAAGGAATGACATCCAGTCTTGACTTCTGGTGTAATATACGTACCACTGCACACATGAACCCTCTCCACATTCGTGTGTGTGTATGTGTGTGTGTGTGTGTGTGTGTGTATGCTCACACATGTACACCATACTCTGAGTGATAAACCTAGAGCACATCCAAGGGACTACATTTCTTTATTTCTTTATTTCTTTATTTATTTATTTATTTATTTTATTTATTTGGTTTATTTGTTCATTCATTCATCCCTTCATTTATTTGTTTGTTTGTTTTTGTTTTGTTTTTATATTCCGACCATAGTTCCCCCCTCCTCTTCTGCCAGTCTGCCAGTACTCTTCCACCTCCTCCACTCCAGTCCACTCCTCCTCTGTTTTTTTTTTTTTTTTTTTTTTTTTGTTTTTGCTTTTTTGGTTAGAAAAGGCCGGGCCTCCAGTGACTATCAGTCAGCTACGGCATGCCAAGCCAACCTGCAGTCAGACTCGGCACCACCTCTGTTCCATTGTTAGCCAAGGCAATCTGGTAGGAGGGAAGGGTCCCCAAAAGCAGGTAACAGAGTCAGAGACAGCCCCTGCTCCCACTGATGGAACCCCACAAGAAGACCAAGCTATACAACTGTCACATGTATGCAGAAGGCCTAGGTCAGTCCCATGCAGACTCCCTGGTTGTGGGTTCAGTCTCTGTGAGCCCCTATAAGCCCGGGTCAGTTGGTTCTGTGCCGTTTCTTGGGGTGTCCTGGACCCCTCTGGCGCCTACAATCCTTATGTGGGGGCTCATCTCTAAGAAGATCCCACGTACTGCAGAAGGAGGTTTCTAGTCTAAGCCCCTCCCTCTGCAGTGGGCACTAACATCTCCATTCTTCCCCCACAGGCAAATAGCCACCTTCCTTCTCCTTGTCTCCCTTCCTTCCATTTGCCCACACCACTCTCTTCCAGATTATTCTCTCTAAATCCTTCTCAGGGAAGAGAAGTGCCAAGCCCTGAGCCACGTCCTCTGGAGGCCTCAGCCCCAGCTACCTGGATGAAAGAAAGGCCCCAGGACTTAACCCAGCTCAAGCTTGGGCCATCAGCTCGGCTGCTTAATAACAAATCAGCTCGTGCCAGGCAGAATCCCACAGGATTCGATGCCTGCTTCTATTCCTGGTTACAGGAGTGCTCAGAGAAGAGCCGTGGAGCCTCCCGCTGGAAAACTGATTCACAGAAGCATAAGTGTGTCCATGGACCCCAGAAATTGCTGGTCCAGTCAGGGGAGAGAGACCCAAAGGCCAAGATAGCAAAGATCTCTCTTCACACCACATCTGCAGCCTCCCAGCTGTATCCCACACACCGACCAGCACATCTGTATTTTAGGCTGCCTGGTAGGGGCTGTGTCTCCTCTTAGATAGGAAGGAACAGAGAAATGCTGTGACTGAGAATCTCCATAGCTGTCCTGGAGCCCAGCGCATAGGGCCTGTGCCCATAGGCTGCCTAGTTCAGTACTGTATGCTCTGGGCATCCCCGCCTTACCTGCTTAACAGAGGTGCAGTGTTAGCTGCTGCTCAAAAGGATGGACGGAGATCTAAGGATGGGTAGCATTAATGCCTCCATGATTGGTGGGCTTGAGGTGTGTGGGTGAGGTGCCTCTCTCAGGCAGCCCAGGGTGTTAGTGGACCGTCAACATACACGCCAGGTGCAGATGCACCTCCACTGGTATCCAGTGCCCTCGTGAGTCTGGGATTGGCAGGTTGATGACTGCGGCTGCCCTCTACTGAGGGAGCAGTAAATCTCACTCTAAGTGTTCAGTGTTCACCTGCTGGCACGCATACCCCACTGTTTGCCTGTCCACACATGCACGCGCGCACACACATACACACACACACCCCTTCTTTCTTTCCCCACAGGCGTACACTTTCCCGTACAAGAATTACTGGCTCCTGGCTTACCCAGT
Organism: Chionomys nivalis; assembly: GCF_950005125.1. Taxonomy (NCBI): domain Eukaryota; kingdom Metazoa; phylum Chordata; class Mammalia; order Rodentia; family Cricetidae; genus Chionomys; species Chionomys nivalis. Next base: position 94,527,507 of record NC_080092.1, on the reverse strand, counting down.
TAACTCCTATACCTATCAATGAGCAGTGAGCTGTGATTGTCCCTGGGGCTACCCAGAGCTCCTTCCCATTCTTGGAATTGGAACTACATGGCCCTCCCCTTTATCCTGCACTCTGCAGGGCTGGAGGCAGCAGCAGTAGGTGGGTATAGGACTGGCTGGAAGACACCCAGGAGACTCAATTCATGCTCGGGACATGACTTTCATTGGTTGAGAGAGAAAAGTCTCTCTTCTCTGCAGGCCGGAGCCACAGGTCCATCTTTTCTCACTAACCCAATCAAAGAGCTGGACCCAGAGAGGGCATAGGGAGACACAGAGGAATCAACCCTGATAGCACTATTGACCCCCTCCCAGGTGCCAAGGGTGGACATTCTAATAATAAAAGAACCCTATAAGAGATGCCCCTTCCTTTTTGCTCAGCTAAAGTCACTTAGAGGTACTTATTCTGTTATCCCTACCCAAGAGGATGGGTAAGGAGTCTTTCCCCCAGTCTTTCTGCTAGTTCTCCTGCTAACCCACATGACCTACCCTGCTACCCCTTGCTAGCCTGGACTCCATTCAGGAAATTGCCTGCCCAGCAATGCCCCCAGAGGCCCAGATTTGCTATGGTTGTGTAAATGCCAGAAAGGAGGTTCCTGGGAGCTGCCCTCAGTCCCATATAGACAGGCAACCAGCCACCAGAAGCTGATGTGGCAGTTACCTTCATAGGAAGAAAGACCCATGTCCTCTGTATGTCTACTCTTAGAACAGCCTGTCCAGCAGCTTCTGCTGCATTCCTGAGGCCCTTGGAATCCCTTGCCGCAAAGCGGAGACTCAAGGGCCCTAGACACCCAGCGTGTTGCTTCTAACCACTGGCCAGGACCTTTATGAACCAGCCACCACAGTCCCCTTGTTATGGGATGACAAAGGAATAGAGCCTGCTGCCTCTGGGCGACAAGAATCAGAATCACAGGCAGATCTAAAGGTGAACCAGGACCCGAGGCTATTCTTCGTCCCTGCAGCCTGAAAAATGAGTAACAGCATATGGTAGCCGAGGTTAGGCACAGGGGACAACACCATTATGTCAGCTTTCCTAGCCTCATCAGGGCTGAAATCACGCCTTCTGGAAGTTTCTCTAAGCCATCCAACTTTTTCCGAGCATGACCGATTCAGGGAGAGTCAGCATTAGGTTTTGAAAGGCAGAAGCCATCTTTCTAACACTCAATATTTATTTGCCACCAGTGAACTGGAAACATTGTTCTTAAATCTCTCCCTCTCGCCCTCTCCCTCTCCCTCTCCCCCACTTCTCTCTTTCTCTCTCTGTGTGTAGATACTTTTGTCAATGTGTACATGTGCAGGTTGTTGGCAGAGGAAAACCAAATGGTGCCATGCCTCTGAAGCTACATACTTACTTTAAGACAGGAGCTCCCCTGGGCCTGTGTCTCACTGGTTGGATTAAGCTGGCTGGCCAGTGTGCTCCAGGGAACTATAGTCTCTAGCACCACAGGTCTGGGGTCACAGGTGTGTTCCACCAGGCCCAATTTTTGCCAAAGTGCTAGAGGGCTGAACTCAGGCCCTCATGCTTGTGTGGCAAGCACTTCAGCAGGTGACCATCTTCCCAGCCTCTGAGAACTTTAGTTATCCTATATATAAGGCCTCTATAGTCTTTGGAATTCACCATATGGTGAGACGGGGGCATAAAATTCCTAAGGAACAGAAGTGGGTACCAGACAAGGAGCTAAGGTAGAGCAAGGGACATGGTGGCTGATCCCAGTCTGATTATCAGGTATGGACTTCATCACCAAGGACTGCCATCTCCTTGACATACACAGGACTCTCTCTCTCTCTCTCTCTCTCTCTCTCTCTCTCTCTCTCTCTCACACACACACACACACACACACACACACACACACACTCCACCTTCATGTCAGCACTTAGTCCTATTTTTTTTCTTAGAATAAGTTCTCACCTGAGGATGCATAAATAACCGGGCACTTCTTCCTGGCCCGGCACACTAGGGCTCCACCCTTTCCCTGCTGCCAACATTCGCAGGCCTGCCAAGCCGACTGGATTTTGGAAGGGAAATCGGTTGCAAATTGGGATTCAAATGCATTCCAAGTAGAAGTGATGCTTGCAATGTTGGCTGTGGGCAGAGCCTTGCCGTCACCTCCTCTGTGTGGAGTGAGGGCGAGGGTGTGGTGGAGGAGGCTTGGATGCTGGGTTTTCCGTTCTTCGGAGTTATATTGTAGGATCTTCGGGGTGAGCGGCAGCTCTTGGTCCCTTCATCCCTGGCTGCTCCTAAGGTGTTGTTCAAGGTCAACCTGATGCCTTTGGGCCTGTGGTCCCAAGGCCGGACACTGCTAACCACTTCACTCCTAGGGTCTTAGGCTCCTGGCACCGAAGCTCCTAAAGTATAACCCCCTTGGCCCTGTGAGCCTGGCTCTGATACTTTAAGACACATGCTCCTGGGGCCTGATGCTCTTGCCCCAAACTTCCCTGTCTAACATGTTAGACCATGGTTTGTTCCAGGTCTGACACTCCTGGCCACATGTTCTGAAGCCCGATGTTCCTGGGTTCTGATGCTTCTGGCCCCGTGCTCCTGGGGTCCAGTGCTGCTGACCTGGGCCTGATGCTCATGACCCTGTGTTCCCAGGGCCCTAATGCTGCTGACCCTGCACTCCTGGTTCTGATGCTCCTAGCCCCATGTTCCCAGCCTTGTGTTCCCAGGGCTTGACATTCCTGGGTTCCAGACTAACGCTTTTGATGCAGTTCAAGTCTCAGCCCTATGGACGTCACCTGGGAATCTTCTGCCTGTTTCTTTCAGACACTCACACAGGGTTGCAAGTCCAGCCTCAGCTGACAGTGTCCAGCCTCTATTCGTCAGCCGACTTGTTCTCTTGTACCCCTAGGGACACTGCCAGGATGAAAGTTGGAACATCCATCCCCTTCCTGGGAACTCGCGCTCCCACCAAGGCCCTCCCCGCAGGTTCTCTGATCTCAGAAGTGCCTTCCATGTATACCTAGATTCTGTCCCTGCTCCTGAAGAAGATTCCTGTGTGGAGACATAAGAGAAGCAACAGCTGGAGGGAGTGTTCCCCGGGGCCTGTCACAACCCGAGGCTGAGCCTGCTGGATGGAGCAGCACCTCCACTCCCAACTTCTCTCTGCTGTCACCCTGAGCTGGGTCTACATGAAAAGAGAAGGCAGGAGCTGGGACTATCAAAAGGCCCTATCCTTCCATTAGCAGGCAATCGGAACGTCGGCCTTGGTGGTGCGCAATTGTAACCACAGTGTTTATTCATGAGGCTGAAGCAGGAGTGTTGTGATCTGGAGGCCAGCCTATAGTCTCACTCAGTGAGCCAATCAAATGAACAAAACCCCAGGGACAAAACCAAACACAATTCGACATAAAAGCTGGGTCCGGTATCACAGTCGTAAAACTCCAGCCACACATGCAGGATGCAGAATGCTGAGGCTAGGGGATCTCCAGTCCAGGACAGGTATGAGCTAGAGAGTCCAAGGTCCACCTGGGCAATGTAATGAGAACAGCCCAGACAGAAACCCCCAAATGGAACCTGGTGCTCTTGGGTCTCTCCTGAGGCCTGGGAACCAGGCGAGGCCTCTTTCACTGGCCCAGGCCCTGTGCCTTCATTGGCTGAGCCAATTGCCCATAGGTCTGCATTTCCCATTGAGTGAGCCTGGGTAGAGCCAGAGGGACCCAGGGCTAAGGAAGCGACTGACCCAGTAAATAGTAGGAAGGGGAAGATCTGTTTTCACTTCCTGTCCCATGATGTTCTTCTCTTTTAATTTTTTTCATCCTCTGCCCCTCCCCCACTCCCATTTTTATGTATGTGTGTGTGTGGTGTCCATGCGTGTATGTATGTTTTGATTGTTTTGTTTTGTTTGTGTACAAATGAATGGAGGCTCAGGTTGACCAATCCTTCCTCTACCTCATTCATCCATAGAGGAAGGATCTCTCAATCAAGCCCAGAGATCGATCACGTGGCTAGTCTTTCTAGCCAGCTTGCTAGAAGGATTTTTATCTCTGCCTTCCAGAGCTGGAATTACAGGCAAACTGCCCCATCCTCCTGTCACGTACGTGGCTTTCTGGGTATCCAAACTCTAGTCCTGGGCTGCACACGTGTGTGGTAAGTGTTTAATCACTGAGCCACGGAACCATCTCCCACGCCCCTCACCCCAACACTGAGGGTTTGCGGTGAGGCCTGAGGATTGACTATCGACAGCTGCGTTCCCAGGACACCGACTGTTCTCCTAGTGTCCTGTTGGGTGAGTCCACTGTGCCGCTTCACAGTCTGCATGGACACTTCGTGGGGAACTGAGAAGACACCCAGGCAGGAGGCAGTCTGGGGATGCTCTCCAGCACAGGCCTACACACCCTACCTGCCTCGGTCCAGATCCTGCATCCCAGCCAGGTCTGGGAAACTAGGAAAGACTGCTCTGTATCGGGGATGTGCACCATATGGCTTCTGATTTGAGACCCTGCAATGTGTCAAGATCCTATCGCTTTGAACTAAGGCAGTGATCACCGGGCTGTTAGAAATCACTAGATGCTTCCCAGCCAGCCTTCCTCATAGGTCCAATGCGTTTACCCACATCAGTGAATCCATTTAAGATGGGAGTCCCTGGGGAAGATGCATAAAGTCGTCCATTTTGGATTTGGGCGTGAGCAGCTGCCTGCTTGATTGTCGTGCTAGGAAAGGCTCTGAAGCTGTGTCTCAAGTCAACAACAGATAAACTACCTCGTCTCCGGGAGACATGTTACTGCGATCCGTTTATCACTCCTGTCCCAGGAGGTTATCCCCGACTCAAACTTTCTGTGCGGAGCCCCAGCCCGACGCTATGTTGGGTGAAGATTCACAAATGATCCTGGGGACTGTGCAATGCCTGTAGGGCTCCCTCTCCAGCTGCAGTGCAGCCTTACACAGGGGGCATCTTGCTGGCAAGCCTGCTCCCAGGAGCTAATCTGCATGGGCAAGATGCCTTCTCAAATTAGCAGGGCTCTTGGATAAACTGTCACCACCAGCCTAGTCCCAAACAGAGCTGTGGCCCATCTAAGTATGGATGCTGTGGCACCTGCCTGTTCCCATCCCCTCCTCCCTCCTTCCTAGAAGTCAGGGCCACAGGTGCACTGACTCTGCTTCCATCCTCAGAATCTCAGACCCAGCTTGCTAGCTAGCGGAGAAATTCCCCAGGAGACAGAGGCACTGATGCAAAGGGCTTCTGCTATGACAGGTGTGTCCTTGAGGCCTTCGCAGCTTCTTCAATGCCAACCAGTCACTCCCAGCGGGAGCATATGCTGTAGGGTCTCCAAGGCAGTCTTTGCGAGCAGGCTCATCTGTCACCCAGGAGAACAGACTCCCTTCCTGAGCCCCTGCAATGTCACAGAGCTCTGATTCAGTGACTTCTTACCTGTCCTCTCAGCTGCAAATGGCAGATCACACACCTGCACTCCACCCTAGCCCTCTTTCAACTTAAGTTGCCCCTGAATTTAACCCTGAAAGTAGTCCCAACTATCGACCAGCCTTTGTATACTAAGTGAGATGGGTAAAATGGAAGTAAGTTACAGACACCCCTTTCGCATCCATGAGGAATAGTTACCTGTACCCCTCCCTGATACCAAAGTTCCCATGTTTTCGGGTCCCCTCTACAAATCAGTGTTTGTGTCTACATTGTGGGTTCCAGGCCAGCCAGGACTACACAGTAAAACTATATCTCAAAACAAACAAACAAAAAAAGCAAAGAAGAGATACAGTTTAACTGTGTAGCCCTGGCTGGCCTGGAATGCCCCTTGTAAACAGACTGGCCTAAACCTCACAGAGGACTTTCTGTCTTTGCCTCCTAAGTCCTGGGATTAAACAGATGAACTTCCATGAGGGCAGTTAATGTTGCCCACATGCCTATGGATGGAGGTTCATTCACTGGAGCATGGCAACTTACCAGTAGCCATAGTTGCTTTGAAAACTGACTCCCCTCACACAGTAGCCATCAATTGCCAGTAACTCCTCAGCTAGGGCTGGCTGGAGCCTCATGAGACCCTCCTGTAACCATGCTGGAATATTGACTGCCTTGATCTTCTGCAAATAATAACCACGGCTACCTCCTCTCATTTATTTTATATATATGTGTGTGTGTGTGTGTGTGTGTGTGTGTTACTATAAAATAATAATAAATCAATATGTATATACATTTATTTTATTATTTTTATTTATGTGTACATGTACGTACCTTGTATGCCCACCAAGTCAAGAAGAGGGCATCAAATCTTCCATGCTGGAGTTACAGACAGCTGTAAGTTGTCTGACGTGGGTGCTGGCAACTGAACTCTAGTCCTATGCAAGAGTAATGCCTGCTATCTCCCGAATTCTCATATATTTTAATAACCAACCCAGTCTAAATGCTGTGTAAGCTGTACTGGCCCGCATCATTTAGGGAATAATGACAAACAAACAAAAAAAAAACGGTACTGTTTGGTGCAGATACAATTCTTTCACATCTTTCCCACCCAGAGTTTGTTGGATCTACAATATATAGAACAGGTGTGAGAGCCAAAGTTACATTTTCAAGTTTAATTCTTATGCCTAAGAGAGCCATGAAACAAAAATGCCTGTGAGCGGCAAGCCCCTTGCCCAAGCAGGAACAATTCCTGAAGCACTGGAGGCTGTTGTTTATGGGCGATAACAAGCATTCTCCTAAACAAATTTGTTTGACCCAGCTGCCCCACTCAGGGAAGTGTCAGTCAACAGAACCGGGCGGTGGTGGCGCACGCCTTTAATCCCAGCACTCGGGAGGCAGAGGCAGGCGGATCTCTGTGAGTTCGAGACCAGCCTGGTCTACAAGAGCTAGTTCCAGGACAGGCTCCAAAACCACAGAGAAACCCTGTCTCGAAAAACCAAAAAAAAAAAAAAAAAAAAAAGAACTTGTGTTTTCAAGGTTTGCTCACCACGGACAATGAGGTTAGGGTGAGCATCGTGGGAGTGGGGACCAAGAGAGGGAGCTAAGCTCCTGTGCCGTTAAAGGGAAGGGTGACTTCTAAAATCCCACAGGCTGGATGGTGACTCCTGCCATTGCAGGTAGCAGATATAAGTATACGGGTGGACAGAGACACTAAAGAAATCCAACCCCACAAGTCCCATGTCACCAACAGTCACGACAAATGAATGCCCCATGTCCAAGTGGGTAACTGGCTGAGGTTAAGCCTGCAGTACTTGCCTTTGAACTCTGCTAGTATGCTCTTAAATGATGTCAAAATAAGTCATTTAAATCTGCCCAGACTTCTGGCTAAGGAAGGAAAGTTTAACCACCTTAGATCCTGACAAAGAATGCTTTTGCTTGGGGTAATGGAGGGTTCAGAGGAACACTTCTCTGGGGAACTCTGGACTGTGTCTTACTCAAGGCGGGTCATATGTGCCTTTTCTTGGGTTGAAAGGCACCCAGAACTGATTCAACACATCGCCCCCAATATCTCCACATCTTGTGCCTTCATCCTCATCCTTTCCTGTCCTGAGGCCTCCCAGATCTAAGCCTCTCTGTTTGTTTGAATGGTGTGCTGGAGAGTTTCCCGTCAGCTCAACACAAGCTAAAGTCATCTGAGAGTCAGGACCTCAATGGAGAAAATGCCTCCGTAAGTTTGGGTTGTAGACAAGTTTGTCGGGCATTTTTTTTTTCTTTGGTTTTTCGAGACAAGGTTTCTCTGTGGTTTTGGAGCCTGTCCTGGAACTAGCTCTTGTAGACCAGGCTGGTCTCGAACTCACAGAGATCCACCTGCCTCTGCCTTCCGAGTGCTGGGATTAAAGGCATGCGCCACCACCGCCCGGGGGGCATTTTCTTAATTAGCAATGGTTGGGGGAGAGCCCAGTCCATTGTGGGTGCCCCCACTTCTGCCCATGCAGTCTCAGGTTCTATAAGAAAGCAGGCTGAGCAAGTCATGTGGAACAAGCCAGTGAGCTGTACTCTTCCATGGCCTCTGCATCGGCTCCTGCCTCCAGGTTCCTGTCCTGCTTGAGTTCCTGCCCTGACTCCTTGTGATGATGAACAACGATGTGGAAGTGTTAGCCAAATAAAGCCTTTATTCCTCCACTTGCTTTTTGGTCATGGTGTTTCATCTCAGCAGAAACCCTAAGTAAGATGAAAGTTTTAAGAACAATCCATGAGCCTATAGGAGCTGACATTTTCTGTTTCTGTTCTCAAAGTTTACAGAAGAGCAGGTTCTAAGATGAGGGCCCAGAACACCCTTAGAGGATGCAGGACCAGTCTGAGGAGGCAAAAAATGGCTTGGGGAAGACAGCCCAAGAAGGACAATACATCAGTCCATTGCCATGTGGGAGCCCACATGGGTTCCAGAGACCTGTTAGCAATTGTCCCTGGTTCTCCCAGCCAAGGGGAAGATACTGGACCACTGAGGGATGCGCCAAGTAAGTCCCCTCATGACAGACAAAGCTATGACATTTCAAAGAAAGCCCTAGGGCAAAGAAATGAAGAAAATGGCATCTGGGAAGCAAGAAAAAATTCCTGGAACCTGCCAGCAACAGGATATAGCAGTGTTGGTGACATGCTCTCTCCTCACCTCCCGTTAACGCCCTTCCTGCCATCTCCTTCTCTCAAAGGAGCTGAGAGACAAAGGTTGGTCTCAGGAGCCTCTGCGCCCTCCTGGGCTTTTTGCCTGGCTGCAACCTGGACAGATAGAAGGCTCATTAGCTCCAGGGCAACCAATTGCTTCTAGAAACATCTTGAAAGTCCTGAGACCCATAACCAAAATGCAAGCACCCTAGGGCTGGAGACAATTAGATGTGATTACAAAGGGCCCACTGTCATGTTCTCCTCTCCCTGGCAGCAGATGCTCTTGTCATGTGTTTGAAGAAGTCCAGATGTGTTTGTGCAGGAAGCAGAGCCAGGGCCTCCCAAGAGCAGGGATGAAAGAGCAGCTGGTACACAAAAGAGGCTGGGGGTACAAGCCAGGCCTGGGGCAGGAGACCTCACACACCACAGAGTGTGCTGGGCTGTCCCATCGAAGAAAGAAAGCAAAAAAGACATCAGCAAACCCACTGCACGGGGTTCTCACAAGATAGGAGCCAAAGTGGGAGCAGGCATTGGTAGGTGCTCCATTGGAGACAAAAGTCCAGAGCAAATGATGCACCCACAAAAGCCAGAGGGAAGGAGACAGACCTGTGAGCCTAATGAATAGATGGCAAGTGTATCATAGCCCTGACTGAGGGGTGCAGAAGCGGAGACACGTGGCATTGCCAGGACAGAGGGCGAAGTGTCCAAGGTGGAGGCAGAAGTGGGTTCCCCTGTACTGTCTTCCCTCCACAAAGAGCAGCTCTCAGGCTAAAACCTAGGTATTTCCTCTGACTCTGCCTCCCAGACTCCCAGCATTGGAATGAACGCAGAGTGGAATTAGCTCCCGCTACAGTCTCTATTACCACCTGCTCCCTGTGGCTATCATCTTTTTACATGTGTGAGATGAATCCACCTCCCTGCTCCAACTTCTCTCCCCACCCTTCTTGACGGATTTTCCCTGAGCCTTAGAGACTGGGTTCGCTTGACCTCCCATGCTTCCTCATGGCCTTGAACAGTGAGTGTTGAACTAATTCAGACCAAGACTCAAGATACTGCTCTGATCTCTGCATTTTCACTCCTATGGTTTTCCACTCCTAGGTATCACGCTGCTGTGGGTTCACCTTGACTCCCTGTGAATACCATTTTCTAATGTCCCCACAGATGCAATCTGAGCCTATGATAACAGAAGTAAATCTCAATGATAAGCCACACAAGAGTAGGAGTGTGTCCACTTCACTGTCTTCACAGAACTCTCCTGGTATCTAGACTAGGACAGAAGCTTTGGAGTCTCCCACGAGGTTGAAGTGAGTGACCAGCATTTCCACCTCATAGGCCAGGCTATCTTTGTGGTCCTTGACTATGTCTCTGAGTCGATGCTGACAGAAATTGTCTTAGTGGGAGGGCAGCATCAGGACCTCATCATCTGTATCCCTATGTCCACCTGATGTTTCCATGTCCATGTTCCCACCCACAGTCACTGTTGAATACCAGATGGTAGATGGGTAGGCGGAAGGTAGAATGGTCAATCAATGGATGGGTAGATCAGTGGTGGATGGGTGTATAAAGGGGTGGGTGGATGAATGTGTGAGTAGATGGGTGGACAGACGGATGATGAATGGATGGATGAAAGTGGATATTGGATGAATGGATTGTGAAGAATGAGTAGATAGATGGAAAGATTGATGAGTAGATGGTTGGATACATGAGGGAGAAAGTCAATGGATGAGATGAAAGTGGATGGGTGCTCAATAGATGGGTGAAACGGGGCAGATAAACAAATGAATGGACATGTGGGTAAATGAATGGATATAGGAGCAGATGGATGTATGTGTGAGTTGTATGCATGCATGCATAAACGTGCAGGTGGATGGTTAGATGGATGATGGATGGATGGATGGATGGATGGATGGATGGATGGATGGATTGATGGATGGATGATGGATGGATGGGTGGATGGATGATGGATGGATGGATGATGGATGGATGGATGGATGGATGATGGATGGATGGGTGGGTGGATGGATGGATGGATGGATGATGGATGGATGGTTAGATGGATGATGGATGGATGGATGATGGATGGATGGTTAGATGGATGATGGATGGATAGATGGATGGATGGATGGATGGATGATGGATGGATGATGGATGGATGGTTAGATGGATGATGGATGGATGGATGGATGGATGGATGGATGATGGATGGATGGTTAGATGGATGATGGATGGATGAATGGATGGATGGATGGATGGATGGATGGATGGATGGATGGATAGATGAACATTGCGAATGAGTGGATTGATGATTGGTGGGTGTGGGGGGAATTGCTTACTTGGATATAAAGGTAGATGGGTGATTGGATGGATAAGTGAATGAATGGATGTTTGGATGAGTGAGTGTATGCATAGATGGATGGGAAGATGAAACAGGAGGGAAAACAGCTAAAGATGGCTAAATCTTCCAGCTGGATGTGACCTCCTATGGAGCTTTAGCTCAGTAGGCAGGTGGGATCCAGTCAGCAGACACATCCCTGCCCAGGCACGAGGGCGAGGCAGACAAGTGTGCCTAGGTTGCCTACAGAGCATGCGACAGTCTTGAGGTGCACACATAACTGAGAAGGCTGCAGCTCCTCAGAACCAGCAGGGGACAGGCGGGCCGGAGCCATCGAGAATGGTTTCTCAGACCATGGCAGGTCCAATCCACACTGAGCCCTAACTCTGCTCAATTGCTATCTGTGTTTATGGGCCCATAATCAAATGGAAACAGCAAGGTCCTCACGAGGCTCATCCGTCAACATCACGTGGTGGTTGGGCCTGCGTCGGGAGGCTGAGTTATAAATACCATGCTCAGCCCGAGCTCGGCTCCAACTCTGGGGATTCGTGGGTCATTTTTCAACCCAGCACTAATCTGAGGAACTGGTTCTTCAATCAGACACTGTGTCTAACAGGCTGGGATACTGATTGTCCCTTGTGGGATCAAGGAAGTGAGAGAGATCACAGAAGATGATTTCTTGAGCCACACTTACCTCTCCTACAGGCCAGGGGGCCTACAAGGAACCTGCACCCTGAACCCCACCTGGTAATTGTGATCCCAGGGACAGACACTTCCAGACACCCACCACAGCCATGGAACTGAGAGCCATAGGGACACTTTTTGAAAGGTTTAAAGGAAATCCGTGAAAAGAGGGGGAAATGCCTGGAGTTCATTCATCACCAAGAAGAAAACTCCTTAACACCGTGTGTGTGTGCGTGTGTGTGTGTGTGTGTGTGATAGAAGCATACACTGTGTGTACACATGTGCATGCAGGTGCACATATACAGGTATGTGTATGGTTGTAGAGGCCTGAGGTCAACATTGGGTGTGTCCTCCTCTGTCACTTTCCACCTTATTTTTTGAGGCAGGGTCTCTCCTTAAACCCAGAGCTAGCCCAGACTAGCAAGTGGGTTTCATGAATCTGCTTGCAGCCTTCTCTTTCCCTTTCCTTTCCTTTCCTTTCCTTTCCTTTCCTTTCCTTTCCTTTCCTTTCCTTTCCTTTCCTTTCCTTTCCTTCCCTTCCTTTCCCTTCCCTTCCCTTCTCTTCCCTTCCCCCTCCCCCCCCCAGCCAGCTCTAATTTTCTGGCCATTCTTCCACATCACTGTTTTTCCTACAGCATAGTTTTTCATTGTTAATGGCCATATTAATTTTCTTGGCCAGTTCCTCTTACTGAGCAGTTGGTTTGTTTCCATTTCTCTCACAGCATAAAAGATGCTGAACAGTGCACATTGCAGAATTCTTTGTACCAAATATGATCATTTCCCTGAGATACGTTTGTGGGAGGAAGATTGTGCCAGGTCAAAGAATGTAGATATTTTTAGAAGCCTTTTTGGTATTCCTGCACTGTCTCTTCTACTGTGTGTCATAATAAGGAGCCACATACTTGGAGTGGGTAAATTTAACTGGGGACTACTCTAGAGTAACTAGAAAAGTAACTAGCTGCTTACCCTTGTGTGGGTGGAGCAGTTCATCTCTGTGCCTGCTTGGGTATTTTCAGAGTCATGGTTTATTCATTTGGGCACCTAGAGCAGATTGGAGACGTGGTTACAGCCTAGAGCAGTAAATTGTCTTAAGAAATGATCTCTGAGCCCCTAAACTCCTTCCAACTTGTTGATGCTTTAGAATTATGTCAAGGTAACATCAAACCTGCCCTTTGCTGCTCAAGAAGTTGACCTGAACGTATGTAGTTAATTGGGTGGAGGTGGGTGGGAGCCATCATAGTCAAGGTGAAAGGAGGGAGGATGCTTAGGTGGAAAGAACAGTAAGAAAGAGGCAAGCAGAAAAGCCAAGAAGAGCAACTGGAGAAGGAAGCATTGTGAGTTCCCTAGGACCATAGACTTTGACCCTAGGACAAAGTCTGGGGCAGGAGAGATGGCTCCGCAGTAGAGAATGCTTACTGCTCCTGCCTCTGCAGCATCCACATCACGCAGCTCACGGCTGCTTGTAACTCCAGGTGATCCAATATTTTCCAGCCTCTGAGGACACCTGCACATGAGTGGTACATGTTGCACTTGCACATGCAAGCCTGTGTGTGTACAGAACATGCACTTGTGTGGGTCAGAGGTCAACATCAGGTGTCTTTAAGACAGGGTCTCTCACTTAATCCAGACTCCATCAGTTTAAGGAGATTTTCTGAAAAGTGAGTCCCAGGATCCTGTCTCATCCTTCTCCAGTACTGGGGTTACAGGTGCATGCAACCATGATAGCGCTTTTAAACATGGATTCCAGGGGATTGAACTTGGGTCCTCATGCTTGTGTGGCAAGCACTGTACCCTCTGAGCCAGCTGGACTGAAAGCTGTTTTCCTATGGCCGAGCTGCGTAAAAGCATGTGTGGTGTGGAGTGATGGAAAACACACCCCTGGGCATACCAGAGCATAACAGGTAGGGGCAGGGACAGAAGAACTTTGGTACCTTCTTGCTCACTGCCACGTCCAAACTCAGAGAGATGGCCCCTGAGCCTCCTGTACTCAATCCCCTGACAAAGGATGCTCAGTAGAGCATCCCAGAGCAGAACCCGCCTCAGAGAACATCACCAAGAGGGATGAAGTTTTCTGTAAATATCCCCAGCCTCCCTGACAGCATCTTTTTCTTCTTTGGCACTCACTGCTAGGGACACAGCTCCAATCACCTGCTGCTTTTTGCCTTCTGGCATGCAAAAAAGAAACAGAAACACCTTCTATCCCAACACTCACCTCACTGCTTAGCGTCAAGAGAGTCCGTAAACATCCCTGATGCTTTCTCTGCAGAATGGATCAAAGACAGTACTTCTATTTCTTCTTGACATGGTCATAAACAAGCTCTAATAAATGCTGATGCCCAGCACACCAATAGAAACTCACATCCGAGGCCCCATTGGTGTTGTTTTCCATGTTTTCCTCACCTATAGATTCAGATGTCACTCCCAAGTGGGCTGGTCCTGGTATCAAGGCCCTGGGTGGTCACTTTGAAAAAGTGCAGATCAACTAGGTGAGGTTAAACATTGGTGAGCTTCTGTGGTTTTAACTTAAATAAATAATCAGGGGTTTAGCTGCAAAATTGATCTTGATGGTGTTGTTTATAACACCTGGGAAACAGTTGCAACCTAGGTACTGAGCAGCAGAGGAATAAATAAAAGATCAAACACACACAGGGCAAATGACTACCAATATAAATTTCTGTCGGCCTGAAGGGTTTTGCATTTCTTTAATGATTCAGTGATAGCTGGCCATCTTGTTATAATACACTCTCCATTTTCTTTTAATGTGGTCCTCCAGTTACATGATAGATACATCTTTACATTCAGTCACTATTTCTAATGTGTATATGCAAAAATGGTGTGTGTGTGTGTGTGTGTGTGTGCTGTACGCATGCATATATGTGTAGATATTAGGGAAGGATGCTCAACGCCCTGCTGTATTATGTCTTGAGACAGGGTGTCTCTCTGAACCCAAAGCTAGGCTGGTAGCTAGCCCCTGGGATCATTCTGTCTCCTCTCCCAGAAGTACTGGGGTTACAAACAAGCCCACGTCCAGCTTTGTACACAGGTGCTGGGAATTTGAACTCGGATCCTGTTGCTGACCCACTAAGCGCTCTTACCACTGAGCTATCTTCCCAACTCCTCTATTTGGTTATTCCAGTTTTTTTTTCCTCATTGGTTATCTGAATACTTTGTAAGGCAACTAATTGGCTTCCCGTCTGTGACTGCTGCTGTGTACCCACTTTCATCCCTTCCTGTCTCTATGTTTCCACTAAAGTTTGGATGTTCCTCAAGTAGACTAACCAGCCTTTTTCTAGACAGTTTCTGGATTCTGCTCCCCACTTTGCAAACTAGTTCTCATTTCCCATGTTATAAATATATTTACCCAGATTTCTCCCATAATTCTTATTGCTTCATTTTTAAAATTCTTTTAGATACTTGAACCATCTGGGCTATATTTTGGTAGGCAGAGTTAGGTGGGAATGCAGCTTTATTTTTTTTTCCCCAAAGTGTTAGTCAGATATTCCAAACCACTTATTGGATAATCCCCCCTTCAGACAAATCCTTTCGATAAATCCTTTTCGGGTGGGGGGGGGCTCACAGCATCCTTTGAGCACCTGATGAAGGATGCAGATCTCCCTGGGTGGAGGAGGGGAAGTACATCCAGATCTCCCTAGGGAGGGGGTGCACTTCTTATAGATACTAAATTTCACACATAGTCTTAACGAGCCCTTCGACCTCCCAAAGCCTTTTGTGGACTCAGAGGGCCCTGTCTTCTCTGCATAAAGTCTCTTCGCTTCATTCAACAAAAACTGTGCGGATGCAGCAGGATACAGATTTCAACACAGACCAGTGAGCAGCCACATTGGAGAGAAGAAATTGCTAAAAGTAGTCTCCAGGCCACGGACTCGATGAATAACCCTCTGGGCCAGCAGAGAAGCCCAGGGATCTACTATTCCTCATCCTTAGAGTCCAGAACATTCTAATCACCATCCTCCTGGTTCATAGCATCCAATGGTTGCTGCAAAATCCCCAAAGATGGACCTTCCTTTCTCAAGTTTAGGAGGCTTATTGAACACTTAGGTGATGGGTGATATAGGGGCATGGCTTCTCATGACTCGTATACCCTGGATTTGACTCAGTCTCAGCCTCTTTCAGATTCAGACTCTCCTCTGGGTCCTTCCTCCCCCTAAGCCTTTGCAATGTCTCCAATTCACTTTTCTGCAGGGATGAAGGAAGGTCTGTGTCACCCAAGCCCTCCCACATGTTCAAGGTGTACCTTATCTGTCTGTTCTGTCCTGTCTTGGTCATGCTGACATAAATACTGATCCCTGCCTGGATTGTAGTGGCCTCTCTGCTTATTCTATAAGAACTGGGTCCCACCTGCTGACAGGGATCACAGGACCAGGAAACCCATTGGCTGGATCTGGACCCCTCCTGGTTTCCCATCATGGCACATGTTCAGAGGTGATACTTGCTTCCAGCTCAAACCCTTTGCTACACTGACTGACTGCAGCTTAGGCCGTTGGAGGACTGTGCCCCCCGGAACTTCTGCCCAGGCTTTTATGCCCTTCTTTTTCTCTCTGAACCAGGGACTTGTCTTGAGGCTTTCGGACCATGTCTACCTAAGTTAAGCAGGAATGTGGTGTCCTGTTGCAGCTCTTTGTTTACCAACTCTTCCCTGGGCCCACTCTGCTCGCAAACCTACATGATTTCAGCAAATGATAACTTCTACTAATCTCCAGTCACTGTGCTAGGCAGATGATGAAAAACCAAGTCCTTGCTCTCGAAGTAGCCCGTCCTCTGCTTCCTGAAAGTGGAGGGTGCTCACTCGAGAAACCCATGCATGTTCCTCAGAGCCAGAGCCAGAATGTTCAAGAAGGCTATGAACCCATTAAAACATCAGTTCCTTGAGACTATCAGCATTGAGACATTCAATTCATGGAAACTGGTAGATGTCAAAAATCTTTGGGGGACTCCGAAATGGTGCTCTCTGCCTTCTTTAGCTTCCATTTTCACATTATTATATAGGAAAATAATCATGTCTACACGGCTGCCCTGACAGGAGGAGGAAATGCCTTCACTCAGAATGCTCACAGTCGACACGTCCAGGACATATCTGACTCCTTTTGTTTTCAATATATTGATATTATTTTACAAATAAATAACCTTAACACGATGTGCTCAGAATAACTATAGAATGGTAGAAGCAGAGATTTTAAAAAAAGAGAAGTGGTTACTTTAGTATGAGGAGTGGATGATTGTCTGGGGAAAGTCTGAAGGATGAGATGATATGACCAAATAGATGTGAGTAGTGGTTGACAGAATAAGTGGCAAAAACACGGGTGGAAAAAAACAACAGCAAACAATTAGAGAACAGCAGGATAATCAAGGAAATAGCATATAATGGATTATTCTGTTTGCAAATGATCTGCTTCACTGGTAGAACAAGCCCCTCCATTTGAAATGGTAAATCAGACCCCCCATGGTAAGTCGGAGCAGTCTATAAAGCACAGCAGTAAGGAGGAACAGCAGAGGGCTTGGATGTAGCTCACTGGGTAGAGTGCTCACCCAGCATGGACCAAGCCCTGAGTTCAATACTCAGCACCATGGAAGCCAGGTATGGTCGTACAGGATTGATTCCCACACTTGGGAGGTGAAGGCTGGTTTTTGGCAACAAGGTGAGTTCCATTCCAGGCTAGCCTGAACCTGTATTCACTCTCACACACACACACACAAACACACACACACACACACACACACTGAGGGAGGGAGGGAGGGAGGGAGGGAGGGAGGGGGAGGGGGAGAGGGAGAGGGAGAGAGAGAGAGAGAGAGCAGAATTAGAAGTCAAAAGAGTCAAAAGCTCAGGGTCTGCTCACCTGGCCCACAGAAAAAGCTAAATCATCCTTGAATTTTAAGCCTTGGGCAGCTAGGAATTCTGAAATACAGTCTCAAGCACCATTGCTTGAGTGCAATGAGCCAGTAGGCCATCTCAAGACCCAGCAAATGCCTGGCTCCTCGTTGGTGTTTAGTAAGTTCTTGGTGGTTGTCTTAGTCAGGGTTTCTATTGCTGTGAAGAGACACCATGACCATGGCACCTCTTATAAGGAAAGCATGTAATTGGGGTGGCTCACTTACAGTTTCAGAGTGCTGGCTACATCTTGGTTGGAAGGCAACAAGAAGTAGACTCAGTATTGCACTGAGCAAAGAGTGAACAAAAGAGAATTTAAAGTCTTCCCCCACGGTGACATATGTCCTCCAGCAAGGCCACCCTTCCTAACAGTGGCACTCCATTTGGGGGGCATTTTCTTTCAAACTGCCACAGTGATGAATCAGCAGCAATGGGAAGAGTCAGACTAGGAACATGGATGCTGAGCGTCAGGGTCACCTCCTTCCCTGGCTTCCTGCAGCTCAACTGTCTCACATCTTCCTGGAGGAGATTGGTGTCTCCCTGAGTGTCTTCAGAGGCGACAGGAAGGGTACAGGGCTGCTCACATACAAATGAGTCCTAAAGATGCTTTTTACCTCTTTCCAATGGTAAGGTCCCCGTAATAAAGAATTTAATAACCCACTGTGCCTGAGCAGGAAGAAAACTCATTTGTTTAATAGGCGGCGGCTCGGCTTTGTCATGTTCATTTAGTTGTTAATGACACACGGTTGTGCCAATATTGATTTTAGCTTATAGGGACTCAAAAAATTTTACTGTCTAGATGGATCAAAGATGCAATCATTTTATCTCACCTTCCCTGAAGATCAGGGACTCCAGACCTGGCCTGGGAGGGGGCTTTGCTAGAGGGCCAGGACCTTCCTGCTGGCTGCCAGTTTTGTGTTGCCCCTGCTTCATCTCTGGCCATCATCATCCAGGAGCCAGACTGTGACTGCAGCAGGCGTGAAGGGTTTCATCTCAGAGCAGGACTGTGTCAAAGAAACAGGGGTTCATTTCCAGGTGACTCTCTGCAACAGGTTATCTGTGCCTATGTGTGGTCACGTGTTTCTGCGCGCATGCGTACACATGCGTGCCCACCCAGACCGCGAAAGAGGGTACCTTGGGAAATTCAGAGAGTAACTTCAAATGTCATTTGGACCCCTGGGCTGGACCATCTCTCTTTAATATGACTTACCATGCTGTTTTTTTGGGGGGGGAGGGGGTTTAACCCAGGGACTGTATAAAAGCAGTAAAACAGGGTTATGAGAGGAGCTCAGATCTACCCCGTGTGCTCTGAACAGTTCATTTAAGCATAAATACATCCAACAGGCCCTTGATATTTGCAGGTTTGACATTTCTAATCTCAGCCGCGTGCAGTTTCAATTATTCGAGACGAGCACCGAAGAGTGGACGGGAATAATAACAGTCAACATTTACTCAGCGCCGACGATGTGCCTAGCGCACGGGGCCACAGTGATGGGCCGGAATTAGCTTGTCATCTTCGCATCACTACTTCAAAGTGGGCAGCTGGGTAGCTCTGTCTCCGTGTCAGATGTGACTTCTGCCTGGAGACGGAAACTAAGGGGTGAAAGGCACCTGGCCTTGACCCCACGTGCGCCACTGTTCTCTGCGTTTCTCCATTAGTCACTTTCTTCTTCGGCTGTGATAAACTATCCGACAGAAGCAAAATTAAGAGAGAAAGGGTTTCTTTCGGCTCACAGCTTGAGAATGAAATCTATCGCGACCTGGGAGGCGTGGAGGCAGGAGAATGAGGCAACTGTTCACATAGCATCTGTAGTCACGAAGAGTGTTGTGTTCAGCTCACTCCCTTTTAGAAAGTCTGTTTAGTCATGTAGCCCAGGCTAACCTTAAATGCACTATGCAGCCAAGGGTAACTTTGAACACCTGATCTTTTTGGCTCCACCTCCTGAGCTCCCAACATGAGAGTTTATGCAGCTCTGTGGACAGAGCCTGGGCTTTACACAGACTAGACAGGCATTCTACCATCTGCACTGTATTCCCAATGTGCCTTCTCGTTTTCATTCAGTCCTGGACTCTGACCCATGGGATGGTGCATTTCACATTTGGGGTGAGTCTTCCCTCCTCCAACCTCTCTGGAGACATCCTCACAGACAAGCCCAGATCTGCCTCAGTGATTTAAAGTCCTATCGAGTGGTGACAACCAATATTAACCATCACATGGGCCAGGAGATGTCTCAGTAAGTCATGAGGAATTGAGTTCCAGTCCTCAGCATTCATATAAATGTCAGACATGGTGGGCCCTGTCTGTAAACCCAATACTGGGGAGGCAGAGACAGGAGGATCTCTGGAACTCACTGAATAGCTAACCTAGGCAAACCAAAGAGATCCAGGTTTAGTGAGAGACTGTCTTAAAACATAAAGTGCAGAATGATCCAGAAAAAGACTATTTATGTTCATGCATGCATACACACACACACACACATACACATAGGCACACATGCACACACACACACACACGCACACACATGGATTGACCATAGAGGGCCTGGGATCTTACCTCACTCATTGCTGTTATCTGGGGCCCAGGATGTGACCCCTACTTGGGGTACACAAACATCACACCTCACCCCTAGGAAGGAGAGGCCTGGCAAGAACATGAGTCCCTCATCCAGGTCACACACACAAATATTTATTTCCTTGCTGCGGTTGGATACAGCCAGACATCTCTCAAGAAGTCATTGTCCCTTTGCATGGCGTCTTTCTTTCCAACTCCTGCTTTAACATTGAACTAAGGCCAGCGACAGAAGAAAGGAGATGGCTCTGTACACAGCCCATTACGATAATGAATCATATTAAATATAATTTCAAGTCGTTGGCCTGCTTAGTCCATTTATGTAAGTTTTAGCACCCACTTCATTCATCTGATAGCAAAGTCATTGGAGATTGATTCTTAGATTCCCAGAAACCTGAAAGGCCTTGTGAATCATCTCCAGTCCAGTCCCTAAGAGGGGAAATGACCTACCCAAGGCTGCACAATTAACTCTGCACTTGTGGCTGTTTTTTTAAAAAGAGAGATTAGCATTTGCACCCTCAGCAGGAAGGTGGACCCCACAAGAGCCTGGGTCCTTGTGGATAAGCAGGTTTCACCAACTTCATTTCAACCTTCGCTGCCATTTCCACGCTCAGTAACCACCCCGCCAGACTCCCAGATCCACCCCCACCAGTCTGCTGTGGCTGACTCTGCTGTTCTCCCTGAGAGCACCGCTCCTCCACATGGGCCTCCGTTCATTGTTTCTTCCTGCCACAGGACCTTTGCTCATGCCCGAGTTCTCTTTGGAGGACCGACTGCTAAATGCCTACTCTTTCTCTCAGAGGTTAATGAACCAGGTTTTCCAGGTCAACCCTCCCAAGGGTCTATGTTGTCAGTCTCGCGGCCCAGGTTCCTCACTGTTGGCATGAAGCTGACTAGAGATTTTAATATCTATCTATCCAATTGGATGCCTTATTCTTTAATAGCATCATCCAGTCACATGACCCACGCTTGACAGTTTAAGACAGTCATCACCTCTCGTTCATGAGTTCGAGGGTTGGGAATGTAGGAAAAACCCAACTGGGCAGCTGTCACTGAATTTCTTACATAGGCATACTAAGATAGCAGCCGGGCCATGGTCATCCTGTTGGAAAAAGTCCTTCCCTGGGAAGATGTAAACAGTATCAATCTATTTCTCATAGGTCCCAAGGACAAACCAGTTCCACCACGGTTTACTGTGGGGGACCAATGAGATTATTAGGCTTGCTCAGAGCATGAATGAGGAGTTGCTGGCAGGAACGTGTGTATGATCCTTAAGCGGACGCATTGGAAGGTCTGGATGATGGATAGCTTCCCCCAACATCTATAGATGGATTCCCTTTCTAATCTTCCATCCTAGATTACCCAGGGCCAATGGCTGGATACCAGTGAGAGTCTGGCAATCTTCCTACCCCTTCTACTAGGAGGGAAGGTCAACAGTGTACAGGCACCAATAAGATGGTCTCTTGCAAGCAAACTCAGCAGTTATAAGGTAGCTGTTTTGCTCGGGGGATCATGTTCTATAAACCACCCAATAGCTCAGTGGAGCTGGGCAATCAAGATGGTTCCCTTAGTGTTCTGCCAGCTCCATCAGGCGGGTTATAAGTCATAACAATTGCACATGCTCCTCCACACACAGCAGGGACATCTCAGGGTACCTCAACTTCTCACCACACCTAAGGTGAGCTGCAATGGCTTTTTCTGATTGAGCCTTGGGGGGTGGGGTCACTGTGTCCCATTGCTTTGCCCTATATCACAGTAGGTATAATATAGTCTCATTGTCAGATAAGGCCAGCTGAGATTCTGAGGAGGACACAGACCCCACCCCACCCTTTGATGGGGAGAGACAGAGCCATATTGCAAGGATGTATGAGAAGAGAGGAGGTGTCTTGGTCACTGTTTTAGTGTTGTGAAGAGACTCATGGCCAAGTTAACTCTTATAAAAGAACGCATTATTTGGGAGCTTGCTTAGAGTTTTAATGGGGTGGTCCATTATCATCATCGTGGGGAACAGTGACGCACGGGCAGGCTGGCCCCAGAAAAACAGGTCAGGGACAGGAGAGCTGGGCCTGGAGTGGGCTTTTGAAACTTCAAAGCCCACCCCTAGGGACACACCTCCTCCAACAGGGACACACCTCCCAATCCTTTTTCTTTTCTTTTTTTTTTTTTTTAGTATGAGATCTCTTTTAACAAATAGTGCTATGAACTTTCCTCTTAGCAGCCCTTTCATTTAGTATAGGTTGGTCGTATATTCATTTTCATTAAATTCTAGAAAGTCTCTAATTCCTTTCTATATTTCTACCATTTTTAAAAGTATTTTCTTTTTTTAAAATGTATTTGTTTATTTATTATGTATACAATATCCTGTCTGCATGTATGCCTGAAGGCCAGAAGAGGGCACCAGACCTCATTACAGATGGTTGTGAGCTACCATGTGGTTGCTGGGAATTGAACTCAGGACCTTTGGAAGAGCAGGCAATACTCTTAACCACTGAGCCATCTCTCCAGCCCTCTTATTTCTATCTTGACACATATTTCCAATCCTTCCCAAACTGTCCATCAACCAGGGACTAAGCTTGTAAATACACTAGCCTATGAGGGCTATTTTGTTTCAGCAAAGAGACAGGTAACTAATATAGCATGTGTAAAAGATGGCTGCCATGGTGGTTTTTAGTTACTTGTCTGAAACAAAATAGCCAATTAAAACAACCTGAGGAAAGGCGGGTTTGTTTTGGTTCACAGTTTGAGGGGTACAGTCAACCATCATGGGAGAGTCATGCCAGCAGGAGCTGTAGCCAGCTGTTCACACTGACTCCTCAGTCGGGAAGCAGTGAGAGATGAATGGCCTGAGGAAGGGTGGGTTTGTTTTGGTTCATAGTTTGACGGGTATAGTTTACCATGCCGGCAGGAGCTATAGACAAGTGTTAACATGCATGCGCAGAGCTCTGTGTCTCCTAAGTGACGCCAACTCTGGTCAAGTTGAGAACAAAGATTCACTATCACAAATGCTCTGGGCCATCTTTTCTTCCTCCACTGAATACCTGGTACCCAGCACACAGATTAAATACCTGTTGGATAATCAGATGGGTAGATGGATAAATATACACAAATATATAGAGATCCATGAGAGCAGGGAAGAAGGGAGGAAAGAGGAAGGAAGAGAAAAAGAGGAAAAGAATGAAAAGAGAAGAAGGGATGAAGGAAGACAAAGGGGAGGAAGACAAGAAGAGAGAGGGGGGAAGATGCACGGGAAGTACTCGGAAGGAAGCATAATCAGAAAGCAGGAGTAATTGAGTGTGAGCACTGTGCAGTGCTAGCTGGCTTTGACATTTGACTTTCCATGTTCCCATCCTGATGTGGCCCTCCTGCAGTCACCCACCTGATGCCTTTGGGGACTCTGCCTGTCTACTTGTGGGTGTGGACACAAAGATGACCTCATCCCAATATCAGGCAGAGAAAATTGTGCCAAGGAGAGCCAGCGGCTGAGAAACAGAGATGACGCCGGAGCCAAACGCACCCAGTGCATTTCGAAGCCCGGAAGAAATATAATTTAATTACCTCGGCCTCCTGATTTTGCGTCTGTCACAGCAGAGAGGTGACTCTGTTTTATGCTGTGTCACGCAGCCGGGGGCACTTGGGGCACAGACAGCGCCTGTGTCCCTAAAGCGAATGATTCAATAATGTGGACTTCTTTGATTTACTCCCCTTGGTGGGTGGCAGGTTAATAAAACTTCAATCAGCTCGGTGAGGCGTCCTTCCCCATGCTGGCGATGGGATTGAGCACGCGTGTGTTCAGCACTGAGCGTTCTGTTCTCTCAGCTCTGCCTCACCCTCCCCACGGCTATGCACTGTGTGCCTGGTAGGGACAGATTCATGGGCACAGTCTGTCCCCCTGGGCTAGCCTGGCAGGTAGAGCATTTGGTAAAGCAGAAACTTGAGTGTTCCAGGAACCTGCCTTTCAGGGGGTCAGGAGTACCCAGCTCTTGCTAGGTCAGGTACCTGTACACCTGTGCCCCTCACTATCAGCAGCGCCCCCACCCCCAACCCACAGTCCCTGAGGCCATCAGTCCTCTCAGCATACAAAAAGGCAATTGACAGAACACTCTATTGACAGACCCTCTTTGAATACAATTACCCAACAGGAACCATCCTGGATACATTAGCCAGAGTGGAACAAGCTGTGCTCTGGTGGGACTCCCAACATCCAGGAATATTGCCCATCAATAACAAAGTGCCATTCTTTCAAAAGGTCTCAGAGTAGCGAGCAAGTATCTAAATCATATAGCCTCCTTCCTAGCACATGCCTTCCCTTCCCTAATATGTCCTATTGGTCTGGATCGCTGTGAGATGCTCAATCTATGGTTTCATCCTTACTGCTTAGGAGGGGCTCAGCTTCATTCTCCACCTGTGCATGAAGACATCGAGAGGGAGAGAGGCACAATGGTCAGCCGCAGGTGTCTTTTACTGATACATGATAGAAAACCATCAAAACCCAGCTCCCACATCCAAAGCTGAGGCTTGACATGGTGGCCTCCAGCCAAATAAATTCCCACAACTGTCCTGGGGACACTGCTCACAGTGGAAGCCACATCCTATGCCCATCTTACTGCCAAATGACTGGCGTGTCCCTGGCATGGTTGGATCAGTTGCAAACCCATTGAAGTTCCTTTGCTTCTTGGATATGAGAGGCAGAGCCCCTCAGTCTGTGCTCAGCACCCCTGGAAATCAGCTTCTCAGGGAACGGAGGCTGCCTCAGAGGGCTGTTCTAGGGATTTCTCAGAATCCCACACCTGGCCAACCACTGTGGAAGTCAGGTCCTGACATCCCATTTTATAGAGGAACCAATGGAGGAATGAAGAGGGCAATAAAGCATCCTCAAGACTGCTCAGTTAGAGTATAGATTTGACTCCATCCTTAAGTGCCCATCGTGTACCTCGCTGCCCACAGGTCGCTCTGTTACCAGGCCTCCCGGTTCCCTTGGGCCTCGGTAGCCAAGCACCGCAGAGTGTGAGAGTGGATAACAGAATCCTGTTTGTTTGTCAATGGAAGCATGTTTGCTAGCCATATTGGAGGCTGGACATCAGATAGCAGGAGTCCACAGGTTGGTTTTTCCTGAAGCCTCTCTCCCAGGCTGTAAATGGTCATGCTTTTCCTACAGCTTCTCCTTGACTTTCCTGTATGCCCACATGTCCCTCATCTCTGTTTGTGTCTTGATTCCCTTTTCTGGAAAGGACAGCAGCCATCCCAGGCATGGCAGATCATGTTGTCTGAAGTTTCTGTCCCACAGGGTCCTGCAGCCATTAAGTCCCAAAGAATCACACAGAGTTCTACATTAAGTATAAACTGATTGTTCCATTAGCTTAGGCTTCTTATTCACTAATTCTTATAATTTACATTAGCCCATAATTCTTGTCTGTGTTAGCCACGTGGCTTGGTACCTTTTTCGGCTTCCTCTGTGGCTGGGTCACGACGGCAGACTGACTTTCCTCTTCCCTGAATTCTTGTTGCCCCGCCTCTACTTCCAGCCTGGCTACTGGCCAATCAGCGTTTTATTAAAGTAATATTGACAGGGTACAGACCATTGTCCCACAGAAGGATCGCACCTATAAACCCGGCATTCAGGAGGCTGAGGTAGGAGCAGCACTGTGAGTTCAAAGTCAGTCTTGGCTACACAGGTAAGACCCCATCTCAAGTTAAAATAACTTTGCACTTATCTCCATGGGGAGGCACACGATTGACACCATAACCTTAAGAATGTCACTTTTCTCAGGACGTGGCCAGGACAGGAGTGAGATACTGAAATAGCATGGAGCTCTTTTGTCATCCTAAAGCCTCAGTAGGCTTTCCTCTTCCTCTGCAGGAGAAGGAAAAGCAGGGAAAGCAGATATGCCTCAAAAGCATTAATGTGGGCAGGGGCATGCTTGAAATAGTACCAAGGTCAGTTGTCCTTGGTAGGGGCAAAGAGCCCCTGCTGGGAGGAACCCAGAAGGAAGAAGTTCTTAGTGACAGGAGTTCTGTGGTACACTTGAGGGGGGCACTATATTCAAGGTCAGCTCTAGAAACCCCAGCTCCTCCTAAGTTCCCATTTCAATGGAAGCCTACACTCCCTCCTGCCCTCCAGTCAATAACTCACTGAGTCTAGGGCTTAGTTCTTTCACAGGCAGTCCACAGACAGAAGACAGGCTGTGGTCTTTGTTTTGTCCTATATTGCTAGGACAAAGCACCAATGGCTAGATTCTAGATTATATTATAATCCTTCCCTGTGGTAACTAACCGTGTCCCTGAAAGCAGCCATGACCCATTCACAGTAGCAGAGTCCATGGCATAGTCAGCCCTTAAAGGTCCTCCTGGAGGTTTCCCACACCTCCACCTTGGGGGCGACGCTCCGACATCCATCATCAGACTTCATGGTTTGTGCTGACGCTGGCAGGTGGAGAGAGCCTCGGGGAACTGAGTGGGCTCTGTCTCTCAGATTCCAAGCAAGAGCACCATGCTCAGTAAATCAGTTATTCACAAAGAATGAACCTCGAACCTCTCATCAGAAAGAATTTGAGTTCAAAGACAGCAAGTTTGAGCCCCCTGTGCCTAAGCGGTTTGCTGTGAGGGGAGGGAAGAAAAAAAACCCGAAAACCAAACAAAACAGCTTACAGATCTTAAACACTAACAAGGAGAGTAGTGTGTCTCAAGCCCCGCTTCTCCCTGGGCCCTGTGGATGCTAGGACTCCCTTGGCAGCCCTACCCACTTTGATTCCAGAGGCTGTGGTGCGCGGGATCAATGAGAGAAGAGCTGCATTTTCTGCACCCTGCATTAGAGGCAAAATGCATGTGGAAATAGAGAAATCAATTCCCAACCTTGGAGCCTTCCTGGGAGACCATTCCTCTCTCCAGAAAGTGAAAATGAAGGGGAGGGTGGTGGTGCCCAGCCCTCAGCATGACTGACCTTGGCCTTGAGGCCAAGCTGATGGGTTTAGCAATCAAATCCTCTTACTCTTCAAATACCAGAGAGCCACAGAGGCTACAAGGCTGGAGCACTGGAAGTGGGGCTGATATCATGTCAAAACCTATGAAGGATGGAATGAAGCTGTGATTCTTTTATGTATTATGTATGTGTAACTTGTATGTTATCACCACGTGTGGTTTTCTGCACCCTGAATTAGAGGTAAAATGCATGTGGAAATAGAGAAATCACGAGTTCATCATGAACATGTTTACACATATGCCTGTTCCTGTATGTGTGATTGTGTGTGTGTGTAGTTATGGCCCTTTGTACTTATGTATGGACATATGCATGCATGTACAACTATGTGTGTGCACTCATGCACATATATGTCAATGCTTGTGCATTTGTGCTCACATATATGTGCATGTATGTACAATTGTGTGTGCTTAGGTACATGCATATATGTGACTGCATCTGCACACATTGGTAGTTGATGCTCTTATGTGTGTGAGATCATGCACTTATGTGTGCTCATGTATATGTGTGACCATTTATGTGTGGTTATGTGTGTTCATGAGAGTGAAGGTGATGTGTGTGTTCATAAACATATATATATATATATGTGTGTGTGTGTGTGTGTGTTCATGTGTGTACATGATTATTTGGTGGGGAGTAGACACATGGAACCATGTTATTGATTCCTGAGACTCCCAGCTCCTGCAGACAGGGAAGAGCGGGCCTGAGGGCCTAGTTACATAGTTACCCGGGAGTGTCAGGGCCTACGGAATCTTGTCCTGAGACAAGCTCCCTGGGCATCGAGTCTGACAAAGGGATCCTTCTTCAAATATGGTAGGGAGGGGATAAACTTTGAGAAACTTGTAAGGGGGTGTAAGAGTGTGGTTAGAGCAGGAGAATCATCAGACAAATACAATTTCCAGGGAGTCTAGCCTCAGATTATCCCACAGGCACCTCTACTCTAGGGACAAGAGGCTTGGGCCGTTCTACCATCTATCTATGGCTCATTCCCAAGGACAGAAGTGAGCAAGAACAATGATCCAGATATCTTTTGTTGTATGTGCTTGTATGTATATAGGTGTATGTGCATCCGTATGTATGCATATATATGTATATGTGTGTGTTTGCACGTGTGTGTACGTGTGCATGTGCATGTGTGTGTGCGTGCGCGTGCGCTCTTCCTTCTATTGTCTTTTCCATGATGAAAAGTCAGGTAAAACGCGTACCCACCAGCAAGCTCAGTCCTCACCCAGCTACCTTGTAACTGCTAGAGACTTGATCTGGCCCCAGCCCAAGCAAGGAGACACACACGTCAACATGGCACTGAGAGCTGCGCTGTACTCCTGGCCCTTTGTAGCTCCCTGTTTCTTAAAATACAAAAATAGGAGGCAAGCTCGAGACAGCTCCACTGCCTGGCTCAGAGGATCTCAGCCAAGATAGAGGAAGGAGGGGGAGGGGGAGCTCGCAAAGGGAGAAAGAAGGAAAATCAGCCACTTAAGGTCAGAGCGGTGAGAATAACATGAAAATGCTGCCAAGCGAGTGGAAGCAAGCCGCCTTCGAGGTTGGAGATGTGACAACAGAGCTGTCGTTGCCTCAGGGCTGGTGTCACCATCCCAGAGACAGGGATGCTGCACGGGGGATGTGGAGGAGGAGGCTGGGCTCCAGATCTCAGGTGGGGTTTGTCAAGGACCTCCCTCCCTTGAGGAACTGGCTACTGGTCCTGCTGGCCTCCTAACCACCAAGGGTGGGCGCCTAGGGCCTCTTCATTCAGCTCTTGGAGGCGGATGGAGTAGAATCCTGATAGGTGGCGTAGGATGGGATGGCATGGAAGTGCATGCGAACGAGGCGTCTGAGACCAGCCATGCTGTGTTTCTTTATTTAGTTGAAACCAAAGAACTATATGCTCATTGTAAACAAATCAGGAAATTACAAAAAGCGGCCAAGAAAAAAAAATCAAAACCCTTTGTTAGCCCCTCCACCCAGATTAAAAAAAAAAAAAAAAAAAAAAAAAAAGACACAAACCCCATTACCAGCATCTTGGTGTATATTCTCCCAGACAATCTTCAGCTCATACATACATAGTTTCTTTTTCCCAAACCAAAATAACTTCTTATTTTACATGCTGTTTTGCAACCTGATCTTTTTTGCACTGGAAATGTATTATAAATGAGTGTCAGGCTCTCTCATACATCCGGTGGAATCCCCACTCAGAAACTCAGGCGGTACCCAGCTTTTTTAGTCAAGTTAGAAACACCGTGCCCTAATTGAGGGGGCAAATGGGAGATCTCAAGGTGCAGGTGAGTCCTGCCCATTCAAGGGACCAGGTGTGTGACACGGATCCAGAGGGGTGGGGGCCAGGTGTGTGACACGGATCCAGAGGGGTGGAGGAAGCTCAGACCACAATGCTGTGAAGTCAAGTGGAGAGAGTGGGCGTGCCACTCAGATAACGGTCTACAGACCAGAGCAAGTGGTATAGACAGCTTGCCACTGTCCTTGCTGAAGGCCATGGGGCCCACTGGGAGTCCTTGCCAGCTGGAACTGGGATTAGGCAGTGTCCCAGGGCGAAGGAGAAAGGAATGCATCCCAGTAATTCACTCATCTCCTCTCTTGCTTTAAGGACTTGGCAGCCTAGCACTAGTACCCCACATCAGCTTTGCGAGGAAGGATGAAGAGAAGCCAAGATCAGTTCGAGCTGATAGACACTCGTCAAGGGCAATGAAGATGCTGGATACAGTGTCGGAATTGAAATATTCCTTGCACACAGGGTGTTTAAGTAAGAAAAGTTAAGAGTTGCTCCACTCACTTCAGCTGTCTTCTTCATTCCTAGCTGTGTGTACTCTCCCCATATGCACTCTGTGTTAATCCATGGCATCATTTGAAGC
Organism: Chionomys nivalis; assembly: GCF_950005125.1. Taxonomy (NCBI): domain Eukaryota; kingdom Metazoa; phylum Chordata; class Mammalia; order Rodentia; family Cricetidae; genus Chionomys; species Chionomys nivalis. Next base: position 94,497,649 of record NC_080092.1, on the reverse strand, counting down.
CTACCATGATGGTACATCTTCACTGACCACTTGGCTGGATTCGGAGTCACCTAGGAGACACACTATCGGGTCAATCTGTGAGGGTGTTCCCAAAGAGGTTTATTTGAGAAGGGAAGACCCACACTGAATGTGGGAAGCACTCTCCCATGGGAAGGCGTCCCAGTTTGAATACAAGGGTGATAAAGGAGACTGTGAGCACCCCTTTTCTGTGAGACTTGTAACATTCTGTGAACACAATGTAACAAGCTACCCTACATTCCTTTACCCATGCTTCATCACCATGGACACTGTTCCTTCCAACTATGAGCCAAAATGAACCCTCTGTCCTTTTAGTTGTCCCTCATCAGATATTTTGCTTGGCAAAGAGAAACATACACATATGTCTACTATATTCCCAGCACAGGTGGTGTTGTAGGTAGTAACTGCTTTATTCCTAGGAAGCCATCCTTCTGCAGATGGAGACTGCTGAGGGCCAGAGAATGGTGTTAACTTTCTAGAGTCAACAGGCCACAAAAAGTATGAATTTGACTGCTTCAAGACCCGAGATAAAGGGTAGGGGATTGATGGAGAGTTACGTTCATTTAATAAAGAAACTGCCTTGGCCCATTTATAGGCCAGCCCTTAGGTGGGTGGAGTAAACAGACAGAATGCTGGGAGAAAGAAGCCGAGTGAGGAGTCGCCATGATTCTCCCATTCCAGACAGACGCAGGTTAAGATCTTCCCTGGTAAGCCAGCTCATGGTGCTACACAGAATATTAAAAATGGGTTAGATCAATATGTAAGAGCTAGCCAATAAGAGGCTGGAACTAATGGGCCAGGCAGTGTTCAAAAGAATATAGTTTCCGTGTAATTATTTTGGGGCATAAGCCATGTGGGCGGCCGGGTGCCGGGGACGCAGCCCCGCCGCTCATATTACAACAGGGGATGTTGTTCTGTTGCTAGAGCAGGCTTAGCATGTTGGAGGACCTAGCATCTATTCTAAGCTCCATAGATACAGAGCAAGGTAGCATGTGCCTATGATCTCAGCATTGGGAAGGTGGAGGTAGTATCAGAAGTTCAATATTCTCCTTGGCTGAACAAATAGTTCAAGGATGGCCTGGGCTTCATAAGACCCTGTTGTTGTTGCTTGATGGAGGTGGGTCTTGTATTAATCTGTTGCTTTCATTGGTTAATTAATAAAGAAACTGCCTAGGCCCATTTGTTAGGCCAACCCTTAGGTGGGTGGAGTAGACAGAACAGGATGCTGGGAGAAAGAAGCCGAGTCAGTGAGTCGCCATGATTCTCCCACTCCAGACAGATGCAGGTTAAGACCTTTCCTGGTAAACCAGCTCATGGTGCTACACAGAATATTAGAAATGGGTTAGATCAATATGTAAGAGCTAGCCAATAAGAGGCTGGAACTAATGGACCAGGCAGTGATTAAAAGAATACAGTTTCCGTGTAATTATTTCGGGGCATAAGCTAGCCATGCGGGCGGCCGGGTGCCGGGGACGCAGCCCCACCGCTTGTATTACAACAGTTGCTATTGTTGTTTTAAAGACTCCAGAGAGTCTTCATGTGGTGAAATGCCTCAAAGGACAGGGTGCAGAAGGGGTGACTTGAAGACCCACACTGTAGAAAGAAAGGGACACAGGGCAAGCAATGCAAGGCTACTGGAGAAGCTGAGAAGGGCCAGTGTTTGGAGAGAGCCTACAGGAGTGGAAGTTACAGAAAGATTCTCCACTGGCACGTGTGCAGAACACCATGGATGTCCAAGGAGGATGTTTCGGTCTCATTCTGCTGCAGGACAAAGAAAGACCCATGACTAAAGCAGCTGAGGAGGGGAAAGCATTTATTTTAACATACATGTTATAGTCCATCGTTAGGTGACTTAGAGCAGGAGCTTGAAGTTATACCTGTTTTTTTTTTTTGTTTTTAAACCACATGGTATTACCTCAGACTAACGAATTTATGTTACAGCCAAGGAAGCAGAAGCAGGAAGGAATGTTGCTCACTGACTTGCTCATATGTAGGCTCATGTGCAGCTAGCTTCCTCAGGATTTTTTTCAGATTTATTGATATATATTTTTTAAATTGGTTTTTATTGAGCTATATATTTTTCTCCCCCTCCCCTCCCTTCCTCTCCCCTCCTCTTCTACCCTCTACCATGATCTCCATGCTCCCAATTTACTCAGGAAATCTTGTCTTTTTCTACTTCCCATGTATATTATATCCATGTATGTCTCTTTCGGGGTTCTCTTTGTTGTCTAAGTTCTCTAGAATTGTGATTTGTAGGCTGGTTTTTCTTTGCTTTATGTCTAAAAGCCACTTATGAATGAGTAATATAATATTTGTCTTTCTGGGTCTGGGTTACCTCACTCAAAATGATGTTTTCTAGATCTATCCACTTTCCCACAAATTTCAAGATATCATTATTTTTTCTACTGTGTAGTACTCCACTGTGTAAGTGTACCACATTTTCCTTATTCATTCTTCTGTTGAGGAGCATTTAGGTTGTTTCCAGGTTCTGGCTATGATAAACAATGCTGCTATGAGCATAGTTATGCACATGTCCTTATGGTGTGATTGAGCAACTTTGGGTATATACCCAAAAGTGGTATTGCTGGGCCTTGAGGTAGGTTGTTTCCTAATTTTCTGAGAAATTGCCTTACTGATATCCAAAGGGGCTATGCCAGTTTGCACTCCCACCAGCAATGCAGGAGTGTTCCCTTTACCCCACATCCTCTCCAGCATAAGTTGTCATCAGTGTTTTTGATCTTGGCCATTCTTACAGATGTAAGATGGAATCTTAGAGTTGTTTTGATTTGCATTTCTCTGACGACTAAGGATGTTGAGCACTTACTTAATTGTCTTTTAGCCGTTTTATGTTGCAAGGAAGCTGCTTGTTCGTCCCAGCCACCCAGAACCAAAATAACCACACAGAAACTGTATTAATTAAATCACTGTTTGGCCCATTAGCTCTAGCTTCTTATTGGCTAACTCTTACATCTTAATTTAACCCATCTCTATTAATCTGTGCATCACCACAAGGCCTTAGCCTACCAGCAAAGTTTCAGCTAGTCTATCTCTAATGGTGGATCCATGGCGTCCTCTCTCTGCCTTCCTACTCCCAGTATTCAGCTTAGCTTTCCCTGCCTACCTAAGCTCTGCCCTGCTATAGGTCCAAAGCAGTTTCTTTATTCATTAATGGTAATCACAGCACACAGAGGAGACTCCCACAACAGTTTTAAATTCCTCTGTTGAGAGTTCTCTGTTTAGGTCTGTACCCCATTTTTTTTACTGGATTATTTATTCTTTTGATGAGTTGTTTCTTAAGTTCTTTGTATATTTTAGAGATCAGCCCTCTGTCTGAGGTGGGGTTGGTGAAGATCTTTTCCCATTCTGTAGGCTGCCATTTTGTCTTGTTGACCATGTCCTTTGCTTTACAGAAGCTTTTCAGTTTTAGGAGGTCCCATTTATTAATTGTTTCTTTCAGTGTCTGGGCTACTGGGGTTATATTTAGGAAATGGTCTCCTGTGTCAATGCATTCAAGTGTATTTCCCACTTTCTCTTCTATAAGATACAGTGTGGCTGGCTTTATGTTGAGGTCTTTGATCCATTTGGACTTGAGTTTTGTGCATGGCAATAGAAATGGATCTATTTTCATTCTTCTACATGTTGATATCCAGCTATGCCAGCACCATTTGTTGAATATGCTTTCTTTTTTCCATTTGATATTTTTTGCTTCTTTGTTGAAAATCAGGCATTCGTAGCGTAGGTGTGTGGATTGATATATTGATTTATATTTTATGTGTATGATTGTTTGCCTGCTTGTACATGTGTGTATCGTTTGTGTACTTGGTGCCTGCAGAGGTCAGGAAAAGACATTGGATCCCCTGGAACTGGAGTTGTGGATGCTCGTGATCCCATGTGAGTACTAAGGTCCTCTGCAAGAGCAACAAGTGTTCTTAACCCCTGATCCTTCTCTCCAGTCCCCTCAGCTAGTTTCCTATACAGCCCAGGATCACCTGCTCGGACAATGATGCTGAGGCTCTGACATCAATTAGCACTGATGACAATCCTTCACAGGCATGCTACAGGCCAACCCGATCTGGGAAACCCCTCAGTTAAAACTCTCTTCTCAGGTGACTTGAAGCTGTGTCAAGTTAAGAATTAAAGCTATCAGTACAGGGGACCAGACCAGGCTGTCCCATGAACCCTAAGGGCAGACAGAAGGAGTTAAAAAAAACGGTAAAGGCTATCTCCACTCCCTGCTTGCTGGGTGAGGGGCACTCATGACCTCGTGGAGAAAAGGCAGAACCTGCCTGGTTCCTCTAAAGCCTGGCTCTTGGCTACCTGCTTGCTTCCAGCTCCTGATTTCGCCCCCTGTAATCACAGCTTAGTGCCTGAAGTGAAAGCCACTTTGGGCAGGATTTATTAAGCTTCTGCCTTCACTGCTAAGCATCATTTGTTTTGTTCCACAACGCTGGTGGCTCTGGTATGGTATGGCGTTAATGGCCTATTTGGGGTTCACAGTCCTCCCGTGTCCTCACCAAGGCTGGAGGGGGCACGCACAGTTTTTATTTGCCCATTTGGCTTGCTTTTTAATTACACTGGGGTGGGGTGGGATGGGAAGCACCGGCTCTCGGCAGGGGGGTGGAGTGGGGGAATCACTGCAGTCCAGTATTTTTCATTACCGTTAATATTTTCGCTAGCAGCGATCCCAGTAAATGAGAAACTGTAATCCAGAGGATTGGGGCTGTTAATTGAAAAATAATGCTGGGGAAAGATAGGGCAAGATAGATGGAACCGAGATGGAAAGGAAAGGCAGGCTCACCTCCTCCCACCGAGGTGAGGCCATTTTGTTCTCAAAGAGAGCTGACCTGCACCCAGGGAGTCTGAGGGAATGCCGTGGATTTTATTATTAACGTGAATAATATTGATGGATGTGGTAGTGTGTGTTTGCAACCCCAGTGCTGGACAGGCAGAGGTGGGTGGATTTCTGGGGCTCACTGACCATATCCTGTTTCAAATCACAAGGGGATGGCTCTTGAGGTCCGACCTCTGGCCTCCCTATGCGTGTGCACACACTAATATTAATAATAATAGTATTGTTATAGAAAGCATGTTTGAAGTATTGGGGCTAGGATGGATGCCCTGAGGAGAGCCTCAGACAGTCAGGAGGCCTGAGATTCTTTGAAGTTAGCTCCTTCATCAACTACTCCTATCGCTTAGGATGTAAAAAACTGGAGGAAAAAAATGCTAATAGGAACTCCTGGAGCCAGATGGGAGCAGTGGCTCTCCAGCTCAGCCACCGCAGGGATAGAACAAACTTGTAGACCTTCGCTGGAAAGCAGTTAAAAATAGGAGCCAAAGCATCTTAAATGGACAGCCTCCCCTCAGCAGTTCCAAGTCTCAAAATGTGACGTGAGGGATGGAGTTACACGTGACTGCTGTCAATAAGGATTTGGGGTCAAGGCCCCTGGCTTCTCTGTCACTAGACAAGGCTCTAGCACCGTGTCCAGTAGGATGGTCACTGGCCACATGGAGTCACATGAGCCCAGAGCAGTTCACTAAACCCAGCACCCTTTGTGATGTTAGAGCTCACTTGTCTCACAGCCACATGAGATGTGTGGCTGCCATAGAGAAGAATGAAGTTGTAGACTTTTAGACATCAAGAAATTCCTTTTGAGGATTGGAGAGGTGGATCCGATGATAAAATGCTAGCCCTAAAAGCACAAGGACCTGAGTTTGGATTCCTAGCACTCATGCAAACAGTTGGGTGTAGTGGCACAGCCCGTTCCTACAATCCCAGCACCAGGGAGACACGGACAGGCACATCCCTGGTGCTTGTGAGCCAGTCAGTGTAGTCGAATGGGTGAACCCCAGGTTTGATGAGAGATCCTGCATCAAAAAACCAGATAGAGAGAACGAGGGAGACACCCAAGGATGACCTCTGACCTCCACATGCATGTGGACACATGCGCATGCACACATTAACACGCTCACACAATGCATACAGGTAACACATATTAAGTGAATCAATAAACAAAAGCTAGCAAGCAGATGCATCTTTACAATCAATGGGGTAGTTATCTCCCTCCTAGCCTCTCAGTAGCCAGAGTGACGTATCGGGAACTATCAGTGCTGGCTCAGTTGGGTGAAAGTGTTTACTGCATGAGCCTTCTGACCGGAGCTTGAGCTTCCAGAACCCACATAAAAAGTCAGACAGATAGCACACATCTGTAACCCCAGCACTCCCACAGTGAGGTGGGAGGCAAAGACAGGAGACTTGCTTGTGAATTTTTCCATTAGCTAGTCTAGAATATGAAGAACAGTGGCAAAGACAGAGACCCTACCTCAAAACAAAGTTGGAAGTGAAAACCACTTTCTGAAAGTTGTCATCTGACATCCACATGCCCTCATGGTATAGATACCTACACACACACACATATACATACACACACACACATGCATACATACATACATACACACATGCATACACAAACATATACATACACACGTGCATACACATATATACATATACACATGCATACAGACAGACATACACATATACACAGACAGAAGACACACATGCATACACACATGCACAGATACACACCACATACACACATACATATACACACATGCATACACATACAGACACATGCATACACACAAACACACATGCGTACACACATGCATATATGCACCACCACATACACACACAAGCACACACACATGTACATGTATCTTTACACACACATGCATCTATAAAACACACACACACACACACATCTTTCAAATTCCAAACTATAAAAGGAAAATAGAAATGCTGTCCCATCATACTGAAATTGATTCGGGTCCTTCACAGTGTTCCCACAGTGAGAGTCAAACCCATGAGTCTTTCGGGCCTCACCTTGGGCCAATCTCTGCCTTATCAGATCTCAACAGCACTGACCTCCCCAGAGTACAGAATATTCAAACCCTTTCCAGCTTCAGCCCTTTGGGCAGGTCGCCCCCTCCACTTCTAAGACAGGGCTGCTGATCTGAAAAACGAGCTTGAGAACAAAGCTGGTCAACCAGAATCTGCCAGGCCAGGGTCTCATGGGCCCAACCGCCTCCTCCTCTGTGCCCTCCTAGCAACAGGGGGCCTCTGGGGTCTCTTGGTGGCCTTTCCCCATAGACAGGAAGTCAGGTAGAAGGTCAGTTTCTGGAGGTTGCAGAATACTGTGTGGTGACGTGTGAGAGGCCAGAACTGTGTCCTGGTCTTTCCCCTTACCACATGTGCCTCCGAGCTTCCTGCCTCATGGCAGACACCAGTGGGCAGGCTTGGACTTCATAGTCTCCTAACTATCACCATCACCATCCCAGACACCCCGGAGCCCTCAGTGTGGATCCAGGGAACCCATATGAAAATCCATACATGGTAGCATACAGCTATAATCCCAGCACTCTTAGGGCAAGACAGGAAACAGAGACAGAAAACAGCTATGGCAGCTACTCTGTGTACCAGCCCCTTTGGTCCTCTGTTCTCTCCAGCTCCTCACCTGTCCCCCTGAGCTGTCGTTGACTCCTCCCAGGCCCCACCCCTTCTGCAAAGGGTCAGCTCCTCCTGTCCTCTTCCCCTTTCCACCTTCAGGCCCATAGTGTGGGTGGCCCAATAAATGCTTGTGACATGAAGGAGAGAAACAAGAAGCCTCATTTCTGCTTCAGGAACCTAAACGAGAGGTTGCCCGAGAAAAGCGGCGTGTTTACAGCTGGGTACCGAATGGAGTTAAGGCGTAGCTAATGATCTTAATGGGTATTGTTATTTTAAATTAACTAATTAATCTGATTTTAATGTGCTCTCTCGATGCAGCCTCGTCACCATCACGATCATTACTTTATAGCTCTCTGAATCCAGCCTCACATTACAGCCACTGAGCTCCCGTTCACCAGGTGCATTCCCCCCATTCACTATCTGGGCACACATTTCCAGGTTTCATTAAAGGCATCCAGCGTGGACAGTCAGGAACGCTCATTGCCGCTGGCCTTGCCTGTTATTAATGTCATTATTCAAATTCCAGTGTCTGGAATGGCATCGAATAGCCAGCCCCTCCCTTGGAGATGAAATGAAGATGAGGGAGCAGATAATGAGACGAACTATACAGCTCCTATCCTAGCACCCGCTCACCATGGTGCAGGATCGCTCCAGAGCCCCCTCGAGGCTGTTTCTTTCTTCCATCTCCATCCCTAACTTAGGGTCATCTTAAGCAGTACCCTGTCCTTCACCCACTGTGGCTAAGGTCCAAATTCTCCACTAGTTCTCTCTTCTCTCTCATTTCTTCTCGCTCTGTTTGCTCATGGTTAGGGCGAGTATCCAGCCCCAGGACCATGGTCTCCTTTGCCAGATCTGCATTTGTAGCCCAGCCACGCTCTTCTTCCAAACTCTTCCTCGGCTCTGGTCTCCAATCTTTTCTTCAACCTTCCTTCCATACCCTCTCTCTAAGCGGCTGCCCTGTGCTGAGCCCTGGGCATATTAAACATACCATGTAGCCAACCCTGAGGGGAGGGCGCGGCTCTAGGAGTAGATGGCTATTAAAGTAAAGAGGGGAAGACAGACAGACAAACAAGTGCCAAGTGTTGTCACTGGTGGACCCCAAGTGCGGAGAGAGTCTTGCGTGCTTTGAAGGGCTTCTGAGGAGCGGTGATGTTGATGCCCTCTTAAGGTAGGCTATCACATGAGTCCCCCCGTCCTCAACTGCACCGTCCTCCCTGCCACAGTGTCCTCTGCACCTTCTATGTATACAAACCCTCACCAACTGAGGCAGCTCAGTTGTCACAAGCCCTCTGCTGCACCTTGGGATTCCTTTGTTTAGGGATCTGAGCTTTTAAGTTAAGTCCAAAGTGATGGAAATCCCTTTGATGGGTCTTCTCTTTGGGGGATGGCCTCACCCCAAATGTCCTCAGAGCTTACCCCTTCACCTCCCTCAGGTCGCTTTGTGCCCATCTACTCCCTGCTCCGGATCATTCTATCCCCCTTCCTTCATAACAACAAATCAGACTCTTTTGAGTTTTCCTCACAAGTTCGTATTTTCGGATAATATCGTATGTATTTTCATTTGTCTGTGATATCTCCCTCTGCTACGACAGAAACTCCACCGAGTGAAGATTCATGTCTACTTCCTTCGGTGTTGTAACTAATGGCCGCCACAGGGCGCAAGGCACACAGCAGGAGCCTAATCTGCGGCTGTTAATCTAACGGAATGAAGGACGGGAACACAGTCGTGCTCTGTCTTTTCTGGAAGGTGGCTTTGCAGAAGTCTCCTCCCTCGCTCCCGGCAACGTGACTATTACCAGAGAAAATCTCTCGGTCCCTGGAGGCCTTGGGGAAACGGAACTTGGATCTCATGGCTCCTGTACCCAGGTCACTCAGAAGACCTAGCTATGCCGGCTAAGGAGCCAAAGGCTGCCTCCCCCTTGCTACTGGCCACGCCGGGGTTTCTGGCTCAGTTTGACTGATCAGCCTCAGATCAGGCAGGGATATCTGCAGGCCCCGGGAAACACACATGCTGTCTACTTGCCATAGATTCTGAGCAGAGATCCCTGAGGCCCCAGGAGAGGGCTGGGAATGGTTTCCTTAAGCCTGGTCCTCGTGACCTTGGCTTCTTGCTGAATGACCAGCGAGTCCTCTCCTGATCTCCTGCTCTTCAGAGCCGCTGTCCTTTCCTTCCTAGGACTCAGCAGGTGGACTCGGCACAGAGCGTTCTAACCACGATCTCGCTCCAGGTGCGAGCTTTCTGTCGTGGAAGAGGGCTCCCACCCCATCCAGTGTGCCAAGGGCTTGGGGGTTGTTTGTGGCTACTGCTGTCCTCAACTCACAGAGGACAAAACACTGGCTTCGGAGACGGTGAACAGTGTGCCAAGGTCACACAGTGGGATCTAAAGCGTCCTCCTCAGCTACAAAGAGTAAGCAAAGCTTACTCTCCCCCAGCCTCATATCCCCCCCCCCCCCCCCCCCCCGCCGCCGGGCACTGTTCCAAAGTCGGGACTCGCCTGACCTCTCCTTCACCTGCCCCCACCCTGCTATCTGCCCTGGCTTCAGCACATTTGCCTCCACCACAGAGTCAGAGGTGGCCCTTGGGTACCACGTCCCATGAGGGCTTCTGAGGCTCAGCACACTCTTCCTTGCGGTCGTTTCTCACACTCTGCTGAAGTGTTCTAGCTTCCACCCCACTCTTCTCTTCTATTTCACCTTTTTCCTGCCTCCTTGAATTCCTAACAAAGGCCAGGGCCCAACCTGGGCAAGCTGCTGTGTGCTCAGCGTGAATCAGGGCTTCAGGGAAACCGAAACCTAACCACTGCTAAGTGATAGAAACGGTAGGCTTCCCCTCCCCTCTTCCCCCTCCCACCTCCTCTCCCTCTCCTCCCCTGTTCTCCTCCCTCCTCCCCCTCATCCTTGATACAGGGCTTCACAGGACCTAGGATAGCCTTAAACTAACTGTGTACAGAAGAATGACCTTGAACTTCTGGTCCTCCGGCCTCCACTCCTGAGTATTAGGATTCCCGGAAGGTGACACACACCCAGTGTGCTGTTTAGGTTCTTTGTCATCTTGACACAAGTTAGAGCCATCTGAGAAGAGAGAGCCTAAATCTAACCTAAATGCCCCCTACAGATTGGCAAGTCTATGGAAACATTTTCTTGATGAACAATTGATGTGGGAAGGCCCCACCCACTATGAGAGGTAGTCATGGGAACAAGCCAGTAAGCAGTCATCCTCCATGATGTCCACTTCAGTTCCTGCCTTCAGTTTCCTGTTTGAACTCCTACCCTGACTTCCCTCAGTGACAGACTGCAACCTGGAAGTATAAGCCAAACAAACCCTTTCCTTCCAAGTTACTTTTGATCATGGTCTTTTCCTCAGCAACAGAGAGCAAACCAGGGCACGTGGTACTTGTGGGGCTGGGAATGGAGCTCAGGGTTCCCTGCCAGGCTCATCAAGTTCTCTTCCATGTGGACTATAGCTCCAGTATGGGTCTTTTGCTTCCTTGAGAGCCTCACAGTCACAGGTTCATTGGCACGCCTGTCCTCGCCACACAGGGCCCAGGTGCCACACAGGGCCCAGGTGCAAGGGCATAGGCTCCATGCCTGGCTCCCCTCTAATGCAGCTGGACCACAAGCACCAGGGCCTGATGCCTGGAGGAACCCTCTCCACAGTGCTGCAAGGTTCAAGATCTGGGGGTCGTGCACACGCTGCCAGTTCTTGAGCCTGTTAGTTTGATTGACACATGGCAGGCGACCTCCACTATCTCCATTCAAGTCTGTGCACTTGGCTGATTGTTGGTGACCCCAATATCTTTACTCAAGCAGCATTCTGAGAGCTTAATGTGCATATGGACCTTAGAGAGATCTTATTGACATCAGCATCCCACCCAGCAGGTCTGGGGTGGTCCTGAGGTCTCGCATTCTAGAAAGCTCCAAGCTGATAGTGGTGGTGGGGACATGAATGCCACTTTGGGCTGCAGGAACTTCAGGGTACCAACCTGTAAACAGAGCCAACTGTCACCCCAGAATTACAACAAAGAAGAGGTGACGAGGCCACAGCCTCTGACTCTATGCAGGGTGCCAAATACGGCCCGAGTCAGAGTCAATTACACATCCCTCGGCTATCTGCAGCCGCACGCCCTACGCTGGCTGTGATGGATAAAATATGTTCATTTTCAAGTGCTCGCGAATCCATAGTAACTTCTCAGCTGACAGATGCCAGGCCTGTGGAGGCTGGAGGGAGGGGAGTCTAAGGGGCTTCCTAGCCTGCTTTCTTCAGGGCCTGGTGGGCAGGAAATAAGCATTGGAAAGATGAGTACCTGTGGGGGGGACTGGTGGGAGGGAGACCCCCCCCCAGGGAACAGGGACCAGAGAGGCAGCTGGCAGAGCAGCTTCCTGGAGCAAGGTAACAGGCAGGGTAACACAGTGCTGAGACTCCAACATGCTCTCTGGGTTGGCATGGAAACAATCAAGCATGTAAACAACTGACCCATACTTAATTGGCAAAAAGAAAACAAGGGGGGCCAGGGTGATAGCTCAGTCAGTCAAGCGCTTCTTTTGCAAGCGTGGGGACCTGAGTTTGATCCCCTAGGGCCCACTTCTTTTTTAAGATGCACATAGGGGTGCACATTTACAATTTCAGTGCTGACAAGGGAGAGAGAAGGTGATGCCTGGGACTTGAGGCCAAGTAGCCCAGCCTACTTAGGAAATTCCGGGTAGATGATGACACCTGAAGAGCAGGGGCCAGGATTGTCCTCTGGCCGCCACACACATATACATGAACACACACACACAACTCAACACAAACCTGGACATATCTAAGAAGAGGGAATCTTAATTGAGAAGATGCCTCTATAAGACTGACCTTTATGCAAGCCTGCGGGGCATTTTCTTGATTAATGATTGCCCAGCCCACTCTGGGTGGTGCCACCCCTGGGCAGGTGATTCTGGGTTATATAATAAAGCAGGCTGGTCAAACCATGAGGAACAAGCAAGCAGTCTTCCACCATGGCCTCTGCTTTAGTTCCTGCCCTCAAGTTCCTACCTTGAATCCCTGCCCTGAATTCCTTTGGTGATGGAGTGTGACCTGAAGTTGTAAGGAAATAAACCCCAAGTTGCTTCTGATCATGGGATTTAGCAAAGCAATGGAAACCTAAGAGAGCAGTGGATGCCGATGGAGGCCTAGAGACCTCACCCTGCTCACTACCCCCAACATTGTGTGGATGGAGCCAGTCCTACCCATGATGAACAAGGCCAGGAGAGACCCTCGCTGCAGTACAAGGACTCAGTAAACATCTCTGCAGAGACAGCAGCAGAAGTGACAGGACTCCTTTGTAACATGAGGTCTGCTTGTGGGGTTTCTGTCCCGCCTGGTCCCCCAGCCGTTTAGTTCCAGAGAAAATCACACAGAGAGTCTACATTAGGTTATAAACTGATTGACCCATTAGCTCAGGCCTCGTATTAGCTCTTATAATGTATATTAACTCATTATCCTTATCTATGTTAGCCACATGGCTCAGTACCTTTTTTAGTGGGATAGATCACATCCTGCTTCTTCTGTGGTCTGGGCAGGACTGAGGGAAGAGCTTCCTTCTTCCCAGAATACTCCTGTTCTCATTGTCCCATCTCTACTTCCTGTCTGGTTTTCCTGCCTATACTTCCTGCCTGGCTACCAGCCAATCAGCGTTTATTTAAAACATGATTGACAGAATATAGAATTGTCCCGCACTACTCCTTCACGCTGGTCTACGCACCACACCTTCCCTTCCCTGTGCAGACAAGGACGCCTAGAAAACTGTTGTAGCACCACGTTCTAAAGATGGAAAACCGAGACTTGAAAAGATGAAATGACCTTTTGAAGGTCACAGTAAGCAGCTGCAATGACCCATACATTAATGGTTGATAGTAATCTTCATTGCCAACTTGATGGGGTTCAAAATCACCTAGGAGATACGCCTCAGGGTGAGCCACTGAAGGTGTTTTCAGAGACATATAAGGAAAGGCCCACCCAGAACGTGAGCAGCACCATCCCGAAATCTGGGGTTCCAGGGTGAATAAAGGGGGAGCTGGAACACCACAGAGCACCAGCATTCGTCCCTGGCTGGGGACGTGATGGGACCAGTCACCTCATGCTCCTGCCACGGTGCCCCTTCCTCACAGACAGGGAGACACGTAAGCCTTGAAGATGCTTTTGTCAAGTATTTTGTTACAGTGTTACAATGAGAAGAACAGTAACTAATATAGTGCCCTGTGCATTCATTTGTCTAGCTGTGTGACCTGCTGTGACCCACAAGATGCGCTACAGTCAGGGCAACCAATCCAGGCCAGGCTGAAGGAAAGCCCATTACTGAGGCGCTATTCCCTAGGGCTACGCTACTGTATGTGAAGCCCAGCTATTCTGAGAAACGGATGATTGATGGGGGTGGGGGAAATCCCTCCTGCCAGTGATCACTGGCAAGGCTACAGAAGAACCGCCTCACTGAGTCCGCCCAGACGACAAAATCACTACCACTGGTGGTTCTTTAATGGTGAATTTCGGAGCCCAACTCTATCCCTACAGTATGGAACAGCTTCCCTTCCTCCTCCACACCTCCAGCCCCAGCTCCCGCTCTCTCTAACTAACTCATTGGCTGGGACAGGTTCCTCTCTCTAACTCATTGACTGGGACAGGTTCCGCCCTCTAACTCATTGGCTGGGACAGGTTCCTCCCTCTAACTCATTGGCTGGGACAGGTTCCTCCCTCTAACTCATTGGCTGGGACAGGTTCCTCCCTCTAACTCATTGGCTGGGACAGGCTCCCGGAAGCTCTCACAGTCCCACTTCTTGCTCTCCAAGCCATTCTCACTGCATCTGACCCTGTTGCCCCCACACTTCTTTCCATCTGCCCCCCTGCTCTAACAGGATGGATCCCCAGCTTACACCCCAGCCCCCTCTGCTCACTTCCCATGAGCATCGAACACACTCTACTCCTCCGTCCTTGGGAGCTTTCCCCCACTCTATGGATTCCCCCCAAAGATAATTTGCTGTGTTCTCTGATCACAAGACTGGTTTCTCCTCAGTTTTCAGAACTTGGGGTTCCTCCACGAAATCAGGAAGGTGAGGTGCATTTTATATTCAGTAAAATACTTTTATCTTGGGCCAGCAACATGACTCAGTTGATAAAAGCACTTGTCACCAAGCTGATGTTCAGTCCCCAGGAGCAGACATAATAGAGAGACAGAACCAACTCCATCTAGCTAGTTGTCCTCTGTCAGCCACCTGAAAACTATGGCGTATTATTGCCACCTTCCCCACCACACACACACACACACACACACACACACACACACAATAAGGAGACAAACAAAAAATTTTTTAAATGCCTGAATTTTAAGTGCATAGCTTGGTGAGTTTTGACAAATATTTCCATGGATACAACCATCATCCAGATGAAAACTCTTAGAATGTTTCCAGCAAGCATCACTTAGATGGAAATACGCAGAGTCCCACAACAGCAGCTTCCCGGGTCCCCTTTCAGTCAGTGTTCCATCACTCGGCTGTCAGTGCTCTGTGTACATGACAAATACCCGACCACACACAAATATATCCATGCCAAATGCTCTACATATGAATCACATACATATACATGTATCACACTGACACACAGCACACATTCACCATTCTTGCACACAGCACACCATAGACACGTAATAGATTACATACTACATGATTTACACATGCAAACAGCCTCTTCACTTCATATTATACTTTATACACATTCTATATAGGCAAACATATATATATATATACACACACCACACTAGAGGCATGTGATACAATACATACCACATACATATCATACAGGTATACAACCTACATGCATATATACAATACAACAGTACACATGTGCAGTATGGACAAACACATACACATATACTTTAAACATATCACGCACACATACATACTAGGTAATAAACACATAAACACAACACACATGCACACAACATACCCAAATACACAGTACATGCACATGGCACATCTGCACACACACACAAGCTCATCACACACACACACACACACATACACATGTACACTCATTCCAATAACTCTGAATGACAACATATATCTTTATTATATTTAAATACTCTCTAGAATTATTTTTCTTCTCTTTTGAGTCATTTTCTCCTAGTTCATATAATAAAAATGCTAATCTTATCCACTAGATTGATTTCATGACCTGTTAATAGATTTCTATGTAAATGCAAAAAAAGTTTGGGTTTTGTTGTAAGAGAAAAGACTCAGAAGGGTTCTTTCGGATAGAAGAGTCATGTGACCTAAACTGTAGGGTTTTTTTTTATTTAAAAATGTATCTTTAAACATTTTAATGGGAGACTATAAAGATGCTCTGTGCCCCTCCTTCCCATCATCCCTTTCTACTTGTTTCTCTGAAACAATTTAAAGCCAATCCTGGGCATCTTATCAGCTCACCCCAATGCATCCATACACATTACTAACAAATAACAACAGAATCATCTCCTAACCCAGCGGAAACAGCAGCGATTAGTCCCCACCTCTCACCTGGCTCCTCATCCATTTTTCTTGATTGTCTCAAAATGGGTTTTTTATACTTCGTTGATTCGAAGCAGGTTGGGAACAAGCTCCATACATCTCTCCCCTCCGGCTGCATTTCTCTATATTTCTCCTTCCACCCCCTCTCCTCTCCCTCCTTCCTCCGCCCTCAGATAGACAGGGTTAAGTTACACAGAATGAAAGGAATGATAGGACGAATTTGGGCAATCGGAGACACCTATGCAGCGATCTCTCAAATCAGTATCTAGAACGTGGTCAGCTCCCAAAGTTCCACTCAGGTTCTCACTCCTAATCCAGTAACGTCCTCGCCACTGTTTCCGTCATAGATCTGCCTGCCTGGCGTGAAGTCGTAAAGAACGTTCCTGCCTGGGCTTGTTGGTTGTCGGGCTCGTGCCTGTTGTGTGTGTCTTAGTTGTTCCTTCCTTTCATCGCTGAGTTGCATCCCATTGAGTGGAAGGAAGCTTGGTATCCATTCTCCGGTTGACAGACAGCTATTCGGCCCTAGCAAAAAATTTTCCAGGCCTTTTTTGTGGGTCTATGTTTTTGAGCACCTCAAATAACACCTCATTATTTTTCGAGACTAGCCCTTCTAGGTCTTACTATTTTCATGTACTTTAAGAGTAACTGACCAAATTTTTCTTAAGAAACCTGTGGGAGCTCAGTCCGGTGCTCCAGTGTGGGTCTCTGTCTCTATCTCCATCCATCGCTAGATGAAGGTTCTATGGCGATATGCAAGATATTCATCAGTATGATTATAGGATAGTTTCATTTCAGGTTCCCTATCCTCAGGTGCCCCAATGAGCTAACTGGGGACATTGCCCTGGGCTTCTGGTAGCCATTCCAGGTTCAAGTCTCTTGCCAACCCTTAGGTGGCTCCCTTAACTAAGGTATGAGTTTCCCTGCTCCCCCATCCAACCTTCCTTTACCCCCAATCACCCCGATTCCCCCAGTTCCCCTCATCCTCTCCTTCACACTTTTCTCTCCCCATCTCCCCTCATCCCCATCCCACCCCACCCCCCAAGATTCCCATTTTTTGCCCATCAATCTTGTCTATTTCCCATAGCTGGGAGGATATCTATATGTTTTTCCTTGGGTTTACCCTCTTGTTTAGCTTCTTTAGGATCACAAATTATAGACTCAGTGGCCCCTATCCATGGCTAGAAACCAATTATGAGTGAGTACATCCCATGATCTTCTTTTTGGGTCTGGGTTACCTCACTCAGGATCGTATTTTCTATTTCCATCCATTTGCATGCAAAATTCGAGAAGTCATTGTTTTTTACCGCAGAGTAGTACTCTAATGTATATATATTCCACACTTTCTTCATCCATTCTTCTATTGAAGGGCATCTAGGTTGCTTCCAGGTTCTGGCTATTACAAATAATGCTGCTCCCAAGGTTATAATGAGGAGCAGAAGGAGAGAGAACATGAACAAGGAAGTCAGGACCATGAGGGGT
The DNA here is from genome assembly GCF_950005125.1 of Chionomys nivalis. Classification (NCBI taxonomy): domain Eukaryota; kingdom Metazoa; phylum Chordata; class Mammalia; order Rodentia; family Cricetidae; genus Chionomys; species Chionomys nivalis. The sequence goes on along the minus strand of NC_080092.1, from coordinate 94,480,116 downwards.
GCACCCAACCACTGAGACAGGGGGGCCGATCTATTGGGAGCTCACCAAGGCCAGCTGGACTGCTACTGAAAAAAACATGGGATAAAACCGGACTCTCTTAATGTGGTGGACAATGAGAGCTGACGAGAGGCCAAGGAGAATGGCACAGGAACTTTCATCTGGCGATGGATCGAGAGAGAGACAGAGACCCAATTTGGATCAACCGTCTGAGCTCTTAAGGTCCAAATGAGGAGCAGAAGGAGGGAGAACATGAGCAAGGAAATCAGGACCACGAGGGGTGCACCCACCCACTGTGACAGTGGAACTGATCTATTGGGAGCTCTCCAAGGCCAGCTGGACTGGGACTGAATAAGCATGGGTTGAAACTGGACTCTCTGAACAAGGCGGACAATGAAGGCTGATGAGAAGCCAAGGACAATGGCACTAGGTTTCGATCCTAATACATGAACTGGCTTTGTGGGAGCGTAGCCTGTTTGGATGCTCACCTTCCTGGACCTAGATAGAAGTGGGAGGACCTTGGTCTTCATGTAGAGCAGGGAATTTGGACTGCTCTTCAGTATCGAGAGGGAGGGGGAGTGGACTAGGGGGAGGACAAGTGGAGTGGGGATAGGGGGAGGGGAACAGGGGGAGGGGGCAATATGTGGGAGGAGGGGGAGGGAAATGGGAAACGGGGAGCAGTTGGAAATTTTAAGTAAAAAAGAATAAAAAAAAAAAAAAAGAAAAGAAACCTGTGGGAGGCTGGAGCGATGGCTCCGTGGTTAAGAGCATCAATTGCTCTTTCAGAGGACCTGAGTCCAGTTCCCAGCACCCACATGGTGGCTCACAACCGTCTGTAACTCAGGGATCTGACTCCTCTCTGGCCTTTCTGGCACTGCGGTCATGCAATAAAGTAGCCCCCCCGGAGGCCTCCACCTTACACAGAGAAGTACAGGCAGCTAAGGAACACTGAGAGTGGGAGAGAGTCTGCCCATGGAAGAGCACACGGATTAGTTACCCAGGGCCAAATGATCAGTCTGAAGACACATACACAGTAACATATAGACTGGCTGGTTCTATTTAGGAATAAACATGTATAGACATGTACGCATGTAACAACAATTAATGAGAAAAAAGCACATGAATTTGAAAAGAGCAAGGAGGGGTGCGTGGGAGGAATGGGACGGGAGAAAAGATGCCATTATAATCTCAAAAATAAAAATTTAAAAAGCAATAAATAAATAAATCTTAAAAATAATTTCCTATGTTTATAATTATGTCTTCTGGGTATAAGAGTTGTTTTCTTCCTTTCCTGTTTTTGCAGCTTTAATTCTGTATCTTCCCTTCTTTCCCCTCACTGGTCCTGGGCATCAGCTGCCTAGAAGCAGTAAGAATCACTCTCCTTGTCTCCTTCCCAGTCACGGGGAAAAAGAATCCTAGTGTGTCACCCACAAGTATGATTTGACCTTTGATTTCTAACAGATGCCTTTTATCAAATTAAAAACCTCGTTATTTTCCTTTTAAAGTTGCCTTAAAATATTTCTCTCACAAGTAGGAGTTGTGTCTTATCAAATGCATTTCCTACATTTACTAAGAAGACTAAATATTTTTTTACCTGCTTGGTCTTGTTACGTGGAACATTGCCTCACGAAGCCAAAGCCAGAAGCTTTAACAGTACTGAAATCAAACCCATGCCCAAACACACAAGCTGAGTGTGATGCCCGCACACAAGCTGAGTGTGACGCCCGCACACAAGCTGAGTGTGATGCCCGCACACAGGCTGAGTGTGACGCCTGCACGCAAGTTGAGTGTGCCTCCTACCATTGAGTTCCATCCCATTTGTTTACGAATGTTCAATTAGCTTTGTATTTGTTGGGGGGGGGGCGGAATCCCACTTGTCAATGTGTTATCTTTTAAAATATTACTGGTCAGGGTAGGAGAGATGGCACAGCAGTTAAGAGCATTTGTTTATCCTACAGGGGGCCCAGGTTTGGTCCCCAACATCCACATGGTGGCTCATCTGTCATTCCATTTCTGGGGGATATGACGCCATATTGCCACCTCCACAGACCAGACGCACACATGCAAGAAAAATATTCATGCACATAAAATTAATTAATAAGTTTAAACATTACTGGTGCCAGGTGTGATGGCACGTGTTTTTAATTCCATCACTCAGGAGGCAGAAGCAGGTATATCTCTACAGGTTTGAGGCCAGCCTGATCTACATAGTGAGTTAAAAGCCAGCCATGGCTGTGTACTGGGACTATGCCTCAAAATATATGAAGCTTGTGATGTCACCAGCTAATCATTTTCTTTTCTAGAAATGTGTCAGGTTTAGTCTTGGGGATATCCTGACCACAGGAAATGAATGGGAAGTGTCTCCCTCATTACATGCACCATGAGTGGGATATTCTCTCTACCTTAAAATTTTGAGAAAATTCACTCAAAAACTACTTAGAGCTACTCTTTCCTTTATGCTAAGCGTTATTTTTAAATTCAATTTTTAGAACCAATATATCAAATGCTATTTAGATTTCCCATTTTCATGTACTGGGTTGTGTTTTTGCAAGGAATCTTTCTATTTCACGCAAGCTGCTAAATTTATTGACACATGATTTCTTACGCTGTTACTATACAATCAATCTCTTTCTGTCCCTGAGATCTGTAGTGATGACATCTCTTGTTTCTAATGTTGGAAATTCGTTCTCTCTCCCTCCCTCCCTCCCTCCTCCCCCACCCCCTCTGTTTGGTTCAGCATTATTAATTCTATTAACCTTTCCCAAGCTTTAATATTTTCCATTCTCCCAGTTTAATTTGCTTTTTTTTCTTGGTCCCTTCAAGTAAGTTTGAAGCCTTTCTTCTCTCTCTATTACACGAATCTCCATCTGTAAATTTCCCCGAGAATATTAAATTAGCTTCATTGTGCAACCTTCGATATATTATAGCTTCATTTGCATCCGATTTAAATTGCTTTTTAATTACTTTCTTCGGCCAGTGGATTACTTGGAGCTGTGTTGCCTAATTTCCAAGTATTTGCAGGTTTTCTAGGATCTTGCTGTTATTGATGTATGATTTAATTATGCAATGCTTGGAGACGAAACTATGTTTCATTTTTCAGTCTTTGAGAACATTTCCCCTTCACCTAATACATGGTGAGTCTCAGTTTGTATTCGTGTGCCTTGAAAGGAAAACGCTCCCACTATTGCTGAGTGCAGATGGTTTCCTAAGAATCAGCTGTGTCAGGCTGTTCAGTGGCATTATTCAAGTCCTATTTGTCCTTCACTGACATCTTGTCTCCTAGGAGGTGGTAGAATCTTTAGATATGATTATTTTTGCTTATTTATGTCATTTTTCTTTGCATATTTTAAGTTCTGCTGTCATGAGTTTTAACCTTAGTGCTGGGGGTAGTGGGGGAAAAGGTTTATGCTTCTCATGAGGATCCCTTCTTGGTTATTAACCTCTGAGCACACTGTATTCCTCATGCTGTTGTTTGTATTGTTGTTTGTATCTCTTCCTACCTACACCTTTAACGCGACTTTATATTCAATTGTGCCAGCCTCCCCTTCCTGCCTCCTCCTCCTCCTCCTCCTTCTTTGTGTGTTTGAATATCAGTGTGTTTACGTGTGCATGAATAGTATGTGGGCATACTGAGAATGTTCATGTGTTTCCATGTGCATGCTGCCTGTGCATGTGGAGGTCAGATGTCATTTCTGAGGTGCTTTGCTGGCTGGCTTTTATGTCAACAGGCTAGAGTCATTTTTGCTGTGGAATAGTATTTTAACTAGGCAAAGATGTGCTATATTTGTTTACGCTGGGGAATATGAGTTCATCTGTATAAAGGTGTGTTACCTTTGTCTCTGCTGCCTCTGTTAACAATGTAAAGATGTCGTCCATTGGTTTATGCTGCATTTGTTTGATTATGAAAAGATGAGTTGCTGTTTACCTTGCTTGCCTAAGGCACCTGATTGGTCTAACAAAGAGCTGAATGTCCAATATAGTTAGGCAGAGAAAGGATAGGCGAGGCTGGCAGGCAGAGTGAATAATTTGGAGGATCAATTTAGGCTCAAGAAGAGAAGAGGAGATGAGAATGAGGAGAAAAGAGGGACATGCCTGGGGCCAGAAGTTAGGCAGCCGCTAGCCAGTCAACCACCCAGCCAGAGACAGCAGGAAAGTAAGATATACAGAAAGCCCTGAGGCAAAACGTAAAGAGAAATAGTTTAAAATACAAGCTAAGGAAAAGCTGACCATGCATAAGTAATAAGAAGACTCTGTGTCATGATTTGGGAGCTGGTGGGTGGCCCAAAAGAAAAAGCCTGATACACATTTTAGAAAAGAGAATCTCACTTGAGAGTAATTCTCCCACCAAATTATCCTGTGGGTGATCTTAACTGATGGTTGATAAGGGTGGGCCCAGATTACTGGGAGAACTGGTACTTCTAAGCTGGTGGTCCCGGGTGCTACAAAAGGGCAGACTGAGCAAGCCATGAGGAGAGAGCCAGTGAGCAGTATTCCTCCATGGCTTCTGCAACAGCTCCTGCCTCCAGATTCCTGCCCTGGCTTCCTGCGCTCACCTCTTCTCGGTAATAGACTATTACTAGGAAGAGTAAAATGAAATAAACCCTTTCCTCCCCCAAGGTTTTTGGTCACGGCGTTTAGCAAAGCAATAGAAAAGCTGACAAACACACGTGTCGTCCCTTCTCCCCTAAGAGACAAGGTCTCTCACTGCCCTTGTTGCGAACTCCTTTGGTAAGACAGGCTGCCTGGCCAATGAGTCCCAGGCATAGGCCAGTATTAAGCACACCACAGTGCCCAGCTCTTACACAAGGGGTCTGGGGATCGAACTCAGATACCCAGGCTTGCAAGGTAAGCACTTCACCAATTGAGCCATCTCCCAAATGCCAAACTTGCTTCTTGTAAATGAGATATAGCTAGATATTAATGTGTCCATTCTGGCAATCTCCATCTTTTGAGAGTTGGGCTCTTCTGTGCTTTAAAGTTCCTGATCTAGAGACTACTTTTGGCATTTGTGTTTGTCCCAAGGCCTGTCACCATGTTATCAAACCCCTACTTCCTTTTGGGGTTAACTGTTTTCCAGTGTTCTCTGTCTCGTCCACTGGTATTTTAGATATGTCTCTTCATGTCTCTGTGTGTGTGTGTGTGTGTGTTTACTCTGAGTATGCACACTTTCTACTTAATATAGTGGGTTTTAAACAATTTCATACCACTTCATAAACAACATAAAATTCTGGCTGCATAGTTTATGTCTACATAAAAAAATAAAGCACATTAAACATTGGTGCAATTTGTGCATTATCTGGTAATCTTCTGCAGACAATTTCAAATATATTCACTCTCATAAAATACAAATACATTTTTACTAACTTCAGATTGACACCTTTGGGGTCTATATGAGTTAGCTCTCTTGATGCTGGGACCACATACTGAGGAGAAATGACTTGGGTGAGTGAGGCTATTCATTTTGGCTCATGGTTCCAGAGAGTTCAATCCATGGTCATTTGGCTCCCTGTGCTTGGGCAGAACCCATGGGGGAGATGGGTACCTAGACAGAAAGCAGACATTGAGGCAAGGAGCCAGAGACAGGGTACCACCAATAACCAATAACCCAACCTCAATGCTCCCTTACCCGCAGCTAAGCCCCACTTTCTCAAGGTTCTGCTAGCTCTCAAATGGCTCTGCTGTCTGGCAGAGACTGCTCAACATGATGCGCCTTGGGGGTGAGATATGGCTCTTCACTTTCTCCTTCTCTCTCCATCCCTCCCCTCCCTATCTCCTGGGTTTAGGGTCTTCTGGGAAGTTCTTTTTCTTTAGTTCACCAGTTCACCCACCCCCTGACTTTACCTTTTCTAGTTATCCCTTGGAACACGAACCACCTTGCATTGTATACAATATCCCTTCCAGCTGTCCGGTTTTATTCATCTTTCTTGGGGGTCTGCTCTGCAGGAGAAAGGGGGTCTTGGGATTTTGCTATCCGAAGCTGAGTTTTACAATCAGTTTGGGAAGATACTTTCACTTAGATATAAGATATAAAAACTGAGATAAAAGACATACAAACCTGACATCTCTATTTGGAACCCTCTAGAGAGATCATGTCCTTGTCCCCTGGCTTCTCTTTTTGTTGATGAGCAGCTCATTCTGACGGCAGTTTCCCTGGCCATAGTGCAGGAAGTTGGTAGCTTGGGCGGTTTGCTCGTTACGGTTATTTTTCAGCAGTTCGACTGTTCAGTGTCTAGGAGATTGTGGAAACTCTTGGACCTGTGAGCTAATGGGCTCGGTCAGTTTGGGAATATTCCTGTCTCATCCATTCAAGCATCTGTTTTCCTGCATTTCCCTGCTTTTATTCCAGGACTCTGATTACGCATTGTCTTATGTCTTGTTTGTAGATGCTGTCTCTCCAGGTCGTTTTGATGTTTTCTCTTTTCTTCTCTAAGCCAGACGATTTCTTTCAGCTCATCTCCCACTACCCTGTCCTCTTATTCCACACTGTTGAGTCTGCTAGGAAGCTGACTGATGTGAGATTCCCCTCTGTGGACTATGAATATGCTTTATTCCCATTGGTTAATAAAGAAGCTGCTTTGGCCTATAGCAGAGCAGAATATAGCCAGGATGGAAGAGATATAGAGAAAGTAGGCAGAGTCAGAGAGACTCCATGTAGCTGCTGAAGCAGAAAGATACCCTGGAACCTTATCGGTAGGTCACAGCCTTGTGGTGATATACAGATTAATAGAAATGGATTAACTTAAGATGTAAGAGTTAGCTAATAATAAACCTGATCTAATAGACCAAACAGTGTTGTAGTTAATATAGTTTCTGTGTGGTTATTTGAGTCTGAGCAGCTGGGAAACAAACGAGCAGTCAGCCTACAGCTGACTGAGTTGAATTTTGTATTTATTATGAAATATATTTCAGAATAACCATTTTTCTATTTTAGAGTTTTGATGCTAAAAATTCACCATCTGAGGAATAGAAATGTAGTTCAGTTGGTAGAATGCATGCCTAGCACGGAGGATGTTCTGGGTTCAACACCTAGCACCGTGTACGCTGTCCATGGTAGGGGCACTTGAGCAGTAGAGACAGGAAGATTGAAGGCTCAAGGGCATCCTCAGCTCCTTAGTAAGTCTAAGGCTACCCAGGGATATGTGAGATCCTGCCTTAAAAGAGAGAAATCGTAAGGTCAGCAAAACGGTTCGGTAAGCTGAAAGTGCTTACAGTTAAACTTGACAGCCTGATTTAGATCAGTGGGGCCCATATGGGCGGATGACTTGATTAGGATTTCTATTATTGCCCTGAAACACCATGGCCAATAGTAACTTGGGAAGGAAATTCATCTCATATTTCCAGGTAACAGTCCTTCACCGAGGGGATGTGGAACGAGAATTCAATGAGGAACCTGGAGGTAGGAACTGAAGCAGAGGCCATGAAGAACCTAACTGGCTTGTGCCTCATGGCTTACTCAGCCTACTTTTTTATACCACCCAGATCCATCTATTGATGGAGGTGGGTCTTGTATCTATCTGTTGCTTTCATTGGTTAATTAATAAAGAAACTGCTTGGCCTTTAATAGGACAGAAAATTAGGTAGGTGGAGTAAACAGAACAGAATGCTGGGAGAAAGAAGCCGAGTCAGGCAGTCGCCATGATTCTTCCACTCCATACAGACGCAGGTTAAGATCTTTCCTGGTAAGCCAGCTCGTGGTGCTACACAGAATATTAGAAATGGGTTAGATCAATATGTAAGAGCTAGCCAATAAGAGGCTAGAGCTAATGGGCCAAGCAGTGTTTAAAAGAATACAGTTTCCGTGTAATTATTTTGGGAAAAGCTAGCCGGGTAGCGGGACGCAGCCCGCCACTCCACACTACAATCTATCCAGGGGTGCCATGGATAATAAGCTGGACCCACTCAATTCAACCACTAATCAAGAAAATGTTCTACAGGCAATCCAGACGGCGGCATTTTCTTACTTCTTCCCAAATGGCCCTAGCTTGTGTCAAGTTGACATAAAAACTAGCTGGCACAGGGACAGAATAGAGCTGACTCCAAAACTTCTTTTGTCCTCTGATCTCGACATGTACACTCTGGCACGTGCATGCACCCACACGCATGTGCACATGTGCACATGAATGAATGAATGTTTTTAATCACCCTCTGTTCTCTGCTCCTAATGTTGTTACCGCTCATTCAGATAATGAATGTTGTCATTTAGAGATCTTGCTGGCTGTCGCAGCTCTGGGTGAGCAGTGGGTCTGCTTCAGTGGCTCTCCCCAATCCTGATTAGAGGGCACCAATCCCTGTTCCATCAAGTGTTTCATAATTTTTAATTATATTGCAGGCATTGTGCATAAGAGAATGGTCGAGGCAAAAGAACATAATTGCTCACTGGGGCGGGAGGCTGAGTCAGCTTAACCTGTGGCTGAGCTGAAGACTCTTGAGCTAGGCTGTGCCTTTATGGGCAGCCCGTTCACCAGAGACATCACATGCTTTGAGGGCTGAGCCAGGACTTCCTGTAGGCAGGCTTTGGAGTTGACTCCAGGAAGCTGTGTCTCTGAGTTAGTGCTGCATGCTGCAATTGGGGTCGTTAAAGGGAATTCTTTGGGTTTTGAGTTGTAACCCTGGCTTTGTCCCTCAGTTGGAAACTCTCTGAAGACTGCCTTTCTGTACCTGCTCCCTTAGCCTGGCCGTGGTGGCGCACGCCTTCCATCCCAGCACTTAGGAGGCAGAGGCAGACAGATCTCTGTGAATTTGAGGCCAGCCTGGTCTGCAGAGTGAGTTCCAGTACAGGCACTAAAGTTACAGAGAAACCCTGTCTCAAAAAAACCAAAAGGGGGAAGGGGGAGATATAGCTTGACAGTAAAATGTTTGCCTTACTAGCATGGGGACCTGAGTTCGATTCCCAGAAACCACATGAAAACATAGTGGGGTATAGCAGTCCCAAGGTTGTCCTCCATCTCTGACACATGTGCATCTCCAAATAAATAGACCCATGCACATCTGAATATACATACACAAGTGCATACACATAATTGTTATATAAAAGAAAGAGCACTGTACCTGCCCCTTCCTTGGTTTGCCTCTACCTTGAACATGCTGCTGTTCTCAGTCCACGCAGGGATTTCTCAAGTAGCTCCATTTCCCCCTCAGTTCCTGCCAGACCCAGGGAAAGAACCAGAAGAAGAGAGGGGGCTCTGCAGAGCGTAATCTGTCTTGTGACTATTATGTCTAATGTCTGTTGGTCACAGGTCTCTTCTTGGGACTATTAAAAGTCATTAGATTTGACTTTTTTCCTTTCAGGTTGTATTTATGTGTACATGTCTGTATAATCAAGTAAGTGTGCTATCTGTTCATGTATGTGTAGGCAAGAGCATATGAGTACACACATGTGTACGTGTGTGTGTGTGTGTGTGTGTGTGTGTGTGTGTAGGCCAGAGCTTGACATCAAGTGTGTCTCCATCTTGTTCTTTTAGCCAGAGTCTCTTCACCAAATCGAACTACCCTGGCGAGCCAGCAAGCCCCAAATGCCCTCCTGACCCTGCCTTCCAAGCACTGGGGTTACAAGCCTGTGGCCCCACATCTGGCTGTTTTACGAAACTGCTGGGTATCCAAACTCAGGTCCCCCTATGTGTGTGGTGAGCACTTCACTGAGTCATCTCCTCAGCCCCAGCTGGATCGTTCTCATCCCCATGCGTGGTGGATTTACCCCTTCTAAGGCTAGCCTTACCGTTGTGGGTTCCTCCCAGCCCAGGAACAGCCTGTGCATTTGTGTCTTCGACTCTGTTATAGATTTTTAAAAGATGTGGCCATGTCGTTTATCATATTTTCATCTTTAGAATGGAAGGTAGAGGGACGGCTTCTTGTAACATTCTGCATCCTCACCCGGAGCAAAATTCCATCCCCACCAGAAGCAGATGGCCTAATAAATAATTATTAGGCCAGCGTACGTGGCTTCCTCAGGGAGAGCTCTGGAGCTCCCTGTCTGTCTAGAGGATGCTCGCTCAGCCTACACGACTTCCTTCTTAAAGTCTTTCCCAATTTCCCCAGTAGCCCTGGGCAGTTCTTTTCCTCGGCGCCTCTGTTCTTTGATCCTGCCTACATTAAAGTTATTTTTCTTACTGTACCATAATTGTTTGCATGTCTGTCTTCTGCACAGAACTTTGAGTTCCTCAAGGGCAGCAACCCTGTAGTTAATAAATTATATACATATAAATATGTATGCACAGCAATGCACATGCCTATATACATACACATGTGTGTGTGTTATACACAGAGATAAGATCCTTTAATGTACAGTCATTACAAAAACACATATTTCTATGCAACTAACACTCAAGTTTTCATCTTTTTAATTTTTATCATTTAAACTTTTATTTATATATTTATTTGTAGGTGTATGGGTGTTTTGTCTGCATTATGTATGAACATCACATGCATACCTGGTACCCAAGGATGTCAAAAGAAGGCATTGAATCCAGTAGGACTGGAGATGGCTGTGAGCTGCCATGTGGGTACTGGAAACTGAACCAAGGTCCACTGAAAGAGCAACCAGCTCTCTTAACCAACGAGCCTTCTCTGCAGCTCCATCATTTTTATTGTTGAATTATATATTTTGTGTGTGCACATGTGTGCAAGCCTGAGGATCACGTGGACGCCAGAGGTCAACCTTAGATGTTCCTTGGGCACTCTCCACCTTACTTGTTGAGACAGGGTCTCTCGCTGGTTGAGAGCTCAGCAATTCAGTGAGGCTAGCTAAGTGGCCCAGTGAGCCCCTAGAATCTGCCTGTCTCTGCCCTTCTAGCTCTGAGGTTACAGGTGTGCCATCATGCCTGGCATCTTTAAACATGACATCTAGGGATCAAACTTCGTGCCTTCGGAGGAAATGCTTTACCAACTGAACCATCTCCCCAGCCCCTGAATTTTCGCCTTTTGTGGTTGGATCTGGTCCTTCGGCTGACAGCTGGTCAGCACAGAACCCCTGTCTACGGAGGTAACATAAATGACTGACTACACAGACCCTCGCTCTCTGTCCCTGATGTTCTGCCAGGGCTGGATGTGGGCAGCACCTGTCATGTTTTGCTTTCTGCAAGATGGGAAGGGGGCTGTGTATGTTTATTTGCATATGCAAATTTTTGATTCTGCCTTAAGATTCTGAACTTTGGGTATTTGCTTTGGGGCATAGGTGATAGGCAGCTTGAGCCAGTGTCCGGAGATGGCACTCAGAGGAGTATCTGGGAGCTAGCCCAGAGCTGGGCTGTGGTTGGCGGGAGACTATGCTGACTAAGAAAGTGCATTGCAGGGAAGGGGGAGCTGCCCCAGCAGCTCTCAACCTGTGTGTTGTGACCCCTTTAAGGGGGGGTCAAATGATCCTTTCATGGGGGTCTCTAAAGACCTTTGGTAAACACAAAAGTTTACATTATGATACTCAAAAGTAGTAAAATCACAGTTAAGAAGTAGTAACAAAAAAACTTATGGTTGGGGGTCACCACGACATGAAGAACTGTATTAAAGGGTCACAGCATTAGGAAGGTTGAGAACCATTTTGGTGGGGAGACAGGCTGAAATGCTCTTTCATCAGAGCTGCTGAGGGCATTGGTGGGAGCAAGGGAAGAGGAAAACGAACATTCAGGGCAAAAAGCTGGGGTAATTGCAGTTTCAAAAGGCTCGGCTTGGCCATCCATCCTCAGTATGCCAGTTTAAAAAGAAACTTGGACTGAGGAGATAGCTCAGTTGACAAAGTGCTTATCTTCCAAGCGTATGGGCCTGAGTGAGCAGGATTCTAAATCCCCATGTTAAAAACAAAAACACAAAAGGAAAGGCATGATGGCATTGCTTAGAGTCCCACTGCACAGGAAAGTGGAGACAGGTACATTCCCAGGCTACCTACTGGCCAGTGAGTTCCAGGAGAGTGAGGGTCAAAAGTAAAGAATGACACTCAAGGTTAACCTCTGGATTCCACATGCACAAGCATAGGCATGTATATTGCACATATCATACATATCACCTGCACACACATATCAACACCTGCACACACATATCATCACCTGCGCACACATGTAACCTGCACACACATATCATCACCTGCACACACATGTAACCTGCACACACATATCATCACCTGCACACACATGTAACCTGCACACACATATCATCACCTGCACATGCAAATCACCTGCACACACATATCATCACCTGCACATACTTGTAACCTGCACACACATATCATCACCTGCACACACATGTAACCTGCATACATATATTATCACCTGAATATACATATCACCTGCACACAGGAACACACACAGAGAGAGAGAGAGAGAGAGAGAGAGAGAGAGAGCAGTTATAAGTGGAGATGGAGAGATTTATTCAATTTATTCAAATTGGCCACATAGAGAAGAGGAACAGAAAAAGGGGTCCAGTGACTCCGAGATTTCATAAGATCAGGATGGTGATTTTAGCTTTAGATTTGGGCTGGGGTAAGGGGCAAGATGCTGGCATCTTTGGTTCAGTGTGGTGGTCTGAAGTTGCTGCAGGAGGTTATCTGGTTCCTGTGAGATGTTCCAGAAGGCAGCATAGTCCTCATGGGTGATCATTGTTCTCTGGGGATGGCCTGTCCTGCCAGGTTTTGTACTGCCAAGAATCCAAGGCGACTGCGGGTTTAGGGCAATGATTATCTCTGTCTTCAGTTTTGAAGTATGATAAGATAGATTCAGACACACTGAGTGACTAGCATGTCAACTTTCCGAAGTAAACAAGTGACCCAGAGCTAAGGAGACAAACGCAGAAGGAAGGCAGAGCTGCCGGGCTTAGACTGTGCTCTGTGTTTACCCTGTGAGCCAGCCCGGGGAGCCGATGCTTTTTTTGGCAAAAGAAAACAAATCTAAGTGCCTTTCTCAGGTAGGGATAATGAGCCCCTGCATTCATCAGCAGAGTTGATGATATCTGCTGGAAGAAGAACCACAGGCCCTGCCAGGGATGCAGAGTCTTGGCCTCGTGGGACCTCCAGGCCAGGCCGAGCATACTGAAGCAGAGATATCAGTGAGCCCACAGCTGAAAGCAGTCCACTGAGGATGGATAAACGTGTGATCTGAGAGTGAGACTTTGAAATCCACCCCGTGAACTTGGGGGCAGGACTAAGACGCAGAGCAGGGCATGCTGGGAAGGAGAGCCAAGGTCTGAGAGAAACATCTTAACTCAATTCAGTGCAGTAAGTAGTAAAAGAACTGACCTGTCCGGATTTATCTAGCATCTACTCAGAGTCGACCAAACCCAGACAGAATGTCCGCACCCCATGGGGTAGGTATGCTGGTCATCCCTCCCAGGTAAGGATACTGCCACTTAAAAGCAATAAAACCAAGATCCTGGGGAAATGGCTCGATAGGTGAAGAACTCGCTGTGTAAGCATGGGAACCTGAGTTCAGAACCCCTGCACCCACAGAAAGGCTAAGCATGAAAGCAGACGGCTACCACTCCAGCCTTAAGCAGATCTGAAACAGGAGGATGCAGGAACTCACGGGCAAAACTCATGATCCCTGGGTTCAGTGAGAGACCTTGTCTCCACAGATAAAATGGAGAGAGATGGAGTAGGACCCTCAGTGCTGACCTCTGGCCTCCTTACGTGTGTGTTTGCACACTCGTACACACACCTGCACACATAAACAAGATTTTTTCCTAGGAGTGTCCGTGTCTAATGCTCACATATAATCAATTTCCACAGGATCAGGCCCCTGATCTTCAACCCTGTAAGTCTCTGTTGGTTGGGGGAAGGGAGACGGGGACAGACACACGTGGGTGGGTGGTTCTAGCACTTCGATGTAATGGATAGCAATTCTAAGAAAGTTCTCTTGGCAGGATTCAGATGTTGGGAGTTTGTTTTCCCACTCCCTGCAGGAAAGTTAATCAATTTCAGAACCAGCCCCTTCCAAGCTGCGATGACAACTGGGAAAAGGGATTGTTTTTTTAGCTGCTGGGTTTTCTGCCTAGGCCCTCTCCCACCTCCGTGGGGCTCCTTATTGACATTGAAATATCTTAACAATAAGCAGCTATTGATGCCCACCCCCCAGGTCAATACTGAGACTCATTGACCCAGACTGCAAATATGGAAGGCGGTGAGTCCAAGGTCACTATTTACCTGAAGGGATGAAGAATATATCTTGATAAGAACCAAAAAAATCGAAATCAATATGCAAGCCATGGTATGCATAGCTACATCCTGCCAGCCAGGAGGCTATTTTAGGCCTTTTCAGGGTTCTTCTGACTCAGAAGCAGAGGCCAGGACTAGAAAGGAAGTGAGAACAGAATACGATCCTTCTCTGATTGCCCCAGCCAAGGAGACTGGAGAGCTATACCGCTGGCCTGGATCAGTTCTGTTCCCATGAACCTCAGTTTCTCCAGCCACTCTGAATGAGTCCTTTGGATGCAGAACATAACAGAATTTCTCGTCACAGAAGCTGCAATGAGCCAGCAAAATGGTTACTTCTTATGGGCGAGGAAGATGGCTCAGTCGGTAAGGCGATTGCCGCACAAGCATGAGGACTGGGGTTTAATCCCAAAATTCAGGTAAAAAGCTGGTTACAGTGGTACAAGCTAGTCATGTCAGTGAAGGTGATGGTAAGATGGAAGGCAGAGGCAGATGACTCCCTGGGGCTCACTGGCCAGCTAGCCTCATCTACTTGGTGAAGTTCCAGGTCAATGAGAGACCCTGTCTCCAATAAAAAGTGGAAGGGGCCTGAGGAACGATACCGCGAGTTGTACTCTGATCTACGCATGCGTGTACGTGTAGGTCCCAACGTTAGCTTCTTGGAGAAGGTTTCAGGGCAATTAGCAATAGCTTCAGCTGCTGCAGAGACTTCAGGGTCCAAGACGGAGAAGGGAAAACAAAGGTCTGAGGCAGGCTACCTGAAGACCTGCCAGGGCCTCCCTGACATAAACATTTCAGACTTGAGTCGCTGTGACATTTCTTCTGAAGGGCTATTTTTATTATAATTATTTGTTTAGGCTTAATTAACTTCTTTCCCAATTACAAAAGAAATCCACGTTCTCTGTAGAAAATGTCAAGCCAGTTCGTGCCGATCTTCTTAATCTGTCGAGCCTTCCGACTGTTTGATGAAGGAGGGGAGCACAGGTCCGGAATTCAGAGAGACCTGAGTTCAAGCGACGAATCTGCAACTCAGCAGACTCGTGGCGCACCGGCGAGGTAGGGGCTGCCTCTCTTGGCTGCCATTTCAGATAAGAGAAACCTCCTTGGTGCAGTTGATATGGCAATTAAATAAGGATTTATGCAAAATACCCAGAAAAATGCTATAAAGTTGACAGATGTCTGACAAGTTGGATCATTAAGACACACAGGGACACGTGCAGAGAAGCAGCATCGGGGACAGAAGTGGGAGAGGCGCTGCTGAAGCAAGGATGGCTTTAAAAATTACAAGATTTTATAGACAACTAAAGCCTCACAGATGTGAACAGCAGTATGAAATAGGTGATTTCTTAAGCAGAGCAAACAGCTTTTCAACGTAACTAAAAGTAAATCTCAAACGTCCCATCACAAGAAAAAGTCAGAAATTTGAAGTTAATTAGCTTTATTTAATCTTTCTCTTTGTATTAAAACAATCACCACATCACCTTGTACACTATACTCACATGCAATTATACATTGTCAATATGTAATATGTCAAAAAAGAAGCATAAAGGTAACTGATCCAAACGCATGAGTGGGGATCTTACACCAAGGTCCCCAGGAGTTAGGGGCCAGTGAGGAAGTAGGGGTCCAGGTGTCAGACCAAGGTGGTTTCATATAAGAACTTGGTTACAGAGGTGATATCCGCTGGGGAGCCTAATATGGTTGCCTAGCAACAGTTGCTAAGAGGACAAGAGAGGAGCCATGTCTAGCGGGGGTCAGTCCCACTGAAGCTGAACTCACAAGGGAAAAGTTGAGGGTGGTGTCAACTTGACATAACCCAAGAAAGGAGCTGCCATTGATCAACCACTCAGGTTAGACCTTCACGAAGACACACCTGCGAGGAAGTATCTGGAACGCTGATATAGGAGAGCCCCACCCCTATGGGTGGCGCCATTCTGGGGGCAGGTGGTTTGGGGCTGTTAAGTGTGAGGCTGTGAGGGAGTCAGCAAGCAGCTTCAAAATTCCTACCTGATTTCCTTCCCTTCGTGAGGGACTGTGGCCTGTGAGCTGAAATAAACCCCTTTCTCCCCTACGTTGCTTTTGGTCAGAATGTCTTAGGACCGCAACAGAATGAAGCAAGACGTGATGGTAGTCGTAAAGTGGATACAGTTGCTATCACAGATGCTACACAACAGGCAGGGAAGCCAGAGAAGACCTCTTTCTACCTTTCTGTCCCTGCCTCTCATTGACTGAGGGACCCGGAAGCCCAAGAATGGGTTTGGTTTCCTATCGAGGATCAGACTGAAGGAGTGGTCTTTAGCTTTCTGTCTTTTGTTGCACAAGGACATGGCTTCCCCTGGAAGCTGGGAGCAGCTCTCACCAGACGCCAATACTGTCACATTGGCTTTGGACTTCTAACCCCTAGAAATGCAAGATGCAGATTTCTGTTGTCTATAAAATACCCAGTTTCGAGTGTTTTGTGATAGCAACACAAGCAGACTAAGACAGGTTTGACCTCTCTCCAGGCTTATGAGGTAAACCGCTGTCCATCACAGTGAGCCTTTTTCTTATATTGAACCCTCTCAATAATAAAAGATAGCTAGACTAAGGGGAAAGTTTCAACCTGGGTGAGTCTTCACGGCCATTTTAGCAAACCAGTCGGAAATACTATGCTCACAGTTATTAAAAACCAATCGGACTAAAAACGGTTTTGATGAAAGTTTAAAAGCGTTCATTCCTACCATTTAGCGTAACCATGGGAGTATAAGCTAATACGATGAGGAAATAAGAAACGTGCAGTATCAAGAAGAGGCGCCCATGAGTGTGGGAGATGAATAGGAAGCTAGAGAATACAGGAGAACCAACTGTCTCTCTGTTAGAACAAATAGAATCCAGCGGAACTTAAAGTCAATAGACAAAAATCTGGTAGCTTTTTCTATTCACTGGATACACCAATTGGAAAATCAATAGGAAAATGTGTGGCCTAGGATGATGCTGCAGAACCTATAAAATGCCCAGGCAAGATATCTCTCTCTCTCTCTCTCTCTCTCTCTCTCTCTCTCTCTCTCTGAAAATGTGGAGATCAGAGGTCAACTTTAGGTGTTTTCCTTCCTACATACTTTACTTTTAAAAATAATTTTATGTGTATATGGGTGTTTTGCCTACATGCATATCTGGGCACCATGTGCATACCTGGTATCTATAGAAACCAGGCAGCCGTGTGGGTGATGGGATCTTGGGTGATGGGAATTTAGGTAGTGGGAATTGAACCTGGGTCATCTGGAAGAACAGCCAGTGCTCTTAACCACTGAGCCATCTCCCCAGCCCCATATATATAGTCAGATCTCAATTAAAATTCATAAAAGAGATTTTTTCCCTCCTAATCCTAGGGGTAGATCCCAGGACCTCATATCTACAAGGCAAATGTTCTACTACCGAGCTAAATTCACATTCCCTCCCCCCTCCCACTTCTCAATTTTGAGAAAAGGCCTCACTAAATTGCTCAGGCTGCCCTTGTACTCCCTCTATTTCCCAGACAAGCTTTGAACTTGGAATCCACCTGCCTCAGCCTCCCAGGTAGCTGAGATGACAGGTCTGCACCTCCAGGCCCTGTTTATATTAGAGTTTTAAATAGCAAGTCATTTCTAAATCCCATATAGGGAGAAAATACCTTTGAATGGCTAAAAATGTTCTTCATTTTGTGTGTGTGTGTGTGTGTGTGTGTGTGTGTGTGTGTAGCTCAGAGGACAGCTTTCAGGTTCGTTCCTTGCATTGTGTGGGTTCTAGGAATCTAATCCAGGTCGCCAGGCCAGATGGTAAGCACCTTTACTCCCTGAGCCATCTCAATGGCTCCTGAGAGTGTTTTGAGGAGGAAGTAGCCTGAATAGGGTTTCACCCAATAGGTAGGAAAGCACCCTCTCCAGGCATTTGTTACCTGAACTGTAATGATGCCAGAACAACCAGAGGGGTCCAGTGAGGTGAAGAGGGGCCAAATCAGATGCTTTTATATTCGACAGTTTAGTTAAGGTTTGAGTGACATCTCAGAAGAGGGTAACCTGGGGAGTATACCGTACCCGCTTCTCCAAACAGTTCATCATACACATAAAGGAACCCCGAGAGCTGAACACAAGCAAAACTCAACCTTCGGGAAAATGTAAAGAGTGGTCAGAGGACAAAGGGGCTTGTCCCCAAACCAGACAACCCAAATTCAGTCCCCCTTGGGACCCACTAGGTGGAAGCTGTCCTCTGACCCTACCCGTGGGCATTCTGCCAGGTGCATCCTCTCAGGCCCCCTGCCACACAAGCAAAATTAAAAAGTGCAGAAATATTTTTATGATAGAGAAAGAAATTTAATGAAGTATCATAAAATCTAATTGCCATAAAGGCAAACAATGTGATCAAACAATTAAAACAATAACCACAGCCCAGGTGACAACGTGGGAAAAACATTTACGAGAGTTAAATGAGCAGGAACAATTTAGAAAGGAGCTCGAAAACATTCGCGAGCTTGTTTGATTCTTTTTAAGGCCCAAATGCTCATTTTTAAAATGAGAGGAAAGATGCAAGTAATTAAAGGGAAAAATTATCAATAAGTAATTTTAAACTACTTCCTACTAACTGGTGGTAGAAAAAGGGAAATGAGACAATGTTTATTTTTTTAATACTTGTTATGTAGCCAAGGCTGGCCTTGAAATGCTGGCTCTCCTGCCTCTGCCTCTGAAGGGCTGGGATTACAGGCATGGGCATGTTTATGGGGTGCTTGGGCTTGAACCTGGGGCTCTGTGCTTGCTAGCGGTCCCAGCATCACATTGTCAACTTGGCGTATCTGAGAGGAAGAACATCAGATTGGCCTAGGGGGCATTTTCTTGGTTGCCAATTGATGTCAGAAGGCTCGGCCCACTGTGAGTAGTGCATCACCTATGGTCCTGAATGGTTTAAGAAGGCCGGCTAAGCAAGCCATGGAGAGCAAGCCAGTGAGCATTGTTCCTCCATGTCTCGGCATTAGCCCCTGCCTCCATGCTCCTGCCATGGCTTCCCTCTGTGATGGACCATAAACCAGCAAGCGCACACAAGGTCTTCCCTAACAAGTTCCATTTGTTCACCGTGTTTATCACAGCAACAGAGAAGCAAGCTAAGACATCAAGCAAGTGCTAAAAAATACCCCATCGATATGTTAAATACAAACTGTAGATTGTTATGATCCTCCAACCCCTTTTCAGGGGATTCCTGATGTCCTAGGAGTGGGAACCTTTCCTATGGTCACTGAAGCATGGTGACTTAAGCCTTCATGGTGGAATCAGAGCTGGGCTTTCTCAGGATCTCCTTCCAGTCATCCGGACACCTTGGTAACCGACAGGCTGTATTAAATGCTTCCATAAGCACATAGTATCCATTTTCTCATGAGAAGCAATTGTGTAAGTTATTGCCTATCAGTATTATGAAATAAACACAATAAACCTTTTTTTTTTTTTTTTTTTTTTTTTTTTGGATTTTCGAGACAGGGTTTCTCCGTAGCTTTTGGTTCCTGTCCTGGAACTAGCTCTTGTAGACCAGGCTGGCCTCGAACTCACAGAGATCCGCCTGCCTCTGCCTCCCGAGTGCTGGGATTAAAGGCATGCACCACACAATAAATCTTTTTAAAAACAAGGTAGCTATGTATGGTCTTGGAAATATTTCCGAGACATCTTGTTAAATGAAACAAGTTGCATATGTATAAGAGTATCCAATTACATTTTAAGGACATATTCACATGCGTCTACATATTTGTGCACAGGCAGCTAACATTAGGAAGGACCTCCAAGGCACAGGAAGTTCCTGTTGTTTTGATAGAAACCTCCTGGCTTGTCTCAAAGCACTGAGTCTCCCAAGCACTTGGGTGCCTTAGGTTTTATATTTAATTGTGTGTGTGTGTGTGTGTGTGTGTGTGTGTGTGTGTGTACATGAGTTCAGGTGCTCTTGGAAACCAGAAGAAGGTATCCGATGCCTTGAAGCTGGAATTATAGGTGGTTATGGGTCACCTAATGTAGATGCTGGGAGACTAGAATTCAAATCCTCTGGAAGAGCTTATTGAACTATTTCCTATCCTCTGCAGAATGTGTGTCTAGGGCACCAATAATGCTTACAGTTCTTGCTTATTAGGTCCAATTAATATGACGTCATCTAGACACCCAGATGCCCCTGAGACAGAGAGTGGGAGAATTAACACAGCCCTGGAACAAGACAGTGGATATATACTCACGCCAGTCCTGTTAATGCAAACTGTAGAATCCTCCCACTTGGACTGGAGAGATGGCTCCGTGGGTAAGAGCCACTGCTGTGCAAGTCCATGGACCTAAGTTCAAATCCGCAGCATCTGCATTAACCCCAAGCATGACTGTTCAAGCCTGTAACCTCAGCGCAGGGGGTATAGCCAGGCAAATCCCTGGAGCTCGCTGGCCAGGCAGCCTGGAAATCATGAGCTCCAGACACAGTGAAGTTCTGCCTCAAAGGAATAAGGTAAAGAATAATAAAGTGGGATAGTCAACATCTTTCTCTGACCTCTATGCATGTACATAGTGCTCACATTCACATACATATAACCATACACACAAGGCCTTCATCTTAGGGGTCATTGAACAGATCACAATAGCCAGGTCAGGAGCTACATGTACACTTCATAGCTGCTCACCCCATTCCGTTAAAGACATTCCATTAATCCAGCGAGCACAGTTGGACCTGGAACTTGATTAAACTTGACACCGGTAATGATTCACCTCATTTTCATAAGGGCCAGACATTGTGATTAAGAAGAAGGACTACCACCGCTGCACCCTAGAGAGTTGGGGACATTCGCCTCTGCCATCCCTCCCACCGAGGATGCAGGTTTTGGTTTTGCTGTCCTGGTCTGCTGGGGTGGGGTGGTTGTCAGTCTCAAGAAGCCCACCATCCTTTTCCTAGCACAATAGCTTTGCTTGCTGTGCAGTCCTCAAAGCACCAAACAGACTGAGAAATAAAGATGGGAATCTGTGCCATATGGAAATGGCCACCAATTGGCCTGGGAACTCAATGGAGTCTCTGTGTAGACAGCCCTGACCTGGAGCTCTGTTGTCCCCTGACCTCATGTGTCTCTAGTCTAGGAGGGAAGCCACAGGAGCACATTGAGCCAGCCTTCAGATACTGTATCAGTTAATTTTCCTGCATCAGTGATAAAACTCCCTGAGAAAAGTGACTTAAGGGAGAAAGGTTTGCTGGGGTTCATATTCCCAGGATTCAGTCAGTCTTGGTGGGGAAGTGGAGGCAGCAGGAGCTTGAGGCAGCTGGTTATATTGTATCCACAGTTGGGAGGAAGAGGCAAAGACTGCTGATGCTTAGTTAACTTTCTCCTTATGTAATCCAGGTTCCTAGCCAAGGGAATGGTGCCACCCACAGTGGCTTCCTCTCTCAATTAACCTTAGCAAGATAGTCACCGCCACCACAGGCCTATGTCCCAGGTGATTCTGGATCTCATCTAGTTTATCAATGTTAGCTATCATTAGCAATCTGGATTATTATTTGGCCTTAAAAATATCTGAACAGTCTCTTTCCTATCATATGGCTATCTGAGCCAATGGACTGTCTTCTGACAAGTGAGAGACAGGAATACTTCTAAGGGTCCTGGGGTGTCAGGGGATCCTCCGTCACTACTGATCACAACCACAGGGTATCACATTAATAACCCTCAGGTCCTACTCTGTTTGCATTAGGGCTCCTGCTTTAGTAGACAAGTTGTCAAGACTAAGAGTTTGAACTTCTCTGAAGTTTTGTATCTCATCAAATTAGATTGTGAGTTTGGTTTTCATCATGTTTGGGTCTTCCAGCACTGGACTGGAAGATAAGGACCTTGTGTCTGAAGATATCTGTTCTGAGCTGATGATTAATTGTCTTGGGTCTGTCATTTTCTTCTTTTGATGCTCCAGGGGCCCTCGGAAATAGCCTCTTAATTTCATAGCCCTTGCGATGACTGTTTCCACTATATTGTTCATGTGCCAGAAATATTGCAAAAGCTGTTCCATCCCCTTGTGACTGAAAGCTGCCGTAGAAACCATGTTGTTCCCATATGCCCAGAGCAATCAATCCCACCACCGCTAACGCTGGGGTTCTCATTGTCAGCGGGTCATCTAACTCCAGAGTCCCTTGGAGTCTGCTTCTCTAAAATCTACTGCCTTAAAGCCTGGAACAGAATTTCCCAGCCCTTGGGCCCCAGGCTAGCCACAGTAGATTGCTTACATAGAACAGTAAAGCCCTTGGGGTTCTTCCTCAACCAAGTGAAACAGAGACTCGGGTGGGGGTGATGGATTCTGGTGTTGTGCGCTTTCAAAAGGTCTGTGAGTCATCTTGTACAGTCTAATGCTTGAGGATCAGACGCCTTAAAAGAAGAGCCTGGGGTGGGAAGCCTCATGCAGTAGCTGGAGAGGAAAGCAGAAAGAGACGAACAAATCAAAACAACACAGAGAAAAACACTAAGTGCCTTAGTTACTCTTCCATTGCTGTGAAGACACCATGACCAAGACAACTTATAAAAGGAAGCATGTAATTGGGGGCTTCCTTGCCATTTCAGAGGTGAGTCTGTGGCCATCATAGCAGCAGGGAGGCGTGCTGCTGGAGCAGCAGCTGAGAGCTTACATCTTATTTGAAAATTGGAGGCAGAGAGAAAAAGAGAGACTGGGCCTGGCCTAATGTTTTGGCACCCCAAAACCCATCCTCAATGTTACATCTCCCCCAACAAGGCCACACCTCCGAATCCTCCAGAACAGTCCCACCAGCTAAGGATGAAGCGTTCAAATACGGGGACCACCCTCATTCAGACCATCACACTAGGCAGAGCTGTGGATCCCATTGGAATTCTGTCCCAGTGACAGGGAGCGCTAAGCATAAATGATCCTACAGTGTTAATTCCGCCATGCCACCCATGCATACCCGGATCTGTTGCTCATTGCCTAAGACATCCCTGCCAAGGAAAATGGAGGTAAATTTCCCGGCTGCTTCGTATGGCCAAGGGCCATTCTCTGAAGAGCAGCTGTGACCCATGACCGACAGCCCTTGGAGTTTGGGCACAGGCCTGTGGAAGGGGACTGAACGGACATCAGTTCCAGGTACCTACAGCCTGTTAACTTTCTTCCTCGTGTAAAAACACCAGGAGGCGATGAGCAGTGTTCTAATTTCAATCTCCACGGATGTGGCAAAATACTCTGGCCAAGAGAAACTTGGGGAGAAAGGAATTTAGCTGGCTCACAGGTCACAGGTCATCAGTGAGGGAAGTCAGAGAAGGAATTCAAGCAGGTACTCAGTGAAGGAATTGTGGGAGAATGCTGCTCACTGGTTGGCTCAGTCTAATGCTTAGGTGACTTAGCCCTCCCAAGACCTCCTGATCATGCAATGGCGCTGTCCATGGTAGGCTGGGCCCCCTTGTCAGTCACCAATCAAAGCCATTCCCCCATAGACATGCCCACGGGCTACTCTGCTCTAAGCAATCCCTTCCCAGATGACCCTCAGGTGTGTCGAGCTGCAGTCAAAGCTAACTAGGACTTCGGGGAGGGGTGCGGGCATGTTGGATGCAGAGTCAAACAGGTGAGTTTTGAGCCCCAGCACCAAGTGGTCAAAGCCAAGCGGCTTTGAACTTGTCCTCTACCCATCATTTACAATATGAGCCGATACTGCTCTCCTATGGTTGGGAATGTCAAGTTAGATGATGCATATAAAACCGGACTGTAAACTTTAAACCGTACTGATGTTATACAGTTTACATTTCTGTTAAGTAGAAAATGAATACGTAATTTACCTTTGGTGATGGGATTTATTTTACAGACGGAATTGCTGGGGCACAGGGCTGAGCACTTTTATCTTAACTAGATATTGCCAAATTGCCCTCTCCAACGATTGCATCAATTCATGCTCGTACCAGCAGGAGCATATGAACGCCTCCATTGCCTCATGACCTGGCCACTTCTCACTCGTTTATTCTGCCCAGTCTAAATGAATACATGGGGCAGGTGCTTTAGGAGACAGCCCGTCTAACTACGTGTTTTCCAATCTTGTAGTCAGAGATAAAATTGGAGATAAGTGGAATGTATCTCATTAAGGGAATGAATAAATAAACCCTGGTGTATTCAGAGAGCAGATTGCTGTGGAACGGCCAACAATGGCCAAGCTAATTGATAACATATTCACACACATGCATATAACAATATTGGGTGGAAAATAGAAATTGCAGGTTATGTACTATACTTGGTCATTTATTCCTTCTTTCTTTCGGATTAATTAATAAAAATTTGGGCTTTTTTTTTTTTCAGACTGGTCTCAGTATGTAGCCTGGATCAGCTTTGAATTTGTGGTAATTCTCCTGTTCAGCCTCCTGAGTGCTTGGATGACAGCCGCATGCCACGGACTGAGGAGGCAGCTAGGTGGGCAAGGTGCTGAGTGAGATCCCTAGAACTCACAGCGATACCAGCCTGTGAGAGTCAGAGGCAGGGACCCCTCAGGGCAAGCTCTGGTCAGCCCAACTCAAATGCTGAGCTCTGGGTCCTGTGAAAGACCCTCACTGAATATGGAAGGTGGAACCTGGTCAAGGAAGACACCCAACCCCCACCTGAGCACTCACAAATGTTCACACACACAAGCGCGCGCACCACACATGCATGCATAAGCGAAAAAGCTAACTAAATTTAAAAAACATATACTATAATACCATTCCTATGGACACAAAGATTTGTAATAATTTTTAACTATACATTGAATGTAGCTCAAATTCATGAAACCAGTTTCTTATGGGGAAGATAAAGGCTGAGCCTGGAGAGGGAAACATGAGCGATTTTTCACCGTATCTCTGCATTTGTATTCTTTAATAAAAGAATAATCATAAAATATATATGCATGAGAATGCTTAATATTTGCTGATCTTGAGAAACATTTCCTCTGCAATTTTTTGTTTCATTTAAATTATTGCTTTAGTTGCCGAAGGCAGATTCCTTTAGAAGGGGACTAAGGGTGCAGGAGTCCCTTTCTTCCTGTCTGTCTCAGGTTAGGGGGTGCTGTGGGGTGCATACTCCAGTGAGCAGAGGATCCCCGATCATTTCCTTTGTGGAATGCAGGCCTCAAGGGGGAGACAGACCAGATCTGTGCTAAACAGACAGGAAGTGAAAGCAAGCCGGGATAAAGAAAACCGGAGAGATTACTTTTAAATCAAGGTGTTTCTGAAAAGTGGATTATAAAGTGAGGCCTGAGGGTTAGCAGGATGGGATCCTGAGCATGCCTGGGGAATGCAGAGCTGGTTCTTGGCCTTGGGAATAATGTGGGATAAACCCCCAGGCAGGAGCGGTTTCTTTGGGAATTTCAAGGAACCGGAGGGATACACAGGGAGAGCCCAAGATTTAAGATTCAAGCATGAGATAATCCTGGAGCCCTGGTGGGGCAGGAATAGACAGGGCCTGGCAGGCCCAGAAATATGTTTGTCTGGAATTTTATTTTATTATGGTGAGTAATGGGATTTCTCATCACATCTTCTTCCTTTCTCTCTCTCTCTCTCTCTCTCTCTCTCTCTCTCTCTCTCTCTCTCTCTCTCCTCCTCCTCCTCCTCCTCCTCCCTCCCTCCCTCCTTCTCTCTCCCATTCTCTCTCTTTCTCTCTTTTCTTCTATCTTCCCTCCTTCCTTTCTTATTTTTTCTTTCTTTTAATTTTATGAGTAATGAAACCCCCTTGCAATCCGTGTCAGAACTCTTTCATTATAAAAACTCCCTGCTGCCTTCAGAAGCAGAGCCACTCAGTAGAAGCCTGCCAGCCTCGCTCCAACGTGGCCAGGCTCTGCCTTCCCTGCCCGGCTGGCATCCTGTGGACAGAAATCCAGCCCACGGTATCACTTCACACATCAGTATTGCAGTGTGTGCCTCTGAAACAGACGGGCTCTTTCAGAGATGAAGTGACCGAACTTGGAGTTTACATCTCATGAAATAGTAATTTCAGGACAAAATCGGGTACCGGGGTTTTATGCAGGAGAATCCATGATGTTATTTACCCTTAAAATATCACCCTGGCTACTCATGAGCAGAATGAACTAGAAATACAGAGGCGGATTACAGAGGGCAGAGCAGAGGTCTATGAAAGACACAGATGCTAGCCAGGGGTGGCCAGAGCCAAGCGTAGATGCCGGGTTGATTTTTAAATATTTTAAATTTGCTCTTTGAAAATTTTATACACGTATACAAAGTATCTTGAGCATACCTAGCATACCTTCTGTCCACCCTCCCCATTTTTTGTATTTTTGTATTTTTTTTTATTGTATTGAGCTATACATTTTTCTTCGCTCCTCTCCCTGCCTCTCCCCTCCCCTTCAATCCTCTCGCATGGTCCCCATGCTTCTAATTTACTCAGGTGATCTTGTCTTTTTCTACTACCCATGTAGATTAGATCCATGTATGTCTCTCTTAGGGTCCTCATTGTTGTCTAGGTTCTCTGAGATCACTATTTGTAGGCTGGCTTTCTTTGCTTTATGTCTAAAAATCACTTATGAGTGAGTACATGTGATAATTGTTTTTCTGTGTCTGGGTTACCTCACTCAATATGATGTTTTCTAGCTCCATCCATTTGCCTTATCCATTCTTTGGTTAACCATTTCTAATCTCCCCCTGGAACCCTAATTCCCCTCCCAACTTCATGTCTTTTTTAATATTTTATTTATTATTGTTGTTGTTTGTTTTTAAACCCACTGAGTCCAATTAGCATGGACCACATGTACATGGATGTGAGGTCATCCACCAGGTCATGGTCATCCTCCACAAAGAAAAAGGATTCTTCCTCCTTCCCCAACACAGCCACCAACAGCCTGTAGCTCCTCAGTTAGATATGGGCTCCACGCTAGTTTCTCCTTTCTTTCTTTCTTTCTTTCTTTCTTTCTTTCTTTCTTTCTTTCTTTCTTTCTTTCCTTCCTTCCTTCCTTCCTTCCTTCCTTCCTTCCTTCCTTCCTCCTTTCCTTCCCTCCCTTAAACTGTTGTGTAGTGCCTGAATGTTTAAACGCACACCAAGTGAATGCAGTTGACCAAGGAGGACAGAACACTTTGGATCCCCTAGAACTGGAGTTATGGGCAGTTTTGAGCCACCTGACTCCTACCACGAGTCCTGGGAACTGACCTGGGTTTTTCTGAAAGAATAGTGAGAACTCTTAGCCACCAGAGCCATGTCTCTAGTCCCAGGTGTGATCTTGTTCAGGCCTTGCACAGGTAACCACTGCTGCAGTGAGTTCATGTGTGTAACTACCATGGCATGTTCAGAAGTCAGCATGTCACAGCTCTCCTCTGCACCCTCTGGCTCTTGCAATCTTTTCACCTGCTCTTCCTTGATGGTCCCCGAGCCTTGTTGAGAGATTGACAGAGATGTCCCATCTACAGTTGAGAGTAGTTCTCAGCTCTTTGAACATTTATGAGTCTCTGTTTCTGGGTGCTATCAAGAGTACGGTGCACTGACATGGGAGTCCTGGGGAAGCAGCAATGAGTGGGCAGAAAGGGAGGCAAAGAACTGGGCCTTAGGGAGTCTCTTTCCTTCCTAGGAGCTTGCTAGAGAGGCCAGAAAGAGAAGCCTACCCCCTCCCCTGTCAGAGGAAGGTCATTGGCTAATAAAGAAACTGCCTTGGCCCATATGATTGGCCAGCCTTTAGGTGGGTGGAGTAAACAGAACAGAATGCTGGGAGGAAGAGGAAGTGAGCTCACACGCCTTAGCATTGCTCTCTGAGGCAGACACAATGAAGCTCCCACCCAGGATGGACATAGGCTAGAATCTTCCTGGTAAGCGCACCTCAAGGTGCTACACAGATTATTAGAAATGGGCTAAATTAATACGTGAGAATTAGCCAAGAAGAGGCTAGATATAATGGGCCAAGCTGTGTTTAAAAGAATACAATTTGTGTGTTGTTATTCCAGGGCATAAGCTAACCAGGCGGCCGGGACCTGGGTGGCAGGAACACAGCCCACAGCTCCCTTCAACACTCCCCTCTTCTTTCTCCTCCTTTACACTGCTGTGTGCTTGGAGCGAGCCCTGGAAGGAGGGGGCCAGGGCTGCAGACCAGAGAAGCAAAGGAAACACTCGTCTTTCCAGAAAGGCTGTGCACTACGTTCAGCCAGGGCATCTGTCCTGTATGAAGAGTGAATCCTGGCATCTAGTGTCTTCAAGCCCCCCGATCACCTCCCCAAACCCAAGCTTCGTTCCTAGAATCTCTGCACATCTATGAGAGTTGAACTGTGACTTTTCTGTGTGTGAAGGTGATTGTTGTTACCAACCTGGGAGAAATACAGATGTGCCAGGGGATTTGCAAAGTCATTCAGAACCCTTGGGTAGACTAGAAAAAAATGTCCCTTCTGGGCATATGCAGCACCTAGGCATGTATCTTTGATAGCTGGCTAGTGTCTTTCCAATAATAAATGTTAAAGAAGAGGTTTATTTCTAGGGTGGTGTGACCCCATCAGGCTGTCCCTGGGTAGCAGGAGAGAACCACAACTTTTCTTTGCAGGGGCCCAAAGCCTTGACCTTCCCTTGGTTACTTTTAATCTAGCCAGGGAGATGTGATAATCACATGTTGTGAATAATTAGATCATCATCTACCCTGACCTCTATGTGCACATGTGCACATGTGTGCATGTGTACATGTGCATGTGTGTGCGCATGTGTGCATATGCAGAGGAGCCAAGTGTATTCTGTGATGATAATTTAACAGTCTGAAAATGTCTCTCAGAAGTGCAGGCATGAGCTGAGTGTCAGGACCAGGGTGGGTGAGGATGAGCCTTGTGGATGAGGGCATCCCCATCCTTCCTCCAGTGGGATCAAATAACACCACAATGACCTGAGAGTCAAGAGAAAAGAACTTTCTGGAAGGTCATGGTAGTCAGCCACAGCCAATACTGCTGGGGCACCTGAATGTAAAACAGAGTGCAAGTCTTTTGGGAAAGTTTTCTTTCTTTCTTTATTCTAGAGTGGTGAGTCAGATGCCCCATTTCCAGGGGTTTTGTAAAGAAACAGAGGCAGAGACTGCTTTTGCATAAATTTAAGGAATCTGGAAGGAAGAGAAAGTTGAGAGATAGGATGAGCGTCTGGGGAGACAGAGGGGTCAAATGAAGCCTTTTCAAGTCAGGAAATGCCTGCTTCTATTTAAAGATGTTATGAAAAGAGTCCATGAAGAATGGGAGGTTGTATGTACCTGAGAGGACCCACCACATAAAAGAGAAGGGTCCCCTGGGAATAAAAAGGCTCTTTACCTCAGAGAAGGGCAATGCCCAATTTCTAGCTCCAGAGAGATGTGAGAAGGGATTCTGGGATGGATGTGGTGACAAGTGAGGGGTGGCCTTAGTCACTTTAAGCACATACGAGGTGAGGCTGAATCACAACAGTGGTTTATAAATGTGTATGTACATTTCTTGGGGGTTCTGTCAAATTCTGTATCCAGATTCAGAACATTTAGGCTGAGGCCCAG
Source organism: Chionomys nivalis (assembly GCF_950005125.1). Taxonomy (NCBI): domain Eukaryota; kingdom Metazoa; phylum Chordata; class Mammalia; order Rodentia; family Cricetidae; genus Chionomys; species Chionomys nivalis. The sequence continues at coordinate 94,450,547 of NC_080092.1, read as the reverse complement.
GGTTACAATTGATCATAACATCTGGTTTCCTAGAGCCCCAGAAGATGGAAAAAGACAGCATGAAGAAGAGAAAGCATCTTAGAGAAGAATGGAGCCTATATCCCAGAGTGAAAGGGCTTACTAGCAGGATGGGTCAGGAGGAAAGGCCAACATAGAAATGAAATCTTCCAGAGGTAACAAAGTTGTAATAACCATAGGCTTTATAATAAATGTGGGACCTCTAGTATCAACGATGTTCTTGAAACTGGGTTTTATATACCTAGCCAAACTATCCCTCCAACAAGAAAATTTGTGGCTTTATATACCCAGCCAAAACTAACACTCACTTCCTTGGGAGGATACTTTGACATAAAGCACAATTTTGTTTACTTTGAGATAGAATCCTGCTATGTACCCCAGGTTGCATTAAAACCTAAGAGCTATCTTTCTCTCTCTTACTGAATTCTGGGATCATAGCCCCTGTGTTACCACCTCTAGCAAACCAAGACTCTTTGATGAAGAACCTTGGGATTCTATGTGTCCAGGCATCTTTCAATGAGTCTCTTGATATAAGGGTAGTCTGTTATAGTATAGATCACCAGGTCTTTCTCTAGAAGCCAAAAGTTGAATGACACAGGGGGAATGGGATGCATAGTGACCTAAGAATGGGAGTAAACACACACTCGTGTGTGTGCACAGACACACACACACGCACACACACGCACACAGATGCACACACAATATCAAAAGTAAAAGCTTTCTGAATATGCAAAAAAAGAAAATTGACTCAAACCAAATGTGCTCAGGTGTGTTGCATCACACAGCTTCACTGTTTCTGAACATATAACATGTGTGTACCTTCATTGCCCATGTTGTCTGTCCATGTAATGCCAACTAACATGCCTGAAATGTCATGACTCAGGTCTGAGACTGTTGTATGCTATGAACTGTGGCATTTTTTGCTGTACACGGAATTTCCTGGCTATAATAATAGAAACAGAATGGTTCAATTATAGAAAACAAGAACTTTTAATATATTACTCTGTCATTCCTCAGGATGTATCAAATTAGTATATCTTTGGATGGTATTCTGTTAGAATGTTTTGGGTTTAAAAATTGCTGTTTGAGCTGCTGACTTGAGTTTCATTTTGAAAAAGATTTTAAAGTGAATTTTGGCTTGGGATTAGGACAGAATTTCCAACAATTTCTGAAATGGCCCTAAACGTACTTCTAAAGTTTTGTATTACATATTTATGCAAAGCAGTGTTCTCAGCATTGATGACTACAAAAATCAAAATATTGATCAACTCCGAAAAAACACTGAAGATGCTCTATATCCTGCAGTACCAAATATTCAGCAAAGATTTGATTCTTTATGCATAAATAAACAACCTCACCCATCTCGTTGGAATGCACTGGTGTACTGTAGCAAATAATTGCTTTAAAATAATTCCTTTGTAACTTGTTACCATAGAAAGTTTAATTTGTTTAGCTGTTTTATACATCTATACACCAAGAGCTGCACAATTTTTCTTCAAGCATACAGTGGTTGTGAGCCAAAAAAGTTTAAGAAGGCCAGTGTTAGATCACAAAGTGTGAATCAGGAGTCAACGGGCCTGGAGTATAGAAGGTGTTCCCACAAGCTGAGCTGATCTGTACCTGAGACAGAGATGTGTTCTCTACCTCACTTTTGTATTCATAGATTCCTGCTAAGTAGGGTTTATTTTCAGCCAGATCAAAGTCAGGTTTGAGGAAGTTAGAGCAACAATGGTGAGCTGCCATCTTCAGATGTCTTGGGACAAGTAGCGAAGGACTGGCCAGTTCTTGCGTCAGCAAGACAATGGGAAAAGCACATCTGGGCAAGGTATGCGCATAGCCAATCCCGATTCAAAGGCCAGAAGGATGCATGGATGATCCAATTCAAAGGCTGGAAGGATGTATGGAAGACCCAATCCAAAGATCAGAAGGATGCATGTATAAGCTGTTTTTCTCTGCTTCTAGAGCAAGAATTAGCAAACATTTACAAAGGACCAGATATTTAATATCGGAATGTATTTGCAGTGAAAAAGACCTCTGTTGCACCTAGGTAACCTTCCTTAAATATAGCATCTGGCTGTTAAGAGACCACAAGAAAATGAACAGAGAACACCAAGGACCAGAGGAAGTATCTTGGAGGAGAATAAAGCCCGACCCCACATGAAAGGGCTAAACTAATGGCAGACAATATACAAATGACTAGGTGTGGTGAGTTTCAATAAAACTTTATTTAAAAACACACCAAGAGGGCCAGATTCAGGTCATAACTGTAATTTGCCAACCCCTGCTCTACGGAGACTTCTGTTTTCACTATCTTGAGAACTGCCAGATCATTTGAAAATGTTAAGTAACCACTGAGAAATGAACTTTAATAAAAATGGCTAATGTTATTATGAGCTTATTTGATGTCAGACCTTTTATTATCTCCTTCGACCTTCCTAACCTTACAACACAGCTGCTTTGATCAGTCTTACTTTGTACGTGAAGAAATTAACACTTAGATCTGCCTCTGACACTGTGTCCCAGCCCATCTCCACTCTTGTATCTTGCCTTCAGAAAAGAAAGCCTCCATTACTTCAAGTCCTGGTTCACACTAGTCTGGGAAATTAAGTGGAATCCTATTTTATGTGTGCTGACTTTTACAAATTCTGTAAAGTTTTACAAAGAGAAGAGTCCATTTCAGAGGGAAAGTGAGCATGCCTGCCTCATTCAGAGCTGAACACGAACGTGCATGTCTTGTGCGTAGCCATTGAGTAACAGTAACCTGGATTCCTCAACACTTCCACCCCTCGCTGTCTTCAGCTTGCAAAGCCTCGCTTCTTCAAAATGAAATTAGTGCACGTGGCTGTACGTGCGACAGATAGTCATCAAACATTGGGTTAATTTTTAGAGATTAGTGAGTGTTTGCTGTGAATCTGAATATCGGAAAACACACATTTGAGGTGTAAATAGCTTAATTTGCAAGGTCAGAATAAGCAAAGACACAGTAATGGACTAGAGAAGCTGTCCATGCTGAATGCATGTGTTCTCTTGTTGTTTTAATTACTTTGAGCGTGTATCCAGCGTGGGGCTCCACGGGGAAAAATCTCTGCCTTCGAGGGGCTTGCCGTCCAGTGAGGGAAGATAGGCAGTAAGGAACTAGGCAAGTTAAAGTGATGGATTGTAGCCCAGCATGTCAGTTGGTGGGGTGGGGGTGGGGAGCTACTATGTAAGAAAGCTGGGAATGGTGGCACACGCTTCTAATCCCAACACTGGGGAGGTGGAGACTGGCAGAGGCAGACCACTGGGACTCACTGGGCAGCCAGCTTCATTCAACCTGCAAGGTCCCAGAGGGACCCTCTGAAACAACATGGGTGGTGCCAGGGATGGCTGGTGCTGCCAATCAATAGCATCCAGAAGCACCTGGAAGATGGGTGGTGCCAGGGATGGCTGGTGCTGTCAATAACATCCAGAATCACTTGGAAGATGGGTGGTGCCAGGGATGGCTGGTGCTGTCATTCAATAGCATCCAGAAGCACCTGGAAGATGGCATCTGAGTGTACCTGTGAGAGATGACCTTCATAATGTTAACTGATGGGGAGAGAAACATACTAACCAGACCTGGCGGGGGGGGGGGCACTGTGCTGCAGCAGGTGCTATCCCTCTCTGTTTCCCGATTGTGGACGTGATGGGACCAGCTGATTCTGCCATGTTGCCATCCCCATTATGACAGGCTACCCTTGAACTGTAAACTAGAACAAATCCTCCTCTCTTAAGTGGCTTTGGCTGGAGTTATTTTATCCCAGAAGCAGGAAGAGCAACGGGGACATCACCTGTGGAAGAGAGGCTCATGAAGGTGACATCTGCCTCCCCCATACACATACCTGTACACAAACGTGTATCTGGCCAGGCAGTGGTGGCGCACGCCTTTAACTCCAGAACTGGGGAGGCAGAGGCAGGCGGATCTCTGTGAGTTCAAGGTCAGCCTGGTCTACAAGAGCGAGCTCCAGGACAGGCTCCAAAGCTACAGAGAAATGCTGTCTGTCTCAAAAAACCAAAACCAAAACAAAACAAAAAAAATGTATCTGAACACACAGAAGCACGTGTATACATACAGACATGCATATGTATGTCCCCCCACACACACACACACATATAGATATTAGTAAAAGAGAAAATTGGAGTGGGGAGTATGTGTGTATGTTGGTCACCTGTGTGCACACTTGGGCTGGTAAGCCACAAGGGGACACAGAGGCCAGGTGCCCAAGCTGAACGCTTTGAATCTCTCTCTAGAGTGGGATTGCTCTTTCAGAGTGATTGGCAGCAAGGCCTCATTGGTCAGGTACCATTTAAAAGACGTTGCTGTGAAGGCGAAGGGGTGAGCCCCCTGGCCATTTGGAGGGCGGGCAGTGCAAGCACGGGGAGCAACAAGTGCAAAGTTCAGGGGCAGGCCCGCATGTAGCATGGCTGAAAGGGGTCAAGCTGGCCAGCTCTGTGCTTGGAACTTTGATCAAAGGCCCGTGCCCTTTGAGGTGTAAAAACCTAGCTCTGGTAGCCCCGAAGGGCAGATCCACGGGTTCACTCTTGTTCTAAGCAGAGTAATAAAAACCTCGCTCGAGTCAGAGTTTATCACTCCGAGTCTGAATGGTCCTCAATGATTCTAAATCTTCATCCAATTCAAAGATCAATGACCCAGCCCCCAGAGGCAGGTTTCTCTGTGGTTACATGCTCATGCACTTTATGGCAGACACATTAAAGACATTGTCGAAGAAAACGACTCCTAAGACCGCTTTTGCAACTATCACTAAGTATGGGTTTGATCACAGGCAGTTTCCTCTTCCTAGGCGCGTTCGCAGCACATTTAGAGCGCCCTCTCCCGTCCAGTGCTATTCAGCATCCTGCTGGGAGCCCACTCCAGACATGAGAACCTCTGGCTCCCCGTTGCAGGAACAGTCCAAGATACAAACGATGCTTATCTTTTCTCACGCACGCTCTTTCTGTCCCAGACTTGCCTACATTTTGCAGTTTCACTGTTTAAAAACCCTGTCTCCTGCAGTCTCGTTACCTCTGTATTCTCTGGCTTGCATCTGGCTCCCAATCAACAAAGCCAGATTTCCACACAGGCGTCTGTGCTTGGAGAACCTTCTCAGTCTCTCTAAGTCTCTGGCTCTCTTTTCCTGGAGAATGGGTGGGCACTGGCAGGAAAGAGGAGAGATCTGCTGTAGCGCCTGCACTACGGGATGGTAAGTGTGCTGGGGACTAAGCTGCAGACTTAAAAACACACACACACACAGACAGAGACACAAGGACACGGGTCGTCCTAGATACAAGAGTGCCAAGAACGCCCACTTTATTGTGCACAGGGGCAGCTTATATAGGGCTCTGGCCACACCCCAGTTCTAGCGATCTTTTAGCTGCAGGCTGCTCAGAGCAGAGGAAAACAAGTTGTTTACAAGAAATTCAGGGTCTGGTGGTCCGCAGTCCCCAACAATCTGCCCCCAGCAGATCCATCCCAGGGCTGGGAAGCTAGAAGCCCAAGCTGTGTGGATTTGGGCCTTGGCACAGACAGGCTATAGGTACTGGCTGCCTCAAAACCAGACAGGGGTGAGCATCACCCTTGTTAGGCCCCTTTTTCCTAAGGGAAGGAAAGAAAATTTTAATGAGAGGGCCTGTGTGAGTTTGTACATGTATCATGTCAGCATGACAGTGGAAGGCCTTCGGGAGGTGGCTGGATTTAGATGAAGTCATGGGAGCCGAGAGCAGGAGATGATGGACCTGTTCCTTCCTCCCTTTCTAACTCTTTCCTTCCCTTCCTTCTCAACCCCCCCCCCCTTTGTTCCTTCCTTTCTGTGGAAGCAGGGTCTCTTGTATACCAGACTAGTCTCAAACTTGTTATGCATCCAAGAATGACTTTGAACTCTTCATTCTCCTACCTCCGTCCTTTCCTGAGTACTGGAATATAGGTGTACCGCCATTCCCGGTTTATACGGTGCTGGAAACTGAACCCAGGATTTGATGCTTGCTAGGCAAGCATTCTACAGCCAAGCTAAGATAAGGAAGAGTGGGGGTGATGGCTCACGCCTGTAATGCCAGCAATGGAGAAAGAGACAGTTCTGAAGTCAAGTGGGGTTGCACAGCAAAACCCTGTTTCAGAAGAGAGGAGACCATGGGTTGTCCATGCCAAGAAGAGTCTCACTAGAAACCAAATCAGCTGGGACCTTGATCTTGAACTTCCTGGCCCCCAGAACTGTCAGAAATAAGTATCTGCTGCTAGAGCCACCCTGCCTGTTGACTCATCGTGGTTGCCAGGGTGGTCAAGACGGGGACCCAGAACCTTCCTCTTTCTATAGGCTATTGATAAAAACACACCTTCTTCCTTTCTCTACTTTCCAACAGACCAGCATGGAAGAGACACACAATTCCCTAGAAGCTTTATCTTAGGGCTTGGGTGGGAAATGGCGACACCTCTGCCAGGCACATGCACTTGGTCCCCAGATGGTGGCGCTGTGGGAGAGGTTGTGAAACCTTAGCATCTGTAGTGTCTTGCTGGGGGTAGGGGTCAGGACGAGGGCAGGGATGGGCTTGAAGGTGATATCCTAGGACCTCTGTCTTTGCTTGCGGATCTACCAAGATGTGAGCAAGACATACCACAAGCTCCCATCGCCAAAGAGGAAGTCCTCTCAGCCGCCATCCCATCTCTGCTGTGATGGATGGATGGCTCTCCCTGATGCTATGAGCTAAAATAAGTCTCTCCCTTCTTAAGCGGCTCCTGGCAAGTGTTTTGTCACAGTGATGAGAAAATTTACTAATATGCTTATATTTCAAGGTAAGCCGTTCTCTCCATTCCTTTGGGTGGGGAAACGATGCCTATCTGAAGGTCCCTGCTCTGATGGTGGTGGGGGCAGTCTGCCCAGTCCTATCTGCAGCACCCTGAGCTCTGATGGAGAGAGAACTATATATACCTGGAAGGGGATGCTGAAACTTGTGTTGGGAAGGATACAGAGAATCTGTAATTTTGCTCTGAAAATCCATAGCTCGGGGACCACTTCAGCCGTGACTCTTCTCTGTTCTCCTTCATTTCTCTCCCGAATTGTGTGGTGTCCGGTTCTTTGGCTGACTGTTTCTGCCTTCTCGACTCCAGCTAAGCAACCACGGGAGCGGGTGTCACAGCTATGGGTGGAACCCTGTGACTTGAGCAGCGTCCACCCAAGGTGACTGTGGAAGCTTCTGTCTGTGCCTCCAGAGTGTCCCCACTGGTCCCTGACACCACTCAGCGCTGGTGGAGCACACAGCCTGATCCTGTAATTGAACACTCTGTTCTAGCTCCAGTTATGCTAGAAATTGAAAGAGAAAAAAGAAATTACACAGTAACAACATCAAAAAGCTGACTCTGCCTGACCCATCCCGAGCTCTGTGCCTGTGAAAGGGCACAGGGGGTGGGTTTGGTGTCCAAGGCTGGTGTTAAAGAAGTAGCTGCCCCCACTTCCTGCCTCAGCTACCATCTTCCTCTTGGACACAGTGAAATGACCCTCCCCTTTTATAAAGTCTCCCCAGCAAATAACACCCTCTCACTAACCATGTACAGTGGAGAGGTAGTCCTGTGGTCCATGGATGTTTTCCTAAGAGAAAGCACACACATGGAGAGGTGCACGTGTGTACAGTAGTGTGGAGGCCAGAGGCAGCCGCAGCTGTCAACCCTCGGGTGCTGTCCAGCTTTTTTTTTAAAGATAAGCTCACCAGGGATCCACCTGTCTTCATCTCTCTAGCACATGAACGCCTCCTGCCTGGGCTTTTTGTGAGGCAGGATCTGGGGGAGGGTATTGAACTCAGGATTTCCTGTTTATAAGGCAAATGTTCTACCCACTGAGCCATTCTTCCTATCACCAGGGGCACTAAGAACAAGGGTATGAGCCTGGCAGTGGTGATGCAGGCATTTAATCCCAGCATGCAGGAGGCAGAGGCAGGTGGATCTCTGAGTTCGAGACCAGCCTGGTCTACAAGAGCCTAGTTCCAGGACAGGCTCTAAAGCTACAGCAAAACACTGTCTCGAAAAACCAAAACCAACCAACCTAACAAACAAGAACAACACCAAACAAAGAGGGCATGGGGTCTGCAAGTGACTTTCTCAGAAACGAGCTCCTGACAAAGGGACAGGTTTCCCACACCAAAAGTGATAAGAAGAAAACTACATTGATGAGTTTGCCTAGCCTGAGGCCCCCAATGCCAGAAACCTCTCTATTCCGGATGGATGGAGGCAGATTGACTGAGAGCTTCAGGAGAGGACCTCTCCTTAACCATTCAGGCATGAAGACTGTCTACAAAGACCAAAGAACACCCTCCCTCTCCTCGCCCTATCATGGGGATAAAGCTTCTAGGTTTGCGGGAAACACCTGGTTTTCCTAAGGCCCGCTCTTAGGAAAAAAAAGCACAAAAGCCATTTGGGGCCAGAGCAGCAGTCAGTTCAGACATTTGCAGTTACAAGTCTGGGCTCTGGACCCAAATGGAGGAATCCACCAAGGTTTCAGACATTGCTACCCACAAGAACTCCAGCCCAAGGGCACAGACAGCCTGCCTCTCAGCTGCTGGCTTGCTGGTTAAGAAGCAGTTGCTGCAAAACTGACTCTCAGGCCCCCTCTGTGAGCAAGCTGTGTAACAACACCCCGAAGCTCAGCTGTTCTGATGGGCTGGGCAGGGCCTGAGCTCTCAACTGTGCAGTTCAGAGTCTGGGGGATGGGGTGGGCAGGATCTGGGCTTCTGCGCGATGGGAGGGGCCTGACCACGGGGGGTGGGGGGAGCCGCCACATCTAGGTTGCCTGGCCCCAAAGCTACTCTTCAAAACTCAGCCAGACAGCAAGCAAGCCTTGGGCCTGGACTGAGCAGGGCCAGCCAGGAAGAAAGAGGCAAACCTACTCTTTGAAGTGAACGAATGAAAAGCAGAAGAAAGGCGGGCTAGTTTTTCATCCGGTTGCACTAAATGCTCGCAGCTGTTCCAAGGCAGGTGAGGAGAGAACGGAAGAGGACAGAGAGATATGTGCAGTGACGGTGTCCCTTCCACAGCAATGACAAGAGGCGCCCTGGGACGGAAGAGGATAGGCCAGAGCCCTCAAAGTCAGTCAGATGCCTGAAGGGCAAAGGCCAGAAAAGGAAGACATGGGGAGTGTAGTTCAGAAGAGGGCCCCCCCCCCCCCGCAGGAGGGATGAAGGGGAAAGCTGCAAAGGTGAAGGGTCTCCCTCCTTCCTTTCCCAGCCGAAACACCAAGTTTGCACGGCTGACTTCTTTCAGCAGGCTCAGTGCCAGGGACTACAGTCTTTTAGGGAATCCACGGAAATGTTTTAATTTCTTTTAAAATCAGGGGAAAAATTAAATGAACTTTTAAATGAAAGAAAATGTTTTAATATGTAGTAATATATTTGTTTTTATGCCAACACGACCGAAAATATTACTTTTAATATTTTTAATGGAGGAAAGAGCCCACGGAGGAAGAGGCGCCTGTTGCCTGTTGAGTGCAACGGTCAAAGGGGTCTTAACAGCTCCTGGGCTTCCCACACCGGACAGTACATTCTGCTCCGTTCCCTGGGCCACAAGGGAGGACCCCTCTGGCTCTCTCCATTGTGTCTCCGCTGCTAATGTGACTTTAAAAAGGGGAGCTCAGAAGGCTAAAGAAGAAACAAAGAGTGCACGAGTTTGGCATCAACTTCACTTTCTCAGCCTTCTGCGAGTCCCAGGCTTCTCCTTTATCTTGCTCTCCTCCCTGAGCGGTTCCAGACTTTTAGAGTCTGACCTGGGAAAGAAAAACTGGAATCAACCGGCCCACCGACACACATCCTACACACACACACACACACACACACACACACACACACATTCTCTTCCCAAACTGTCCTTCCCTGTCAAGTCCAGAGTGTTGGGGACCCAGGCCTATGGAAGGTCTGGATGAGTCCTTCGAGGGAGGGAGGGAGGGAGGAAGGGCGGGCTGAACCTGGAAGAAAAGGCCTGAGAGAGAGCGGCACACTCGCCGCCCGCACTACTACTGCCCTCCGGTGGGTCAGCGGCCGCGCACACGGATTGGGTTTCTGCGGGGCTCGCTCCCGGGCCTGGCTCCGAGCCGCCGCCGCCGCCGCCCCCTCCCTGCGTGCAGGCTGCGCTCCAGTCGCGGCCACGGGGTAGCGCTCGGCCCCCCTCTCCTCGTCTCCGCCTCCGCCGCGCTCGTCCCCGGCTCCCGCTGCCCCCGCAGCTCCGGCTCGACGCAGGCAGACTCTCAGGCTCGGCAGCAGAGCAGCTCTTAAGACGCTGAGCCCGGGCAGCCCAGGGCTCCGGGCTCCCTGAGCCAGCGGCTCCAGAGGTGGGCGAGCGGCAGGCGCGGACGAGGCGGCGGAGCGGGCAGGCCGTGTAGACCCGGGGTCCCCGCGCTGGGCGAAAACGCCGGGCGGCCGAGGCGGCGCCGAAACCCCGGAACCTGGAGCTGCCGGCCGAGCTCTTCCCGTGCGGCACGCGCGGAGCTCCAGTCAGGGCACGGCGGAGAGCAGGACCCGCTAGTCTCCTCCACCGGATCGCCCGCAAGAGGCTCCGCGCCCCGGGCGCTGGCTAGAACCTGGGCCGCCCAGCCGGGTACCCGAGCCGGGCATCCATCGCTGCCCGCAGCTGGCGCAGACATGGGCGCACGGGGCTGCGCGTCGGGCGGCAGGTCCCGCAAAGTTTGCTAGCCGGAGGGGCGCAGAGCTGAGTGTGAGCTTGGTACCGAAGCCCCCCGGGAAGATAACCCTGAAGTCTCCTAATTGGGCGCGAGAACCGCGGAGCTGAGAAGGGTGGCTCGGCCCTGCCAGGTGCCGCCTGCAAAGTTAGAAGAGAAGAAAACTTCGGTACCAGGAAGACTCGGACCGTTATGCTAACCGCACCCCCCGAAACCTGTGCCCCCTCTGAAAGACACCCGGCACCCGCGCCTGCAGCTGTGCTCTGCTTGCATCCAGTCCCGGGGGCCGGGCGCCTGGAACCACGGTGACTTACGTCGACCCGGGAGAACCCAACCAGGGGGCGGGGAGGGGCGGGAGGCGGGCAACGTGGCCATCAGGAGGAAGTTTCCTGAAGTTGTCCTCTCATTTGGGAGCCTGGTCAGCAACCAGGCAGGATCGCAGGGGTCGCTCTGCGTGCGAGAAGTAGTCGGAGTCGGAGTGCTAAGGGATATAGGAACCCCGAGTTTGAAAGGAGACTTGGTCTCTTTCTGCTCTCCCCACGCCTTGCGGAGCAGCCAACGCAGAAAGAGGAAGAAGCATTTGGGGTCGCCGGCGCGGCCCCTCCGGGCATAGCGTCCCGGACTCGGCCACACAGTCTCCAGGGACCAAAGCGCGTACCGGGACCCCACAGGATTATAAAGCAAGTCGCGAAGAGGGTGCACCTTAGAGAACCCCTCTGCAGGATGGCCAGCATGTGGAGGCTGCTGGTTTGGACTCTACTGGCCCTGCATAGGATCCATTCGGCCCGAGCCCAAGGTACAGTATGGGCGACTCCACGTGGGACTGGGGAAGGGGTTGGGTGGGCGGGAAAGGGGTACCCCCTGAGAAGCCGCGCTTAACCCAGGCTGAACCATCTCCTGGGAGTCTCAACGCTCTCCCCTTCTTCGACTTTTGGTGCTCTCTTTGGGGTGGGACAGTGTCCCCTAGACTTCTGGCCTTTCTGGTTGGGGATGATGAGGTCGCCGGGGAGGTGGAGAAGCACCTAAGGTGCGGTAGGTGGGCCTTCGTGGGTGCCCTCTAGCTGGGATAGGAGGGGCGCATCATTTCATAACCTGGCTCCACTGAACTCCCTGGGTTCCGGGTCCTGCTTGGCATCCTAAAGGAAGGGCAAGGCCGTGCCTGGCAAGCACTAGGTGCCCCGGGGCGAGAAGATGGGTTAGGCAGAAGGAAGACGCCGTAGTGGGGCTCAGGGTGCCTGCTTGGTTTCCCCTCAAGAACAGTCACTCTGCTTGGCCACGTACGGGAACCCGCGCCTGGCTGCCTCGCCGACCACTGGAGCTGGGGCGGGTTGGCGGCACAGGCCTGGAGCGGTGGGAATAGCGGCAGATCTAACCCACCCTCCAGACACACCCAGCGGGCAGCCCCAGACTCTGGCTTCCACAGCTAGCTGGGTGTCAGACCACTGCTGCTTTGATCTGTAGCCGCCCAGAAGAGCCAGCCAGACGGTGAAGGTCTAGTGGGGGTGAAGATCTAGTGGGTGTGGAGTAGGTGTGTTGAAAGGTGTGATGGGGTTGTTTCTCTCCACCTCCTGCAGCGGATGCTCAGCCATCTTCCGGGTCCTCTGGAGGGTCCCAGTAGGTTAGGGCGGCTGCGCTGGAGCTTTCTTGCCTTTGGGGTTCGAGGATCCAGGTGGTGGTGGTAGCGGTGGCTGAGCGGCGCCTGCTGGGGGCAGAGGGAGAAGGAGTCTAGACTGAATCCCCAGACTCACGGATTTGGCCTTAGATTTTTGTTGGTTTTCCGGGCTCACAGGAAAGTCGGACCTACCCAAGAACCAGGTCGGGAGGGACTGGGTTGGAGGCGCCGCCCCCCCCTCGCCCCCGCCCCTCCCCACACAGAGCCTTTTTCCACCTCTGGGGTCCCAGAATCTCGGAAGGAAAGAAAGAAAGAAAGAAGGGAGTCCACTGTGTCCCAAGTCAACCAATCCTCAGAGCCAAGATCGGAAATAAAAATTATCAATTGTTGCTCACAGGGTTTAGGGGAAGACTTTACACGGTAATTTAGGTAAAAGCACTTGGAAATTTTCTAATGAACTCTATAAATGTAAGGCAAGAAAAGTTATTATTTTTATAGTCACCGTAAAACCTTCCAGTAGGCAGGGACCTCGGAGGTCATCACATTCTAGTAGCCATTTAACAGATGGGGAAACTGAGGCCCATTGCAAGGAACTAATTTGTCCAAGATCATACTGATATGTTGGGTGGGAGTCCTGAGCCCCTCTCTCTGCTACCAGGACCCTCTGTAGCTGACGCCTCTTGTCTGGAGTGAGATTTTGTGGAGAGCCAGGGCAATGGCCTTGACAGAGTAGGAATGGGTTGTCTTCCTCTCTGGGTACTGGTGAGTTTGTTTTGAGGTGGCCATAGGAAGGTTTTCAAGGGGTAACAACTTGGTGGAACCTTCTAGCCCCACTTCTATGCAGACTCCAACAGCTGTGTAACTCGACTTGGGAGGGGCAGGTAATTCACCAGGTCCTCCTGTCCAGGACCAAGCCTCTATGGAGTCTCCAGGGCACCATCTTTCAGAGCCTTTATGTCCCACCCACTTCCACGCCTGCCTGAGGCCAGGATGCCAGCGTCTACTGAAGTTACCACCTCCCATCCCTGTGCTTCTCCCAGAAGAGCTCAGTCCTCCTGACAGGAAAAGAGAAGCCCTTTCCTGACCGTTTCTCTGTCTCTCAAACTTCTGGTTGCTGTTTTCTCTTAATGGGGGGGGGGCTCGGGGGGGGGCTCCCCTTCTACTCTGATTATGTTCTCTGGCTCTGAGGATGTTTGTCTTCCAGCACTGCCGACCACCTTCCATTTGTCTCCCTGCAGAGAATTATGGGAAGACAGTCTCCAGACTCCACCTTGGAGACAATGTTGAGTTTGCTGTCTGAGGGTTGATGTTAGGGCATAAGGTCATGTTTTAAAATCTGCTTTGGGGTTTGAGGCCATGCCATTAACCCTTTGAGGGTAGTTAAAACCACCAATACTGCCTCTGAGTTCAAGGGGTCCATTCTGCAGAGGTGACATACACGGGCACCCAGCAGCTGTTCCTCCTGTGAGATAAGTGCCCAGCAGTCACTACTATGAATATTATGAAGGATTTTTTCTAGTTCTCTTTCCAGGGGCTGGACTAAAGCTACATTCCCTGGTTGTACTGAAAAACTATCATTTGGCCATTCCTCCCCAAATTGATCTTACATGATCCCTGCTCTTTTCCCAGACAAAAATGCAATGGTAGCACAGAAAGAGCATTTGCTCCCAAACTAGGAAGAAAGGGTTCGTGGTCTGGTCAGGGCAGCTGCAGAGACGTTGCTGAAAGACCCTGAGCTATGGGAACACTATCTCCCTCTTGGAAGAGTTGGTATAGTTAGAGGGATTCCAAGGAGAGGCCCCAGGAAGTCCTTCCTATACAGGAGTGGCAAACTTCCTTCTGTGACCACCGTGGTGTTCCCTGGAATGGTCTGCAGGAGCTAGTCACGTGTAGATTCCACCATTGCTCAGGGGCTGCTAGGGTTGAAAGGCCCCAGTGAACCTGAGAGCCTGAGGTTCTCTTCATATGCTTGTGGACTTGACCTTTGCTAGAAAGCATCTCCTTGCCCAAGCAGCGGGGCAGAGGGCAGGAGCTGCCGAACCAACTGGCCATTCTAGGAGGTTCTTTTTCAAGAGAATTGCACCTGGTGGGTGGGTGGGGGACAAGAGGGCACTGCAGCTGAGTGAACCAGACAGTGGGGAAACCCTTACAGAGGCCTGGAAATGCCAATCCCGAAGCTCCTGGACGGCCCCAAAGGGAGCAAGTTTAGTGCTGGGAGCTAATCACGATAAAAGCCAAACAGCACACGGGGGAATGGGATGAAAGTTTAATTACATGGTGTGGCTAAGCTGTAATTATTAATTACTGACAGCAAAAAATAACTTATTGATCAGGGCCTCTTGCTAATTACCAGGAGGCCCTAGTGTCATGCTTGCCTGGGGCTCAGCTGTCAAAAGCTCGACACGAGCCTGAGCGTGGGTGGGGAACGGTCCTGCTTCTCCCTGTCCCCTGCTCTTCTACCCCTGTCTCTCTCACCCTGGGTACCCCTTGACATCAACTGGGGAGTCTGGAACATTGTTGGTACGGTGAGGTGAGTGATGGAGTTTAGTCCTTGCTAGCGCTGTCTGCAGAAGTTCCCCTTTATAGGGTGGGGTCACCTGGAACCCCAGAGCCAGAGGCCAAACCATGCAGGGAGCCCACACCTGCTGAGGAAACTCTCATGCATGGTTTGGCAAATGCTTATCGACCATCTCCCCCCCCCCCCCCGCGTCCTCTCCTGGAAGGCTGGAGTAGGGGCCAGGAACCTCATTCCATCAGGGAAAGGGGGCTGGGAAGGAGGCCAAAATCCTTTACAGCAGACCTGTGTTAACGCAGGACCTCGGCTTTAAGATGGTGCGTTAAACTGCATATTGGGACATATTTGACCTTGATTCCTAGGACACAGTCAGCTGTAAGCTAAAGGAGAGGGAGAATGGGCTTGTTTCTTGTCCTAGAGGTTCAAAGAATACCTGGGGAGTATCCGAAGCTGCCCAGCTTTCATACTCTTGGCAATGGAGGGCTCATTACCTTATACCAGCTGTATATATGTCTGATATATATATGTATGTTTTATATATATATATATATCTGTTAGACATTGTCGCATGTTGAGGAAGGAATTGGCTTGTAAGTTGTTGGCTATTCTAGAATTTAATGGGTTCCCTGCTTGGCAGGAAGCCCTTTCCCTGACTCCTGGTCCCTTGGGGAATAGGGGACTGGAGTTGGAATTGACATTGGGTCTCTGAGCAGCTGGGGGTTACCCACTTTAGCTCCCCCATCCTCAGCGCAGTGCTGCAAAGGCCCCTGGAGCTCCCTAAGTGGTAAGAATTAGTCATTGTAATTTGGGGCCTTGGGATGCCAATAGCAACAAATGGGCCAGCAGCGGAGCCGTCTACTGCCTGTAATGGAAAGGAAAACAAGTCAGTTGCCGAGACAGCCCTGGTTACGTACCACTTACCAGTCCCGGCTACCCATATGCTGGGGAGAGGCAGAGCCAGGGAGCCTTACTGGATGAAGGAGTATTAAGACTTCCCAAGACCCCACCCCAGACAGGAATGAGAAAACGGGCACTTCTCTGGGCACACTCAGGGAAGGGAGTGTGAACCAGGCTATGACTGAGGGGGAGCCTTGGCAAAGCCCTCCTGATGCAGGGGAGTTCCTGGCTTGGGTCTGCCCCTCTCAGTGCCCACTTCGGTCGCCACGCAATACTGAACTGAGCCTGCTTCCTCATGTCTGAGGTGAGGGCATGAAGTACAGCCTCTAGCTCCCTGTGGTGGTTTTGGGTGGTGAAGTAAGAGTATACAATTAACTTTGTAGTTGCTCTCGATAAGCCAAAGACTTCGCATGTCTGGTCACATGGCTACAAGAACGGCTGAGTCCCTCCTCTGCTCCCTCACCACGTCATCTCCACGCATCCAGTTGTATGGAGCTGTGTAGACCCACATGTTCTTGGAGCTCTCTGTAAGCCAACCTCTAGCATTGGCATAATCGCTTACTGACTTCTAGTTTCCTCAGGACCCATCCGATGCCCCTTCCCCATCTCTGAACACCTACACTGTGCCATCTCAGAGCAGGCAGTGCTGTCTCTGCCCTTCCTTCTGCAGATCCTTGGCCTCCCAGTACCTTGATATGATCCCTAATCTTTCGTCTATCAATTTCTCTCTTGTATTCACTTCTGAGTTCCCAGTCTCAGTAGCAGTGCCTGGTACACAGGGACTCAACAAATACATATGAATAAATGAATGAATGAATGAATGAATGAATGAATGAATGAATGATGCTCTTTCCACCTGGCCCTGCTTCTTACTTTTCCAGCTTCCAGTCTTGCAGGGATGAGTGGCTTCTAATGTGTCTGTGATCTCCTTTGTCCTGTGGAAACCTCCTCATGCCAAGCAGCAGAACACTCCAGACTAAGAGCCTGACCCCAGCAGTTGGAGCCTCTGATGGTGGCACCACCATGCTGCCACTGAGGGAGGATCCTGCTCAGACATTCTGGCCTCCCAGCCATTTTTGACTCTGAGTCGGCCAGAGATGCTAGCCTTGGGGCCACTACTGAGTCCCTGCAAGCTGCCCTCTACCCTCATGGAGTACAGGAGCAGAGGAGAGGGGTGAAAAGTTTGGGGTGACGCCAACCTGTCCATAGATGTACTGTGTAATACACAGGATCTTGTAGAGGAGAGGAGCCAGGACACATCATGCCAGCATCCAAAGACATCAGTCCCTCTTTTAACAGCCATTGGCCCGCACTGACTATGGTCCCATCCAATATCAAGGGTGAAAAGTAGAGAAACTCAGCAAAGCTGACTGCCCAGGTAAGACATCTGGCTGAGACATCAAACCATCATAACCTCGGGATTCTGTGATCCTAATGTGTGTCTCCTTGCCATCGCCCAGGCTGCCCCTTGGCATCTTCTACCATCTTCTCAGTGAGACTTCACCCAATGGCCTGGGAGCTGCTCAGCTGTGCTGTTGGGAGACAGGATTAGTCTAAGGGAGGCAGCAGAGCTTAAAACAACTTTGGGTTTCCTCCTCTTCCTCCTCTTCTTCCTCTTCATCCCCCTCCTCCCCTCTTCTCCTCCTCACCCCTCTCCTTTCCCTCTTCCTCTTGGTTTTGGCCTCCACCTCTGTTGTATTCTCACAAGACTTGAGCTTCGCAGAATTCAGGATGCTATCCCTCCTCCTTCTTGCCATCTCCTGCCTGGGGCATCCCAGAGCTGTTGGAGAGGCCTTCCTCAGGTCTCTTGAGATTCTGATGACTGGCTTGTCAGTGACCAAGCCCCACAGAAATCTCCCAAATGGAACAGGGTTCTGGATAGGGGAGAAATGAGGTAAGAAAGACAATTAAAGTTTAATGCCAACTAGGAAGCAATTAGTGGCCCAAAGGGGCCATGAAATTTTGATGTCGTGATCATCCAGGGAGAAGGAAATATTACTGGCATGCAGCTCTCATAGGGAACTGAGCTGCTGTGGTGGCTATGGAGACTCTTGAGGGGCTGCTGGAACCAGGACCCTGGGTACCCCTCTGGGTAACCCTGGAGATGCAGATCAGGGAGGCCGTCGATATGTGATTTAGAATCCAGGTGATAGAAGGGATATGGCCCAGCGCCACTGCATAACATAAGCTCATGTTATGAGTTAAGCCAGATTCTCCATGTCTTTGTAAACTGTAGCCACCAATGCTGCATGAAACATCAGAGGCTCAGCCAGGGCAGCACAGATAGGCGGCCTCAATCATGGGTGGACCCCTGGGTTCCTACTTACCATTTATTGCCTGGGTCACCTTGGATGACTCACAGAGACTGTAGGTGCCTCGATTTCTTTATTCATAAAGTGGGAATCACAGTTCTGTCTGCCTCATTGACTGTGACAGGGTTAATGAGATCAGCTAAGCTCCTAGGACACTAGTCAGTATACAGTCAGCTCTAAATAAGTGTTGTTATAACATTATCCCTTCTTGGTAGAAGAGAAACAACATAAACTGGGCCTGGGAGTAAGCAGGTGCCCTGGCCCGAAAGAGTTCTGTTTCTTCTGTCCTTTACAAGCTTCTAGGCATCTGAATTCTGCACGGGGTGTTTATTAAGTAAAGACACTCACTGTCTCTAGCTGCAAATGCAAACATGCTCCCTGCCCCCCCCCCGAAAGCAGACACAGTCAGTTGTCCTCAGCTGTGCAAACTTCAGGGTGAGTGTTTTTACTAGATCCTTTCATAAAATGTCAAGTTGATATGGGTAGCTTTTCAGTTCAACCTGTGAAGCAGGGTGACAGAAAAAAAAAAAGATGTTAATAACATTAGCATCCAATTCAGAAGCATACAGTAACCTGCCAAGACCACTTGATCTGGGAGAAAGAGATGATGACATGTGCATGCCCTGGGTTTGATCCCCAGCACGGCTGGAAAACAGACACACAGACAGACAGACAGACAGACAGACACACACACACACACACACACACACAGAAAGGGAGGGGGAGGGGAGAAAGAGAGAGAGGAGGGAGAATGAGGGTAGGGAATGAGAGAGAGAATGAGAGACTATGAATGTAGGTCAGCTGCCTCCCAGGGCACTGCTTTTGATCTGGGCAAGATGGCACCCTCAGGCACTCCCCGCCACACTGCTTTGGACCCACAGGTCCAGGGATTTGCAAACAGTCTCCTGTGAGGCTTTCCCCCAGATTTTCAGGCACAGGAGCTGGGCAAGGGATGCCCCTAAACTGGCCTCCTGCACTCCAAGGAAAGCCCAAGCTTCCCTCAGTTCTCCACGTGCCCACCCACAGGGTCTTAGCCATTGGTGCTGAGAGCAGAGACCCCAGGCTGGTGTCACCATCCACCACCACCTTCCCTGTGCCTGTATGCAGGCTCTAATCCAAGTTCAGGCTGCCCTCTCTGCCAAGGGACCTGTGAACACCCATCTTTTCCACTAACCCAGATTCCATTTGTCCTCCAAAGTCTCATGGGAAAGCATCATTGATTTTGTAGCACAGGCCTCAAAATTCCCACTCTCAAGACCCCCACAGGCTCGGTGTCCCATCCCCTCAAGGTGCCCTCAAACTAGATTCCCATCATTTCTGGATGCCTGAAGGCTGGGAGCCCCGAGAGGACAGGGTCCTCTCTCGCCTCAGGATACCTACTGGCTGGATGATCTGCCCTCTCAGGACACCCAGGCATTGGTACCTGACCCTCTCTGAATGCCCACATACTGGGTGCCCTGTCCAATTGGGGCCCACAGATAAGATATCCCACCCCCTCTGGATGTCTGCAGACTGGTACCCCATCCCCTCAAAATGTTCATGGCCTGGATGCCTCATTCCTTTAGGATGTTCACGGGCAGGATGTTCCATCCTCTTTGGCCTTGTTGTGGCTGACTGATCTTGTAATGTGTGTGAGAGACTGATTTCTTTAATTACAAACTCCTTGAGTCTGGATAATAACGCTTCATCAACAACCATAGAGGTATTAGACATCAATTACTTTTCCCAATTAATAAACTTAACCCTTTAAAGAGCGAGCTGTGCGAGTTTATG
Organism: Chionomys nivalis; assembly: GCF_950005125.1. NCBI lineage: Eukaryota > Metazoa > Chordata > Mammalia > Rodentia > Cricetidae > Chionomys > Chionomys nivalis. Next base: position 94,430,753 of record NC_080092.1, on the reverse strand, counting down.
AAGCCAGAGAGAAGAGAGCAAATTGATGATCCCAGAGGCCACCACTGTGATTCTCACTGAATCCTTCTGGGTCGGGCTTTTTGACCCTTGTGGCTAAAGAGTCCACACTGGGAAGGTATAGAAGCATCAGTAGCAGTTCCTAAGTCACCCAAGATCTGGCTGTCATGGTGGAAAAGGGTGGACACCACCTAGGTGGATCTGGCTGGATGACCCTAATCTACTCCCCATCCACATAACCTTTTCCTTTCTACTATTTTATTTTCCAAATAAATAGAAATTTTCATTCCACTCCATAGCATATCTGAATTCCATTTGCACACACAGAGACTATTTCAAAGCTAGATGATACTGGCTAAGATGTTTAGTGTACTTTCCCCATGGCTTCCTTGGACCTCTGAAGGTACATGGGGAGAAAAAAATGAGATGATTTCTTAGGTCATGTCTTCCAGAATATTCTAAGGTATCTGGCATATGTATTCCAACCCATTCTCATTTGAACATTTCTGTCACTCTCTAAAGCAATTGAGTCACACAGTTGGATGGGGGCCATGGCAGCCACCTGCCGGGATGGTTCATGATGATGACTTTGAGAGTGGCCAGTGTGAGGATTGAAGTGGGCTGTTCTGTTGTCAGGTGCCCCTGCCATTGGGTGTTTCTGGTTCCTTGGCTTTGGCAGGTCAGTTCCAGGCCACTAGGGGCTTGTCTCCTGGCTCCTCCTTTCTCATTTTGATCAAGACTGGACAAACCAATCAGCAGCGTTGTTACAGAAGCATTGGAGCCAAGCGATGAGGAAGACTTGCATACTCTCCTTAGGGACAAGACCTCTAGACATTTTGTGTTGTTTACTTTTTTGTTGCTATAATAAAAAATGAATGAAACTTATGAAGGGGTTGTTTGGGCTCACAGTTGGGGGTACAGACTGTGGCGTAGAGACCTCATGGCGGCAAGAGCTCAGAGCAACTAGCTATATTCTATCCATGGTCAGGAATTCTGGTGACTGGTTCCTTTTCTATTTGTTTGCTCCAAGACTCCATCCCATGGAATGGTGCCCCCCCAACACACACACACACACACACACACACACACACTCAGAGTGGATCTTCCCTCTCCACTTTCTAGAAACATCATCATGGGAATCCCAGAGGGGTAATTTCTAGATACATCCAAACCCAGGCAAGTTGGTGATGAAAATGAACCTGGGTGTCTTCCCGGAGAACCAAGGTGACTGTTGACCTGGGAGCAGCTGACCTTTGTGCACTGTCTTTTTCTTCTAAGTCAAGTGACCTTGGCAAGTGACCAACTATCTCTTAACTTCAATGCTCGCAACACTAATATTTCTGGCCAACTTCCTTATTGGTCTAGGTGAAGGGCAAATGGCATGTCTGTGGACATTACTCATGTAAATTTGAGGTTTTATGAAAAGATCCAGTAAAAACAGTCACCTAAGGCCTGGGTAGCTGATAACAGCCCAATACGTAGCTTTCTCCATGGCATGCTTGAATTTATCTTCTAGAAAAGACCATTCCGGCAGAACATAGTCTCTCTCTGGCAGCGTTGGGCACTGAGCTCTGCCTGGACAGTCAGCACTAGCTAAGTGCTTTTAACGTGATTCCATCATCTGTCTGCTCCTGGTGTGTGTGTGTGTGTGTGTGCGCGCGCGCGCACGTGCATATTTGTACAGGTGAATTGTGTGTGTGTGCATGTTCATATGGGTGTGTTCACATATGTGTATATGTATGTTCCTATGGATACACGTGTGCATGTGCATGTTTACACAGGTGTGTTCACATACATGTGTGCACATGTGTTCACATGGGCGTGAATCCATGTGCACACATGTTCATATGGATACAAGTGTGTATGTATGTGCACACATTTGTATGGTTCATATGTATGGGCATGCACGTTCATATAGACACACATTTATTTGCAAGCATGTTGATATGGGTGCATGTACAAATATGTGTGCGTGCATGTAGAAGTAAGACGACAACCGTAGGTGATGTTGTTCAGGAGCTGTCAATCTTGTTTTTTGAGATGGGGCTGTCACAGGCCTGGGCTCACCCATTCGGCTAGGCTGGCTGACCAGCGAGCCCAGGAGTTCCTCCTGTCTGCTTCCTCCACATTGGGATTACAAGTATGTGCCACCGTGCCCAGCTTTTTCATATGGGTTTCTAGGGATTGAATGCAGGTCCTCATACTGGCAATACATGTACTTTACTGACTGAGCTGTCTTCCCAGCCAGTCTCCTCCTGACTTCTCTAGACATTTTGTGCTTTGGGAGCCAGACTCCCAAAATGTCAGTCTAGCTTCCCAAGCGTCCCACCTGGCAGCCAGCCTGAACAGCACCATTGTTTGTCCCTCACTGCCCTGGCACAAGGTCTTGGAAGCCAGAAAGGAGCAAGGCAATGCCCAGGGTTTATGCCTACTGTCCATCATCCCTATGATCACCTCTCTCTGGGCAGCATAGAGTGCTCCTCAGTACTATGACCCAGGATGTCGCTCTTCAGAGTCTTCTCCCCCTGCCTGGGTGTGGTTCCTGCATCTGGGGGTTGGCAGATGGGCAGTCTCAGGCCAGGCTGCCAGGGAGGGCCGGGGGAGTTCCTCATTAGCTCTGCTTCAAGTTCATTATCAGTCCGCGCATCACTGGGTGAGAAATGGCTGTCGTCAGGACAGTAATAAATACACGCCTGTCAGGGTTGATGTGATTGGAGTAATGAAGAGAGAGAAGCCACTGAGAGAAGGATGCTGCGGGCTAGGGCTTCAGGTGGCAGAGAACTCTGTCCACCACCCATCCCCCCCCCACCTAAGAAGCAGAGGACTGGTGCAGGGGAAGGGGGGAGCAGAAGGGAGGCACCGGCATAGAATGTCTTTCTCCTACAACTGTGTTAAATGGAGAGCCTAGAAAGTTCTGGAAGCTATCAGGTAAAAGGGACATGGTACAACACCAGGAAGAGAGAAACGGGGTGCCAAGGCCCCTACCCTCAGCCTTGGCCTGAGCAGAGGCAAACAGGACCAGTCTTTGGATAGTAGTACTTTTGATGGCTCCTCATCCTCCTTCCTTCTAGCCCTGGTTCTAGAAGAGCCTGCGGGAAGGCGTGGGGGGAACACAAGGCCTATTATACACACCGCCCTGCCTGCCACCTCGCCTGCAATGTTACAATGCATTGTGTATCCAGGAACTTGGAATGCCCAGCACTGAGTGTGGGGAGCAGGCTTCCAGATCAGCTTCTCTCCCTCTCTTCTAGGGAAGAACCTGGGGGCACTTGGCCGAGTCCAGACAAGACCAGGCTGGCCCTCCAAGACTCCGATGGATAGGGAGAGGGGAGGGAGCACAGACTTGTGATGCCAGGCCCTGGGGCACCTGGAAGAAACTGGAACAGGCAGGATGGAGGGCGGGGTGAAGCTGTGTCATTCTCTCTGCAGCCCCAGGAACCACCTGTCTGGTATGGAGTGAGGGTGGCCAGGAATGGCAGATTCCTCGGAGGGCTTATTCAGACCCCCAGGCCCCATCCCCAGAGCTTCGAAACCAGCAGGCCCAAGGTGAGGCCTAGAACTCTGCATTTCTAACAGGTTCCCAGCTGACACTGGTGCTGGTCCAGGACACACTCTAAGGATACCTAGTGTCAAAGTTTGGCCAGAGCAGGGATGTCCTGGCTATGACTGGACCAGGTATCCTCCATCCAGAGGGACTGTGTCTGCTTCGGCTGCAGGGCTGACCTTGCTAACGCCTGGACTCGAAAGCCTGTGGCCTTGTGCTCCAGTAGAGGTGCGGCTCGGCCTTCTCATTTCCTCACCAAGTTCTTGCTCTTGATGTCTGTCAGTTGGCTTTCCATGGCTGTGACAAAATGCCTGAGCTAATTGGCTTAATAAAGGAAAAGGGTTTACATATGCTACGGGGTTTGGAGGTTTAGTGCATGGGCTCTTGGCCATGGTGCTTTGGGTCTGGGGCGGATCAGAACAACCTAATGGTGGCGTGAGGCGGAGGAGGAGGCTGCTCACCACTTTGCCTGGGGAACGAGAAAGAGGAAGGGGATGGTGCCCCAGTATCCCCAAGGACATACTCCAGTCACTTCACTTTTTTCCATTAGGCTCCCCTCACCGTGTGTGTGTGTGTGTGTGTGTGTGTGTGTGTGTGTGTGTGTGTGTGTGTGCGCGCAATACTCATGAGCACACAGGTGTTTTGGAGGGAGTGCACACATGTGGAGATTAGAGCAAAACCTCAACTGTCATTCCTTAGACACCTTGTTTTCCTTGATACAAGGTCTTTCACTGGCCTGGAGTTTGCTAAATAGGCCAGGCTGGCCGGCCAGTGGGCCCCAAGGAAGCTACTTGTCTTTCTCCCCTGGACTTGCAAGGGCATACCACCACACCCAGTTTTTTTCAAGTGTGTCTTCTGGGATTTGAACCCAGGTTCTCATGTTTATGGCAAGCACTTCACTTAGCTACCTCCCTAACCCTAGGCATTATCCTATCTCAGTGACTCCACAGGCTGATGACCAAGCTTTAGCATGTGGGCTCTGGGGAAACCTTCTCCAACCCAACCCAATGTCTTCTGTCGAAATAGACATGACAAGAACAGCCCACAGACCTCTGTCCTAGGAGGTCTGTGACTCTCCTGAGATGATGGGAAACGAAGGCTATTTGTTCTCCAAGTGTCCTCCAAATGCCTACAGGGTACAGGGTGCAGCATGTGGGCCCCAGCGAAGGCTCAGGCAGGTCCCTGGCATTGAGCTCGCCAGTGGCATTTGGGACGACATTAGAGGCACTCAGTGCAGGTAGAAACCCTGTGATTCCGGGGTGAATAAGGGTAGCTGACAATGCTGCCCAGAAGTGTCATCAGAGGGGAGGGATGGGAAAGTGAGTTGTGGAGGGTGGGGGCATCGCCCAGTTCTCTGGAACATTGCTGGACTTCTTTTCACTCTCTTCTGTTTCCAAGTGGGTACTGTGACCTGAGACTATGCACCTTGTGACCTTTCACTGCTAAGGTGACATTGTTCTTGATCTGAGGGGTCCCTCATTGCTTGCCTCCCTCCAGGCACCCTGATTCTATTTCTTAGAAACCACGCAGCTTTAAGATGGACGTGGCAAATGAAAACCGGGCAAATCATCTCACTATTGTACGCTTGTTCATCCCGGCCCGCCCGGCTAGCTTAGCTCTGAAATAACCACACAGAAACTATAGTAATGAAATCACTGTTTGGCCCATTAGCTCTAACTTCTTATTGGCTAACTCTTACATATTAGTTTAACCCATTTCTATTCATCTGTATATCACCACGAAGCCGTGACCTACCAGAAAGTCTCAACGTGTCTATCTCCGGCGGTGGGTCCATGGTCGCGTCTCTCTGACTCTGCTTTCTTCCTCCCAGAATTTAGTTCTGTCTTCTCTGCCTACCTAAGTGCTGCCCTATCAAGGGCCCAAAGCAGTTTCTTTATTCATTAACCAATGAAAGCAACACACAGACAGAAGGACCTCCTACAAGATCCCACTATATATGTTTGATGAGTAAATGCATATGGGGAGTTGCCGCTTCCTCTCCAGTTGCCTCCTTTGGTCCCAGGTTCCTAGAGCCTCCTCCAAAGGGCAGTGGGTGTGTCCAAAGTGTATCCGAATCGCTAAGACTAGGTTACAAAGGGCCTCCTCAGTTTGTAGAGGAGGGTGTGTAGCAGAGAGAGAAGTGGGAGTTCTGGGTCCCCCTCTCTTTGCAGTATCTGGTTTTCCAATTGGGAAGTCAGCCAGCCAGGCAGGACAAGGGTCCTCCAGTCATTCTTCTTGACCCATCCTCTGTGCAGGATGGACACATCAGCAGAAGTGGGAAGCCAGAAAACTGCAGGTCAGAGGGCCACTTCTTGTCCTAACAACCTCTGACTTTAGGAGCCCTGTGATTCTTTGGTGAAGCTCGTATCTCCTCCCAGACCTCCCTAGACTCCTCCCCGCTGCTGCCCCAAAAGCTTATCCCCAGGCACATGAAGCTCCAGAGCTGAGTTCAGAGGAACCTGCAGTTCTCCCAAATAATTCACTTTTATGGTTTCCCAGAACTAAGGTGTAATAACAAGAGGCCCCATAAACAGCCTTTGCCACCCTCCCAGGCATCCTTCTGAATGTCTTGTATGACTTCTATGTTTACAGTCTCTGTGAGAAGATGTGGTAGCTCCAGATGGATCAAGAAATGGAGGCAGAGAGCCCTAGCAACTTGCCCGATGTCACGAGCCTGTGAGCAAATAGATTCAGGAACCATCCCACGCATTAGGCTCTGAGTCTGTGTTCTCCACCAATGGGTGGCTCAGCAGGCCCGTTGCCTTTCCTGCCTCCCACCCACCTTTAAAGAGGCCCCATTCCCATGGCCAACCTGTAACTTGGCCTAGCTTACGAATATGATTTACCCTAACTAAATTAGCCAAGCCTCTGGTTCCCTGTCTGTTAAATGTGGTTTAAAACAGATGAGTGAAACCCCTCTTACGCAGAGGCTGTGGGGGAGGAGTGTCTGGTTTAGCCCTGGAGCTGGCCTACCACCATGGCTGGCCTGTTTGGGTGGAGCTGGGATTTCTCTAGAAGCCACTGCTAGGATCTATTCACCCAACCTTTGTAGCCTGTGTCTATGCCCTTGTGCTGATCTCTCTTGCCCTTTCAATTTGGGGGTCCCCACATGTGTTCCCCAACACATATCACCCTGAAAGTCTGTTTGCAAGGAAAGAGAGACACTGAAACATGTGATAGACAGGTGCCATTATTGTCAACGTGGTTGTCATCCCTGGCCTATCTTTGATTCAGGACCATCGGCTGTAAGGTGTGCTATGCCATTACATGCCCCTGAGAAAGAAAAGAGGAGGAGGTGCTGTGTTGTCTATAAGGTACATTCTACTCCACAAATGTAAAACAATGAAAAGGGAAGTGGCTTATCCAGAGAGTAAGGTGTGTTGGTGGCTCTCCTGTCTACACTGCTTATGCTCCCCAGCTTCCCTTTGAGCCCCTCATGTCCCTATGGTAGCCCATGGATTGGCCTTCACCACCCTGAGTGGGCCGGTCAGGTTGGTGCAGAAGATTCATTTCTCACTCATACAGCAGCGCTGCTGGGCTCCCATTGGAGCCCATTCCCCAGCCAGAGCTGACTTCTTGGCTGTAGCTGGGAAGGCAAACACAGAGACAGAGCTACCCAGTAAATGACCCCTCAACAGAGCCAGGGAAACGACTCATTTGCTGGCCATGTCCTGAGTTTCAGCCCCAGAACCCACATGCAAAGGCTGGGTGTGGTGGAGTGTGCTTGTAACCCCAGTGCCGGAGAGGCAGACACAGGAGGCTCCGCTGAGCCTTGCAGGCCAGCCAGCCTGGACCACTTGGTCAGTTCCAGGCCAAGTGAGAGAGCCTGCCTCAAAAAACAAGGTGACTGGCCAGCACTTAAGGAGCAATTCCTGAGGTTGTCCTTGGACTTCCACACTGATGTATGTATGCATGTGTGTGTGCGCACACTCAACATGCACGCGCGCGCGCACACACACACACACACTCAAGCACACATATACAAGAGACCACCAGTGAGTTACACACTACCCCTTCTATCCCCAGTACAGAGATTCTAAACTCTTAGGGTCTAACCATAGACCAGGTGTCCTAGGCAAAACCTCCTACTCTGCCCTAGTGTTTAGACACCGCCCCCGCCCCCCCAGGTCCCTGTCCCACTGCTTTCTAGAATGTCCTAGGCCGAGGAAGCCTCTCCCCACCCTGCCTGCCACAAGCTCACATTCCTTCCTCAGCTGCGCCCAGTGCCAGCACCTGTTTGCCGGGAACGTGGGCCCCGAGGAGTGAATGCCTGGCATGGTTCCTGACAGGGGTAAGGGAGCACCCCCTCCCCCACAGCTGGGACTGCCAGGCCAAGACATAGCCCCTTGCCATGTCCTTTCCCCTTTGGCTAATCCCAAAAGAGAAATGAAGAGCTTGGTGGCTCCTGTCCACCAGGATCCTGGGGACAGGCTGGCCCAGCTGTGCCCTTCCACCCTGCCCTTGGGGTTTGTTTTATGAAGGTTTCCTTGGAGAGGCAGGGCCCTGGGACAGCTGCTCCCCTCCCAGCTTCCCACTCAATCCCCCAGCCTTGACCACCTGGGTAGTCTGTCACTGCAGACCAACCTAGGGGACAAGGAACTCTCTGTCACTTTAGTCCTCCTTGCCCCTCCCTGAAGAAGGCCCCCTTCTTGCTTCTGCTGCCTCTCCGATGGTTTCTTTGGTTTCCTTGGAGCTCCAGGCCTCCAGGCTCTGGTTCTATGGATTCACAGGCTTGCAGCAGCCTTATCCACAGACTCCTCTGACTGCCTCAGCACTATACCGTCACCACAGTGTGACAGCTACTTTAGAGGGCGGTCTGTCTGCTAACTCGCTGGCAAGGCAGGCCAGCTTCCTTATCTGCAGGGCCCAGCATAAGATGAAAATGCAGCCTCTTGCTGGAAGATGGTTGTGAATTTTAAAATGACGTCAGGGAGAATTAAACCAAAAGCCTAGAGGTGACCGCACAAGTCCCCTGCCTAGAAAGTCCTTCTTGTCTAGGTGGTGGGGACCATGGAAATCTCTCTCCAGAGGGCCATTTCATACTCTGAAATTCTGGTCACCAAAGTGCTGGTTTTCTGTTACCCCCTTCCCTGAACCTGCTTCCTCTCCCTGGATGGTGAGGCAAGGGGCCCTCTCATCACAGACCCCAAGGCTAAGTCGAGGGGTGGGCTGAAGAATGGTAAGCAAGCTTGGAAACCTCCCGTGTTCTCTTCAGTTTCATACAAGATGCCAGGGAATGAGAGCCAGGGGCTGAGACTTCAGTGCCAGCATGCCTGGTCCTGTCCAGTGAATGATGCTTTCTCTGCTTCTGGCTCTTCACTTCACACGAGGCCAGATACAAAAAGCCACAGGCTTCACAGCCTTCACACACACCAGCAGGAATCCCTGCCCCACTGCTTGCTTACTGTGAGACACTCAGAGAGACTCTGCAGCTCACCCCACCTTGGGTACCTCTGCTCTGAAGAGGCACAGGTACTCAACTTGCGTTAGCCGACTCGGCTCCTGGTTTAAGAAGTTTCTATCCATGATCCATGGAAACCCCCTGTTGTCTGGGGACCTGTGATGAGGTGATTAGTCATGGCGGGGTAGGGGGGAGGTGACAGAGCAAAACCACTCACTTCGCGGTTCCATAATTTCCTCCAAAGATATGCTTTAATGACCCAAAGACTTCCACTCTAGCCCGAGTTCAATCAGAAATAAACCAAAACACTAGCAGAAGGTTTTAGACACTTCAATGTTTTGGTGCATGTAGTGGACACTCAGTAATACCCCGTCCTAGAAACTGTGCCGCTGTGATGTGGGTTGTGCATGCTGGACCTCCCCCAGGTGGTGCTAGGTCCCTGGGCTCTGGCGGTTCCTATCCTGGAGTGACTGAGAGTGTGTGCTGAGGCTGGCAGCAGAAGCGCTCAGGGGACGGGGCTGGCTGCCCCAGATGCAGAAACTGGGGCCCCACCCCCGGATGAGCAGCAGCCACTTTGGATTCCCCAGGTGGCAGGTGTGCTTACCAGAGTCCGGGAAGCCCTGGAGCTGGCTGGCTCAGCCGTGGTTATTTTGGGAGCTTAGAGACCTCAAAGTCAAGTGGCCAGCTCCACATGCCTTCCCGGAATATGTGGGAAAGTCGCGTTGCATGTCACAGTTAACACTCAGCCCTTTGGAAGCCCAGTTTTCTGTCTCGTGCCTCAGCTGGAGGGAGGGTGGGGCGGGGCGGAGCGGGGAGGCTTACCAGCTGGGCCTGCACTTCTAGAGCCCAACTCTCCCAGAGGAAAACCTTCCCAGAGGCCTCAGATTTGTTAAGGATTGTTTGCAGAGCTGCTGGGAGGGGCTTCCTTGGTATAAGAAGGACTTGAGAAAGAATCACCCCTTAAATAAACAAACCCTCAAATTCTGTAGGGACCAACAAGGAGAGCGCTTGCAGGAGACATCATTTATTTAAGGGCAGATCCCGACAGTGTGGTGCAGATCCATTAAACAGCCAGCCTGGGCCCACAGGCGGAGGAGGGGAAGCTGCAGAGGGAATTGAGTCTGGGGGCTTCAGGAGAGCTGGCCCTGAAGCAGTCGGGCCCAGTATCAGTCGGTGGAGAACAGCCAGACCTGACTGCTCCCCCCTGCCCCACTTCCGCCCCTGCAGAGAAGGGAAGGAATTGGGAGGAACTGGCAAGGGTGCCATCTTAATTTCCCAGTTGGTCTCCCTCCCCTTCTTCCTCTCATTCTCTGAGAGCCTGGGAAGAAGGCCTCTTCCGCTACCTGCATGCTGAGCAGGCTTCAGTTTCAAAGCATTGAGAACCACTGAGCTCAAGAGTAACTTAAGAAGCCCAGAGGCAGATGTGTCAATGGCCTTCGGCAAGCCTTTTAACCTCCCTGAACCTCAGTTTCCTCACCTGTACCTCACGAGGTAGCAGTTACTCTTGAGGTAACAATAAGGATTGAATTCTTTTATAAAAGGTCCTAGGAGAGGTACTGGCTCATGGGCGGCATGACATAAATATGTATTAAATAAGTAAAACTGAGATGGGAAACGATATTCAAATCAGGAAGAGAGGGCACTCCGTGGAGGAAGCAGGAAGATGAAACCTTTGAACTGGATACAGGAAGATCCATCGTTGTTAGGACCTAGAGGTGCAGGCTGATGTATGAGCGCTTGGAGGTCACCGAAAGAGCAAAGGTCCTGAAGGCAGGACCATCCGTTTTAAAAAGGATGGATGATGTAGCAAGATGGGGCCTGCAAGATGGGGCCAGGGAGTCAAGGCTCTTTAACCTCAGCCCAGAACTTTGGAGATACAGCTCCACCAAGCTGGAACACAAACCAGCCAAGCCCCACCTGTGCAGGCGCGGGGCACCTAAGCATTGCTCTTGGACCTTCCTAGATCTGAAGGTTTCCATATGGTCCTTCTGGGGCCCTCGCCCAGTGGGAGGGTTCAAAAGATGCCATGCGGGTAGGATATGGGAGGGCAGATATACTTGGGCGGCAGCACTGCTAGCCTCCCTCCCACTAGAATACTAAACCACTGAGAGGGGGGGACAGCAAGGAGAAGGAGAGGGAAAGATCGAGGACTCCCCCCCATCCTTAGCAAATGAAACTTGTCCCACACAAAAAAACAGTTCCAGTTTGTAGAGTCGAGAGGGTCAGCCTGCAGGTCAGGAAGGCGTCACCCGAGGAGGAGAGAGAGGGCTGTATTGCTGCGGAATCTGCCTACACAGGCACACAGACACAGCGGGGCGTGGGGCGTAGGGGAGGATCCAGTGTGTTGCTGATTCTCTGGCTTGCCAGAGATGAAAGAACTTTTTCCCCTTTAGCTGACCCCTCTGCTCCACAGGGAGAAAAGCACTTTAGTCAGTCGCCGAGCTGGAATGAGATTGGAAAAGCCGTCTGAAGTTGGAAAATGTGGAGGACAGCATTCCCTGTACAGCATGGGATGAAGGGGTGCGGGAAGCTGAATCAGAGGAATGCACGCATGGGTCCCTGTGTCCGCATCACACACACACCCCCCTTTGTCCTGCTGTTGGGACATCCAGGATATGCAGCTGAAGGACACAGACTCCCCTGTCCCCTTTTCAGATCTTAATCATAGGGTTTCAGAAATTTGACAATGATATGTCTAGATATGGCTTTCCTTTGTCCTAATTGTGCTTCACTGAATCTGTATACATGTATTTATTGTGTGTGTGCATATATGATGTGTGTGTGTGTGTATATATATATACATATATACTTTTATTCATTGTGTGTGTCTGTATGCGCGCATGCTCACGCGTGTGCATGCGTACAAGCACACGCAAACCTTTGGGAGTCTATTCTGTCCTTCCACCTCTACGTGGGTTTCCGGGATCAACTTGGGTCATCAGATATGTGCAGAAACTACTGTGACTCTAAGATATCTCACCTGCCCCCTTGAATTTCTATGTCTTTCACCAAGTTTGGTAAATAGTCAAATTATCTTCAAATATTTTGAGCTTTTCAAGACCATTGGCTGTTGTCCGAAGTGGTGCTGTGGGTATGTGTTTGCACACAATTGAGTATCCGGTCTCAATTCCTTTAGATATATGTTTCTAAGAATGTGATTTCTGAATCCCATGATAGTTCTTTATCTGTTTTTAAGATGATGTGTACACTTGTGTATCTGTGTGTATGCACCACGTGAATGCAGTGCCCCCAGAAGCCAGAATTGGAAGTCAGAGCACACAGAGCTAGAGTTGCAAGTGGTGGGAGCCACCAAATACGGGTGCTGGGAAGTGAACCCGGGTTCCTCTGGAAGAGCAGTGCGTGCTTTAACCTCTAGCCCTAATTATTGAACGGTTTTACATCCTCCTTGGCAGCGTGTAAAGTTTCCAAATCTCCTACCATTTTCAGTTTTCTATAACTCTCCTGGTGGGGGTGACATTGTATCCCATAGTGAGTTTGAATTTTTATATATTATTTCATGGACTTTAAAAAAGTCAATCTGTCCCCCTTCCCCCCTGCCCTCCGTTGTGCTTCTGCCCTTCTCCTGATGCTTCCTCTCTGCCCCCCCAAATGGTGTCCGTTCCCCAAATGATTTCCCTGGCACAGGAAAGGAGTGGATTTGTGTTTTCCTGATGAGCAATGTTTCTCTCACTTCTCCCATGACTGTTAGTTGGCCATTTGTATGTCTTCTCTGGAGATATTTCTATTCTTTCTTTTTTCGTGGGTATGAATGTGTGATGTATGCATGTGTGCTTACAAGTGTGGGATGCATTTGTGTATGTGTTGTGTATGTGTGTATATGTAGATGTATGCACATGTGTATCAGCCTGAGGTTGATGATGTTAATCTTCCGCCAATGCTCTTTACACTTTACCTTTTGAGGCAGGGTCTCTCAACCAAATCTAGAGCTTGCCCATATGCCCAGTTTTTCTGGCCAGCTTGGTCTGGGCATCCCTTCTTCTAAGGCTAGAATTACAGGGAAGCTGCTATGCCCATGGGGCATTTAAATGGATGCTGACCATACCAGCTCCAGCCATCTTGCTTCAGGGCAATCACTTTAATTGCCTAGCCACCTCCCCAGCCCTTCCTATTTTTAGAATATGTAGGGTTTGTTGTTGAGGTTTAAATTCTTTATATATTCTAGACGCTAGATCCTTGTCAAGTATATGCCTTATGAATATATTTTCTTCTGTGAAATCTTTCTGTTTTCTTGATAATGCTCTTTGAGAAACAAAAGTTTTTCATTTTGATCAAATACACCATCACTATTTTGCTGTTCTTCTCTTTTCTTTTGTTTTGTTTTCCTATTGGTATCTTATCTAAGAATCCATTAATAAATCCAAGTTCAACAAGATTCAGCCTGGGCTATGTAGTGAGTTCAAGGCCAGCCTGGGCTAATAGAATAAAACTGTGCTTTAAGAATATATAAGATAGATGTTTTTATCCTGTATTTTTTTTCTATGAGTTTCATGGTTCCACTTTTCTAGTTTGGACATTGATCCATGTAGAAGGAGCGGCGGGCCGCTTTCTGCCACCTGGCTCCCGGCCACTGGCTAGCTTTACCCAAAATAATTACATGGAAACTGTATTTTTTTAAATACTGCTTGGCCCATTATCTGTAGCCTCTTATTGGCTAACTCTCACATCTTGATTAACCCATTTCTAATAATCTGTGTAGCACCACGAGGTGGTGGCTTACCAGGAAGGATTCTAGCCTACATCCGTCTGGGGTCGGAGAATCATGGCGACTGCCTCACTTCCCATCTTCCCAGCATTCTGTTCTGTCTACTCCACCTATCTAAATCCTGCCCTATAAAAAAGCCAAGGCAGTTTCTTTATTAACCAATGAAAGTAACACATAGACAGATGACCCTCCTCCATCAGATCCATTTTGAGCTACTTTTGTACATGGAGTGAGGTAGGGCTCAACTTCTGTCTGTGCATGTGTACATGTGTTCTTTATCACACGTGCATCATTTCCAGTTACTCCAGCCCCAGGTATTGGAGAGACCTTCTTTCCCATTTCTTGGCCATCATCAGTTGCTGCCATCATTGATGTTTGTTTCTGCTCAGTCCACTGTTGTCTCTGTCTTTCCCTCTGAGGATGACACAACATTCTCACTACTACAGTTTCGTCCCATTGCAAATGTGGCTTCCTGGGCTGTGCCTTCAAGTTCAAGGCCATAAAAACATTGTCCCAACTACTCCTTCAGAGAACAAAATCCCTCCAGAAAACCCTGCCTACTCCATCTTGCATGTCTGTGCCTTGCACTGGTTGCTTTTTGGCATTTGGTCTGGAGTTTGTGGGATGGTTAATGGCATGGGTGTCACTCAGCCATGCAAAAGTAGGGCCTATCTCTCCCCTTCAGCCAACTATTGCTTCTGTGGTTCATAGCAACAATGGTGGTGTGGAGGAGGGCATGGAACTTTCCTGCCCCTGTGCCCTGAGTCCCCTGTGCTCTTGAGTCAGTAGCCTATAGATTGCCAAGGGGAATTTCAGTTCAGTTCACTGGTTTCTCAGCCCTGCCTCGGTCACATGGAGCCTTTCCATAACTCCTTGCCGAATATTTGAGAGTCCTGGACTGTAAAAAGGCAATTGGGTGGTCGCTCTGTGATTTTGTCTGGTGTGCCCGGGTGGATCTGTTTAGGCAATAGTGAGTGAATCTGCAGACATGCTGATCTTTACCTGTTTTGTGGGGAGGGCACACTGGCATCAATGGATGTTTGTGCTCTAAGCCAGAAGCAACATTTGAAATGTGGCCAGGCCAAGGGAGGGATGCTAGTCCAGCGGACATTCCTAAGTGTCAGAAGAGTGTTGTTTGCAGGCCAGTGAAAGGGCATTGCTTCCAGAACTGCTCTTTTCCCTCCTTGCAGGTCAGGAGGTCTGTTTATTGGTTGCCAATCTTTCCTCACATGGTGTTAAGCCCCCATGCTGTACCCTGCTGATCTCTTTCTGGTCCAGCCTCCAAGAGGCCTCCTGTGCTTGCCCACTGCCGGTAACTGCTGCAAGAGCAGTTAGGCTGGCCCTACCCCCTCTGTTCTGCTTGGTTTTGAGGGGCCAGTGAGGCCCTGATGCATTCCCAACCAGGGTTGTTCACTGGTTAGGTTCTGTCAGGTTTTACTAGATCCCTGATGCAGGGGAATGGAAGTGATGACTCCCGAGGGCTCCTGGGCTCCCTCTGGTCCTCATCCCTTTTCTCCAGGAGGTAGATCAAGAATTCTTTGGTTAATGGGCATAAAGTGCTTTGAAAACATAAACTGTTAAGTGGCACCGGGGACGGGCTTACTAATTATTTATGATTTCAGAAGAGCCAGTTAATTCACCGGGAGAGGGAGGAGCCGTGGAGGAGGGGGGAGAAAGAGCATTTGGAAGGCTACAAATAGCACACACCCCTATATACCATACCTGGATTTGTGAAGCAGGGCACACTCTGCAGCCAGGGGAACAAAGTTGGTAGGTCAGGCCTCCTGCAGTCTGGTCCCCTCCTCAGATCACCAGGGCTTCAAGACCAGTCAGGTTCTCCCTTTACCCCAGACTAAGACTATATTCAGCCCACCCAGAATAGAGAGATTGATTGGTACATCTCAGAACTCCCCAGAGGAACGAGGCTGGAGGGAGAGCTTAGAGTGTAAAGTCAGTCTGCAGTTGGTAAAGCGCTTTCTGCACAAGCATGAAGACTCCAGTTCGGTCTGCAGAACCTTAAAAATGCGGGGTGCGTTGGTGCACACGTGCAGTGTGAGTTCCAGGCCATTCAAGGACCCTGTTTCAAAAGTGAATATACCAGAGAAATGGCCCCCAAGGCTGACCTCTGGTCTCCATATGTAAGAACACACACACATATGTTCATGCCCGCCCACTTGCCTCTGCGGCAGCCCTTCGTCTCATCAAGGCCAGCCGTCTCGCCCACAAGTGTGCTCCCAGCTATGGCCACTTGTGCCTCTGTTCATTCAGTAAATATTGCCAGCTGCCTCCCCCATGCCAGGCTGCCAGGCGTAGGCATGTGAAAATCCTTGCTCCCACTCCACATCCTCTCTTTATCAGCCGCTTCCTCAGGAGAATGGCTTTGCTGCCCACCCCCACCCTCCCTTCTCAGCTGCCCCACTGGGCTGAGTCCCAGACCCATTGCAGTTCTGCAGAGAGCACTTACACAGAGCCCCTCTCCCAGGCCTCAGGCACTGCTCTAGGGCCAACCAGTAGTTTTAACTTCTCTGCTGTGTTTAGCTGCATTGGGCTCTTCCTCCTATTCTTATATAGTGATTTAGAACATTCTTTGTTCCCAGCCTCAACAGCCAGGGTAAAAACTCCATTATTCTAGAAAATGGGCCTGTCCTATTCAGTGAGGAGAGCAAACCCAACCAAACTATACCACTACACCAGTCAAAGACCACACACTCAGGGTCTAAGGGTACAGTGACTGTCCAGAAGCCCTGGGGTCAGCCCACCTCTGCCTCCTAGAGTACCTATGCAGACGGTCAGAGTCTGTGAATCTGCATAGCATTCTAGTCTGGTCCTGGGGAGCTTCTGAGGCCTCTACTGGGGAGACATGTAAGGTCTCCAGAATTTGCCTAGCTTAGGAAAGGGAAGGAAGGCAAGGAAGCCTAGAGACCTGGGCAGCTAAGGACAGGCTGGGCAATACCTCTAGGTCAGTTTGCTGAGCAGCATCCATGTGGCATTCTGGGTAAGAGGAGGTACCAACTCCAGAAGTTGGGTGATGTGTCCTCTCTGGCAGTCCATCAAGCTCACAGTGAACAGGATGCAGACCACTGCTTGAGGATGGGGTCTGGGTTCCCATCATTTCCAGGGAGCAGAGACAATATGCCTGCTTCAGCTGAGATGTTCTCTAGGCACTGAGAAATGTTCTCTATCACACAGAACCCTGAACCCCCATTGCCTTGTAGGAGTGTTTGGTTCTTACCAGTCCCTTGTAGGAGGGCAGTGGGCTGCACATAATGGGCTGTAATGCCAGGGGGCCAGCATCTGGATCTGTTCTTCTGGGGGCTGGGACCTCAGATAACTGAGAGTCACCTCCCCTTAGCTGTAAGGGACTCATTACAGGACCCTTGGAGGATAGCACCAAGGCCTGTGTGTACTATGTTCCCTATACTTCCACACCTATGATAGCTTAATGTATAACTGAAACTCAGTAAGGCATTAGCAACAAAGGGAAGCCAGTAGAACAATGGTAGCATATTCTATATAAAAGTTATTTAAAACTTTTGAATTATTTCTGGAATCTTCCGTGTACTATTTTTGGACTGTGGAAAGTGTAGTCACAGGTAAAGGGGAAGGCAGGGTGTTCTCCATGAAGCCTGGAGTTCAGCAGCAGCAACAGCATGGTGGCAAAACTGGAGATGTCTAAGGCTGTCCCCAGCTGTATCTCCACCCAGACCCTTGAATAGAACCCCATGTCGTGAGGCAACAGCGTTCACACCAAGCGCACGCTTGTTGTGTTCTGGTACGGTTCACAGGGCTGGAAAATAAAATCAAAACCAGCGATGATAATAGCGACAGAGCGCCAGCACTCGGGGAGCAGTTGTTTCAAACCAGGCGTGACTTGGGCAGCAACCGCTGAGCGGCCTTTACGAGACACTGTGATAGCCTGTCTCAATCCTGACCTCCAGCCCAGCCGAGGCTTGCAGTCCAGTGTGGGGCAAACACACCACAGTAGGAAAATCCAGGACTGCTATCCCAGGGCTAAAGGTCAGCTCCAAGCTCTTTAGGAACCCCTGGACAGGCATGTGGTCTGCTCTGAGTGCCTCTCTGGGCTCTACTATGAAGCCAGATAGCTAGGCACAGGCTTGCAGGGGAATGACGGGAATACCCCAGCAAAGGTGGGGAAGGCCCAAAGAAATATCACACTTGGGAAAAAAATCAACACAGGAGCCTAAATCATGGCAGGGATAGAAGCAGGGCAGGAGGCTGCTCTAGAGAGGGCAGAGTGGGCTGAAAGTTATCTCCTATGTCAGTGACTCGCAACCGTTCTAATGCTGCAACCCTTAATACGGTTCCTGATGTTGCAGTGACCCCAGCCGTGAAATTATTTCATTACAACTTCATAACTGTAATCTTGCTACTGTTATGAATTGTAATATAACTATCTAATATGCAGAATATGTGATATGTGACCCCAAAGGGGTCTCAACCCACAGGTTGAGAACTGTTATCTATGTTTTATACACCAAGAGATGGGGTAGAGGGTTTGCTCATCTTGTTTTCTGTCTCCTTTTCCTCTTCTGCCTCCTCATCTTCCTCATCCTTCTCCTCTCCTTCTTTTTAAGACAGGATCTCATGTAGCCCAGGCTGCCCTCAAACTCACAGTGTAGCCAAGGATGACCTTAAACTCCTGGTCTTCTGCCTCCACCTCTGGAGTACTGAGATTTGGGGCCTGTGCCACCATGTTCTTTACTAGGTGCTAGGGATTTGATCCAGGTTCTGGTCTATACTAGGTAGGCATTCTACCAACTGAGCTATACCTACAGCCCCTCTTCCTTCCTTCCTAACTTCTAGAACTCTGGCTGCACTGTGGAAGGTGTTTGCTTAAGTGCACAGATTCCTTCATTCTCCAAGATACTCCTTACCTCTTCGCTGCCTTGCAGCAAGTCTCGGGACCTTAGTTAATTCCTTCCCTATCCCTTGCCCCTGCTCCTCCTCCCTTCCCTCCCCTCCTCCCTTCCTCCCAGGGGACTTGGCTGATGCATCCCAGGCCTGGCCTGCTGGAGCCCAAAATAGCAGGGAAGGTGGGGCAGCTGAGAGGGGGGAGATGCCACTGGCAGAGGGGCCGGCCAACAAAGGGGTCCAGGACAGCCTGATGGATGGATGAGCACATGTGGGGGGAGGGACCACACAAAAGCTCTGATTTCAGAAACTGGCCTCCCCGTGCCTGCAAACAGCTGACAGCCATGGAAAGCAGATGAAACGGGATTAGAACAACCTTTCCAAAGGCAGCACAGACGGCAGAGCAGGACAATACCATCCCCAGTCCAACCAGCTCCGTGCATGATTCTGCCAGCCTAGAACCATCTCTCCCCTGAGACCTGGGGCCAAGGACCTGAAGAGTGGGGGAGGGGAGGGACAGTACAGAGAGAAGCCACCATTGGTGTCTCCAGGGAGACCAGGCTTGGACCCACAGAGGGCCCTGGCTCCTGCAAAGAGCCTTGTCCATCTCCCTGCCCCCTGCCTGGTCCAGGGCTTATGGAGTCTTTACAGAGTGGTGCCATGGTTAACTGGCCTTCACTCAACTCTGCAGGGACCTGGGTAACAAATTCCCAGGGCCAGCTGCCCTGTACCCCCATCTCCCCAGCATGCCAGTTAGCCCACAGCACCGTTACTCTGTAAGGTGGCATTACTTGGCCCACACTGTAGTCTTGGTGCACAGCACTGAGCTGGTGCCTGAAGAAGCCGGCATGCTGCTGCTGTTATTATTACCATATCTTTGGCATCACTGTTGGTTGTCTGCTGTGTGTATGGATCCCCTTCTCTGGCATACACTTCCATACCTGATAAGAGTCAGGCTGGAGAGAAGGGGCCTGAGCCAGGGGAATAGAGCCATCCTACTTGACCAAGTCACGATCTGCAGAAGACCCATTCTTGGCTTCCTCCATGGCAGGGCCCCTGAGACAGTGACGGATTCTGGGACCTTCTGAACTAGCTTGTAGCCCACATGCAGCCAGGTCACGGCTGGCCGCTGTGTATTTGTGTTTGCCTTCCCTTGCTTGAAGAGGCTGCGGCAGGGGTGAAAGGAATTGATGTTTATTTTGATAACGAGTTCTCAATGCGTTTGCAAACTAATAAAATCAACTCATTAGGCTGCATGTTTAATTCACAACTGTACTGTGGGGAGCCTTCCCTGGTGGCTGATGGGTAATGTGGGCTCCCTCCTGAGATGGGGGAGGTGTCTACGGTACTTAAACTCTCTGTGACCGGGCAGCACGTGGGAGAGGAGGATCCTGTTCTTTTCCTCCCACTTGGATCCAGCCCTAGACCCAGTCAGAGGAGCCAACGCCAGAAGACAGCTCCCTCTGTCCCTGGCCTCTGGTTGCATCTCCCAGGATGTGGGCTACAGGGTCAGAAGGACAAAGTTGGTAAGGACCTGGGTCCTGAGGGGATGAATGTAGGTAGAGCGGATAGACTTTTGAGAGCTAAAGTTGAACAGGGAACATCTTATTGGAATCATGTGGCATGGACACCCTTGTGACTTTTTCCAGAGTCGCATCTTGGAGAAGAAGCATGACAGCCCAATGAAGGAAGGAAAGGGGGTCAGGGGTCACTGGTGGACTACTAAGCCTAGAGACCATAGAAACTCAGTCCCATAATGACATACAACAGGTCTTAGACTACAGCCTCCTTGGCACATGTTCTCCTAACCAACCAAGCAGAGACACTAACACCCAAGAGAGACCTCAGCAAGGACTATGTTGGGGCTGCTCCCAGACACTGTCCCAGGGCTCTGGATGTCCAGTAGGGGCAGCTGTCGCAGCAAACAGCTCAAGCCTTGTGATTGGAACATGATCCAGAAGGCCTTGGGGAGTGTCCCGTGCCAGTCATGGTAGACCCTGGCCCATCTGTGGAGAGGATTCTGGCTCTACCATGGTCCTCTTAGGAAGTCTTGGGGCTCTGGGATGAACTGGGCCTTCCTATATGATGGCGTTTTTTTTCTCAGAGAGGGGGTTCCCTCAGGAGGTCACAGCATAGGACGAGAGCGGATGTTGGCCTAAATCCTCCATCCTTCCCAATCATTTATTTACCTCAAGGCGTATGAGTTTGGATGATAATTCAGCCTTTCTGACATTTTGGGGGGCATCCTTTAAATAATGTCAGCATGGTCAGTGTCTGACCGGGTCGTGTCTTAGAATTCCAGTAACATCCAGCATCGCTTCACAGAGAAGAAAGGACTGGGAACTGGTTTCACGTCCTTTGAAAAGTTGTACCTTGTTTCTGACAGATCTTCCTGTTGGTGAAGTTGGAGCATGGGGACACGTTGTCACCCAGGCAGGCTCTGTTGCTTTCCATGCTCCTTTCTCTGCGTGCTCACAGCTCATGCATGCTTGTCCCTTCCCCCAGCACAGTAAATACCTATGTGTATACATGAGCACGTGTGCGCACACACACATGCATGTGCTCATATGCCACAGTCTCTTGGACACATAATGCACCTTTCAGACACACGCCACTGTGCACAAACACACACCCAGTTGTACACTGGCCATGCACATGCCCAGCCTCCCCCTCAGCTGCTTTGGGAAAATAAGCAAATGCAGTCACTCTTCCAGTCTTCAGTATCTTGACTGCACTGGAGCAACCCTGTGAGTCTGAGACCCAGAGGGTGACCCAGATACAAAGACTCATACAAGCCATCCTTAAGTCTTGCAGCCACTTGGGACATGATGGGACAAAATTCAGAATGATGACAGAATGGCTTATTGAGTGGTCTCCCCTTTTCTTCAGTGTCTGGGATGGGGCAGAGAACTTCTGAATTAGAAGTGGGGGATCATATATGTGTCAGTGTGCCGCCAGTGGCTGGAAAGGCCCTCTGCCTTCTGAGGGGGCTTTGTCCTCAGGAACCTTTGGGTCCTTTCTTGGGCAATACACATACATGCTACACATACACCTGTATGAATGCATATACCCTACAATACACCCTACACATACATGCTACACATACACCCTACACATACACCTGTAAGAATGCATACACCCGTAAGAATGCATACACCCTACACATACACCCGTAAAAATGCACGCCTCTTAGGATTTAACTGCAGGACATTTTAAACCCTGCCTGTAGAGGCCTTGGGACAGAGGCTCAGGAACAGCTAGGTTTTACAGTACCTTCCAGAGGCCTGGAGGAAGGAAATGGGTGTCTCCTCCTGTCTTCTCGGAGCTAAAAGGGCCAGTGGAATATGCAAGGACCCAGGGAACCCCCTATTTTTCTTGGTAGGTTTCCCTGGAGAGTACTCGCTGCAAGCCTTGCTGGATTGACCAGTCTCGTGGCTGCCTCTTGGTTGCTGCAGTGGGGACCACCCCTACCCAAGAGGTTCTGGAGGATTCCAGGAGAGTCTTACATAACACCCCAGTCTTGGTCCTAGCATTCCCCACTTCCTCCCTGTGCTTGGCTGCTTTGATGTATGAAGCGGCCTTAGTAGGCTGTTACACACATTACCAAAGACACCTGTTGCTTCCATCTACATCACCCCTAGTGGTGGAATTAAGATTTGTGGCTTCTCAGGTCTTGGGCTATTTCTAGTCTGCCCCTCCCCCTGACTGCTCCCCCTTCCGCCACACGTCCTCGCTTCTTCTATGACATACGGCCTCCATTAGAAAGATTTTATTCATTTCTCCTGTCCCTGACTCCCTCTTCCTTTTCTCTGTGGTCTCCTACTTCTGGCTTGAACTCCTGTACCCTGCTGAACTGCCCTGTGGCATTGGTGCTTAGCCCTTAACTGTCTTCTCCTCGAGTATCCTACCCTTGCCTTGGCACCTCCCTCACTGGCTTCTCTAGACGAGAAAACTGATGTTGATGTCAGGGCATCCTGTGACCCCACCTGGCTCTCTCCTCTTCCCATGCAGACCTGCCCCTTGGTGATCTCACCACATCTCCATGCCTGTGACTTCTCCAGACATTCCTCCAGCCCAGACCAGATTCTCAAACTCTGAACTTACTTATCCAACTTGCTGTGCACAAAGATGGCCATACCATCGCAGTCTAGCATGCCCAAGCTCCCAGTTGTCTCCTGAGACAGTCTCTTCCCTGGGCCTTCTCAGCTTTGTAGAGGGCAATGTCAAGGCATGCATGTCCAAAAAGCCAGGACTTTAAAGTACCCTTGGCTCATGCTTCACTGACGCCCTATCTGCAATGAACGAATCATCTCGTAGGCAGGGATGTGCCAATGACCCCATTAAGTTCAGCACCCTGATCCACTGCTTCAGGGTCCCGGGCAGCAGTGTCTCGACCTGAGCTGCTGCAATGGCTGCCCTCTGCACAGTGCCTGTTTCACCCCTTTACAAAGAACCAATCATCCTCCCAGAGTGTGGCTTACACTTCATAGATACCTTCTAAGCCAGTTGTATCCCTAATGAAACAACCCTTTAATACTGTTCCTCGTGTTGTGGTGACCCCCAACCATAAGATTATTTTATTTATTTATTTATTTATTTATTTATTTATTTATTTATTTATTTATTTATTTTGGTTTTTTGAGACAGGGTTTCTCTGTGGTTTTGGAGCCTGTCCTGGAACTAGCTCTTGTAGACCAGGCTGGTCTCGAACTCACAGAGATCCCGCCTGCCTCTGCCTCCCGAGTGCTGGGATTAAAGGTGTGCGCCACCACCGCCCGGCCCATAAGATTATTTTTATTGTTACTTTATAACTGTAATTTTCTTACTGTTGTGAACCATAATTTAAATATCTGGTATATAGTATATCTGATATGTAACCTTAGTGGAAGGGTAATTTAAATCTCTCCCCCCCGGGGGGGTCTAGACCCAGAGGTTGAGAACCACTGTTCTAAGTACACCAAGTGGAAAGGGAGTTTGACCAGGCACCTTGGCAACAGAGAAACCTAACCAACCTTATCTCCTCGGTGGTTAAGGCTAATGTCACCTGTAATGAGTCACATAGACGTCTGTCCCCTTCTGGGATGTGACATAAAGAACACCTATGGCTGTGGTCTTCCATCCTTCTCCACCCCACACTCAAAAGAAAATCTCCAAACGAAGGCACATTATGCACTGTAGCTAACTCAGTTATAACTCAAAATGACCAAGATTATCACAGACTATGCACGCATGAGGAATGGCCACCATGTCGGAGAATCAGAGAGACACGACATGCGAGTATAATATGGGATCCTGGGTGGCGTGTTGGGGACATTGGGGAAAACTGGGAACATATGATGCACGTGGAGTGTAGTGGATGGGATGTAACAGACTCTTGTTGGTTCCCTGGTTGTCACGTGTATGGCAATAGACAAGATGTTGACAAAGGTGACACTGGGTAATGGGGATACAGGAAGCCTTCATTTTATCTTTAAAGCTGCTGTACAGAGTCCAAAATTGCTCCCTTTGAATTTTGGGTTGTTTGGTTTGTGTAATTTTTTTTTTAACACAGAGTCTCATGTAGCCCAGGCTGACCTCAAACTTACTGTATAGTGGAGAATGACCTTGAACTTCTGACCTTCCTGTCTTTACCTCTGGAGCACTGGGATTACAAGTGTGCACCAGCATGCCAGGCTTCTATGTAGTGCTGGGGATCGAACTTAAGGCTTCTTGTATGGTGGGCAAGCAGTCCACCAGCAGAGCTACACCAGTGCTGCTCCAGAGTTACCAGATAGACACCAGAGCGTGTGTACCCTACTCAACACCCACAGTGAGAGCCCCAAGAGTGAGATCCGGGGCTTATGAGGGCTCTGAGCTGTGAACCACTGTTGCTTCTCTGAACCTCTAGCCGCATGGCCTCTTCTAAGCCTCGCATGGCTATGCAGCTACACTCTAGAACCTTCCGGTCAGCTCGTTGTACTACCTGGGATATTCTACCCAGGGAACTGCTGGGCTCTGAGTTGGAGCATGTCCTTTAGGCTCAGGTCTAGCTACCTCCCCCATGGAACATAGCAGCCTGTGCCCAGCCCCTCTGTCTTTACCCGAGACCTTGATGTTTTTATTTTCTTCGCAGCATATATGACCCTCTAGTACTTTATATCATTTGCCTGTTTACCTTGCATGTTGGTGATCCTCTTCACACACCCAGACCAACTCCCAGAGGTCATCTAAACCCCAAGGGTAATGACCTCGGTCTCAGTGGTCCACTGAAGGATCCCTTAATGCCCAGGGCTGTGTCTTGGACTTGCAAGTATCAAACAACTGCAAATTGAGTTTTTGAATGAATAAATCAATAGGTGTGGACCTCACTATGAGGTGGGGCTGGGAAACTGTTAACATGTGTTATAGTATGGACATAGAGTGTTCCCACAAAGACCTACATGTTAAAGGCATGGTCACCGGACATGGCAACAGTAGAAGGTGGTAGAACTTTTAGGAAACAGGGACTAATAGGAAAAGGTTAAGTCATTAGATCCATGTCCTGGAGGGGATGCTAGGACCTCAGCTCCTTCCTCTTCTGTGCTTCCTGGATCGCACAGAGTGCCACCATGATGGAAGCAGCAGTGTCAAGCAACTGTCAACTGAAACTTCTGAAGCTGTGAGGCAATACTAAACCTCTCCTCCTGTTCACCGTTTGCTGTTTCCGGTGCTGACTAAGGCAGACAGTCATATCCCCCCAGGTCATGGCACAGACTAACTGTAGTGTCTGTCTCACCTGTGATGTCTCAGCCCTGCTCTCCACGAGGACCGTTCCCAGGAAGGTTCCCTGTTGCCGACACCTCTTCCCTCTTTGAAGCTCTGGAGATAGTAATGTGGGTCCCTCTTGATCACTCACCATGCCTGCCCCTTCTTTAACACTTGGCTCAGCCACTGCCTTCTCTGGGGGATTCATCTCTCTCTGAAAATGTGAGGTCAGGACGGTGAGGTGGCTCCGAGGTTAAGAGCACTGCCTGCTCTTCCAGGGGACCCAGGCCCGATTCTTAGCACCCACATGGCTGCTCATAACCATCTGTAACTCCAGTTCCAGGGGATCCCATGCCTTTTTTCTGGGCTCCATGGGCATTGCACATGTATACACCAACTTATTGACAAAACTCTATACACATAAAATTTTTAGTAAAGAGAATGTTAGGTGGACGGGTTATACCCAGAGAAGGTAAGACGTGAGGTGCCATCCCGATTGGCTGCCCAGCCAGCTACAAAGTCTGGCTCAGAGCCTCACATATTGGAGAGCCCCTATTGACATAAAGTATTCCTAGGCTCTTGCACCTGGCAGCCTTGTTCCCCCAGTCCTTTCTCAGAGCTTCAAGCTAGGTACCTCCGGATGCTCATGGCATCTACTCCTAACTCACTGGCTCTCCCTTCCCCTTTCTCACACAGGACTGGAAAGTCCAGATAATCCAAGACGGTATCTAGTATGGTTCCAGGGCGAACTCTAGAGTGGGCCAAGGTGACGAAAGACCAGTGTCCCTGTTTACCAGTCAGGTCATTTGGGTCAGCCGACACCACCTCCCTGAGAGTCCATATGCGCCACATGGACCCTGCCATCTGACCGTGCAGAGAGTGTAAACAGAGTGTACTGGAAAACCTGGTGCTGAGTGAGCACCAGCAGAAGGGTAGCTATGGCTATCTTCTTACCATGCCACACACCCCTAAGCTTTTCTCACAGTTCCATCACCCCCAGGAAGCTCCCCTACCATTCCTTGGGAGAGGAGTGCTGTGGGCTACCCAGCCTCCAGCTGTCCTGCTCTCCTGAGGAGGGTGGGATGCCACCCCAGATCGGTGGACCGCTGCCACAGCGTCTGAGAACCACAGGCTTTCGTCAGAAGTCCATACATGCTAGTTGAGGCATAAAACAAAGTAATAACAAGAAACAAGCTTGGCGTGCCACCCCCCGACGTGCGCCCCACAAATAAATAAGATGTTTGTGCTAGAAAAACCAACCCAGCCCCATCTGTGCTAATTGGATCTCATCATCCCTCCAAGAAGGCCACCTCATTTGGTTTTGTTTGGTTTGAGTAGCTTGTTTTCTTACTTTTCTTAAATCACAGGAAGGAAAAAGCCAAGTCCACAGTTTTCTGTGGTCTCACCAGGTTGGCAGGAAGTAGGGTTTTCAGCTTTGTCAGGCTTCGGGAATCTGAGGGGGGAGCGTAGGGGTTGAGAGAAGAGTCCATCCACTGTAAGTATGACATCACCATAACGTACCAAGCATGTGTTGAAGAGCGGGTGACATATGGGTGAACATGACCTGTTGGCTCGTGTGTAGAGTCAATGGTGGGGGCATGTGTGTAGAGTCAGTGGTGGGGGCATGTGTGTAGAGTCAGTGGTGGGGGCATGTGTGTAGAGTCAGTGGTGGGGGCATGTGTGTAGAGTCAGTGGTGGGGGCAGTGCATCTAGGCATACAAAGAGTTGAACACCAAGGAAATCCTTCACGAGGTGATGACAAGCCAACTCAGATAGGAGTGACAAATTATTAGTGATGGTTCTCCCCAGGAAACAAAAGATCCCTTCAATGGGGTCTCTTTCCCCTCCAGCCTCCAGAGTGCCTCTCCTCCTCCCCTGTATCTGCTCCTGTCTTCACTGGTTGGAGGCGGGTCTTCAGTGAGCCTGCACTCACCCAGCGTCCCTCACCCCTGCCTTCTCACCCAGGCCTTTAGCTCCTCTCTTCCCAGCGTCCCTACTCTTAGCATACAATCTCGCATCTGCCAGTCCCTCTCCTGTGCTGGTGTCTTCCCTACACACCTCCCAAAAGTGCCATCACCACTTACCTATACCCTTCCTTGGAGGCTTGGTCAAAGTGTTCTGTGATCCCTCCATCCAAAGTGATCCTCTCAACTTCTACCTCTGTGTACTTGTTATCTTTATTGAGAACCCTGCCTGTTACTTAGAACTGGGGTGAGCCCCTTGTGGTATCCCCATTTCTCCCGCACCCCTTGTGTCGAGTGACCTAGCCAGGTCTCCTGGATTTAGAGATGAGTTGCTGGCTGTCCTCAGCTCCAGGACTCTGTGGGGGAGGAAAAGGAAGATGTGGTGAGGTCCCGGAGTCACTGCTTGTCGCTTTAAGCCCACAGCCTGTTGATCCTTTGGACTGTTGTGTGCACTGGCAATGCTGTGTTACCGGCTGGAATTCCCTCAGGGCAGACTGAGGTGTCACAGTGCCTACCTCACTTCTTCCAGACCTGTGTGCCATGCCTAGGGAGAGTTCTGAGGATGCCAGTGGTAACCTTGGCTGCACACCCTCCGGAGATGACTTCTCCATCTTTCCTGGAAGGGATGTGGCTGTTGCCTATGCAGGTTGGCTCCTCGGCTGGTCTGAATGGGCCTCTGTTCTGAGGACGGGCTTGTGGGGAGGCAGCTCAAGAAAGCGTGTGTATGTGAGCATGGGTTTCCATGACCCCCACCTGGAGACCGCTCCTGGCCTTGCCCTGAAAACACTCTGTGGCCAGGCAGGCTGACGTGTTGGCGCCTGTGTCCGGGAGCTGCCCGGCGGGCGTTGCCTCCATGTGGCAGACTCCAGGGGTGTGTGCTGCCCATTTGGCCCTGGGTTCTAAGACAAGCATTGTCCTCCTGCCAGATGGACCTCTCTCTCTTCCCTCCACCTTCTCTATGCCCTCTCTGAGGGGCTCCTATGGAGAGGACACTCATGTTCTCTGGCTTCTGCCCCTTTAGAAAGCAGCCCAGGCTAGAGGAGAGCATCAGAGAACAGGGATGTGTCAGGGCCTGTGTGGTAGAAGGAGACGCTCAATGCTGTGTTGTCTCTGGCAACTTCTTAATCTCCCTGAGCCTTGGTGTCCTCTGCTTTAACAGTGGCACTGCCGCCCCTCCTCCACCCCGTTTCTTGTACTTTTAAAAGAACATAAGTTTGAAAAGCCTCCAGCGCAGGATTTTGACACTCACGTGACCACTGCCATGTTCCTAGGTTCAGCGCGGAGGGACCCATAATCCCTGTGCCTGGGAAGCCTGTGTCACCTGCGCGGCATCATAATTCCCACAGTGTTAGCTGTCTTTAGACTCATGAGTAGCTGTGATTTAGAGAGGAAGGTATCGTACCTAACATCATGTCAGTGTAATAGGTATGAGGGCATTTTAGAATCTTCTAGAAGGGATGTTGGTGCTTGGCATGAATCCTTCATCTAAAGTTAAACATCTCTGTCTGCCACATAGTAGTCTAGCCTATGCCTAAAACCCTCAGACAGGGGGCTCCATGGAACGGCAAAACACTAACGGTGGGAAGCAATGGTCCCCGCTCCCAAGGCACACCCTGCCCCTGCAGTCCCGTGGTCAGGTATGTGATGATTTGGGGTAGTCTGGAACCTGTGTCTTCTGCACCCCAGAAGAGGTGTGGCAGTGTCTGCAGACACTTTGGGTTGTCACATCTGGTGGAGGAGTGTTGAGGATGTCCCACATCCAGTGGGCAAAGGCCCTGCTAAGATCCTGTAGGGTGCAGGGTGGTCCCACAGCAAACTGCAGTCTAAACTCCAGACCATTTCGCCAGCAGCACTCGGGTGGAGAAACATTACTTTAAACTAACATCCTCCCCAAGGGCGTGCCAGCCCCAACACAGGACTCCTTGTGTGAGCTTCTTACATTTTACGGACGAAAAGTAAGGGAAGAAGCTGTCCAACTCCACGTCCACGTGACATCTAAAACACGAGCTTCGCACAGGAACTGGTAAAGGCTCGTATGTTTCTGCCATCCACATACTCATGAATTAGCACCTACCAGGCCCCTGCCAGCCTGTTCAGTACTCGAGATTCCTACATTCTGTGAGATGAGGGCTCTTGGGGGCCTTGTGATGGGTGCTGTGTGGATCTGGGGAGACTGGGGAGGGACTGGGCTCTCATCATCTAGATCCAGCCTCTTTCCAGGCAGAGGGCTGTCTGCTGTGCAAGATTGCAGTCTTCTGTGGTCTCTGAGCCTCCATGAAATTCTTGGAAGGCAGAGGTTCTAAGTCCAGTCCCATAGCCGTCAGTGCCCTGTGTTTGTGACGTGATATAAACCATTTTAAATTCTGGGCCTCAGTTTCCCAAACCTGCTCAATCTGCCGCCTTATCCAAGTGGTGTAAACCGAGTAGCTTGAGGCAGTTCTGAAGGCCAGAAGTCCAGAATAGGTATGGACAGTGTGGGCTCCCTTGGGAGGTCAGCAGGGACTGTGTGTTGACATTGTGCCTGCCTTGTCAAATAGCTTCTTTGCATTCATCTTACGGGTGCTCTGTGTCTCTGTGACATTGTCATTGCAGAAAGCCCACCCACTCCCCTGAGACCTTGTTTTAATAGTCCCACTGTAAAGGAGAGGGACATTAGGGCCCAGAGAGGATAAGAAAGTTGACAGAGGCTTGCTACATGGCTTGTGAGTAGCTCCTCCTACCACACAGGCCCAGGTATACTGCTGTTCTCTAAGGATGCTCTACCTGGGCTGGTTCAAACGATGACCGTATGTCCAAATGAGGTCACATCCTGATATTCTGAGTTGACATAAATTTGAGAGAAATATTGTCCTATCTAGCATGTACCCCACGGGTGCATTCAATTATACTCCTTTCATTAACAAAGATACAGAGGATAAAGGCCCTGCACTTCTCCCAGGTGAACTGTTGGGTCCAGATCGCTGTATCTTGCTTCCTGCCCCACATTGGACCCAGCCTGGCTTGGGCAGATGCAGAATGCTAAGGGGAGAGCTGCCTGGATTAGTCAGTCTGAGCTGCTCCAAGGACAGAAGAAGGGTACCCAAGTGGGAGTGGAGATGGACCTGGCTGGGCATGGGGGATGGGGACCGTTTGTTTGCAGGACAATAAATGCCTCTTGATGGGTTGTGGTTTTCACAGGGCCTTGGTGCCAGATCGAGTTGTCTGCATTGATTGGATGGCCACAAAACCTGTCACAGAAAGGAGAGGAACTGGCAGGGGAGCCTGATGGCCTGTCCCCAAACCATCCCCAGGCATCCCCAAAGGTGTCGGGAAGTTAGGTGCTGAGTGATCAGAGCTTGCAGGGGTGGCTGCCCTAGAGAGGCCCTGGGTACCCTGAGCTAGGACAGCTCTGAGCCTGGACCCAGAAGCTTTTCCTCTCCTCACTCCCTCCTCCCTCAGGATGGGCAGAGGCCAGCAGGACTATTGGGAGGAAATGTAATGAACAAATTAAAACCCTTGTTAGCAGCATGGATAGAGCTTTGGAAGATCAAGGGAGCAGGGACTTGGGAGACAGCCACTAATTTAATGAAGAGGATGAATTCCAGATGTGGTCTCTGGCCAGCACACAGCTGCTGTCCTTGGGCACTTGGGGAGAACCCTTAAGCTACAGGACAGAGGGAAGGAGGCAGAAGGATCAGGCTGCCCAGGACTCAGGCCATAGGGTGAACATCTCCTCCTTTTCCAGTACAATGGCCCAGTGTCAGAGAAACACAGGCATCACCCTGTGCTGGTGACTGTCCTGCAATAACCACAGCTTGAGGAAGTGCATGGTAACCGAGGCGGGCTCCAAATGCAGGCTTGCCGCTAATTGCGTCTGTATCCTAGTAACTTCACCATCCACCACTGATGGCCCATGGGTGTGGAGGTTGTAGGTCTATGTGCAGATGGGGTTGCCCACTTCCTGTACTGGAGGAGCTCCTGGGAACAGCTCAGAAGCCCTCAACCCCCATGCTGGAGACCACAGACTCAGCTTTCTGGAGGACGAGAGCAAACTAGTTTCTGGCAGAGTCTGAGGAGGAGCCAATCTGGCTCCATCCTAGGTCTAAGTAAGTAGAGGGTTAGCTGGGGGATGGGGAGGACACAGAGCTGAGCTGTGCAGAAGGGAGAGAGAAAAGGCAGACGTGGGTTCGTTCACATTGCTCTTCCTCCATCCATCTTCACCCTAGTCCTCTCTCCCTTCCTTTCTCCTCCTCTCTAAACCTTTATGCTAAACCTTACCACATGCAAATCATGGGGCAGACCCATTGTGTAGGAGGCAACAATGCTAAACCTCCAGCCTTTGCCATCTAGAAGCTTCTGAGTCTTCTAGAAGTTTCCAGAAAATTAAAAAGAGGGGGTGGGCCCGTCTGGGGAAAGTTACCCTTCCCACTTGCTCCCTAGCCAGGAAGTTCTGTTTTCATTTTCATAGACTAGGGACCTGTTTGAATTTTTACTTATGTGTTTCTGAGCTTGGGAATAGCTCAAGGACAGCCACCTCTGTCACCATACATTTCTGTAGTCAGAGGACGCTTGTTTGTTTCCTGACCTCCCAGACCTGAAATAATTACACAGAAACTGTATTAATTGTAATACTGTTTGGTCAATGGCTTAAGCGTATTTCTAGCTAGCTCTTACATTTTTTAATTAACCCATTTTTATTAATCTATGTATCACCACGTGATTGTGGCCTACTGGTAGGGTTCTGTCCAGCAACCGGCATCTATCTCCTATGGCGGCTACATGGTTTTTCCCTGACTCTGCCTACTCTCTCTATATATCTTTTCCAGCCTGGCTATATTCTGTCAAGCCATTGGCTGAAAGCAGTTTGTTTATTAACCAATAGCAATAAAACATATTTACAGCATACAGAGGGGAATCCCACATCACACTTCCTCAAACAGTGGTTGTTGCATCAATAATTCAATCTACTCTCAGTTGGTAGAGTGCTTGCCTAGCTGGCACAAAGTCCTATATTTGATACTCAGAACCACATAAAACAATACAGCAGCATGTGTATCATAATTTCAGTGTTCGGAAGGTAGATGCAAAAGGACCAGAAACTCAAGGTCATCCTGGGCTATATAGAAAATTTAAGGCCAGCTGGGACACATGAGACATTGTCTTAAAAACAAATGTTTTTATGTTGACATGGTGGTACATGCCTTTATTTCCAGCACCCAGGAGGCAGAAACAGACAGATTGCTATGAGTTCAAGGCTAGCCTGGTCTACATAGTCAGTTCTAAGTCAGCCAAGGCTACATAGTGAGATCCTGTCTCCAATTTTTTTTTCTTTATATAAAGCAAGGAAAGAAAGGAAAGGGAAGGGGAATGAGAGGGAGAAGGGGGGCTTAGTTGAAGGAGAAACAAATGGCTGGGGTCATCAGTACTCAGTCCATTCCCTGTGCTGTAGAAATAAAGGTGGAAGCCAGAGGTGTTCAAAACCCATCCAAGACCTCACTGTTCACTGCTGTTTGAGGCCACAGACTTGAGGTCCCCTCACTCTAGGCTCAGCACTTTGCCTGCCACGTGATGACCCAGATGAAGGATCTGCCACCCTGGTGAGGCCATTTGGAGCCTCTGCTCAGAGAAGAGGGCAGCCATCAGGGTTGCACCCAAGCCTCACACTTAACTGGCAGCTTCCTGTCCTGGAGGGTCATTTACTGACAGTGATGGGTTTCTAGTGATCCAGATTCACAAGTGGTTTCTATAAAGAGCAGGGCCTTGTCCTTGGGAAAGTAGAACTGGGGGTGAGTCATGAAGGGGGGTAACCGGGAGAGACAGGCACTATCAGGGTTATGGATTTTATCGAGTCCTAACCAAGGTTGGAAAATAAACAATTAAAATTGGCTGGAGCACAGGGCTTCTGGGCCAGCTGGCTGTCAGGGAGGTGTGTGGAAACAGAGAGGCCATGGTACCTGAGTATCCTGACTGGAGGGGGGGGTCGGGGTTAGGGTCTTGGAAGCTCCCCATTCTCCATCCCTGTGGCTTCAGGATTAACTTTGGAATACATTTGGAGGCCTCAGTATTGACAACCACCAAACGGGGCGGAGAGAGCTGACCCATGCTATGGGAGGGTAATTCTCATACCCTCATCCAGGGTAGATGGGATCGAAAGAAGTCCTTCCCTTGGGACATCTGTGTGTTCATTGGGTCACTGGTTGTCTAGGTAATGCCTAAGTAGCAATCAGAACTTCATTGGAGCTCTGCCCCAGGATCTGTAGCTTTAGTGAGAATATTTGTCCATGTATAGGTGCTGTAATAATAATAATAATAATAATAATAATAATAATAATAATAATATAGTTAACTACAGCCCCACGGAGCAGGAAGTCCCAATTCTCAGAGCTGTAGAGACAGGTGGAGGGAGGCTGGAGTCCTGAGAGCTGGGACCATGTTGGGTACATCATGGGTCCATTTAATTCTGTGCCTTCAATGCTCAGGGGTGACGCTGGCAAGGGTTGTCTATAGCAGGTAGCTGGGTTTCTATACTGTTTAGCAAAGCTGAGGTCACAGAAATTAAATTCTCCCCCAGTCGGAGGGTCCTGAGTGCCAGCTGACCTCCCATTGCAAATGCATCTCTTGCGTTCAGAATCTATACATTGAGATACACAGGGGCTAGCTTCTCCAGGCCTTGCATTCTTTCCAGCACTAGATAGGCTGAAGGCCTGCATAGGCACTGCCTCCACCTCATGGACCCTGTGAAATTCAACAGTCTAAATTATTTGAAAACAAGTCATGAAGAAGGAGTAACATGCCGAGAAGCCAGAAAAAACAGGAGAGCCTGGGAATGGGTTCACTTAGGACAAAAATGGACCCAGGTATGTTGCAGGGAAGATGAGTCAAGGGCCATTGGGCTTGGCTTCCAGGTGTGATACAGGGAACCTAGTAAGGAGAGGAGATTGTCCCTGGGCCCCCAGGGTGTGCAGCCGGGGTTCCCAGGAGGGAAGGCCTCAGAGTCCTACTTGTGCCTTTTCAGGCAGGTGATAGAGGGAGACAAAGGGCCCCCTAAGGCAGCGGTTCTCAACCTTCCTAATGCTGCGACCCTTTAATATAGTTCCTCATGTTGTGGTGAGCCCCCAACCATAAAATTATTTTCTTTGCTACTTCATAACTATAATTTTACTACTATTATGAATCACAATATAAATATCTGTGTTTTTGATAGTCTTAGGTGACCCCTGTGGAAGGGGTCATTTGACCCTAAAGGAGTTGTGACCCACAGACTAAGAACTACTTTCCTAAGGTCAAAGTTGGCACCTCTCTGTCACAGCCAGCCTGATCTCCCTCCTTCGTTCCAATGCTTCAGTCTGTGCCGAGATGGTGATCATGGGAAGGTCAGGGAGGTTGGCACCAGTCACTCGCTGCTGTGTATGTGACTCTGCCCCTTTCTGTCTCCCTCCTGAGAGTTAGGGAACCTCTTTGAGAGAGGCGCGTGGCCACAGGCTGCCAGGACATGGCATGGGAGTCAGGGGGTGGGGGGATAAGCCACCAGCTGTCACTTCCTATTAAAGAGGAGATGCCAGGGACTTTGCATAAACAACCATACACATGAGCATGTGGATGAAGGAGAGATGTGTCATGGCATAACATGTGTCTGTGCTCAGCAAACCTTGAGAGATAAGGGAACTAAGCCCCCAGAGGTTGAGTGCTGCGACCTCTCCAAGGTGTCTAAGCCAGATGCACCAGGTCAGGCATCTTCCCCAGGGACAGGAGGAGGCATCCTCTGGGTCATGCAGCTGAGTGAGGAGGAGGCTCACTTCTCGCCATATTGCCGTTCACACACCAGGTGCCTTCTGTCATGTATTCTGCCCAGGCTACCTGGTGGCCAAGTCCCAGAGACTCCGTGTGGCTATTTACTACCTCATATCAGGTTTTCCTCTGTCAGTGAGAGACCAGCATGTCAGCACAGGCAAGAGAAGAGGGGCTGCTTGGGATATAGAGACTGAGAACCCTCTGACATGTTAGCATCCTCTGAGCCCTGGCCTCGAATTTCTGCCATATCATAGGCTTCCCCACCAGCCCATTTGGGCCATATTCATGACATCTCCAGCTGTTTGGTGACCCTCCCAGATGGCAGAGAGCCTGACAGGGACCCCTGGAAGCACTGCAGCCCTTCCCTTCCCTTTTGGATACCCCTATGAATTCCAAAGGGGACAGACTCTTGCCAAGACTTCAGGGACAGATATCAGCCCTCCTCAAGACAGCCTTCTGGCCCCTGTCATCTGGTTCTCCCTGCATTCCATCTTCCTGCCTGTCCCTCAGTTGTTGGAAGCAACTGGGACCAGCTGGCACTGGCCAGGGGCCCCAGGCCAATGTCACTGACTCCACACCTCATCTAGAGGTCACTTGTAGCACTAGAGTCCAGACAAAGAAATAACTTTCCTGTGTTGCCCCTCTAAGCTGCTCAAGGAATGGTCTTGCTATGCAGAGCTGAGGGACATAGAGGTAAGGGGTGAGGGTCACATAGGTGAGAGCCTTAGAGATAAGAGCCCGGAGGGTAAAGACCAGAGGTGAGGCCACAGTGATGGGGACCACAGGAGTGTTTCTTACGAGTGTCAGGAGCTACGGAAGTGAGGGCAGCAAGGACGAAGACTATAGAGTCAAGAGCCACAGAGATCATGGGTGCCATGCTGAGAACCACAGAGCCCAGTGCCATGGAGGTGAGGGCCACAGAAGTCAGACCACAAGGACAGTTCTGAGAAACTCCATGGGGTCAGTCTTTGTACAACACAGGCCTCCCTCCACCACTGTCCTGCCATATGCCAATATTGTGCCCTCAGCTAGGATTTAGACGGCAAGGAGGCCATGCAACAAGTGGTGTTTGAAAGCCATGACGCTGCCTCCTGCCAGTCCTATGCTCCGACACCCATCTCTCTGCTCTCTCTTCCTGTTCCACCCCCAACATCTGTCGCACCTGTGGCCTGTCTTGTTCACAAGCACAGCCATGTAGGTCCCAGGAACACACCAGGCCCCTTGGCACAGCCTGCCTTTGCCCTGGGCTGCATCTCCAAATGCTTGTTCCCACCCTCTTTCTTCCCTGCAGCCATGTGGCATGCAGCATCTCTGCTTCTCGTTCACACCTCCTCACTCATAGGCCGTTCGTTCAG
The DNA here is from genome assembly GCF_950005125.1 of Chionomys nivalis. NCBI lineage: Eukaryota > Metazoa > Chordata > Mammalia > Rodentia > Cricetidae > Chionomys > Chionomys nivalis. Next base: position 94,394,404 of record NC_080092.1, on the reverse strand, counting down.
CAAATGCAACAGGAAGTCTCAGGCATCAGACATGGACCTAGGAACTGAGGGGCAACAAGGAGCAAGAAGAGCAAAGTTGCTATGCCCAGCATACGACATGGACCTTCTTGTGGTCAGGAGAGCCAACAGAGGAAGAAAGTGATGACATGTTGGATGCTGATTAGACCCAGGGAGAGAAGTCTGTGTGTGTGTACATATATGCACTTCATGTTTACATGTGTGAAGTGCTATATGCATAGGTTTAAATGTGGGTATTTACACGTATATGCATGTATATATGTGGTATAGTGTATGCATGGGTTTGAGTGTATGTTTGCATATATATATATATATATATATATATATATATATATACATTACAGTCTGTGTATGGGTTTGAACTGTGTGTTTGCATGTGTGTAGTATAGTGTTTGCATTGATTTAAATATATATGTTTGTATGTGCGTAGTCTGTGTGCATGGATTTGAATGTATATGCCTGTATGTATATTTACATGTTTGTAGTGCTGTGTATCCATGGTTTTATATGGGCGCTTATATATGTGTTTGAAAGTGTGCATATATGTAGTATTTGTGTGTGCTCTTTCACTCACCCTGGGGTGTGCAGGAGCCTAGAAACAGAACACTGGAACACTTCATGTTCTCCCCCTCCCTGCCCTGCATGGCAGCATGGTGGGTTTGCCTCTAGAGCAATGGTTCTCAACATTACTGATGCTACAACCCTTTAATACAGTTCCTCATGTTGTAGTGACCCCCCCAACATTAAAATTACTTTCCTTGCTACTTTATAACTGTGATTTGGCTACTGTTACAAACTGTAATGTAAATACTTCTGGAGACAGAGATTTGTCAAAGGGGTCATGACCCACAGGTTCAGAACCACTCACTGATCTACAGTCTTATGGAGAGGTACTAAGGGCATGGAGGGAGGGTTGTTCTCTTGTCCATGAGAGCTTCCGGGAATACCAGATGTAGTCCAGTGATAAAGGCCAGCACACCAGCCTCATGTGGCTGTCACTATAGTGAGAGGGGTCCAGCAACCAGCCTACCCTCTTGTGTCCACATCTTTACCTTTGCTGCTCTCTCCCTGCCCAGAATAACCGCGGAGGCAGCAAAGGTGGACAGTGCCCAGGAGTCCAGGAGGCCCTTGAGATGGATCGTAGCAAATGGATTTGGGTTGGCATCCCAGGCTTGCTTTATTACTGTAAGCTGTGGGGCATCTTCTTGGCCTCGCTTGTCCCTTCTGTTAAATGGGTCACTCCAACCTCTGCTGTAAATGCCCCATGAGAAGCTAAGAAGCCAAGAAGGCATGACCTGCCCGTGCCCTTAGAGAAGGAAGGACATTGGGTATGAGCTGCAAAGTCAAATGAGGGGCTGGGGTTCTTCAAGCTATATACCCCTCACCCTTCTTCCTAGAGGGAGACAGAGAGTACAAGGCCAGACTCCTGCCCACTTCACATGCCCAGGTTCTTAGGTGGTTTAATAACTTCTCTTGCCACATCTCCTCGATGCCTTTCAACTAATCTAGTTAACACCGTGCTGATCCGATTACTCTGGTACTCAGTGTAAGAACCCCCAAATCTCATCATCAGGCAATGTGTGAGGGGCATGGATTGGGGGTGTTCTAGAGAAGGATTTCCATATTGATCATCACCTGCCCCTTCCCCTGGGGCCCCAGCTCTCCTGAGCTGAGCGCTCTGCCTCTAGGACCAAGTCCTGAGCCACCTTTCCAGTCCCCTGTACAGAAAGAAAGTAGGTGCTGTGTCCGCTACCCAGAATCCCAAGTAGTCATCTCATGGCATCTGGGGGACCCTCTCTGACATACCAGAGTTGTCCTGTGGGTAGAGCCTAATGAAGAACCAAGAGAACCAGGGTGTGGGGTGCTCCTGTGGGATTTAGGAGCCCCTCTAAATCCAGTACTCCCCACCGGCACTGGACATAGATCCACTGGAAGGGACAGGAGCAGGCAACCAAGTGCATAGCCCACCCAGCCTCCAGGAAGAAATATAGGCAAATCCAGGCAGAAAAGACAGGTGAGACCCTGGTGTGTGTTTAGGGGAGTCCTCCTGACCTCCAAGTCTTTCCTGGTATGCAGTAATCTCCCCTTATCCAGGGTTTCACTTTCCATCAGCTGAGGTCAACCACAGTCCAAAAATAATGAAATGGAAAATTCTAGATATAAACAACTTTCACTGTAAATAGCTTCTGGTGTAGTGTGTTGTTCCAGTTGCTTTTCTTCATCTTTCGTTATTGCAGGTAAGGGGGACGTCTACTGTAGATTGAATGTGTAGGTGGGGATAGCTGAACTCATCTTTCTTCCTGCCTCTTCTTGGTACCCTGAGCGGTGCACAGCGGTCCCTCCCTGGGTGGCCATCCCTGCCCCCATTCCAGCGAGCAGGATGGGCTAGCTGCCTGGGTCCCACTCTTGCTGCCTCCCCTCCCCTGTCCTCCCTCTTCCCCAGCTTGGCTGGAGATTGCAGTTCCTAGAATTCCCAGTTAGACTCCAGACAGCTATATTCCTGGAAGGTAGCTAATCAGGCCGGGAGCTGATGGGGACAGATAGCTGGAGGCTGGCAGGGAAGCCACCCCGAGCTCCATGAAGTTGCTCTGGCCACAGACTCCCCCACTGGCTCTCACTGGGTCTCCACTCCATTGTGACCATTCTTCTTATCCCATGAGCTCCCTTCTGGCACATTCCAGTTGCACAGGTTCAGAACAACCTCAGGGAACCAGTCTCCAATTCTATCATGACAGAGACCCAGGACCTCAGTCATTGCTGGTGACACAAGTATTGGCCTTTTAATTGGGCTTGGCTGAGGATGGTGGGCTTGGCTGAGGATGGCCATGTGTGATTTCTTCAGGCTAGGGAGCTACCTTCCTCTGTGCTGTGAGTGGGGTGGGGACGAGGTGATGATGATCCAGTTGTTGAGCTGAGGAGGTTGAGGAAACCCAGCCTCTCCTCTCACACATACCAGCTGAGCTAGCTGGTGCCACAGGAGAAGTGCCCCCAGAGAAGCTATGCCTGCTCTTGGCAGCCTGTGGCCTCTAACTGAGCCCTCAGTGTGCTTCCCAAGCCATACCCATCTCCTCACTGCCTGCTTCTCACTTGCAAGGTTTCCTGACAGCCCTGTGGTAGCTATTCTCGAAGACTGCCCTTTCTGCCTTAGTGGGGAGAGCTGGCGGGGACCTGGGTATCGTGGTGCCATTTAAACTTGTCTCCCGTGCCATGTCCCAGCCTAGGGTTGCTCAACCTTCCTAGTGCTGCAATCCTTTAATGCAGTTCCTCATGTCGTGGTGACCCCTCAACCATAAATCACTTTCATTGCCGCTTCATAATTGTAATTTTGCCACTGTTATAAATCACAGTGTGTTTCCTGATGGCTTGGGTGACCCTGTGAAAGGGGTCACGACCCACAGGTTGAGAACCATTGTTCTGGTGCACTGTGTGACCTCCAAGTACATGGACTTTCAGATCAGTCAGGTCCCAGGCACATTTACATGGCCAGTAAACGAGGATTCGTCTTACTCTTTTAATTAAAAATAATGCATGAATATGGGTTCCTGTGAACCTGTGCAGAGGTCAGAGGTCAACCTCTGGTGTCAGGCCTTACTTTTTACATTGTTTGAGATGGGTCTTTTGTTCTAGGCTGCATGTGCCAAGCTAGCTGGCCTGTAGGCTTCTGGAGATCTCTTGTCTCTGCCCCCCACCATCTTACTGTAGAGCCCTGGGTTATGGACATATGCTACCATGCCTGGTTTGATGTGGGATCTATAGATATGAACTCAAGTTTTTGTGCTTGGGGGCTGGAGAGGTGACTCAGCCATTAAGAGCACTGGCTGCTCTTCCAGAGGTCCTGGGTTCAATTCCCAGCAACCACATGGTGGCTTACAACCATCAGTAATGAGATCTGGTGCCCTCTTGAAGAAGAGACCTGGTCAGTGATCCTCATCGACTTAGACCATGAAACCCAATATGGACAAGTTCAACAGAACCGCCATATATGGGCTGCCCATGCATGCTTCAGCACTGCCAGGGCGTGCATTTCATTCAATTCATTCTTTCTCATGCTTTGGCGGTAAGTGCTTTACCTACCAAGCCATCTCCCCAGTCCAGAACCAATCAGTTAGCATAAGTGTTCCTCAACATTGTGGGTATATCCTACATCCCCCCAAGTCTGCTCTACACAAGTCCCAGCCCTCATAATCCAGGGTCTAGAAAGAGGTTTCCCCAGGGATCCTGGTTCACATATGGCTAACCTGCCAAGTCCCATATGAAACCTGGAACTAAAGGAACTAGTGCTTTCCTGGAGGAGGGAGATAAACAGGAAAGAAGACATGATACCCCCAAACTATTTCCGGGTTACTTGTAGGTATGTCTGACTTCAGTGGGCTCACCCCATTCTCTGCAGCAAGAGCAATGTAAGCAAGCCCAGGGTGGATGGTCCTGATGGGGACACCGTGGTGGGTGGAGTCCTGAGATTTAGAGTCTTTAAGCATCACTGCAATGTCAGAATGCTGCAGCATGATTGGCTAGGGTTTGAAGAAGCAGCCAAGAATTTGATAGAACAGAGTCAGTCACTCTATCTAGCAAATGGTGCTGGGTCTCTGTTCTTGTTCTCCATGATGGGCACAACCAGCTCTGCACTGCTGACATATATTCTGCAGGACCCTCAGGCTTTCCGGCATCATTCCCACGGGGCCATCAAATGCCTGGGAAGGAGGGGCTGGCTGCCAGGTTGTCAATTCTCACATATTCCTGGTACTCAGCCGCGTTCGCACATGCCCAGATTCCGGGAACAGCCTCTCACCCGACCCTCTGATCCAGGCTCTCCCCCTGCATCCTTCCTGCAGACAGCTGTCCAATTCATCTTGCTAAAAGTCCTCTTTCATCGCACACCTTCCCCTGCCCAAAGGCCCCCACCACTCCCCGGTTCCGACAGAGCCAAGACTTTGATTGCCATCACCTTTTAAACATCTGTACCCTCCTCTGTATCTGCATCCTTGCCAGAGGCCTGGTACCCTCACCCCAGCTGGCCCTCTGACCATCGGAAAAAGGCCACTTTCAGAACAGAGCACACACATTTGCAGGTGCTTCTGATGACAGCTGCCTGCCTTCTCTTTAAGGCTGCCCCCTCTTCCAGCCCTTTGCAGTTCACCTGATTACTACAAGGACAAAGGCGTCATTAGGTGCTAATGGCACTTAGTGCTTCCTAGCACCTGTTAATCCCCAGCCTTCTGCAGGCTGGCTGTTCAAAATCCAGCACACTGCCAGGGACGAGGACCTATTACTGCTCTGCCCGCTTGCCAGCTTGCCCACCTGCCTGCTCTTAGGCTCCACCTTGGGCCAGAACTTCATGCCCCAGCACCGGCCAGCACCGTAGGAGCAGTGTGAACAGAGTGGATGCTGGGGACTGTTCATGTATTTTCCCGTCTCTCTTTACTAGTGCTGGGTGGCTGACAGCAGTGTCCCCATTTCACAGACTAGGAAACTGAGGTTGGGGTGGGAGGAAGGCTTTAGCTAAGACTTATAGTACTATTAGGCAGTAGGGCAGGATACAGAGCCACATCTGTCCAGCTTCAAGGTTACCCTCTTGGCTCCAGGCTCTTGTATGCGTTTAACTGGCTTCCTCTCTTCAACTCTATAAATCTGATCTATACCCTCACAGCCCAGATCCTCTGAGAGCCTCACTCGCTCCCTTTCTCCCGTTGCCTCAAGTACCTGAAACTCTATTGGGAGAGACCAAAAAGACACATTAGTTATTGTGTGTGTGTGTGTGTGTGTGTGTGTGTGTGTGTGTGTGTGTGTGAGCAGTAACCTCTCTGGAGCTAAAGGGTCCAGTTCTTAAGCATCCTGCAAGCATACCGTCACAGTGGTGCAGCTGGGTTGAAGAGGAGAGTATACAGTAGGCACTGACTAGCAGACTGAGTGAGCAAGCAGTTGCAGCACCTTCCTTTACTAGATCACTGTATACAAACCAAGCCTTTCCCCGTGGCATACTTTGTGCAGCGTGAGGGGTTTGTCACCCGCCCTAACTTCATTGTTCCACTCCACTGGGACACCTTAGCTTGAATTATCTGCCCCCTCCCCACCCCGCACCAAGGAGATCATTCACGGAGCCCACTTTAAGAAGACTGTAGTAGAGCGGGAGGTGGGCTGACCGGTATGCAGCACCCACCAATCAGAGAGCTCCCTGGGGCTTCCCTGTGTCTGGGCCCCACCCTGGAACCGTGCTGCCCTAGCCTATGAGGACTCTGGAGGGCTCTGTGGTGTCCCACCCCCGCTCCAGTGTGAGTTACTAGGTACCCCAGCCTCATCCCTGCTGGTCTCTGGTGCCAGGGCATCCTGGGAGGCAGTACTGTGGCACTGGATGCCAGTGTGACAACTGAAATATCTCCAGACATTACCAAACATCCCCTGGTACCATAGTGACCATGACCACTGAGGAAAACCAGTACGTACCCCACAGCCTGGTCCTCAACCTAAGGGCACATCAGCATCTCCTGGGAGACTCTTTAAAACCCACACTTCTGAGCCCCACCCCAGAGGTCCTGACTCATGCTCAGAACCAACTTTCCTTAGGGGTCCCTGAAGACCCCACTTTGAGAACCACTGTACAGGTATCCTGAGAACACTGTTGGGCCTCTGATGATGGTGAGTCAGACTCCAAGCTGAACTTCTGAATAGACTCAACTCCCTGGGAGTGTGCGAGATTACAGACTAACCCTAAGACTGGCAAATGAGCAAGAACAGTAGACTCGGAGGATAAGGAGAAAACTGAGAAGGGAGGCAGCTGTACGTTTAGGAGGAGCCCATGCAGGGAAAGAGGGGAAGTCAGATCCAGAGAGGTCAGAGGGGTTGATGTTTGTGGAGGAGCTCGGGGCTAGACCTCTCAGAACCAGATGGAAAAGCACACTGGCCAGAACCAGCGGAGCCAAGGACAGAGCACTCTACCTGATCGGGGAGTCATCAGCTCCAGAAGTGGCTGAGCGTCTCATCTGTGAAAGACTAAATGAATCCCGGCGCTGGGGAAAGCCAAGATGATAATGTGCAGAGACACCCCTGTCATCAAGCCCAGGGGACAGAGATAGATGCGTGCCCACAGCTGCTCAATAGAGTGGCGATGCCCAGCGACCCAGGAAGACAGGCGTGCCACGAGTAGCCCCGGGGCAGTGACAGTGCAGTTCCTTGGCAGCACTTGGCGCAGTGGGGGCGGCAGCAGAAACTTGGCCCAGCTTTGTCCAGCGTCCACCTCTGTCCCGTGGCTTGGGGATACACAGCCAGGCCAGGACTTAGTGGTAGACTCAAGCCAGCAGGCCCAAGGGGCCTATCCCAGTGACCCCAGACTCCACAACCCAGAGACAGAATTTCAAAAGCTGGAATTTGAGTCAGAGACTATGCCAACGTGTGGCTGGCTGGATCCCCCTGGGTGAGTCACTGAAGAGACAGTCTGTTCCCTCGCAGCTATAGGCTAGACATGGTCCTGGACCCATTAATTGGGACATTTTATGTTTCACTCTAAGCCCATATAGAAGAGGAAACAGAGGATCAGACTGGCCACTAGGAAGCAGCTGAGCAGGAATTCTGTCCAGACCCGCCTCTGAAGACCGTCTTAAATGTGGTTTTTCTGCCTCTCAACACGGCGCTTGCGTGCCCTCCACATCCCCACATAGAGATGTCATGAGAATCAGACAGGACAAATCTGAACATTACAACCCTGAGATTGCAAACACAGCCACTGAACTCCTGAGCCTTTGGGTCTCAAGAGCCAGGTGTGCTCCTCTCCAGGCAGCAGGAGACACGCTTCGGCCAGCCAGGGGGCTGGGAATCAAATTGGGGTGTCCCCCCAAACAGGTGCCCACCCCTCACCCCACCCTCCACACAGTGTACCGAAGCATCCAAAATTAAATTTCACGCCTGGCTGCACAGAGATACCAACTCAGCCCCGTGTGTTTACGGCTCGAGGAAGAGATAAGATTTGATTAAGAAGGCCGCTATTAATTTATGAAGTATGCTGGCGCGAAGGGAGAGGCTGCTTTTAATTAATAGCCAGAAGGAGTTTACGCTTTGGGTCTCAGCAAGGGGGAGAGGGCTGGGAGGCTCACGAGTGGATGGATGGATTCATCCACTCTCTCACCTTCTTTCTGAAGAGGATATAAATAAATAAAAGGCAGTGGGGAGGGGAGAGGCAGTTCGGGCTTGGGAGACTGGCAGGTGGGCTGGAGAGCCAGCCAGCAGTCGGGGAGAAAATAGGGAAGTGGGAGGAGGAAAGGGAAGAGGGAGGGAAGAAAGGAGGAAGAGTTGGAAGGAAGAAGGAAGGGGGAGGAGTTGGAAGGGGAGGAGGGAGAAGAAGAAGGGAGGAAGGACATCCAGACAGAAGGGAAAACCCTTCAGAGGGAGGACCTTGCCTTGACTTGCTCACAGCCCCAGGAGGCTACAAACATCCCCCAAAAGGATCCAATGTAAGCTGTGTCTCCTTTCCCCAATATTGATATTACCTTCCAAATGTAGTTCCAGCCACCTACTCCTCGTCCCCCAGGACCTTTGTTGAGTCCCCCAGAAGAAGTGGCAACATAGAAACTCAGAATCACAACGCTTATGTGGAGTTCTGATCCTCTAGCTGGCTCACAGTCACGAGTACAATGTCAATGCTGCATCAACGGTCTGTTGTTTAGGGACCCGGCATGGACGGAGTCAGTGTGTGTACTACAGACTGAATTTGGGAGGTAGTCTTTTCATCTGATGCTGGTTGCTGGTCATTCATTGATCACAGCGTGTGTGGGTACAAGGGTGATTCTATGCACTTCTAGTCTTAACCTTATTGTGGATAAGAAGCTGGGGGCTCAGAGAAGCCTAGTGACTTAACAAAGTCAAAGGGTTGCTCAGCAGAGCAGCCTTCTCCATGACGCCCTCTACAGGCTCACAGGAGAACTTGGCTCATTCAGGCCCCTGTGCTATAGACATCAGGGTGGTCAGGTTTGGTAGAGGGTGGAGACCACCCCAGGAGTGGTGGGGGAGGGGGACTAAGCCTGTACCTCCTGTCTGGTGGGTGTGGGAAGCTCTGGCCTTTACATCCCCATCACACCACACAGCTAGGGTACTCTTACACATTTTGAGATAGGAAAGGAACTCTCATGGACTTTATTTGAATGATGCTCGGAATGTGGCACAGACTGGCAGTGCCAGCGTTGACCAGTCACATCAGAGTACCAGGGCAGGCTCGGGGACCTGCTGTCCAACAAATCTTCCCGCCATCATTCTCTCAAGAAGCAGCTTCATTTTACAGACCGTGAAACAGAGGCCCCCAAGTATCCCAAGAGCACAAAACGTGATGGCAGACATGAGTAGGCACTAGCCCTGGACAGACTCCTAATCCTCATCCTGGTAGCTTCTGTGCTAGTCAATCCCAATAGTTGCTTGCCTGGCTCTAACAGAATATGGGACAACTTGGTTGTTTTGGCTTGGGCTTGTTTTTGGACCCCAGTGTGCGAGCACAGTCCTTCGTGGTGGGGGATGTGTGGTTATGGGTGCTCGGGGCAGCTGTCTACGTTACAGTCTCAGAAAGATAAACCCTGGCACTCAGTTCAGTTTCTCCTTTTTATTCAATGACCAGAGCCCGTGGGCTCAGCACCATGGGACGGAACCACCTGTGGTTACGGTAGGTCCTCTCACCTCACTTAACCCAATACAGACATTCCTTGACAGACACACCCAGCTGTCTGTCTCCTAGTGAGTCACGATGCTGTCCAGTTGATGGTCCATATCAGCCAGCACAGCCCCCAGCCCCCCCCCCCAGCGGGATGCCGCGAAAAGGCCATCCGAACCAGACAGGGCTGGCTTCAGATCACAGCTTTGCTTCCCGTTGCGTAGCTCTGTGAAAGTTTCTCAGCCCCTCTGAGTGTTCGCTTCCCACGTCTTAAATGGCTGAGCAGCAGCAGCAGTGAGCTGGCACCCCCGCATGCCAGGCAGGATGGCGGTAAGAAACCAGCACAAGGCCACCACCCCACCATGCCTTTGGGACAGAACTGGGGTGGGTCCTGAGCAGAGCAAACTTTCCTCTGTCCCCTTCATCCCGTCTTTCATCTTCCCTTGGACACTGGTTTCTAATCAACAGTGACCACAGCTGAGCGCTCATCAGCATCCATCACCGCCAGCAAATCGCCAGGTGTCAACCTCTGAGCCCCTGCTTCTAAATCACCCTGTGCTCTGTGATGGAGGATGGAGACCAGGAACCAAAGCCGGGGGTGTACTGGTGGGAAGGCAGGAAGGAACTTCAGCCAAATGGAGGGACCCTGCTTCAGTTGGAAGCATGACGTATTTGGGGAAACAGAGGCACAGAGGGAATGTGGTATCCAGGCTTTTGGCAGAGCTAGAAGTAATCTCCACCTAGGACCCTGCACAGGATCAAAGCTCCTTTTCCCAGGGTGTCTAGCATACAGCTATTGTTCCGTGGGTCCCTGCTGGGACCAATTGCCTTTCAGAGCCCCATCCAAGCCTGAAGACAGGGCAGTGTAGAGGTAGACATTGTCCTAACCTCTGAAGAAAATGTCCTCCCTGGGTACAGGGCATCTGGTCCAAGGACATACTAGCAGAGTCAGCCCACCGCACCCTATTCCTCTGGGACCAGCAGGCCCTTGGGGTAGGATGTTACTGTGTATGGGCATCTCGCCAGACCTACCCCGGACCTATGACTCCTACCCATACCCACACCTGGAGCCTGCCGGCTGCCCACCCTATAGCTGGGATTGAGTGAGCCAAGTTCCCCATGGCCATTCTCAGGTGCCCAGCTCTCCCAATAGCCATTGTGTAGAGGCTCCCTGCTTTTTTGGGCACCACGTCTCTTCTGCCTGCCATGCCAGCGAAACTCCAGCCATCCTGCAGTGGCCAAATCCCTGCACACCCAGTTCCCCTCTACTAAGCAATCCAGGTGTCTTTCCTGGTTGCAGCCAGTCCTTAGAGATCCACTCCACATGGCCATGAGGACCACGCCTCACTGGCACATAGAGGCCGAGCATGTTAATAGCACTTCCTGGCCCTTCTCCCCTCATCCATATGATGTCTCTTATGCCAAGACCCCTGGACCTGAAGTGGGGAGTCACAGACAGGTGATGAGGGAGCCAGCCATGCCCTGCCCCTTCCCAGGGGCATGTAGCCCCTTCCCAGGGGCATGTGTATATAGCAATCCCAGTAGCCTCAGTTTGACAGCAGGGGTGATTTTAGCTAAGGCACAGGACACAGGTAGCCCATCTCTTCCTAACCTGATAGCCAGTCTTCCTGTTTTTGCCTTTCACAGTGGTTCTCAAGATGTGGGTCACGACCCCAAATGTCATTGTAGTTTGAATATAACTGGCCCCATAATCTCATATGGAGTGGCCTTCTTCAGAGGTGTGACCTTGTTGGAGTGAGTATGGCCTTGTTGGAGGAAGTGTGTCACTGTGGGGGTGGACTTGGGGACTTACTATGCTCAGAATACTGCCCAGTGTCTCAGTTGACTTCCTGTTGCCTGCGAGCCTAAATGTAGCCAGTACCACATCTGTCTACATGCTGCTATGCTCCCCGCCATGATGATAATGGACTGAATCTCTGAAACTGTAAGCAAGTCACCCCATTAAATGTTTTATTTGTATTTAACATAATTATGGTGTGTCTTCACAGCAGTAGAAACTCTAAGACCATTATGATTCAAAAAAGTAGCAAAATTAAGTTATGAAGTAGCAACAAAAATAATTTTTGGTTGGGGTCACTACAACATGAGGAACGGTATTAAGGGGTCACAGCATTAGAAGGTTGAGAACCACTGCTCTAGAGTGAGGGAGACTGGTCCTGCCTTGGGAAAGGAAATGGATTACCTTGTACAGACCAGGGAGCTGCTTCCAAAGGAGAGCATCAACGCCCCTGCATATGGGACAGCCTGTGCCAGCTGCCCAAGGTGCCCACTCAGAGCAGCGAAACCAAGGTCACTACTGCTACATAGCATCTAAAGCCTGTGTGAACCAGGACCCAACCACAGTGTCTCCTCCTTCAACCCATGGACATTTAGTAATTGACACCTGATGAAGTCAGCAATGGGCAAGAAACCGCCCTGGTCTAGAAGTAAAGAAAGAAGTTAGCTTGACACTTTTTCGAGCTCCAGAGGAACTGACAGAATTCTCAACATATCCGCCAGTGAATCTATGCTCTAGAATGGGAGGCAGGATTCAAGATCTTCCCAAAGACCAGTGAAGCCGACCCCTAAGGGATATATGAAGGAATAGGTAGACAAAACTAAAAGATAATTGTCCAGACAACAGAGGCAGAATGTGTGAAGGGGTAGGGGTAGATGTGGGGAGCTCACCTGATTTGGGGGCCTGGAAGAAAGTCAGTAAGGAAGACTGTCGGGCTCTAAGGGGCTTATGCATGGGGGTGTGGGAAAACCAAGGAGACAGACATGAACCTCCTTGATCATACTTGTGCCCACAGTATGATAGTACAGTGGTGGAAAGAATGGAAACTTCTAGAACGCTCTCTAGATAGATAAATCTAGACTGTTTTTAAGGGGTAGAAGGCTGCCTCCCAGACAGGGGAGTATTTCTGTTCTGATCCACGGGTCAGCAGAACAAGAGGAGACATAGAGGGTCAGTCAAGGGCACAGTCTGGCCTGGCAGTGAGGTGGCTGGGACAGGATTGGTTGGGGTCAGCAATGAGTGGGGGGCAGGGCAGACCATTTCCCCAGAGCTTGTCCCTTGGATGTCACTCTTTTTGGCTAGCAGGCTGGCAGGCTTCTCCATTATTAATGGTGACACATAGTAAACATTTTGATAATTGTCACAGCCACAGGCTTTGCGAGTCAGCACCAGCTGTTGCCAGCATGAAGAAAAAGCAAATTGCTGGCGCCTGCCCGCGTACCAGGCTCCCCACTCTCTTTATTCTCCCTGCCCCTCATCGGTCAAGTGCATCTGCCTCGGCCTGAAATGGGACACTCCAGGGGTGCAGGAGAGGGACACTCCCTGCTTTCCTCACCCAGCCCCAGAGATGGGGCTCAGCCACGCTCTGTGCCTCCCTAAGTGACAGAGTAGGGTTTACAATCCCCAGTAGGTTAGACTGCCCTCCCCAAATAACACTGTTCCCACCCTCTACCCAGCCCAGTGCCTCCACTGTCCAAATAAGCTCTGTCCTGTGGAAAGGCCCCAGTAAAGGAGGAATGGGATGCAGGGGGACCTTCTGGTGGGAGAAGAGGGGTTTCTTCTTCCAGCTGTCCGTGGACAACAGCCCCTTGCAAAGCTGACATTCTGGGAATGTGCCTTCCCCAGAGTGGGCAGATGATGACAGGTGGTTGGTGGCTGGTCCATGAGGCTCCTGTGTATAAGTGGATGTCATCCTGAATGTGGAGACCTGGCCAAGTGATGGGACACCAGTGACAGAGTATGTGTCAGTGTGCATGTTAGAGCTAACCTGGGCAGCCTGTGGATCAGAACTAGAGCCCTGAGGCATAGATATGAATGTCAAGTCCCCCTCTGGGAGCCTTGGGAAGTCACCAAGGAAAAGAGACTGGCCTCAGGAGCACTTCTGGGAAACAAGCTAAGGCTCGGTGGTTTCTTCTGGGGCTGACTCTGTGGCCTGTGGGGCTTGGCGCAGCGTGGCGCATGAGGCATCAGCGACACGGAGTGGGTTCTCTTCCATCTCTCGTCCTCTACGATGCATGTCTGCTTCCTCCACAGCACTTTGCTTACAGAGCCCGAGGTCAAAGGTGAAAGCATGGAGAATTCCTTAAGCCGAGTATGGGCCATGCATCCTCACACCTCTGGGGCTGTGCTGGGTCCCTGGGAGCCTCCGTATTGCAGAGAAGTGAGCTGTAGTTAGAAGCACCATCCTCGCGAGGGAAGGGACAGGGCAGGGGACCAACTCAGGGTACAGGATAGAGCTGGGGGTCGTATGCACAGGGTGTGGCCAACTGTAATAGGAATTCGTTTTTGAATGAATACGGGAAGGAAGCAGGGATCTGTGGGAGAACCCGCTACCGGACAGGATCAGGGAAGGCATCTGGATTCATTTTTCAGTCCTAAGAGGGATTTGTTTCTTGAGGTCCTGGAGGCGGCAAGGTCAAGAGCCGAGGGTAGCAGGATCAGTTTCCTCTGACCCTCTCCACAGCTTGCAGGTAGGCCATTTCCTCCCTGTGTCCTACAATGGTCGCCTCTCTGTGCCTGTCCAAACCTGCTGTCTCTTCCTCCATCTCCCATAATGGTAACAACCCCAAGACTTTTTTTATGGTGGGCAAGCTCTCTGACCCAGCTACGTCCCTAACCCCTGTTTTTCTGAGATGATGGATTGCTGTGTATGTGATCCAGGCCGGACTGAAACTCAAGGTCCTCTTGCCTCTGCCTCCAGAGCACAGTGGTTACAGGGGCACATGACCAGACCCAGAGCAAATCTCTTCTTACAAAGACAACATAGTGAATTGGAGTCCCCTCTAGTGGCTTCTGCAAAGTGTCCCCCTCTCTTAGTCAGCAGGGACTAGACCCTCGTGGGAATCAAGGAGCCACATATCCTCCCATAGAAATGTCCCTGACGAAGTGCCGTTTGGACCGGGATTTAAACAAGGACTTTAAAGACAGTGACCGGAGGGGAAAGCTCTTCCAGAGAGATGAGCACTGCCCAAGAAGCCTCTGGGGTTAGCCTGGGGCAGGTGAGGGCAGTGAAGAAGATTCTAGAATATGGTACCCAGTAATTTGCAGAAGACAATTGTGGTTGATGTGGGCCTTGATAAGAATCGTGGTCTCTGATCCGAGAACCTGCAGCTGATTTGAGACGATCGCTCATCTCCTTGACTGTAGTGAGAAGGGGCTGAGAGGCTGCATGGGGTCAAGTGAGCGGCCCTTGAGAGGGCAGGGGAAGACGGCAGCAGCTGGACCAGCACCATGACTTTGTGATGGGCAACGTATAAGAACACACAGAGGAAGAAGTAGAAGCATTGGTGGGGACATTGTGCCGTCTAGGGGTATTGGAATGGCTCCTGGCCTTCTGCCTGGCCAGTGTAGAATGTCTGAATGAGAGAGAGCATAGTAGACAGGACCCCTGAGCAGGGTGCCTGGGATGGGGACACTAGGTTAGGTACATAGTGACTCTTGAGTCTTGGAGATACATGGCGGAGATGAGTGAGAACATGGGGCCTAGAGAATGCAGATTTCAGAGGGATCAACCATATGTAGGCCACTTTCTCGTCCCCTTGGTTCTTTTGCATTTAGACCAGTGTGAGGACACCACCCACCTGGAAAGTCCAGGATGCCCAGTTTTATAGCCCAATGATCCAGATCCTCCATTCTATCTTTGCCATGGAACCCAAAAGGGTGGGGGCCATCTCCTTTCCACTAAACTCAGTTCTTGGGGTCCCTAGCCTCTGCCTGTACCTCCTCAGTGATGCTCTCTGTGTTTGTAGAATAAATAAGATGTTGAACAATGGAATCCGCCCCCTGAAACTCCAGTACCAACAGACTTAAGTGTCTTTGGGATTCTCTCAACAGAAGCCTTTATAGGCCCCTGGAAAGCCCTTATCTTCAGCTAGTGTTGCTTTGGGCATCACATCTCTGCATCCCTTGACTCCAGTTCCGTCTCCCAGAGACCACTTTCAAAGCTCTTTAAGATTCCCTCCTCCATTTCCTGTCCACATCTTATTGCGAGGGACATACACCCTCTTGGAGGCAATACAGGTAGGGCTGGGTGGAACCCGGGAAAATGGTAACTCCATGTCCTCAAAAGCCCTCCATTGATCAGAAATCATGGTGCCTCCTTATCGACTTACTTGTTGTCCTTGGGAGTTGATCAGGGTAAGGCAGGTCAATTCTCAGAACTACACAGAAGGCCTGGGTGCCAATGGGGCAATATAAGTGGCATGTTGGTTTGCCAGCCAATGGTGAGTGAGGTAGTTAAGGCGGAGGGTTCATAGGAATGACTGTAAAGATTTGCTGACAGGGGGACAAAGTCCAACAAGGCACAGAAGCCCTACTCCACTGTCCCCCATAAGGAGGAAAGGGGAAGGAGAAATATTTGACCCCCAAGGAGCCTGAGCTGGCCAGGGTCTCAGAAGTTAAATGTTCACCCTCAAGTGTTAGAGCTGGCAGGGACCCTGAAGAGAATGTCCTTCTTCCTCTACCCAGAGGATGCAAGCAGCCAGCAAAGTTGGTGTAGCATCAGTACTGGATCCTGGGTCTCCAGACTCCTTGCATGATGATCTCACACTTGAAGCACAATTAATAAAAACTCAGAGACAGATACTGGGGTTCAACCTGAAGATCAGAAAAGCAAAGCAGTCAGCCACTGGCTCTTACGATCCTGCCTCCAGGAATCTCAGAATGAGACTGAGACTGAGAGCTATTTCTTCCCATTTTATAATCCTCTCTAGTTCTGGGATTAAGGGTATGCACCACTATCGCCTGGTTTCTATGGCAAACTAGTGTGGCTCCTGGGATAAAAGGTGTGTGTCATTGCTACCTCGTCTGTAAGGCTGGCCAATGGGGCTGTTTTACTCTCTGATCTTCAGGAAAGCTTTATTTATTAAAATACAAATGAAATGCCACTGCATACGCTAAAATATACAGTGGGCAGGGTGGAGAGAGGGCAATTAGTGATGTGCTTGCTGTGAGACCATGAGGACCTGAGTTCAGTTCCCCAAAACCCACATACACACTGAGCATGAGCAGTAGAGAGCTGGCACAAAGCAAGCACAAGGCTGATTTTGGAGGGTTTTTTGCTTACTTATTCCATAATCTTTAGTAAAAAATATGAATTTTTTTTACACTTACAGTATTTTTGCTTATATATTATGGTTTTTGGTTTTGCATTTTTATAGGATTCCTGTGTGTGCAAATGTGTTTGTCTCTGCGTCTATATGTTTCTTGTGATTTTTCTTCGGCTCTTTTTATTTTTTCTGTTGGTTTGCTTGTTTTATTCTATTCCGGTTTATTTGTTTTTATTTTATCTCATTCTGTTTTAGATGCCTGTTTGTTTTCTAGTGAGTGAGAGCAAGAAAGGAATTTGGTAGATTTGGATTGATGAGGGGGTAGGAAAGATCTAGGAGGAGCTGGGGGAGGGGAAACCATAATCCAAATATATTGTGTGAAATAATCTATTTTCAATAGAATGAGGAAGAGGAGGAGGAGGAAGAGGAAGTGGAGGAGGAGAAGAAAGTTTGAGCATGGTGGTTACACTTAGAATCCCCATGCTGGCGAGGCAGGAACAAATGGGTTCCCAAAGTGCTTGACAAGCTCAGCCAATGAGAGACTGTCTCAACGAAGTGAATGGCTTCTGAAGAGCAACATCCAAAGTTGTTCTCTGACCTCCTCGTATGCATTGGCCCACATGCATGTGCACGTGCACACACACACACATGCGCACACACAAGCGCACAAGTACACTGTTGCTAAGAGAAGTCAAGATTCTGCTATCTCTAGGTACTAGGGATGTTTCGGGGTTACTCAGGCCATGAGGGGTCACTGAGGGGGTCACAGGCGCAGTGCCTGCTGCAGGCTGACACCTACATGGTACAGGTGAGGTGGGCTCACTGCTCCTCCAGCCCTAAGTGTCTCTTAGTGTCTTCCTAGCTCCCTTGGACTGACCCTGAACTCCCTGGGCCTGCCCAGATCTTCTATAGGTTTAATACTGGGGAGTTTCCCCCTTCTGTAGAATATCCTCTTCATCCTTGGCCTAACCTTTCTATCCTTGGGGTATTGCCCGCCCCATCCTCGGAAATCCTTCTTCAGCCTTTTGCCTTCCAGCATGTTCTGTATTCATCTGTGTCCCCACCTCCCAAACTCTTCCTTTTTGACTCAGGAACTTAACAGCTGTTCTGTTTTCTTTAATAAGAGCCTATTGGTCCTGTTTTGACCTTCAGTGAATCTTTCCCCTCCCATCTTGCCCATGCATCTTGCCCAGGTCCTTTCCCGGTACCCACATCTCATTACCAGGGTGGAGGGTGCCCACAGTGCACTTTGCCATGTGTCTCTTTACTCCGTGAGTGTACAAGCCTCCAGAGACCAGAGCTCACTCTCTGTGAGCCCCAGCCTCCAGATCTCATTCCTATTCCTCTCCTGGGCCTGACATGGCTGTGTTGCAGGCGTCTGGGTGCACGCTCTGTCTCCCACGCTAGGATCAGCTCCTCGAGCACAGCAATTGTCTATTCATCTTTAATTCCATAATTACAAAGACAACAATCCTATCGCGCCTGCCAAGTGCCAGGCACAGTCCTGAGTGCTTCATACATATTAACTCGCTTAATCCTGACCCCGCCCCGGGAAGCAGATGTGACGATGACCCTGGTCTATAGACACAGTAGAAACACACAGGGAGGTGATATGGCACGTGTGGCAGGTTCTGTGGTCATCGAAAGACAGAGCTTTAGCTCCAAATGGGTCTGCCTGGTTCAGAGTGACTTGGACAGATGCAGGGTCTGTGAAGGAGATACCTAAGGTTTCTTCTAATGTAAGTATGGGTCCAGTTAGAGTTCATTCAGGTGTGTTGTGTGTGTGTCTGTCTGTCTGTGTCCATCCATCCGTTCATCTGTTGGTCTGTCTGTATGTCTGTCTGTGTCTATGTATGTATCTATGCGTGGGAGCCAAAAGGCAAGTTTAGATGTTATTCCTCAAGACACTGTCCACCCTATTTTTGGGGGACAAGATATCTCACTGACCTAGAGCTCTGAAAGTAGTACTGGTTGGTGACCCTCAGGGATCTATCTGTTGCTCCCTCCCTAGTGCCGGGATTACAGGGGTGCACCACCACACCAGGCTTTTAGTAAAAAGCAGGTTCTGGGGATTGAACTTGGATCCTCATGCTTGCACGGCAAGCACCTTACCATCTGAGCTAGCTCCCCAGCTCTCCCCGGTCACGGTTTTGACCTCTGCTGCCTCCCTATTAGGTTAGGCAGGTGTCTCAGCCCAGCACAAGCACCAACAGCAAGTGGTAGAAGCAGGGTTGTCTGATTCCTGAGGGAAACACACACCCAGCTGATGCCCAAGGCTGCGTCCAGCTCAAGCTCTTACATGGAATCCAGTTTGTCACTGAAAGACTAAGTGAGGGCCAGCTGGCTTCCCCAGGCCTGTTCTGTGCTGAGGTACAGATGCAAACTCCTGGCTGGTGTCCTCTCCAATCCCAGAGGCCTCTGGGGTGTCCCCTAAGCTCCCCCTCAAGATCTGGACTTCTCATGAGTTGGAACCCACTTGGTTCATTTCTTCCTGAGCCGTACCTGTGTGAGCGCCTGATACCTGACTCAAGCCGTGATGACAGGAGGTGTCTAGAGGCATGTGGGTGGAGAGGCAGGGGCCCGGCGCCAGCTTGGCATTAAATGTTTATTAAGTTGGAGCTAGATGGTTAGTTAGCACACCTACTACTTCAGGAGGGAGGTGGAGGGGATGCCGTGCCCCTGGGGGACTTTTGTCTCTTGAAAGACAGCTGTGCCTGATGGGGAGGGTGGAGCTGAATTACTTCAGGGATTACTCCACCACCACCACCACCACCACACACACACACACACACACACACACACACACACACACGTAATGATCACAGAGTTATTACTCCTGGGAGAAGCAGCTCATTAGTTGTGTGGTCCACAGCACTGATGGCACAGATGAAAAGGGGGAGGGTAAGAAGGGGTGTGTGTGCTGCCGGGCATATGTACATGTGCCATGTCGTGTGTGACCTGGTTTTCCAGCTGATTTGCCTTCTCCACACTGACCAATGAGTCAATGAGTTTGACAACTGCTAGCTATCTCATATCTCATTTAATAACTACTAAGCATCTTCTGTGTAGCAGACACTGGTTTAGGGCCACGGGTTCAGGGGCGAAATGACATAGAGTCCTTACCTTCCTAGTGTTTCCACCGGAAGGATGAACGATCTTGAGAAACAGAGATCCATTCGAGGGTTCATTCTGTCTCTACCACTGCGTAAGCACGGGCTCATTACTGAGAAAAATAAGTAGGTTAAAGAAAATAACAACAAGCAGGTGTGGTCCCTGTGCCTGCTGGCTAGTTTTATATCAGCTTGACACAAGCTAGAGCCATCTAAAAGGGAAGACCCTCAAGGGAGAAAATGTCGCCATAAGATCTGGCTATAGGGAATTGTTTAATTAGTGTTTTGAGCAGAGCCATGCATAGACTGCTGGTCCTGGTTTCTATAAGAAAGCAGGCTAAGAAAGCTGAGAGGAGCAAGCCAGTAAGCAGCACCCCTTCATGGCCTCTGCCTCAGTTCCTGCCTCCAGGTTCCTGTCCTGCTTGAGGTCCTGTCCTGACTTCTTTCAGTGTGAGCAGCAATGTGGAAGTGTAAGCCATGTACACCCTTCCCTCTCCAGGTTGCTTTGGTCCTGGGGTGACATCACAGCAATTGTCACCCTAACTAGAGACATTGTGCTAGTTTTTTGTCAACTTGACACAAGCTCAGTCATCTGGGAAGAGGAAACCTCTAGAATTGACTGGCAGGCAAGTCTGTGGGTGGTGCCACCCTTTAGCAGAAGGGTCCTAGATTGTATAATTAAACAGGCTGAACGAGCCACAGGGAGCAAGTCAGCAAGCTGTGTTCCTCCATGGTCTCTACCTCAGTTTGTGCCTCGAGGTTCTTGCCCTGCTTGAGTTCCTGCCTTGACTTCCCTCGGTGATGAGCTGTGATTGGGTAAGCAAATAAACCCTTTCCTCCCCAGGTTGTGTGAGTCGTGGCGTTTATCACAGTACTCGAAAGCAAACTGGGGCAGTGTCCTGTGGGTAGGGTTCTGATGATACTGGGGGAAAATGGCCAGTATGCAACTAAGTACAAAACTACAATTTGATAATGTCATATATGCTAAGGAGGAAAAGAGCGGGTGATTGGAGATGGAACTGGGACTATCAAGGCCTGGAGAGTGGTGGCATTGGCAGCCGAGAGGCGATTGGGTGTTCTGGGAGGTGTGGGTCACCCGGGCATATCTCCATTTCCCTGTGCTCAAAGATGCGCAGCTCCTGATAGGTGGGAGCTATGACATGGCAGGACAGCTTTGCACCCCATAGCATCCACCCCGACTAAGTAAGGATCAGTGCATTCAGCTCTGACTTCTCTGCTGGAGCCCTGGGTTGCACAGCTGTGAATGTAGGGGAGACACCTGGATTGATTCCTGAAGTCTTGCCTGCCTGAGCTTTAGGCCCCAGCAATGACCATTATCCGCAGGGTTAGTTGGGATGCCACCACCAATGGGGAAAGAGAAGTCTATGCAGGGACCTTCTGGGCCTTTCCTTGCAAGGGGTTCACAATAGCCTACTCTCCTCCCTTCTGATTAGATGTCAACCTGCCTTTGGGGTAAGGTTATCAAAGTGGCAGAGAGCACTCTGGGCCACAGCAATGACAGACCCATAGGCTGGAAGCTTCTCAAGGAGGGGAGTGCCATCCATGAAACCCCATGGGACAACGAAGGCACATGAGGACAGGCGTTGGCCAGGTCCCAGCCACACTTACGTTTCCTGGAAGACTGGCCTGGTGGGCCTGGGAGACTGTGTTTCCAGTAAGAAGACAGAGTCAGGCTGGGCACACACCCCCTCACTCAGAGAAGGGAGCTCGGGGATCCTCGGGAGTCCTAATGACTGCTGCAAAGAACTGTTTACAGCTAAGTGAGCTGTAATGGCTTTCTGCGGTCATTAGATACAGGCTGCCAGAGCCCTGAGGGGCTGCCTGGCCTGGCTCCCACACACTCCCCCAGGACCCCGATCAATGAACTCAGGATGGGGCTGGGGGACCTCAGCTCCCTGAGCACAGGTGGTTACTGGGACCACACAACAGCTCATAGATGTCACTCTTGACTTTTAGCCATGCACTGGGTAGCAGGAGTCCCCTTCAAGGAGCAAGAACCCTAAGGGCATGTGGAGTGAGTCACATTTCTGGAGGCCTGGCCCAACCTGGTAGGGAGACCACTTTGGGCTGAGTTGGATTGTTTCAGTGAGGGCTGGGAAGAATCTAGGGGCCCCGGAAAGCAGACCAGGTTCCCCAGTGGCTCTGGTGTTTAAAACAAGGTCTAACCTTGAACTCAACTCTGGCCCAGGCAAGGTTGTTCCTTTTCTGAGCTCCAGTCTTTCCATCTCTAGAACGGAGCTAAAATAACAGTCTGGGTAGCCGTGAGGATGCGGTGAGTGGTGGGTTGTCTGTGCTTGATGTGTCCCAAGTGCTCGGGGAGGATAACTGCCTGGTCATTATCATCACACTGCCATAGCCACACCAAAATCACCACCACCACCATTATCACCATCACAATCAACATCACCATCACAACCATCATCACCACCATCACCTTCACCACCAAAATCATCACAACCATCACCATCACAATCAATATCACTATCACAGCTGTCACCACCAACATCACCATCATCACCAAAATCATCATAACCATCACCATCATCAACACCACAATAAATACCAATGCCACAACCACAACAATCAGCATCACCGTCACCACCATCACAATTAATATCATTACAACCATTACTACCACCATCACTCCCATTATCACCATCACAATCAACATCACCTGTATCACCATCATCACCAAAGTCATCACCACACCACCACCATCACAACCAGCATCATCACCATCACAACCATCACCACCATCGCAATCAATATCACCACCACAGTCATCACCACCACAACCATCATCACCACCATCACAACCATCATTGCCATCAACATCACTACCACAACTATTACAACAGTAACATTGCCACTACCCCTATCAACATCACCACCACAAACACTATATCTACCAGTGTTACCACCCTCATCACTACCAATATCACCACCAAACCACCATATCCACCAATGCTACCATTTCCACCATCATCATCCCCACCACCATCCTTGATATTGCCAGCAGCACCATTATCATGCCACCTGCCCTTTCTCCTCCACCACTATTTAACCACTGCCATAGGAGGTTTGCTTCCTAGGTGTTCTTTTTCTTTTGTTTTTCCTCCAATCTAGTTAAAATCAGCAGAGCAAAACTCCCATTAAATTGTTCTGAGTCTGTTTATTGAGCATCTTGTCTGTGCTGGAATTTAGGGAACTTCTCCTAACGCCTAATCTATGGGTCACGTGATTTCTGGATTAGGTGTTGGGAATAGGGTGGGGATGGCCACATCCTGAAGCCAGGTAACTTGTTTTGTATGTCATTCTTTCCTGTTGTTGTTGTTGTTGTTGTTGTTTTCACACACCCAGAACTGTATTGGACTGTATCCTGGCCAATGTGAGTGACACATTGTGTCAGTGTGACATAAAGTTATTTGGGAAGACATTAGCCTGGGCTACATGAGACCCTATCTCAAAAAAAAAAAAAAAATCATTTTTTACTGAGAGGAAAAGAAGCTCACTCTAGGGTGTTTGATTTTTTTTTTTTTTTTTGATTTTTTTCGAGACAGGGTTTCTCCGTAGCTTTTGGTTCCTGTCCTGGAACTAGCTCTTCTAGACCAGGCTGGCCTCGAACTCACAGAGATCCGCCTGCCTCTGCCTCCCAAGTGCTGGGATTAAAGGCGTGCGCCACCACCACCCGGCTTTCTAGGGTGTTTGAAATGAGGTTGTATTGTTTGCCTTCCCCCCACCACTGCCATCAAAATCTACCTGGAACGGAACTTTCTAGAGTTCTGTTGCACTGTGGAGTCATCTACAGAATTTAAACCTCTAGGTACGTTAGAACAGTTACATAGAGAGTCACAAAGTCTTTTTCCCTCTGAAGTTTCAAGACAGGGTCTATGTATCCCTGGATGTGTTAGAACTCATCTAAAAGCAGGCTGGCCTCAGACTCACACAGATCCTCGTGCCTCTGCCTCCCAAGTGCCTGCGATTGAAGGTCCGTGCCCCCATACCCGGCTATAAGTGATTTTTAAATGTTATTAATTCCGCTAAGATGTTTGAGGTGTAATGTAATTTATAAAATCAGATCTGCCAATTCCTAGTGAGAAACAGCAAGCAGATAGCACCTTGATGACTGGAAATTGCCCGTGACCAGTTTGGGCCTTCATCCTGGGAGACAGCACCTGCCCACGCCTGCTTCCAGCAGTGGGCAGATGGCCACGGGGAGGGGGTGGCAGCAGAGCCACACCTGAGCAGAGCCACGTGCCATCTGCCATCCCCTCCTTCCTTCCTGAAACCGTGAACATCCCTGAAGTCTGAGTTGGCTGTCTAGCTGAGAACTCTGGCTTCCTCCAAGTTCTGCAGCCTCAGCTACCTCCCTCTCCTCGTCTGAAACAGGAACATAAAGAGACTCACCTTGTAGACCTGCTCTCAGAAAAAGCTAAAGGGACATACAGAATGGGGACTCAACATTTACAGGGCCTGTGGTACATTCTGCAGCGTATCCTACTGGTCCTTGGCTCTTCACTTCTACTCCCTCTGCCAAGCTTAGTTTCTTTTTCTCCTCCCTCCTTCCCGACGATCCCAACCCAGTGTCTAACCTCATCTCCCCTGTCCTCAACCCTCACCTAGTGACCCGTACAGACACTCGGGACAGCTCCTATCCCCCTCCACGCCTGACACGTTCTCTTTCCCTCTTATACAGTAGCAGTGTCCTTTTTGCTTCCTTTGAGACAGGGTCTCACTATGTAGCCCAGGCTAGCCTGGAACTTGTGATCCTCCTACCTCACGTGAGACCACGGGTATGGTCTCCATAGCTAGGCTGTCGTGCCTAGCTCATGTTTCTTTGTCCTTTGAGCCTCATGAGCCCTTGGACTGCATGTGCCCGCTGGCTTCTCTCATTTTGCCTGGGGAAGGAAAGATTTTCAGAGAACAGGAGCAAGGACAGAATTTGAGGAGGTACCCCTCAAAACTCAGCAGTCAAGTCAAGTAATATTTTAATGTACTGTTTGAAACTCCAGATGAACACAGACATCCCCACATGGACCACATAGGAAAACGTTCCGTGGAAATAGCACTCCCTCCTCCACTTTCTGGATCCCCCTGCCCCATCAGAGCGCATCTCTGTCAGACACTTGGATTTCTCACTCCTGGTGTGAGTTTTCACGTTAATTTGGGAGGGCCACATCTAGGAACCATTTGTCTCAAATGCCCAGTTGGGGTATCTCGCTCTCGCTACCTCATTCCAAGCTCCTGAACAGAGGGTCCTCAAGTGCAGGGACTTCACTCAGGGGAAGCATCTTGGGGTCTCCACACTAACGAGAACTGGGAGCTCGGTTTTTTGGTGTTATTGTTGTTGTTTTCAGTCCAGCTTCGTGGCTATTGGACGTTCAGTCCAGTATCACACGCAGGAAGAACATAAGTTGTGATACAATGACCCCAAGGGTCCCCAAAGAACCTATGTCCTTTGTACCTCAAGGGTCCATGATGGAAGCTCCACAGTGCCGCTTGAACAAGAAAGGCACATACCCTATGTCTTCTCGGTACTTCTCCCCAGCCACGCTATCCTTTGGACATCTCCCACGGACCCTGTGGTGACGTCTGCTGTCCCCACCCAGCCTTTTTTGGGTGTGTCTCCCCCACCTCCCACAGCCCTTCAGCTTCACCGCCCTCTGTATGAGACCTGACCACAGGGAGGGACACGTGGGGGAAGAAGGCCCTCAGGAGGGTGCCCAGCCCCACTGACCCTGTCATTGTCTCCCCGGCCTGCCCACAGTTAGCCACCACAGCTCTCTTTCCAGTTCCAAAATAACTCGCCCAGCTCCTCCCTTGACCCCTCCTCAGCCACAGCTAGCAATGCCAAGTTGTGGAGATGAGGAAAGAAGTTACCAGGTTCCCCCCAAAACTTGGACAGAAGAGGTGGGAGCAAACAGGTCTCTCTCCTTCCTGAAGCTGTGGGCAGTGAGGGGAGCGGGCAGCCAAAGTTTGTGGGGGAACAAGGTTACATCCCATCCACTCCTCATCCTGACCTCTGCCCTGGATCTCTGAGTCCTGGCTGCCTACGGTTAGGGGAATCCTATGTGTCTTTAAATCACATTGGGGGTGGGGTGGGAGCCCCACTTGTGAGCTCTCTGACCTTCACATTAAGGCTGGAAGCAGAGATGTGGCCCCGTGTTTCCCTCCAGCAGCATGCCAGGTTTCTGGATGCTGAAGTTCTGTTCCCTGTGCCCAGTCTGTCATGAACCAGTATCCGGACAGCTCTGGAACATTCTAGCTTCTGGCAGCAGCAGGACTGACGAGTGCTTAGCCCAGTCATGACCATTCATCTCTGTTCTGGCTTAATATATACTGATACTTATTATATGTATACTTTATAACCCAGGTTAAAGCCTTGAGCACTTTTAATGACCCTGTCTACACTTTGTCCTGGTAGTTTTGGGTGGTGGGATTAGCAGTAACCCCTCAGACACTAAGCTTAAGTGCTTAGTGCACACAAAGCTGCCCTTGAACCTGGTCCTCTGTGCTCCTTCACACAGGTTTCACACTGCACCGTGGATCAAGGCAGAGAGACAAGGTAAATCTATTGGGGGCTTATACGTACCTCCTGTGGTGAGACAGCTGAAAGGATCCCCCAGCTCTCCCTGACACCAACCCTGGAGACACACACACACACACACACACACACACACACACACACACTGAGCCAAGCAATGGAAGGTGAAGGAGCCTTGCTGAGTAAGGGGCTCTGACCAGCTGTGTCAGGGCTTCTGTCACTGACAGACTAGGAGGCAGGAAGATAGAAGGGGGAGAAACTGGCCTCTCCTGCCCCTTCCCTCTCAGGCAGCCTATTTGGCCCTTGCAAAGCTGGGAAGAGCCACTCTGTGGTGCAGTATATGGCAATGAAAGCAGGACTGGCTGAGGAGATGGCTCAGTTAGTAAAGCTCTTACCGCATAAGCGTGAGGCAAGTTCAATCCCCAGCATACCAGAGTAGTTATGCAGACTTATGATCCCAGTGCCAGGAAGGCAGTGGCAGGATCCCTGCGCCTCACTGAAAGGTGAGAGACTATCTCAGGTAACCCAAGGTTGACCACATCCACACACGGGGGTGCACACTCATGTGCACGTGTTCACATACACAGGAGCGAAAGGCAGGAGCCGAGCCTGCGCCCCACCGTCTTCTCACTTGCTCAGCCTGGTGCTCTGTTGTCCCTCTGTGTCCCTCCAGCCACTTCCTGACCCCCTGTCAGCAGAAAGTTGTCATTCCTAAGATGCCATGGGAAGAATGGGCCTGTGAGTTACCGCATTGTTATGTAATAGCGGACCCCATCCGTCGCATTGTGCTCTATTCTGCCACCTCTGTGCCCGTGGCATCATCCCTGTCAGCTACTTGGTTAGCTACTCTGATTTCTGTCCCAATCGCAAGCTGTGTGAGAAGGCCACTACCTTACTGGGAAGCAAACCCAAAATTCAAGGAGCTTAACCAGTCTCCCAGCATCTGCCAGAGAGACCAAATCCGTGCTCCCTTACTGTTCCTTCTGGGAAGGGCCTGGATGTAGCCTGCACCTCAGGGCAGGAGGGAGGAGAATTCCAGGGGTGGGAGGACTAGAGATAGCAGCCTTTTGTTCCTGCTCTATCCCATCAAGAAGGCAGAGGCGGAGGCACCACTGTCTTGCTGAAGTGTTTGCCTTTCTTTGTGTTTTTGGCTTTTTCATTTTCTGAATGGAGACTCAGAGACAAAGCCCAGAGTAAGTGCTTTGTCTGCAGACCCGGTTCTGTGGCACTGGAGTACCTCCCAGTTCAAATGACCAGGATGCTGGACTGTCGGAGCTCAAGTAAGGATGCCTGTGGGTGCAGGGGGGCACTACCAGAGGTCCCCTCAGAGGTTCAGTGGAAAGGACTGAGGCCTAGTTCCAGGACCCTGAATCTTGTAGACTTGGCCACTGACTGCTCTCTCCCTCCCTCTCCACTCCATCCTTCCTTCCTTCCCTATCTTTAAGCCCCTTTCTATCTTTGCCTGAATAGGGTCACTGTCATTCACAGAGATTCTAGAAGGTTCTAAAAGAAATATGGCAGAACTCCGCTCAGCTGATCACATTCACTAACTACTAGGTCCCCCACCCCCTTCGGCATCTGCGGTAACACTGCAGGCTGGAGGGCTTTGCTCCCTGCCAATCACCCAGCAGAATGTGGAGGTTCCCTGTTGGCAGCTGACCTGTACCCCTTCCCCTGTTTCACTCGTGAGCTTGCAGACAGATGCCGCTGAGTGGTCCTGAAGCTGAGGTCTGCAGCCTGGTGCTTGGGGTGGTCTGGTTACAGAGGGACAGTGCAGGAAGAAATCGCTAGAGAGGAAAAAGATGGGGTCCTGGCAGGGAAGTCTACGAGGACGGCAGGAGCCAGGGGATGCTCACTGCCATTCCTGCCATGTTGTCCCGAGGTGCCTGTGCCTGTATGATGTCTCCACAGTAGAGGTCAGAGCAGATCCCACGGAGGGCAGGAAGTCTGGATTCCTGGAGTTCAGAACTTTCCTCCGTGACAAGAGGACATGCTCATGGCGGGGCTGTGATGGGGAGGAGGGGACGACACTCAGGATCCCATGATTTCTGTGCTCCATGGAAAGAGCAGCTCCAGCCACAAGAGAAAGGAGGAGGAAAGAAGGAAGGGAGGGAGGGGGGAAAAGAGGAAAGGAAGGGACATTCTTTCAAGGTGCCACAGCCCTTATAAAGCTCTGACTTAGACCTTGGTGGGGTGGCCTGGTCCAACACGGTCAACTGGTGTGGGGAGGGGGGGGCATAAGCTTGTCATTCCAGGAGCTTCACCCGCTTAAACATACCTGTTTATGTGGAACATATCACTAGTCCCATTTTACAAAGACAAGTGAAGTGATTGGCTTGGGTCACGCAACTAGGGTACTCTGTATCCACTAAAATACAGACACACTCAAAGCTGACTGCCCCGAGGCGCTGTACCCTCTAGCTGCTGGCGACTTGTGAGGGAGAACTGAGGGTGGATTGGCGCTTAGGCTCAGCTACTAACCAGACACGTGCTCTAAGGCTGGGATGGATGGCTTGTGTTTTTTAAAAAGTTTAAAAAAAAATGCTTACAAGGCCTACGCAAGGAGTTTCCATGATAACCATTACCCCTTTGTCCAGAAGGCCACACCTGGCTCTTCAGAACAGGTCAACTCCCTCCACCCTACCCCAGAACTAGTCGGCCACTTCCTCACCACACACTTAAAGGAAGCTGGCCGCTTCACTTGGTCCTACACTTCAAACCCAGGGCTCTCTCAGGCCAGGCTTACCAGCTCCCAGTGTTGCTCATGGCAGCCGAGGCTGGGGCTTTTCCGTTCTGGAGATCTGTTTGGAAAGACTCTACTGCGTTCCTTGCTGATCACCTCCAGGCCGACTGCGTCCGTCGTCCCTATCAGGAGAGTGATGCCCACCCCATGTCGTTTCCTCTGCAAGCTGGCATTGCCTTGCCAACTGTCTAGCAAGCCCGGATCCTCCTGGACAGTGCCCCTGTGTCTCCTAAAGCCCTGGGCGCACCCCTTTAGTCCAGGAGCCCATGGGGCCCCTCTGTGTGTCCACAGCCCCCTCTCTGCAGGAACTGTCCACTGCCTGTGGCCAGCAGAAGGACTGTGCCCTCATCCTGCGCATCCCTCCATCCATCCCTCTGTCTCAAGCTCGAGGCCCTTTTCCTTTGGTGCGAAGCTCCGAGGCCTGAACCCTCCCCAGGTGTTTAGACTCTGCATCGTTTCAAGTCAGTGTTTGCATTTTATAAAAGGGAAGCCAGCCTGCCTGTAGAATATTAATTGGCTCAGGCAGCTTTGGGAGGCAGACTTGTGAATTCATCGACATCTGCCCATGTGATCTCGGAGCCCCGCAGCCCCGTGGTTGTCTCCCTACCTCAGCCCTTCCTTTCCTACCCAGTTGAGCTCTGAGACCTTAGACAGAGAGGCTACCCAGCTGTGTTTGACCAGTGACCGAGAGAATGGCCTCTGAGGCCCAAAGCAGATGCCTGGCTGAGACCTCGGGCAAGCAAGTCCCTTCCTTTCACAGGTCTTGCTTGACACCCCTGATAATGGGGTAAAGGACAAACTATAGAGCATCCACTGTCTGTTCTTCCTGAGTGCCTGGTCCAGGCTGGCCCACCAGCCTCCCGTCTATGTGGCTCCCTTATCAGGGTCTGAATCTTCTTGGGGTTAACAAGGCCAGTTCCTGACACTCTTCAGGACTAGGTCAAGACCAAGTTCCCTACAAGGACCCTGCTGGTTGATCACCATAGATAGCACCTCCATTATTCCACTTCTCCCTGGCCCCTATAATTCCCTATGCTCTACTCCAGCTTTCTTAGAGACAGAACCACATGCACATCTTTTACAACACTCTGGCCAGACCTCCACAAAATACTCAGAGACTGTTTGCAGTTTTACCAGACATTAATCTTGGAATTTAACCGTCATTTACTTTCACAGGATCCCCTAGAATGTCGCCCCCATGACAGCCAGTTTAAGGCTTGCCTGGAATCACAGGAACCTATCTCAAATTTTTCAAGAGACTTAGTTTATTTTTAAAATTGTGTGTGTGTGTGTGTGTGTATATACACGAGTGTATGCATGCATTTGCGTACACATGAATTCTGTTCTTGTGGAAGCCAGAGGTGTTGGATTCCCTACCCCCAGGCTGAGGTTACAGACAGTTGTGAGCTGCCTGACATGAGTACTGGGAATCAAACCCAGGTCCTCTACAAGAGCAGTATGTGTTCTTCAGCACTGAGTCATCTCTCCAGCCCCTAAATTCTTCTCAGTATACTGCAAGTTTGCTTCTAAATTGAAGACGTAATAAGAGTGCTAAGGTCACCATGGGAACCCTTGTATTAAGTAAATGATGTCCAGGGATAAAGCCCTGACTCTGGAAATGGCGGGCTAACATCAGCCTCCCTATGGGAGGTGCCATAGCTCTGGGCACTGGCTGCTGGGGCCTATTACACCTCAGCTCTTGACTCTGGTAAGATCTAGGAAGAACATGCACCAAGTCCTGGAGATTGGGTGCCTCAAATTCTGCACTGCTTCCATGCCTGGGGGAGCATGCATTCTCTTCATTCCCATTCCCCAAATCAGCCCTCAGTCCATCCATTCAGATAAGCATTGTAAATCTATAGAGCAGGAGACTCTTAATCTCAGGGTTGTGGGTTCGAGCCCCATGATGGGTGCCAGGTGTAGCACATATAATAAAAACACAGAGATGTATATTGGGGATCAAACTGAAAGATCAGAAAAGCAAAGCAGCCAACCTCTAGAGAGTTCTTACCTCTACAAAATCTTCAGCCTGAAAGAAGGTTCCTGTCTCATCCTGCCTTATATATTCCTCTCTAGTGCTGGGATTAAAGGCATGCACCACCACCGCCCCGGCTTCTATGACTAACTAGCGTGGCTGCTGGGATTAAAGGTGTGTGCCACCACTGCCTGGCCTCTATGACTAACTAGTGTGGCTGCTGGGATTATAGGTGTGTGCCACCACTGCCTGGCCTGTATAGCTGACTAATGTGGCTAGCTTTGCACTCTGATCTTCAAGCAAGCCTTCTTTCTTAGATTGTAAACAAAAAATCACTACAGTGACAAGTGCCAAAGGGCAGGGCTCAGTGTACGACACACTTAGGGCCCTGATAGTGCCACTTCTCAACAGCTCCCCTAAAGGTGACTGTCCCTATCTCTGAGTGCCAGACAGGATGCGCTTGAGCTGAGGGGCTTGCCAGGCAAAGCATTAACGCGTGGAGCAAATGAAACCAGAGCAAGACATGCCAGGGGGTCAGTTCCAAAGAAACCCTGCCAGAGACATAGCCCACATCATGCCACAGTGGCTGATGCCACATGGACATCAGCTGTGGGCTCTGCAGTCAGCTGGGCCAAGTTCAAATCTTGCTCCCTGACAACCCTACCATTGAGATCTAGCACAGACCACTTAAGCCATAAGTCTGTTCCTTCTCATCACTGACATCAGCTATGACCCAGTGGTAGAGCTCTTGCCTAGTATGTCGAAGCTCTAGTTTGGATGCCTGGCCCAGCAAGAGAAAGAGAAAAACAATACAAAGGTGGTCATGGCCATAGTGCCTACCTGGTTACTTGGATGCTAGGAAGTGAGGCCAGGTAGCAGGCATTGAACACCCGGTGCATGTGGCTCCTTGTAATGAGCTGAAAACACAGAGAGTCTAAAACAGAGGACCAGGAGCCTTTCGTGCCACGGACTCTTGTTCCTCCACAGCAACAGGCTGGCTTCATTGCATGGTATCTCTGCCCAGCTTTTTTCCCTCCTCCAGATGATCCTTAGCTCTGGCTTTGGCTCAGATAAATAGGATGTCTGTCTGCCTGAGAGGCTTTGCTCCCTGGGTGCAGATGATCCTGCATTGCTAGGCTCGTACCTCGTGCCCATGAACACAGAAAAGGAAGTAAAGAGGGATGGGGCAAGGAGAGATGGGGTGCGTCCAGGTATTCTTTAAGATCGGCAGTGGCCAAGGACAGATGTGCCCTCCAGATGAGCCCTCCCAGGCTGGGACCGCCACCATTCACCCATCCCCCCAGCTTGAGGATGTCCACCTCCATCACCCTACCCCTGCCACCCTACTTATGACACAGATGTCATGAGTCCTCACCAAGCTGCCTTACCATGAGGGAATTCTATCTCAAATATGTTGCACAAATGAATAATAAAAACAAAGGAAAATTACCCTCTTTATTGAAACTCATTTTATGAATAAAACAATTATTCTGGTAATTGAAAAAATGTGTCGTTAAATTAAATGCAGTGGTTCCTATTAAAATTTTAGTGCGTTTTTGCTGCTGCCGGCTAGAGGCTGGTAATTATAGTCAAGAGTTTTGCTTTCTCTTTATTGTTTTTTAATCTCTCTGTGCTGCGGATCTCCAACGATATTTTATGTCAAAGAGATTTAGAACTGTGCCCCAGAAGGGGGGGGTGAAACTGGCCGGGGGAGGGGGAGGCTAACAGGGAGACTACAGCGACATCTGCCTCTGACTTGGAACTTGCCTGTCATTCCAGATGTCCAACAGTTTTGGTTGGTCGCCTCACCCATCTGTCAGCCTATTAGCCAATCACAACGCTCGAAATGTAGTTCCCGCCCCTTTACTCTCCTCCCTGACAGAAGCAACTGGAGTAAGGTGCCCAGGATGCCTGGGTCTCACCGTCTCTGGAACCTAGGTTCGGAAAGCCGCTAGGTGAAGTGGGTGGGACCAACCAACGGAGGCTCCTCCTTCCTTAGGGGTGGGGCCACTGAGAAAGGGTACCTTGGGGTTTGTAATAATACTGAGGAGCAGACAAGTCTGTGCCCTTCCTTATCCTTAACTGGCCTCTGTCAGTTAAGGTGGAGAAAGGAAGAGGAAGGCTGGCCCACTCCCTGAACACATTTCACAAGTAGTAGGCAAGATCCCCAAAGCGTCACAGCTTCTGCTCCCACACTGGCAGGAGCCTCGAGACTCGCAGGCTGACTTCGACACGACCGCCATGACTGCCCTTGATGTGTTATATGTTTCTGGCTCGCTTCGCTCTGTTCTTTGTCTGGGAGATTAAGCTCCTGGTGGGCAAGGTCTCTGGCTGCGCAACGTGCCACTGGGAGCTTGATGGATGAAGCTGGGCTGAGAACATCCTGACATTTATCTCTAAGACACCAGGAGTTGATTAGGATCCAGATGCCATTGTCCGGTGATGCAGGATGAGGCCTGAGTAACAGACAGTAAGGAAGGCAGAATGAGCCAGAGCGCAGGCTGGTATGCCATCTTGCTCCCCTGTGCCCACCTGGACTATTGCTTCCTAGATCCTTTTCTCGGCCTTGCTATAGTTCATTTTGAATGGCACAGAGCTTTCTTCTCTGTGTCCTGAGCTCTGAAATTAGCTGGCTTCAGGCTGGGTTTAGCTAATGGGAAACCCTGGCAGGATACGGGATGTGGAGAAGAAAGAAACTGGGGTATTTTTAACCCCCTCTATACTGGGCACTCCTGTAGTGGCTATGTCTGGCTCGTGACATCCTCTCTCAGTGGGCAGGTGACTCACCCTGGTTTTAGAGCCTCCTTCCTTCCTGACCCCAGCACCTTGGGGGAGATTGAGGCTTCCTGAATTGTTGACCTCTGGGTTACTATATTGTCCCATTTGGCTTAGACACCCTCCCATCACGGATAGCCAGTTCCTTAGAGCAAACTTCAGTGTTAGTAAAACAGTTAGCTTCTGTTTTCCTCGCAGGACTCAGATGAGACACCCACCCTGGTAACACCCCAGGAAGGAGAAATGGCTAGCCCAGGGCTGTGGGTACCCCGCTGAGGATGGGAGAGATTGTGATCTCATAAGCTCCCTCCTCCCTCTAGCTTCCTTTCTGGACGTCCTATTCCCCAGGTAAAGAGACTGTGTGCAGTAGCTGGTCTCCACACTGTCCTTGCCATCTCTCCAAACAAGTGGCTCTGGTGTTCAGCCCTTTCTGATTATTGTCAGATGCCACCCCATCCACCCTGGTACAGCCCCTCAGCTTACAGGGACAGTGATTTTCCCAGTAGGCCAAAGGGTGTGGTGTTTCCATTGACCTTAGGGACGAGTGGCTAGGAAGCCAGGATCCCACTCACCTGTCACCCTCCTG
Organism: Chionomys nivalis; assembly: GCF_950005125.1. NCBI lineage: Eukaryota > Metazoa > Chordata > Mammalia > Rodentia > Cricetidae > Chionomys > Chionomys nivalis. The sequence goes on along the minus strand of NC_080092.1, from coordinate 94,359,942 downwards.
CCTTTTACCCTACACTGTATCCTGGTCAGAACTCTAGCAACCTTAGCTCCAGGGCCACTTAGCTCACTCTGACTTGGAAATGCCCAGGACCTCAGACCAAGGAAACACATGACAGCCACAGAAAGGTCTGGGTGCTGCCACCAGCTGTCAGCTACCCTGGGAGCCCCAGAAGCGAGGGTCTCTGTAGCATGGAAGCATGACACAGAGTTTCGGGCAGGTGACAAGCAAGATCTAGAATTCACCTGCCTCTCTCGGTCACCCTAGCAACGTCCATTGTTTCAGTCCAAGATTTTGGTCCCAGGATCATGGTCCCTACCTGGTCTCTCCCTTCAGGCCCCAAGCTGCAGCCAGCATGATCTTTGGATATAGAAATTAGTTACTCTTTGGTGGCTCCCTCCCTCTTGATTACCCCTTTAGCCACCCTTCTCACTACTTCCCCAGAATCTCTACTCATCCTGGTATACATGGTGTCCCCTATACTCTTCCTGACATACATTGATGGAGGAAGGTCATTTAACCAATGACCTTCCTCCATCAATACATGGTGTCCCCTATACTCTTCCTGACATACATGATGTCCCCTATACTCACCCTGGCATACATAGTGTCCCCTATACTTACTCTGGCATACATGGTGTCCCCTCTTCTCACCCTGACATACATGGTGTCCCCTCTTCTCACCCTGACATACATGGTGTCGCCTCTACTCACCCTGGCATGCATGGTGTCCCCTCTACTCACCCTGGCATGCATGGTGTCCCCTCTTCTCACCCTGACATACATGGTGTCCCCTCTTCTCACCCTGATATACATGGTGTCCCCTCTACTCACCCTGGCATGCATTGTGTCCCCTCTGCTCACCCTGACATACATGGTGTCCCCTCTGCTCACCCTGACATACATGGTGTCCCCTCTACTCTTCCTGACATACATGGTGTCCCCTCTGCTCACCCTGACATACATGGTGTCCCCTCTACTCTTCCTGACATACATGGTGTCCCCTCTGCTCACTCTGGCATACATGGTGTCCCCTCTGCAGACAGATTTATTACATTTCTCTCCCACTCCTGAAAGGAGAAAGAGAGAGAGAGAGAGAGAGAGAGAGACCCTCTCTTCCCACCCCTCTCTCTCCTGAATCCCCCTCTCTCGACACTCCTCGCCCTTGCTTCTTTGCCAGCCCCAGAGCATCTTCATGAAGGAAGCCTGCTGCTTGCTGCTCCTCTTAGCAGGAAAATCATCCCTTTATCAGCCAACAACAGGGCCAGGGAGGGGGCTGCTGGTGTCTGGGCAAACAATGAGAAGACCAATGGCGTCATGGTGACAGGAGTCCTTGACGTGTCTTCTTAGGAGGCAGCCAGGGTCGTCATTGAAAGTCAGAGCGGCTAAGGAAGAGAGACCTGACAGCAGCCGCTGCTGCTGGTGCAGATGACATTTCTAGGGTGTCCGTGCTGGCAGCTGGAGCCAGAGAGGACCAGGCTGGGCCTGGGAAAAGCTAGAGTCTCCGTTCCTGTCCCCTGTGGCCAGTGGCCACCTTGACAGAGCTGAAGGATTGGTGGGTGATCTGGTTTGTTTCTGTTGCTGTGGTGAGAGACCCTGGCAAAGTCACTCAGGGAGAAAGGGGCTTATTAGGCTTAGAGTTCCAGGTCACGGTCCGTTCTGTCGGGGAAGGAACTTGAAGTACTTAGTCATATCGCATCCAGCGTAAAGAGCAGAGAGAGAAATGAACGCATGAATGTTTGCTTCTGCTCAGAAGCCTAGGGAATGGTGCTGCTCACAGTGGACTGGAACGTCCCACATAAGTTAATGTAGTAAAGTCAGTTCCCCCGTAGACACGTCCACCGATCCATCTGATCTAGACAATCCCTCATTAAGACTCTTTTTCCAAGTGATTCTAAGGTGCATCAAGCTGACAGTTAAAACTGACCATTGCAGTAGATAAGAGGGGAGAAGGCTCTCCCGGCCTTCCAGATAGTGTCGAAGTTCAGGACAGGGTCCAAGGTCATGGCTTCCCACAGAGCATCCCGGGGCTTCTCTGAGCTCTAAGGTCTAGGGACAGCAGAAAGGAAAGAGGTCCTAGGGTGGAATGCCATCCTTGCCCCCTTCTTGCTCTGTAACGTTAGACCTGACATTCTGTCTACCTCAGTTTCCTCACTGTGTAAAGTGGAATCGTCATACAGCATACCAGAGATACAAACAGCATCTGCCCTGTCTGAAGTAGAGAAAGGTCAAGGGGCTCCCTGCTTCTCCTTTCCCTCAACCTACTGCAGTAACGCCTGTCCTGCATGCCCATGTACTCATAGGCAATGTTGCCACTGCCACCACCACTGCACAAAGAGGCTTACCCTTCAGAACACGTGTGGCCTGAGCCCCTATCCAAGCTCTAAGGGAGGAGACACTGTGTAGACACTAGCAGTGTTGATTAGCAGGACCAAAACCCAACCAGGTCTCCTGAGGTGGACGATATAGCTCCAGAGCCAAGTCCCCAGCCGTCCCATCAGTGTGACACAGGGACCTGACTTAGAGTGCTGGTGCCATCAGGCTATATGGTTCCTGCACCTCTCAGAGCTGCCTACCTTCAGGTCCCTTGAATCAGTCACCAGCATTTGGGGGAAAAGAAACCATCCAGATTCTGAACATAAATTCGCCAGCAGATGACAAACCTGACTGTCAGACCAAAAGGGATATCTGGGTTATAGATACTTCCTTCCAAAGACTACTGAAGGCCTAGAGACGACATGGAAGGGCTCTGCTGAAGCCCCAGTCAGGCTTGAGAGGTAACAGGCAACCTCTGATTAGATGGAGACAGAGAGATGGCCTTGGCGTGACCAGGAGGTAAACCATCATTGCGTTGCTCTCTCTGCCTCACCTGCCTCAGGGAGCCACCTGACCTGCGGTTCCTACAGCTTTGAGCATGTCCCATGCCATAAAGTAGCAGCTGGCCCAGGTGCCATATCAGAGCAAAAGTGCCCATTAAGTCACCACTGGCTGCCAGGCCCACAGTGTCCCAGGAGCAGTGTCAAAGATATGTCAGCTTAATGAATTAATTGATTCTTTTCTGCAGCTGCCTGAGGGGGTGTGGGGGGTAGTCCAGGGGCAGCTGGAACCCAGCCAGACGCCTGCTCAGCCCCCCTCCTTTCTTACAAATTCCCAGAGGCAGTTTTTCTACCCTCAACTCCCTCTTTGGAGTGGGATCTGAGTCTGTGATGGAGTCCACCTTGTCTCTAGGTTATACCCCATATCCCATGTATCCCTGAACTCAGCCTGCCTGCTCTACCCAGTCCACCGAGGCAGAGAAGGAATGTGTCTAGTCCCCGTATACACCTCCCAGCTAGACGACCCTCCCTGTCTCTCCTAGTGGTACTGAGAAAGTCTTATCTCAAGATGGGAGGAATGGGGCTATCTGTAATCTGGGGAGCAGTGTTCAAGGGCCCCGTTTCTCCCAAACACAGGTCAAAGTCTTTCCCCCAGGTTCCCTGTGATAATAGACAGATGAACTGAGCCCAGAACCAGTCCCCACCTGAAAACCTTGAGATAGATTTGGGCTGCAGCAGGCCACCCCTCCACCCAATCCCAGAGCAGCTGGTGGCTGGACCATAAAGTCTGGTGGGTCCATCCATTAATCGGCTTTAATCAGATCAGGGGAACCATCTGGAAATGGCAGCACTGTCCCCAAGTGTGACACTCCTAATCAGGTTGCTGGGGCCTCAGGCAGTGGAGTGGGGGGTAGGGCTCCTGTGTTTCTCTGACCATCTCTAGCCTTTAGGCAGGACAGGGGTAGATTGGCATCTGCTCTGTTCTGTCCCCTCCTCCAGGGCCCCTCTCAGGCACTTGTCCCTTATCTCTCACATCCTCCCATCTCCACATCGTCTCTCAGATAGTTCTGGCAAGTCTGCATTAAGTGCTGGGAAGGGGTCTCCAGCCAACTGTCTGGGCCGAGCTGGGAGACAAATTGGGTGGGTGAAGGGGAGACAACAGGCTGGCAGCTCGGGGAGGGAGATAGGATGAAGTGAATCCCATGGGTGAGCTCCCCTGATCTCATCTTGGACCAAGATAGCGGCGCAGAAGCCCAAGACCTGACAGGATGGTATGAACTTGACAGACCTTTCTCTGAGGAGACAGGAGGGAAGGAAGAGAAGTCTCGGGGGTCTGGGATCTGTGATTCTCCATGTGATGAAGGACAAAGGACCTGCTGTCCTGCAGCCCAGGTGATTGACAGGCCCTGGCGTGGGGATTGCAGAGCTGGCTCTAACCCTGCCTGCCGCCTGTACTCCTTAGAGGTCTCATGGGAGCCATCTCTCCTCCTTGAGGCTCTGTTTTCTACCTGCAAAGTGAAGGGGTTAGCTTAAAAACTAGCTGAGGTAGGATGAAACATGCTGGCTAAAATGACAGACATGGTTATGAGATTGCTATCCCTATCTGTTGGTCTGTCTGTCATCTACCATCTGTCTTGTCTATCATCTATCTGTGTGTCTATCATTCCCATCTATCATCTACCTATCTGTCTATCATCTACCTGTCTTTCTATATATCTTTCTCTTTATCTGTGTCTATCATACCTATCAAGTACCTACCTATCATCTACCTGTCTGTCTATCATCTATCTATCTATCTATCTATCTATCTATCTATCTATCTATCTATCTATCTTCTCTCCCTTCTTCCTTCCATCCACCCAACTAGCCAACCAATAAACAAGGCACCTGCTACAGTCAGATCTGGATGCAGACTCTGACAATGGCCATGATCTAAGACCCAGACAAGTCTCACCCTCATACAGTGCAGAGTTTGGTGGGGAGACAGATATAGGAATAGTAATAAATAAATAGCAAATTGTAAACAGGCAATAAAGAGGTACTGAAGAAGGGAACCTGGGAGAATGCACATGACAGGCCAGCCAGCCAGCCAGCCTGCTGGGATCAAAGAAGGCTTTCTGGAGGAACTGATGGGAGCTACGGCCTGGAAGCTGCATACTCGGCACACTGGCCCCAAATGCTAGACATTTTCATGAGTCAAGTGGAAGTGGGGGCTCTTGGCAAGCATTGGTGGCCTTTAGTGTGTGACACATTGTAGTGGTCCTTGTCTCTAGGTGTCCTGACCCAGTGAAACTTCCTTCTGTCCCCTGACCCTCCGTACCCACCTCTCTCTTTACTCATTTCCCCCTCCACTCACATCCAAGACCATGCTGAAGAGTGGCTTCCTCTTGAGTACTTCCGTGTCCTCTGATGTCCCTGGGCTTCCAGCTTCTAATTTCTGTACCTCCTCCCCTGTTCTGGGCCATGCTTGCCAAGCAGCTGCCTCTCCCCCTGTGTCCTGGGCTTCTGTCCTGCCTCCTGAGAGCGGCATTTTATTTATTTATGTATGTATGTATGTATGTATGTATGTATGTATGTATGTATGTATTTATTTATTGAGACTTTTTGTGCCTAATTTTCTATTTGATATATTGTGTTCCTGATGAGAGCCGCTAACTCCAATAAGCTTCAGGCTCCTTGGGGTCCAAGGCTAGAGAAGAAGCATGCAGAGACCCAGGCCCTACAGTTCCTACCAGCCTAGGGCCCCTCCATAGTGCCTACAGGGCCCCTCCATGGTAACGTCTCAGTTTTGCTTTTCAGGAGAGGGCTCTTCTCTTGGAGCCCCACAGCCTGTCCTATCAATCACCACCCGTCCCCACAGTCCTGGCCTGGAGACCCCGTTCTCCTGAGGCTGTTCTTCATCCTTCATTATTGTTGAGCTGCTTCGCAGCCCCTTCACCAGGGCACGTGCCCAGGAGGAGATCAGGCAGCTATCCAGGGAAGTACAGACATTCCCTCCTCACACCACTGTAGATCGACTGTCCTGTCTGTGGATAGTAACCACTGTTGCTACCCGGCAGACCTGGTCTAAGCTTCATTCTCTGAGCCATGCAAGTCCGAGGAACTTGTATCCAAAGGCCTAGAAGTAGACCTTGCATGACACAGGCCACACGCCTGTGGCGTCCAGTTTACTTCCCTCCCCCGTGATCCTGGGCATTTTAGATGTTTCCTGGGGCCCAGGATCCCTAAATACAGCTTTTCCATTGTGTGACACTCCACCCTTTGCATTGTGTACCCCACAGATGTGACTCTGTTTCATCCTGTCCCAACACCTGCACTAAGGGAAGTGTGACCGTCACATTAACAGCAGACTGAGGCTCAGGGCAGAGGGGTCTGTCCCAAGGGTCTGCAGGCAAGCATAGGCCAAAACCAGCTTCCCAGGCTTCCTCTTACCATGCCTCAGCCCATGAACTAGGGCCTCATGCTGGCTTTTGTACTGTTTGCTTCCTGGGGAATGACTCCAACAACACACTGCTTTTTATTCAATGTCCTCTCCCTCTGGCCCCTCCATGTGGCTCCTCCCCTTCTTTCTGCTGCTGCATGCTGAGTGAACTCATTTTCATATGAAACCAGACAAAGGCAGAACAAATTAGGAAGGTGAGAAAGCCCCAATAAATGCTGAGGCCAGCAGGAGTTGGGGGAACTCTGGCCTGGGAGCATCTGGGATATGGACGACAGACGGGTGGCCCACCACAGTGTCCTTACCTGTGAAATGGGGACATCCCAGTCTCACCCTTAGAAATAGAAGGGAGGGACCCAAGAGGAACAGGAGTGGGGCACTCAGCGGCTTGCCCCATCACTGACTGACTGTCAGTCCTCCTGGCCTCTGACCTCTGTGTGTTAGCCTGGGGACCAGTGCCCATGTGTCCACTTGCCAGCAGGGAGAGCCAGGCCCTGGCACTGTCCCATCTTTAGAAGGACACTGAACACTTGGCATGCAGCCCAGTCCCCACACCACAGCCCACTCCCTTCAAACCCTGGGGACCCAACCCTTCCCCCTCATCAATGTCCCAGCTTGAGTGAGGAGGGGTACCCTCACAGTGAAGCTGGGCAGCAGCTGCAGGCGACTCACAGGGCATCTGTCAGCAGCCATTTGGCAGTTGGCTAGACTGGGACCACATGGGTGGGGTGAGTGGAAGCAGAGGGGATGCCACAAGAAGGGCGTCTGGGGAGGCTGAGCATGTGGTAGCAGCCGTAGCTTGGCATCCTCCATCCAGTCTACACTGGGGGAGATACTGGACCGCCTAGCTTGTCTCCTCATTCAGACCTGTTTAAAGAGTAGACCAGAAGCCCAAGGAAGCACAGGAAAGGACCTTGAATGGGGATCTAAGCCTGGAACTCTGTTGCTAGCAGATGGGTATGGTGTTTTGAAAGAAATGTCCCTCCCAGGCTCAGACATTTTAACACTTGGTCCCCAGCTGATGGAGGCATTCTAGGGAGGTGCGGCCTTAATAGAGGAAGCGTGACACCAGGGTCCAGTGTTTGGAATTGATAGCCCTACTCATGTCCAGTCCATTTTCTGCTTCATATTTATGATTAAAGACATGATCTTTCGGCTTCTTGCTTGTATGCCTCAGCCCCATGGTGATGGACTCTGATCCCCCTGCAGCTGTAAGCCAAAACACACCCTTTCTGCCTTAAATTGCCACTGGCCGTGGTGGTTTTGCCACAGTAAGAGAAAAGGGACCAAAACAAGGAGTGTCCTCAAGTTTGACCTACCTAGTCAGCCTCAGTTTTCTCATTACTCAGTTGGTTATAATAGCACGCGTCATGCATCACCTCAGGTTCTGCTGAGAGCTTCACATAGGTGAGCCTTGATATTCCTGAATTTAAAGTGCTGTCCTTGCTACAGCCAGAGACATTGAATTCAGATACAAAGAAGGTGTGTGTGTGTGTGTGTGTGTGTGTATGTGTGTGTGTATGTGTGTATGTGTGTGTGTGAGAGAGAGAGAGACAGAGACAGAGAAACAGAGAGAGACAGAGAGACAGAGAGAGACAGAGAGAGGTCACTTCCTGCTGGTCTTTAAATTTAAAACCAAACAATCCAAAGCTGGAGAGATGGCTCAGTGGTTGGGAACACTCATTACTCTTGCAGATGACCTGGATTTAGTTCCCAGCATGTACAAGCTCATAATGACTCACAACCATCTGTAACTCCAGAAGGCCCTCTTCTGGTCTTCACAGGAACTGTACACGTGCGGTACACATACATGCATGTAAGCAAAACACTCACACGCATACACTCCAATAAATGAATGAATGTTTAAAAGTTTAAACCCAACCTCAGTTGAGGACTATTCCACCAAATATTTTGATAGCACCCTAAAAACAAGGAACCTTGAGAAACAGAGTTGAGGTGTGGAGACTCATAGTTGCCGAATGTAACATGCTACCCTGGGAGTGACCCTAGAGTAGATAATAGGAGAAAACTCCAAAGGCCGAACGGAATGTGTCCTGTCATTGATAAGAATGCACCAGCATTGGCTCACCCCCTTTAGTAAAGGTACCTGGGGATGTAAGACATTCCCAAAGAGGGAAACTGCGTATCCCATACATAGGAACTCTGACTGTTTTTACAACTTTTCTTACAGTGAAAACTTAATCAAAATCTGTTCCTACTGTCAAGCATTGCCTTCCATCTGGGCACACTGAAGTTGCTCTTTTCGATTTTCTGTCTTGTGTTTAACTGTTTGACACAGAAGTGCTCTGACCATTACAGAAATGACGTAAGGGAAAGATGTCTTGTTTGGGCTCATTGCTTCACAGGGCCTTAGTCCGTCACGGTGAGGATGGCAGTGTTTGTGGCTGCAGGAGTGTGTGGCAGAGGCTCTCCACATCATGGTGGACCAGGCATCAGGTACCAGCAGCCATGCTACTTTCTTCCAAAGTCCACTTGCAGTGTTCTACTTCTTCTAGTCAAACGCCAACCCTTGAAGGGTCCACAAGCTACCAAAATAGCGCTACCATCTGGGGATCAGACATTCAAAACATGAGCCTATGGGGGAGTGCTTTAACATCCTCCCTAAACCTTGCTTACATACCTACAAATAGAATCTGTGGTCTCCACTTGATTCCCAAGTATGTGCTATGGCCGTCTAGAGTAATGGAGGCAGGGAAAGCCAGGAGTCAGCAGCAGAGACCCTGACCCCACAACCCACTACTGGGTTTCAGAGTTGCTCATGGAGGAGTCTGTCTGTGCAAGCTGAACTACCCCTGAACCTCAGCTTTGTCGGGGGCAAATCAAGAAAGTAAACATGGCAGGGCAGAGGCTCCCATCTGCTATAGATGTTCATTAAACAGACCATGTTTTCCTTTCTGTGTGTGTGGACGTGGAACCATGTCCACAGAACCCTGGTAATCCCACAAGAAGGGCTCCTGGAAAGCTATGGCCAAGTTTTCAGAGGACCACAGGCAGCTCAGACCCGAAGCCAAAGGAATAGCCTAGAAACATCTTCCGGATCCCACTGTCGCCATGATTCAGCTATTGGCATCTGCCCTGATCTCCTTCTGTCTATCTTCCCTCTTTTGATGGGCAGCCCACTGACTTAGCTGCCCTGTGATTCTCGTCTTTATGGCCACTTTGCCTGTGGCATGCTCTGCTCTAGGGCGCAGAAAATGGTCCTGATGTAGAGAAAGCATACAGCCTTTACATTGCATGCACCATGTAGAAGAGTCAGTATTACTGATGGGGACAAAGGAAGCCCGGGAAGCAATGATAGGACCAGATCAAGTGTCTATAGGGAACAGAATAAGAGCTGCTGGGGCTAAGTCACCCACAGAGGTACCCTGAGGAGATGACACTTTACCCTGAGTTAACAGAGCTGTCCAGGTGTAGGGGAGGCTATCTATGTATCTCAGAACAGTAGTAGAAAGTGAACATTCGGCTGCCACACAAGCTGCCAGGCTGAGTCCCCTGAAAAGAAGGCCCCAACTTTTCTTGAGGGTTGGTAGAGGCAGATTGAAATATGGTTTTTCTTTTTATTAAAATGAAATATAGATGAGCTAAACACATCTGCATTATACATCTGCGTTTGTGCAGATCTGTGGCACTGAGTATATCATAGTCCGTGCAAGCATCACCCCCATTTGTCTGCAAACCATGCCACCATCCCAAACTGGAGCCGTCTGCATTGAGCACCCACTTCTCATCCTCTCCTCACTGTCCTCCCACCCCCATTTTGTTTGTTATCTCTGTGGATCTGACCACTCTGGGGACTGCATGTTCATGAAATGATAGAATATTTGCCCTTCTGTGATTGGCTTAGTTCACTTAGCTTCATGACCTCAAAGTTCAGAAACAGCGTGGCTAGTGTGAGCATTTTCTTTCTCTTCAAGGTTGGATAAGATTCCATTGTATGTGTACACCACATTTGTTTATCCATTCAGCCCTCAGTGGGCAGTTGGGTTGCTTCTACTATGAACAATGGTGTGCTAGTATCTCTTAGAGACCTTGCCTTTAGTTTTTCTTGATCCATACCCAGCCATGAGATGACGGGACCGTATAGTACCAGAGAGGATGTTTAGAGCATAGCAATGAACTAGGTTTGTTTGCTTTATTAAAATGCAAACAGGTGTAGTGGTGGTACATGCCTGTAATCCCAGCTATTGGGAGGCGGAAGTGGGAACTCTCAAGTTTGATGCCAACCTGGGCTATAAAGCCAGACCCCCGTCTTACACAAACAAGATGCTCCCTGGTGGTTAGAATTCCGTGCTCCCAAACAGAAAAATGAAAAGTTTAAAATGCCCACCTAATTGTTGAGGGATAACTGATAGACAGTTTGGGGGCAAGGGCTACAGACGGGAAATATGACCCAGGTGAGAAGTAACATTGGATTCAGGGAAGTGGCTGGATGCTGCACTATGCCTTGGTAGAAATGACCATGGGACACGCTGACTAACTGTCTGTGGAGCTGACAGAGTCAGGATCAAGGACGACTCCTGGGTTTGGAACTGAGCTGACCTGGGTCTGGATGGCAGCAAGCCTTCCTCCCTAGATGGCAAGCTGGGGAAGCTTTACTGGAGAAACTGGGTCAGGGTGAAGTGGGCCCCGACCGTATTATTAGTTTCCCAGAGCTGCAGTAACAAAGTGCCACCAGCTGGGTGGCTTAAAACACCAGGAATTTATTGTCTCCCAGCACGCAAGGCCAGAAGTCTGAACTTGAGCCATCAGGGCCAGGCTCACTCCCTCTGAGACTCTGAGTACGATATTTCTGTGTTGGCCCCCTTCAGCAGCAAGTGGTGCCGTGCTGGGCTTTCTCTGGGCTACCAGCTGCGGTGCTCTGGTCTCAGGCTCTGAGGTCCACATTGTCTCTCTGTTAGCATTCCCTTTACCCTCTTGTTAGGACCTGACCGTGCCAAACTAGGGTCTACCTCCACGCTACCAACTGGATGATATCTGCATACTCAATATTTCCTAGTAAATGCACTCTTAGATGCTAGACAGGGTGGCTTGTGTATGCACACAGGTCATGTAACATGTTAGGCCGGCACACATGATTCAAGTGAGAGGTGACAATGGGGGCTGGGGAAGTGAGTAGATTCTGATATACCTCTTGGTAGATGTGACCACAAGACTTACTTAGGTCACAGGCTCCACGCCCAACTACCCCCCCCCACCCGAATGGCGTGATGTGACCCCTTGAGTCTCTGGACTTCCCTATAGCTCCAGGGTCCCAGCTTTGGTCTCCCCTCTCCCCTCCGTGACCCTTATCCGTGTCTGCCCCCCTTTATCTGTGCTTAGCAGAGCCCAGGTAACATGCATGTTTAACCCCCTGCCTCCTGTTGTCCTGACCGCTGCTCCCCCTCTCTCAGAAACTGTCTCCCTTCAAGAACAAAACAGTAGTTTCTCACTTGCCTGCCCAGAGTTGTTTTTCCTCTTGAAGGAGCCTGTACAATGAGTGATGGCCAAACAGATGTCAAGTGACAAGGAAGTGTCCCCAATGCATCTCCTTAGCTCCTTTGGGAACTCAGGAGACAGAGCAGGCGTAACCTGAATCCTCTCCTGTTTGCAGATGGGGGCTCCAGAGGACTCAAGACATGGAGGCTGACCCTCCACCTGCCCTATCTCTTCCCTTCTCCTGAAATCACCTGTCCTGGCTTCTTGGGAATTCTCTATATCCAAGGTGTCAGTCCCAAATTACAACAGCAATAGATCAGAAACTAAGGAACCCACAGTTTTCAGCAGCACCAGGTTGATGGAGGAGGGGGCAGTCAGAGACTGGGCTTCTAGTTCCACTTGGCTCCTAACCAGACCTCGCTCTAGAAAGTGGGGAATCCCATAGCCAAGGTCCTCTTGAGGTGAAACTCTAGTATCCTGTGGGTGTCAAACAAATGTTGCTTCCCGTTCTCTTCTACTAACGTGGCAGTGAGAAGCTTTTGAAGGAACCAGATGTCCTTCTCTGGACTGCAGTGTGACTTGGGCTGAGTCAGCCCCAACTTAACACTGTTTGCTAGGGGCCCAAAAGGCCTCTTGTGTCCATCTTTATAAATGGTATCCATGCATATAAACTTGTTTGTGTACTTTCTGTTGAAAATGTACTTGAACTAGCAGGGCGGTGGTGGCGCACGCCTTTAATCCCAGCACTCAAGAGGCAGAGGCAGGCGGATCTCTGTGAGTTCGAGGCCAGCCTGGTCTACAAAGGGAGTTCCAGGACAGGCTCCAAAGCTACAGAGAAACCCTGTCTCGAAAAAAAAAAATGTACTTGAACTTGCTAAAACCAGCCCCACATAGTGAGCGTCTAGCAAAAGGCCTTCGTGGATCCTCTCAGAAGATAGCAGAGACGGGGGCGGGCTGACAAATACTAGGTAATAGTATCTATAGCACCGACCAAGGGACGGATAGGTCAATCTACTGACTTTCAGCTCTGTGACCTAAGGAAGTTGCCCAGCCTTCTGTGCCTCAATTCTCCCATCTAGGGGGAAAAGCACAATCATGACAATAGTCCAGACCTAAGTGTGTTTCTTGAGCCCTTCCCACCAGACCCAGACATCACAAGTCTCTGTCTGCTAGAAACTCGCCAGAAGACCCTTGGCTAAGTCACTGTCCTTGCTCTGCAGAATGGGGAGAAAGATGCTCGTTCTGAAGGGATAGGTCTTGGGTAGCACAAAGGCCCAGCCATCCAGGCCAAATGCATCAGGCTTCTGCCTGCTGCAGCCTCCACCCCCTCAACCCCAGAAGAGCTCCTGAGCTCCTATCCACTGCAGGACCAGCCTCTCCTCCCTCCCATCCCACAGCTGCCTCTCCATTAGCAGACCCAGAGCCCCATGAAAGGAGCCCTGTGAGCCTGGTCGGGTCAATAGGTCTCACTTTGGGAGATAAAAGCATGGGGGTGGGGAACGATGTGGGAATGGAGATCGGGTGGGCAGGGACTGGGGCAGAGTCAGGAGAGTGAGAGAAATTGAATTCCGAGAGGCCCAAAAAGCAAAATTGACAGATTGGAAATCTGCTTTGATGGCCTCTCCGTTTATCCCCCTCGTTAACAGACGTGTCCATTTGGCAGGGGTGAGGGCGGCAGGGCAGGAGGCTGGCCAGGTTTCAAGTTTGATTTCTCGGGGCTTACGATACATCTCTCTTTGCATAAAAAGGGATTAATATTTGTGCCTAAGTATTAACTGAGCACCCAGGCATGAGCTTGCAGACACACACACACACACACACACACACATACACATCATTATCATGAGCTGCCAACTGGAACCAGCATAGTTGGAGACCCATCTTCACAGTCTCCAAAGCTCCACACCCCAGGTTTCACTCCTACCTCCCCACAGCTGGCTAGAGGAAGGCTTCTCTGGTCCCTTATGTAAACAAAGGACAGGGACCAAGATGTTGATCCCATTATGGGAGGATTAGTTACTCTGGAGGCCAGGAGATTAGACTATCAGCCAAGAGGGGGAGGGGGGACACCGGGGAGGAAGGGAGGGGGCAGCAGTTGCACCCTATTTAAAAGAGGCCCTTCTGGCCAACTGTGTCACCTCCCCCAGTGTCACTCTGATTATATGACAGAAACTACCTATATACCATTAACATTTCTTTCTCTTCCTAGCCCCTGGGTAGGTGGAGTGAGGACCTCAGTCTACCTCAGAGAAGGACAGCAGCAAATGCCTCTAACTTCCCTGGCATCTGGGTCCTCCTCAGCTCAGCCTGCCGTTCTCCATATCCCCACTGCCTGTTTTAGATGGGTTCTTTCTTCAGGCTAGCAGTTCTAAAAGTTTGGTCCCTAGACTAGGGACTGTACAGTCACCTAGATGCTTGCTACAAATGATGGCTCCTGGAGATGGCGTGTACTATGCAGTAGCGTTGTAGCACATTGTGTATGGAGACTGATGCTTACCCAGGGGACAGAGCAAATGCAGCCCCGGTATGCACTGGTCACAAACCCTACAGGGCAGGGCCCGAGGCTTGTGAGCCATGTAGGCAGAATGCATAGAAATCACGTGAAATGAGCACAATGCTAAGTCAGGCGTGGTAGGGAGGGGAGAATTAGAAAAGATCCTCAGTGTTTGACACGCGCACGTGTGTGTGTGTGTGTGCATGTCATGGGATGCTTGAGAAGGTCAGAGGGCAACTTTTGAGAATTGGCGCTCTCCTTCTTTTACATGATATGATGGTTAGCTTGAATTGTCAACTGTACACAAGCTAGACCTACCTGGGAAAAGTCTCAGTAGGGATTGTCTATACATTGACTTGTCCTGTGGGCGTGTCTCTAGGGGACTGTCTTAATAAGTTAGCTGATAAGGGAAGACCCAGGTCTACTGTGGGCAGCACTATTCCCTAGTCTGGGGGTTCAGACCGTGTAAGGGTGGGAAAGGCCAGATAAGAGCAAGCAATCAAGCATGCATACATGCATTTCTCTCTACTCCGGTTAGCTGTGATGTGATCTGCTGTCTCCAGCCCCTGCCATTGGGAGTTCCCCAGACTGATGGGCTTTCACCTGGGACTGTGGGCTAGAATAAGCCTTTCCTCCTCGGAGTTACTTATTGTCTGAGTGTTTTATCTCAGGAACAGAAGTGAAACTTGGATACGGGGGTTCCAGGACTTGAACTTATGTCATCAGGCCCACGTGGCAAGTGCTTTTGCCTGCTGAACTGTCTTGCTGGCTCAGCTGTAACCTTTACAGAGTGTTTGTGCCACCAACTGTTGGCTCTCAACCTGTCCCAAAGATGTGTCCACGAGGAGCAAGTACTTAAGTCCATGTTGCTGTGTGCCCAGGGGCTCGATTGGCCTGACCCTGGATGGGTCTGATGGGCCCCTACCAGCAGACCCATAAGTCGAGGGATGTCTACTCACAAACCTTAGTTAGGTGACATACAGGTATATGCGTTCTGAAGCCACTACCCACCATGCACCTCTCTTCCCAATCTGTGTCCCTTGATGTCCCACTGACTGACTACAGGGTAGGCAAAAGCAGCCAGTCAGAGTCCTTCACCTTTCTCCTGGAGTGTCGGAGTCAGACATTAAGCAGGGTACTGCTGGCTTCGAGGACAGAGGAGCAAATGGCATGCTTTCTTTTTTATTTATTTATTTATTTATTTATTTTTTTTTTTTTTTTTTTTTTTTTTTTTTTTTTCAAGACAGGGTTTCTCCGTAGCTTTTGGTTCCTGTCCTGGAACTAGCTCTTGTAGACCAGGCTGGCCTCGAACTCACAGAGATCCACCTGCCTCTGCCTCCCAAGTGCTGGGATTAAAGGCATGCTTTCTTAAGGGCCCACCGGACTGCACAGTGCCCACCTCCCTTCACTCAGCAGATATATGGAACAGCAGACTGTAAAGCTATCCGCTCCTTGGCCCTGGTGGCTGCCATTGTGGTTAGTGTTTCCGGCTTCACTTCCCAGAGGAGTATACAAGCTCAGAGAAACAATACAGCAGTTCCTAAGCCACACAGCCAGCAAGTGGCCTAGGAGAAACTTCAGCCACCATGTGGTGTGATTCCTATAACCCTACACTTGAGGAAGATGCGGGAGGTGGGGGGGTTGCACAGGACATATGCACTGTGAGGGCAAGCCCAGATAGGGCCCTTGGGCTGAGATCACTATAGACCCTCTGGTCAGGACTGCAAGTAGGAGTGTGTGGTGACTTCCATGACGTCACTAGGAAAGAAACAGGGCCAAGGCTCCACTCTTGCCCCTGCAATTGCAGGTTGTTCCAGAGCCTCCCTGGAGAAGGTTGGCTGCTCTGGGGACTGCAGTTCCCTTCTACCTGGCTTCCTTCCACCCTGGCTGGCGGCCACTGGTCTCAGAGCATCCCCGTAGGGAGCCCTAGGAGACTGGGGGAGTCCAAGGAGCCAGTCCTGCTGCCCAAGGCCTGAATAGAAAGGAACTTTGAGTAATAGCAGGCACTCTGCCGGAGAGGAGAGGAAGGGAGGCCAGACCTCAGGCCTTCTCCAGGTCCAGGCTGTTGTTCAAATGCATGGCATCAATCCACGAATCACAGAGATTTCTTCCCAGTCCAGTCACACGTCCTCACCCAAGCCAGGGCCACCCCTCTGACATTTTAAGGCCACAATCCGTAGCTTCTCCTCTTCTACCAATCTTTGCACCCCCCTACTTTTGTGATGCCATCTTTGGTCCTTCTCCACCCCATCAGCCTTTCTTCCCACACCCCACTGGATCCCCACACCCTCCTCTCAATACCTCTCCAAAAGCCCCCTTCAGCCCCACCCTCTTTGGGGAAGGCTCTTCCCTAGGTTCCTGGAGCAGAGAGCATCGTCTTCTTCCGAAAGGTGGGCAGTTCTGTGTTTCGCTGCCCATCAGTTCATAAATGCCACTCCCCTTCTCTCAGCGGTCCACTCCGCCGTGTCTACTCATGGACTGGTCTTCCCCCAATCCGTTCCTTTAGACGTGCATTCGTTTATTTATTCTAGATTGTATTGAGTTTTCACTGCCTGTTCCGCAGTGCACTGTGCTGAGGAGCTGAATAAAAAGAGCCGGCAGCCCAAGTCTTCTGGAAGCTTATTGGGAGGAGGAGGGAGGCGGGGTGGGAGCAGCTGAATGGCGCCTTGGCTCCAAGCAGAGGTGCAGATGTTGCCCCCGCATCGCTGCGCTCTTCCTGCTGCCGTGTTGTGTTTGGGAAGTGATGAATTTCAGCACGAGCTAATTAGTCTCTAATTAGCAAGTGGAGTGTAAACAATCACAGCAGATGGGGGAGAAAAGGCATTAGCAATAATGACCCTTCTTTCGGGGGCACCATCTCCGAGACGGGCACTTCCTTGACAGAGCAGGAGCCGGAGGGCAACTTAAGAAGGCCTGCTGGTGACACGCTTGAAGGCCTGCTGGTGACAGGCTTGGCCGGGATGCAGGGTCTCAGGGAAAGTACTCGTTGGTGCCCTCATGGCTTCCCTGGTTTGCCTGGGAAAGCAGGTCCCTTTCCTGAAAGAGTTACTATAGTCAGGAATATAGCCCGTGTTGCAGGCCAGAGCACCTATAAAAGCGAGGACTTTTTTCTTTTGCTTCAGTTATTATTGTTACATATACATACATATAAATATATGCATCCGAGTTCCTGAGTACATTTAGTGTTCTTGGTATATATATGTTTTCAGGGCTGAGCACTTGGTATTGGATAGCCAGTTAGGGGGCTCATTCTTGGAGATGATTAATTTTCCCCCTTTTTAACTGTCATTAATTGCCTGTAGCTCTTCATCTAGGGTGGGACCCCATGAGACTTCCCCATCTATGCTGGCATATCATCTGATGTTATCATCGCTCAGGTCTTACTTAGTCTTATCAGCTACCCTATTGTTGAGATTTCATGGGTACAACTTTCCTGTCCTATATAAAAAATACAATCTTTCAGCAGATATACTATAAATGAATATGAGGACAAGCAGGAGCATTGGTCTAGACTCCAGAGAGAGGCATGGCCTCTGGGGGGCCTTGGGGTGTGTATCCAAGGACCTGTAGGGGTATGAGACCATTCCCCTACTGCTGGGGATATAAATCTATGTTAATGAACCTGCTAAGTGGTATGCTTGCCTGCTCTGGGGTTGTCCCTCTAGGCTAGGCAACCTGTTCCTGAAGCTTGGCCAAGCCACCATGCCAATCAGCCCCCGGGAGACTTGAGCATATCCTGGCTCCCAGCCTGCCTAAATCCTTGGCTGCAGGGCCAAGGATTCTGAGGAATTGGGTCAGAATGGGTTCCTGGCACCTCTCCATTAATATGTACCTAATGAAAAGAATACTGGTAAGATGTCCTTGATCTTCCGAGATAGACGGTTGCTTTACCTGCATCCCTTCAGAGTCACCAGGCTTCCCCGGAGGACTGGATGAGAGCATTCAGCCTCCAGGGCGACAACCAGAGAGGACCAGAGGCAGCACTTGAAGCTGAGAAGAGAGAAAGGATGTGATGCCCAGTCTCTCCCTTATTTATTGTGTGTCATCTAGGCACATTACTGGGCTAAGGATCACAGGAGAGTTATCCAGTGTGTCCCCTGTGGCTGAAGAAGCCATGTCTGACTTCTCTGTCCAGCCCTTTCCTAGGTCCCGGAATGGCAGCTATAGTGAGATAAGCCTTTCTGCCTCTCTGCAAAATGACAAAGCTCAGCCTCAGGCTGAATCTCTTGTGGGACAAGAAAGAGCTACCATCTAGTCCCTATCCCCATTTTCTGGAGAAGCGTCCCCTTCACAGCTGTTATTACAGGCCTAATTAACAGGCTTGTTTGTATCATCTGCCTGGCAGTCCGCGTTGGTAAGAAGGGCAATTTCACTGTCTGGCAACAGTACCGTGGCCCTGGCAACTTGTTAGCTAAATTGGTTGCATCCGCCCTGGATCCTGAAGGAAGCCGGCAACTCTCTAAAGACGCTACTCTCCTCTGCCATTGTCCTTGCCACCTGATTCGGGTCTGGGAGACAGCCAGCTGCCTGCCTTTGCAGCCTCCAGTTTGCAGAAGGGATTGGACTGTGTCCTTGAGCTGGAGTATGAAGTAGCTACTCAGCAAGCTTCCAACAAGGGCTGATAAGTGGCAAGGACAAGGTGTGGTGGTTTGAATGAGAATGCCCCCCCCCCCCCCGGCTCATATATTTGAAGACTTGGTCCCTGTTGGTGGAACTGTTTGGGAAGGATTAGGAGGTGTGGCCCTTGTTGGAGGAGATATGTCACTGGGACAGGCTTTGAGGAAGATTCATGCAATTCCCAGTATTTGTTCTTCTATCTATCTGTGTCTGTCTGTCTGTCTGTCTGTCTGTCTATCTCTACTGCCTTGGGTTGTGGATCAAGATGCTCTCAGCTGTTCCTTTGCCCTGCCATCATGGACTCTCACCCCTTGAAACCATAAGCCAAATTAGATGCTTTGTTTGGTGAGTTGCCTTGGTTCCAGTGTTTTGTCACAGCAATGGAAAGTAACTAAGACACAAAGCAAGGCCCCCAAGTGTACAGATTACCTTGCTCAAGCCCCAACTGAGGTTCCTCAGTCTCAGACTGACACATTGAGCTGGGTCACTCCTTGTGATGGGCCTGTCCTGAGCAGTGTGGGTTGCTCTAGCTGTCAGCCTGCCTGCCATACCACCTTGGCTGTGGGACCAGGGATTCTGAGGAACTGGCTTGGAACCCAGTTTCTGGGGCCTCCTCATTGACATATTCCAAATGAAGGCAACACTAATGGGCCAGGCAGTGATTAAAAGAATACAGTTTCCGGGTAATTATTTCGGGGCATAAGCTAGCCATGTGGGCGGCTGGGTGCCGGGGACGCAGCCCCGCCGCTCCTATTACAACAGAGTGGCACCCAACGTGCTAATGAACTCCACGTAAAACCTGAGAGGGCTTAAAAAGGACACAGAGAGAGAATTTAAGACAGCTTTTTGCTGTTTGTGGGTTGCGTGCGGCAAAGAAATTGTCCTGACTCAGCAACAGAAAAAAAATGGCTGTTTTAAAATGCCGGCTTTCTGGGCTGCGCTGCCATCGCAATCTCTGTCTGGCTCCTGCGGGAGACAGAGTCTTTGAATGGATCATTTGGAGTAAAGTGCTACTACGGCTTGCTTGATGGCAATGTGGACTGCTGTGTGCCTGGAACTGCGTGTGGCTCAGGGGCACCAAATAGCTCTGAGGCAGGAGCGGCTCAACTCCGCCATGCTAAACTGTGCTGGTCTCAGGCAGGAGCTACCGTAATTACTGTAATAACAGCACAGTTAAGGTTTAGACTGGGCAGGACACAGGCGGTACCATATTACCCCTACATGGTGCAACTTAAGTTTTTGAGAACTGCTTAACATTTTAAGAAATGCTCCTGGATAGTAAAAACATTACAGATTCACAATGGAACTGATTCAGACACTGTTGGATGAATGTACGTAGGCTTGAGAGAAATATATATATATATAAAAAATAAAGTTAATGTCTTAAAAAAGGGTAAAGTCTTTAAAGAGACAGAGTACAGATAGTTATAGATTAAAAGAAATAAAGAAAAATAAGCCATGTAAAAATGGAAAATTCACAGAGAGTCTGGATTCTTTGTATTATTGTGCTTTCTTTAAAATTTTTGACTGTAAAGGAGCTAAGTGCAGAGAGACATTTCATTATATGGGCTGCCAAGCTAAACCAGAATGGATATAAGGGTATTATGATTTCAGAATATGGGTCTAAGGATATGATGCTTTGGAGAGGGTCTTCTTTTGTTTTCACAGAGGATGCGACTCTGTGGATTTCTTCTATCCCAATATGGTATGATAGACCACGCCCTCCTGAAAGGTTACTGTGAACACCCTCAAAAAATTACTTCACTCAACTGCCAACTGAGATGACCCTGGCACACAGGTTATCCCATAAAAGACCTGAATAACAGCGCCCCCATACAGCAGGAAGCAGTTTGGAGAGAAAAAACTGCGCCCATGTTCCCAAATATTGTTTATAAATGTTCTTTTACATTTAAAGGGGGATATGATATAGATATGAATAATTTACATTGGTATGGATTTTAAGGTCAATTTTGTTATATGTATATGTATTTCTGATCTTGATTAAGGTATTGTGATTATGTAGTTCATCTAAAAATGTAATGTATAATTAGGAAATATAGGTTGTTAATGGATAATCATCAATAATAGTCAAATTTGTAGTCATGTTAGATTTTCTAGATATATAGAGATATATTTCAGTTGGATAGGCATTCTTCATATCTTTCAAAGACTACAGAATATGGCATTTTAAATGTTTTAATAACTTAGGGTTTTTCATGACAATGAGACACGTCTGCTCATGGCAGCACCAAGCTACTTCAAGAGGAAGATGGGCATCGAAGAGGCTCCTTATGGAGTTTGATAGCCATTTGGGCAAGAAACTGCTCTTGCCTGGACTGTTGCATAAACTGGACACAGAGAACCTGCAGAAAGAGGACTGCTGAACTTGCCTAAAGGTGAGATGGTTTTTCGGGGTTCCTGACTCATAAAAGAGTCTGTGAGACATTCTGTAGGACACAGCAAAAAGTGACTGAACTGTCTTTGGAATTTCCTGCTTGATGAAAATGTCTGCTGGATACTATGGGCCTGAAGGCTGAAGATGGATGCCCCAACAGTACAAAAGAAGTTTGGGTGACTGTCCAGGCAGCAAGATGTCTCTGTCATTTCTAGAGTTTTGGATTTCTTGTTTACTTAGGTAATATTATATCCTTCTGGAGTCTTTGATGGAATTGAAGAATGGATAGATAGTTATAGTTTTCCTTAGTTATGATAAAAGATAAAATAGATATAAATATTGTAACTGTAATTCTTGCTTGATAACTATTTTGTTATATGTAATCTTACTATGTTAAAGTGAAAGCCATTTTTTGTTTAAACAGAAAAAGGGGAAATGATGGAGGTGGGTCATCTTTCTATCTGTTGTTTCATTGGTTAAGTAATAAAGAAACTGCCTTGGCCCCTTTAATAGGACAGAAAATTAGGTAGGCGGAGTAGACAGAACAGAATGCTGGGAGAAAGAAGCCGAGTCAGGAGTCGCCATGATTCTCCCACTCCAGACAGACGCAGGTTAAGATCTTTCCTGGTAAGCCAGCTCGTGGTACTACACAGAATATTAGAAATGGGTTAGATCAATATGTAAGAGCTAGCCAATAAGAGACTGGAACTAATGGGCCAGGCAGTGATTAAAAGAATACAGTTTCCGGGTAATTATGAGCATTATCGTGTCCTGCTTCCTGCAGGGAGGACTGGAAGAGAGCAGTTAGCCTCCGGATCAACAACCAGAGAATGAGAGGATGAACCAAAGATGCCTCTTATTGCCAGGGTCACCAAAAGCAGTCTTTCTCATTGAGAGTCAGGAGAAGTAGAAAATAGGTACATGAGGACACTGTTATAATGGGGCATGGCAGAGCTGATCACAGGAGGTGAAAGATGACCTTGTAGGATTCAATGTCAAGGTCAAGTAGGTGTGTGGGAGCTCAACAGGCAAGAGCCTGAAAGGGCTGATAAGAGTGTAGGCCAAGGATAAGCCTACATGGTTTAAGAGGTGCATTGGTTACTTTTTCTGTTACTTTAACAAAATATGTACATCAGCAACTTAAGGAAGGAAGGGTATATTTGGGCTCACAGTTTAAGGGTCCAGTCCATCATGGTGGGGAAGGCGTAGTGGCAGGAGTTTGAAGTGGCTGGTCACATCGCATCCACACTCAGGAAGCAGAGAGAGAGATGCATGCTGGTGCTCAGCTCACTTTCCCCCTTTTTATTCAGCCTATATCTCCAACCCACAGGGCAGCATTGCCCACTACTTAAAGTGAGTCTTTATTCTTCAGTTAACCTAATCTAGATAATCCCTTACAGGCCTGTCTCCAGGTGGCTCTAGATTCTGTCAAATTGACAATATTAATTGTCATAATAGGAAACTACAAAATGTCGAAAATCTATTTAACTGGTATTTTCTAAACATCTGCCACATGTGTGGTTAAATAATAGAGAGGTCTGTGGATTCTTTGCTAAGATAGGGGATTCGACCTATAGACCATGGGGTCCTGTGCATGTGCAAGAAATTTGAACATGAAACACATAGTTAGATATCCCTTTCATTTAGGTATACCACTGAGCTAATAACATGTGGTCAGAGGTCAGCGAGGGCCTGGAGGATGGATTCCAGAGCAGAGAAGAAAGAGGCAGGGCTGGGTGATTTGCCAGCTTCAGTAACACTTAGGGTGCAAACCCAGCTGGACTAATTGCTTAGTTATTTCTTAAAAATGTTTATTAGCTACTGCCTATGGGTCCCATGCTGTGTTAAATACCAGGGTTAGTGCAGTCATAACATGGCAGCTGGGCTCACACACAGTCTGGTGGGTGAGTAGGTGGTGGAGGTGGCAAAGAAAAGACACAAAAGCTACCATTGTATCCAGCTTGGGTAACTTGGCCCAAAGTGCCACTACCTGTACTAGATAATTAGGGGAACCCTACAAGTTTACAGGACCTTGAGTGTTGTATTGGATGTTTTATATTTGTGAACATGATGACCACCAAAATATAATTAACTTATTCAGGCAAGAAGTGAGGATTGAAGATAAGGGAGGTCCATCCATTACACAGTGGCTGAGACCAGAAATGCTGATATTCTTGCCTAGGGAAAATGATGGTGCCAAGCAGAAAGCTTGAGTCTGTGATGTCTCAGAGGCTGTGGAAGAAGAAAAGGCAAGGAGGCAGTCAGGGACTTGGGTAGGACCAAGCTAGATGGTGGTAATGGAAACCCAGGGTTAGAGAGAACATGGAGGGGATAACTGTCAGCAAACTCATGGCTTGTGACAACCATGAAAAACAGACAGAGGGAGTTTAGATAGTGAGGATTCCCAGAAGTTTAGATAGTGGTGATTCCTACCCAAAGTTACCACAAATGGCTCACTTCTTAAAGGAAATACTGTGCATCTTAGTCCATTTTCTGTTACTCATAACACAATACCACAGACTGGTAAATTATGAAGAAGAAAGGTTTATGCTGGCTTTCTCAGTTCTGGAGGTCACAGGTCAAGGGGCTGTATCTCCTGATGGACTTCTTGCTGGCAGAGTCATGAGGTGCTGTGTGGTATCTCCTGGCAAGAGACAGCAGATGATGTAGATGTGATTTCTGCTTTCTCTCAGTCTCCCTATAAAGATAGCAGGATTGCATCATAGGGTCCTACCCTGATGACTTTATTCAGTCCTAATTACTTCCTTCATATTAAACATTTAGACATTGTGGCCAAGTAAATCTCCACGATAGGAACTAGAACCAGAGTGAGTTTTAGGAGGAAAAACCATACTGAAGCCACATCATGCCCTGACATATGTTAAGATGATAATGGGAGAAATTTTTTATCAAGATAGATGGGAACAAGCCTGTGAGATGTATGAAAGGCAGGCATTTGGTGATGCTTTGTGACACAGTTGTTGTCATCTAACCAACAGTAGATTCACCATCTGTAATTAGTCTTTGTCAAGGCTTTAAAAAGCCCCTACATGTGAGTGTAGGGAGTTGGTATCCCATGTATCTTAGGGAGAAGAATATCACAAATGAGACATCAGAAATGAAACATGAAGTCTAAATAAGCTTGCCCTTCTTTCTTTTTCAAGTTCAGTACATAGAAGGACAGGTTCATTCCCCCTGGATCCATGTCCATGTAGGTATCACTCAACGCCTACTGGGCACTGCACAGGGAAAATGGGAGTGGTTCAGGAATAGAGAAGTATCTCTCCCCACACTTTATACCAACTGTATTAGCTTTTTTGTGGCTGCTGTAACAAGTTACCACAAATCATGTGGCTTAAATAAAAGAGATGTATCATCTGACAACTCTGGACCACAGATGTCTGAAATCAAGGAGCCAAAAATGTTGTTGGTTTCTATGGAGGCTTTGGGGGCGAGCCTGCCTCAAGCCTCTCCTAGCTTCTAGTATCTGCTGTAGTCATTACTGTATTTAAACTTTAGATATGCCATTTTAACATCTGCCTGTCTTCACATGCTTTTCTTTTTTGTGTATCTCACTTTCTTCTCATGGTTTCCTTATAAGGGCCCTTCTCATTGTGTTAAAGGATCATTTTATTCAAGTGTGACCTCATCCTAACTAAGTATACCAGCAAAGACTCTAGTTTTCAAGGAAGCCATATTCGAAGAGCTGGGTGAACAAGAGTTTTGATAAACACCATTCAGTTGGTTTCTTAGGGCCAGAAATCATGAAGACATGAGAGGCATGATCACCCATGTAGTATCCAGAACCAGAGACATGGATGTTCTCACTTAGGGACATGCCAAAACAGAAGACTGGAACCCTCAATATTCCAGAGGTCAAGAAGGCAGAACAAAGTGGGAAGATAGCAAAGGAAGAAAGAAACCTAACTTACTGTGTTTATGAGCCACCTCCCATACCAGATTCTTGACTGGCTTGTTTACCATTATACACTTCATTCTAATGCCACTAACCCATCTCCAGATGAAAGCATCAAGACACAGAGAGATTCTGTCATTGCCCAAAGTCTCCCAGCTCACCATGCAATCCCTGTGCATCCAGCCTGGTGTTCCCTCCACTGCATCTCAGCTTCCTACATCCTTACCACATATCATAGCCTGACTCCCTGGTGCCTACTCATAAGCACTTCTTGCTACAAGCAAAATTACCTCATTTCTCCTCAGAACCATCTTTCTTCTGGATAGGGAGATATTTTCCACCTATGACTGAAAAGAAAGCTAAATCCCCCAAAGTGGGTATTTACAGAAGGTTCAGAATGGCCAAAATGATCTAAGAAGACTCAAGAGGGAAAGAGATGGAAAAAACATGCAAGCCCCATGAGAGCCAGCAAGAAAAGTGCTGGAAGTTGGATAGAGTGCAGAGATACAAAAGCAAGAGAGAATCCTAGATAGTGCTGCTTCCCTGGTTCCTTCCATCTATGTTGGTACCATAGTTCAAAGGATAATGAACTCACTGATGGTACATATTATCTGTGTGCAGGAATAACCAGAGGGATTTTTCCTTGCCCAAACACAGAAGATCTGACCTTCAAGAGATAAAGGCATTATGTGCACATGAGGCATGGAGAGATGGGTCTGTTGTCCCATCTGATAACCCTACTGTATAGAGAATGAACAGAGGAGTGGGAAAGCCATGGAGAAATGGGGGTGGGGCTGTAACTACCTTCTTGCAAGAACACAAGGCAAGCTGCCATCCTTGTTCACCTGGAGCTTGGCATGGAGGCAGGTGTCCTTGGGACAAAAGTCTGAGCCAAGGACTTTCTTGGCCAGATCTGAATGTGAGTCCTCCTCTGCCACTCACATCCACATGACCTTGGGCACATCCTCTCTGTCAATTCACTGCTGCCTCCCCATCTGTTAGAGGAGTGATAATGACCTAGAAAGATTGGCATGTGGATGTGTATATATCTCAAGCACCCCGGACAACCTGGCATCTTGCAAATTGGCGTTATGTGGTCGCTGCCTCACTGCACCTGCAGACTATGAATAGGGCTGATCTGGAATGGAGAAGGAACTCCATGGGACAGACCAGAGAGATGCCTAGAAGTTCCTAGCTCATCACTCTCCCTTTCTCTCTGGGGAATTTTGCAAGGTACACAGCTCCAGTTTACCCCTAGATAAGCTGATGGTTCCAGAGTCCCAGTTCTAGACACACACCTGAAATTCCCACCAGGACATCTAATGGACCACAGCTATCCCCAACTGGACCCAGCACCTTTGCATGGGTCCACTCTTACCCTAGTGTGTTCCTGTTAGTATCCAGGACTCTCATTTCCAATTCTTCCCAGTCCTGCCTTAGTGGAATCTTAACTATCTTCTGAAGATCCATATGACAAAGACTGGGTCCCCAACAAGACACTACTTGGCAGTGATGGTCATTGGGAACTTGTCCTTTAAAAAGTTCTGTGGAACCACAGTCTCTTCCTTTTCCTTATTTACTTGCTGGCTGTGAGATGAGCAGTTTCTGCCCTGCCACATGGTGCACTATCCAAAGCCCCAAAGCAATGTGTCCATGGCCAAACACTTCCCAAATTGTGCCAAATGAGCCTTTCCTCTCATCAGTTGCTATCCTGGGTGATGGACAGCTGACTCGCGCATCTTCAGACAACCCTACCCTCTCCTCTGCTACAATTCCCAGGGCTGTTTGCTCCACACTGCTTGCTACCTTCCTCCCCGCTCCCAGCTCCCTGCAACCACCAGACTCCAACCAAACTGCCTGCTCCGCTCTCCCCTTCATTCTCCTGAATAACAACAGAGAAAAGCAAACAACTCCTGAGGAAAACAGAGTGCCACCTGGAAGGTCATTGTCTTTGTTCCTTCTCTATTGCTGTGATAAAACACCATGACCAGGGCGGCTTATAAAAAAGCGAGTTTAATTGGGCTGACAGTTCCATTCCAGAGGCTTAGAGCTTATGATGGCGAGGAGAAGACATGGAGGCGAGTGGCTGGAGCAGTGACTGAGAGCCCACATCCCGATCCACAAATGGGGCAGAGGTCACTAATTCAAAATGGCACCAGACCTTTGATTCAAAGAAGACCCCTAGAGACATACTTCCTCAGCAAGCCCACATCCCCAAAGACTATAGCCACCAATTGGGAATCAAGTGTCCAAAAACACGAGCCTATGGGAGTTATTTTCATCCAAACCACCCTACCATCTCTGTCTTGGATCCTCGCTCGTCTCTCAGTGTCCACTGTGACATTTTTAGTTCACATCTTACTGAACTTCTGGGGGTGGGTGGCTATGTAACCTCAGTGGCTTCCTGTGGCCCTTGAGATAAAGCCAGTCTCTGGCTACAGCCTGCTAAGAAGGCTAGGGACAGAAACTTGTGCCTTTTCGGAACTTTGTTTGCTTTCCATTCACCACAGATCCAACTGTGGAGCGTCTAGTTCTAATTGTCAACTTGGCACAAGCTATGTTCACCCGGGAAGAGCATCTCCACTCAATAGAGTCTGCGGGCATGACTGTGGGCAAGTGCCTTATTTACTAGGACAGACCCAGCCCACTGTGGGCATCACTGTCCCCCACAAGGGGTCTGGGGCTCTATAAACGTGGAGAAGCCACACTGAGCACAGAAAGCAGGCAAATACGCACGCATGCACTCATTCTCTCTGCGCTGGACTGTGGAAGCGATGTGATTAACTGTTTCAAGTTCCTGCCATGACTTCCCTGCAGCGGTGGACTGTAATCTGAAATTATAAGATGAAATGAGCCCCCTTCTCCCCTAACTTGTTTCGTGTCAGGGTATTTTATCACAGCAGTGGAAACAAAATGACTACGGGGCTCCTTCTGTCAGGTGCGACTGGGCCCGGCCACCTTCCCTCCCATCCTCCAACATGCCTACGGGACCTTCCCTCTGTACTGGACACAATCAGCCAGTTCTTGTTACCTGGCTGTGACTTGTGATAAAAATGTCACCTTTGGGGGCTCTCTGCTGTGCACCCCCATTGCCCTGTCACCCGTCCCATTGCTGTCACATCTTTTCTTTACTCTTGCAGCCTCACTCTCAAGCCTGAGTATCTATAGACACGGCTCCATGAGCTCAACTATGTCATCCTCCTATGCCACCCCCACCGCTGTCCCTGAGAAGAACTGTCCTTCCAAAGACTTCAGTTTAATCAATGAACCGATGACTCACAGCTGCCTTGTCTCTTTCCTTTTGTGGAGCTTTACTGGCAGCCCTGCCAGTCCTCAGTGGCCCATGCTGCCTTATGTGCCCATCACCCGATTTCTGTACCTTCCACAAGCGTGCTCAGTGATGCTTCGGGGCCTTAGTCATCTCTTGCCAAATGAATCCTATCTCTGCAGCCAGCTGGCCATGGCCTCCGGGCAGGGGTGGTGCTCCCAGGGCCTGGTCCTCAGCTGAGCCATAGACACTATCAATGAAATAAGTTGCAATGCTGAGAGCCTTATGCTGAGAAGCCAAGGGTCCTCACTCCATCCTCATCCAAGGCCAGACGAGAGCACCTCAGTCTCTTCTGCCTGCTCCAGGTGGTGGTCTCCCTGGAAGAAGCTGTAGATGAAGGCCTTGGCTAGCATGAGGACCTGGGTGAGGAACCACCCAAACCATCTTCTGTGTATACACGATGCTTTCTAAATTATTGTGGATTCTCCGTTGCCCTTTGGGTCATTGCCAAGATCCTTGATGCTACCTATAGGCCCTTTATTCTCTGGGACATGGCCCTTCCAAGCATCCATCCATCCATCCTTTACTTCCTTCCTTTCCTCCTTCCCTCCCTTCCTCCTTCCCTTCCTCCCTTCCTCCCTCCCTTCCTTCCTTCCTTCCTTCCTTCCTTCCATTATTCATTCATTCATTCATTCATTCACTCAAAAACCAGGAACTGGCTTGGAGAAACACCTGCATCTAAGGAAGGAGAGTCTGGTACTCACATGCCATCCTCTCCCCAGGTGAATAAGCCAGCTTGACAAGACTAGATGACTTGACCAAGGTCATGTGGCGTCCTCCTGGAGAAGCTAGGTATTGGATTCAGCTCATCGTACAAGGCCTGCTCTTCAAGTCGTCAGGTCCTGGCTCCCACCCAGCTTACACCCTCCCACCCATCATGTCAAAACCAGTGAAGTTCCCAGAAGTCACTGTGTCTCTTACACTCCCTGACCTTTGCACAAGTTGGATCTTCTGCCAGGTCGACCAGACTCTCCCGCCAACCTTGAGACACCTTCTTCCCTTTAAAACATTGTTTGGGGACTCTTCTTACCCCATAATCGTTGCAGTACACAAGTTCTGCCCCCTTGGCAGGCCTTGCCTGTCAAAGGCTTTGATCTCCAGTGTGTTGTCTCTATGTCAAATGATTCCTCCACCACCTGTGTACCTGTGAGCTCTTGAGAGCTAGGGTTTGCTGCTTGCTGGCACATAGTAGGTGTTCAGAAAGCGCATAGTGGGTGTTTAGAAAGCACATAGTGGGTGTTCAGAAAACACGGTGAATGAGCGTCATGGGCTGGGTGAGCAAACCTCCTGTAGTGCATGATTCTGTTATGGCTCAGGGCTGAGAGCATTTATATGGAATGAGTCAAGGGCACCAAAAAAATGGGGGTGGGGGTAGTCCATGAAGGCTTTGTGGGGAGGTGAGGATGAAGGAGCCAGAGAAGGAAGGGGATCTGCCGTGGAAACCCTGCCCAAGGCTGATTGAGTGAAGGGGGGGCTAAGGCGGCCTCTGCCCCGCAGTTTTCCTCCACCGCTCTGACACCCCCGATCCCATTATTTCTCCTCTGTCCTGCCTCCCATCCATCCTGTTGACAATCTCACATGGGGCTGTTTTGGACCACATGTTTTATCCCCTGTCACCAGCCACACGGCCCTATTATATTAATTTATTGTCCTTTCCAGTAACTTGTAGCCTTCCTGTAAACTCCCCTTTTCCCATGCTGGGTCAGCCACTGCCAAACCACAGCTCAACACTTCCCTCCTGCCCAAGGCTGGGGGACAGGCAAGATGCCAAGCCAAGGTTTGCCTCCAAGGGCCCTATTGGTCTGTTCCCCATGAAGGCCCTTTCTGGTACCCTCTATCCCCCTGTGTCAGTTCCCAGCGAAGTTCTTTGGGCTCACAACACTAATAAGGAACCCTCTGCTGTCCCTGGCTTCTCACTTCCAACTCTTTCTCCCTTATTTCCTAGTGTCTAGGGAAGACTGGGTGCCAGATCAAAAGGTGAATGGAGCCTAGAAAGTAATCTAGTTGGCAGGTCACACAGGACCTAAGGGACATGGGTGTCTTTACAGCTTGTCACAACCATGTGAGGCAGACGATGGCTTGGCCTCTGGTGGCAGCTATTCTCTCGTGAGCTATCCCAGGCCAGCCTTGGCCTTTAGAAACTATGGTAGCAAGTTGGAGCCTTTGTCTCTGCCTCTCTCAGTGCCATGGCTGCAGGGGGCGTACCTGGAGGTGACTTCATTTCTTGTCCGACACACTTTGTGCCTTTTAGGGGTTAAACAGGGGCTTGCAAGACAGTCCTGCACTCAAGCTGTGAAGCCCTCACGGCCCCTGAGAAACGTGGGTGACCACTCTTGTTCTCAGGTATCAGTTTTCTCATTTTAGAGCGGGGCCATCAAACTTCCCAGGATGCGGGATTACACACAAACAGCACAGAGACCGTGCCCCATCTCCAGGCCAGGCCAGCCACAAGAGAGAAGGGGCAGCAAGCATATGGCTGTCACATCACTCTCTGAATGAGAGTGTCCTGCAGGAAAAATAGTGGGGTACAAGGAACATTTTATACAATTCCTGGGAACAACATATATCCCATCCAGTGCCCCTACTCCCCCACCCCCAGCTACAGGAATGAGCAGGGCCTCTAGTTCTGGGAAGGAAGAGAGGGCAGAGAGAAGGCTGAAAAGGCCATGGGCAGGGGATGTAGTGCTCTCCTCCCCAGAGGCCCTGGCTTCCAGGAAATGAGTTGAAAATGGTCCATGATGTAGAGTCATCTAT